>NC_135488.1:82462407-83191574 GCF_052094955.1 Ictidomys tridecemlineatus | reverse complement strand
AGCTCCTAAGTAGGGTCTTCAGTTGGACACCAAAGAGAAATGGTCCATTTTCTCTCTGGTTGAGTGAGTTTTTGCTGCTGACCTGTAAATTCCACACTATTTCAAAGTTACTGGCTGGGAAATTAATGGAAACTGAGCAGTGAATTTTTTCTTTCTCTCTTTTATGCGTGATGCCTTATTTAAAATAATTCAGACTCAAAGTGAATTTCTAGCAAATGGTGCTGTGGCTGCTATTAAATTTATTGATGGTGAATACATCATCCTTGCTTTTTATGTAAGATGTCGCTGATGTGTGATTTTTTTTAAAGCTCCTTGGTGAGACTTTCTTAAAATTCACCTCTTCCATCTGCCCCATAGGGTTATAAGTGACTTTAGGTTAAGATGCCATTTAGCAAATTAATTTACCATGTTGATATTTTATGGCAAAGCTTTGCAAAGCCATTAAATAACCACACTTATTTTTTTAATATATTGGGATGTTTTTGATGTGCTAAGATTTTATATAAATTTGTTATTTATCTTGATGAAAGCCAGATAAATAAATGCTCCTATTGTGCCTAATAACTCAACTCTTTGCTTTCACAAGGCCAGAGCAAGGCTGAAAGGAAATTCATCTCAAAGCTATTAAGAAAAGCCAGATAGAAAGGGAGCATAAAAATGAAATGAACTATCGTGAAAGGGCCAGACCCTCTTCCAGCCTGCTCTACATCATCCCAACTACCCAGATGGAACAAAGATTTAGAGTTCCAAGCAGAACTCAAGAACAGAAAGAAATGATGTGGGATGGTCTGAGAAGGTATCAATCTATCTTGTGTTCATAGGAGACACAGAGAGGGAAAAAAAAAATCATTTGACAAAACGTTCGAATAGTTGAACCAGAAATAATATGACCTACCCTCAAACTGCCCGCGTGGACTGCATCTGAATACACCTTTAAAGAATCCCTTGTTTCCAGCTAATATGTGCAGGGAGACAAAACAAAGGAAGTGAAGAAATCACCTGGGTGTCTCCTCCCTGATATCTGAGGGACTGGTGAGTTCTTTTTTATGGTACTGGGGATTGAACTCAGAGGTGCTTTACCACTGAGCCATGCCCCTAGCCCTTTTAATTTTTTTTATATTGAGGCAGGATGTCACTAAAGTGCCCAGACTGACCTTGAACCTGTAATCCCCCTGTCTCCTGAATAACTGGGATTACAGGCACCTGGCCTAACTTTCAATTTCACCAAAGTCCCTGGAGGCCAGAACAGATAGTAACAGATGAGGCCAGGCATGGCAACATAACACCTGTAAACCTGTGACTCAAGAGGCTGAAGCAGGAAGATTGCAAATTCTAGGTTGGCCTCATCAATTTAGTGAAATCGTGTTCCAAAGTAAAAAATAAAAAGGACTGGGAATGTTAACTCCGTGGTAAAGCACCCTTGGGTACAATCCCAGTAGAAAAATATAGAAAGCAGCAGATGATTTGAACTTGGAGAATTTCCTTTAATAATAATGTACTTTGGGTGACCATTCTTTTAAAGTCTCTACAACTGCACAGCCTAGAGCTTGATGTCACTCTGATTCTAGTATCATGTGATTGAATCTGCATATCTTATCTTTCCATCATATTGGAAGCCCAAATTCCTGAAGAAGTCAGAGTTTAATTCCCACCTACCTAATACAGTTTCCTCAGCTGTAATGTTCTTATTTTTTCACTTTGAGAAAACTCAGCATTCTTTGAAGTCACCTTCTTCCTGTGTTGGGAGAATATACCTTTCTAAGACACAGTCTGTTTTTCCCTACAACCCTGACAATGCTTGTTACTCACTTTCTCAGTCTCCTTTGCAGTGTGGCCATGTAGCCTAGGCTTTCCCAGTACAATGCTCATATCTCAAAATAGTGAGAAGCAGCGGGGGCAGTGCAGAACCCATTCTGATGGCTAGTGGGTACTGGTGGTGTTTCCTGGGTAGGCAGCACTGTCTGTGTCCAGCAGCAATGACTATGATGTCTTAGTTCTTTCAGGTACCGGCAATAATTTGGTCCCTCTTTCTTTCTTTTTTCCTTCCTCCCTCTCTCTCTTTATTTCAAAAAATTTCCCCTGGTACTGGGGATTCAACCCCAGGGGCACTCTACCACTGAGTTATATCCTCAGCCCTTTTTATTTTATTTTGAGACAGCGTTTCACTTATTTGCTCAGGCTAGCTAGGAACTTGCAGTCCCCCAGCCTTTATCTCCCAAGTAGCCGAGATTACAGATGTGTACCACCATGCTCAGTTTAGGGCCTTGTTTCAGCCTGTATGTCCTCTAAGCCTGGTTTGCCAACCTCCCAGAGATTCTGTAAGCTTCCCTCTCATATTTTCAAAAGCAGTTGTATGGAGACATAATTCACATAACATTTCAATTGTTCAAAGCTTTTAAGTAAATTCATAGGATTTTGCAATGATCAATACAATATAATTTCAGAATATTTTTATCTTCTAAAACATTGCAAACTCATGCCAGGTGCAGTGGTACACACCTATAATCCCAGTGACTTGGGAGGCTGAGGCAGGAGGATTGCAAGTTCAAGGTCAGTGTCAGCAATTTAACAAGACTCTAAGCAACTTGGTGAGATACTGTCTCAAAATAAAAAGTAAAAATGGCTGGAGATGTAGCTCAGTGTGATTACTCCTGGGTTCAATCTATGGTATCAAAAAAAAAAATTCCATTCTTGTTAGCAGCCACGTCCCATTTTTCTCCCCACTCGAAGCTCTAAGCAACCCTAACATACTTATATCTCTATATATTTGCCTATTCTGAGAATTTTGTATAAATGAAATCCTACAGTTACATCTTTTTGTGTGTCTGGCTTCTTTCACCGAGCATAAGGTTTTCAAGGTTCATCCATGTTATAGCATGTATTAGTACTGCATTCCTTTTTATAACTGAATAATTGATTGTGTAGCTATGCTACATTTTCTTTACCCACTTGTCAGTTGATGGACATTTGGATTGCTTCCATTTTCTGCTTTTTATAACCAATGTCTCTACAAAGACTTATGTATAAGTTTTTATGCAGATATTGTGTCTTCATTTCTCCTGAGTATATACTGAACAATGGAAAGGCTGGGTCATATGTAACCCATGTTTAACCTTTTGAGGAACTCTCAGACTTTTCTAAAGTGGCTGTACACATTGCATTGCCCCCAGCAGTGTGTGAGGGTTTTACTTTCTCCACATTCTTGCCAACACTTATTGTCTTTTTTTTAATTTAATAATCATACTGAATATGAAGTGATATCTCATTGTGATTTTTGCCTACTGCTTTTAAAATAAATTCTTCATGTTTAGTATAGTATCTTGCAATCAGAACCTTGATTAATCATTCCTTATTCAGTCCACACTGTTCTCTCACTGGACTATTCTACACAATTGAGTATTTATCCAATTGTGGATAAACCTCTGGATATAAGATGCTTTACTCCTTTCTTGAGTTGTAACATGTTGGGGGACAGGGCATATCATTTTCTATTGTGTCTCCCATAGTGCATAGGCTAGAGCTTAGCACTTCTGAAGCTTAAGCACACTTGGTTCATTGGAAGATTGCTGGTTAATTCATCAAAATAGTTCCCTGCTTACCTTTCAATTCTGGAAAGCATCTTTAAATTTCTCATTAGTAGACTCAATCATTAAAATATATAGTAGGTGCTGGGGACATGGATTTGGGAGACTGGTCAGGTTTAGGTTCTAATTCTAACTTTACTGATTACTAGTGTGGAACTCAGAGCCAATTAATCAACCCCTCTGAGCTTTGGTTTTCCTATTTACAAAGAGAAATAAGGGTTATAAGGATTAAACTACATCCTGTATGTAAAACAAAAGAACAACAGTGCATGGAAATTGCTCAGTAAATATTAGTTTCCTCTGCACCTTTCATTCTATCCAATTCTGTCTCCAGTAATCTGTTTTAGACATACATCCTAGTTAAATGTGCTGCTTAACAGTTTTATCAGAAACATGGAGCAAGGCTACTGCTTCTATGGCTTAGTAGTGTTCTTGAGAATGAATATTATGTTGAGGGGTGAAAGCAATAGAAATCAGAAGAGAGAGATAGAGACCTTGCTCAAATCCAATTTAAAAAGTAGAGAGCTGCTGCTGGGCATGGTGGCACATGTTTGTACTCCCAGCAACTTGGGAGGCTGAGGTTAGGAGGATAGCAAGTTCCAGGCCTATCTCAGCAATTTAGTGAGATACTGTCTCAAAAAATAAAAGGGGCTGGGAATGTAGCTTGGGAGTTGAATGTCCCTGGTTCAATCCAAAGTAAAAAAAAAAAAAAAAAAAAAAAAAACCTGCTGATTTTAGAGAGGTCAAAAATGGAAGTTGTTACTGGGAAGGAAGGAACAGGATGCAAAGGATGCCTGAGCACTGCTGTTTACATGTCCTGTTTCCCCAAAGGACTCTTTTTATGGGTTATGACCACATAGGCATAGAATCTTTTTGAAATGAAGTTGAGGTTTATTTCTGACAACCTATTTCCAGGCGCATTCTGGATCTGACTGGAAGAAGCCAAGTGTATACCACAGGATGAAGGATTAATCCTGAGAGTGGCTGGCAGGAATGCTGGTATAGTACAGGGAGATCGTTGTCCATGGCAGCTGCCTTTATCCACAGTACATTCAGAGAAAGCTTCTGTCCTGGAGGGCTTAAAATAAAGCATCTAACTGAGTGAAATTTTTTGTAACATGGAGGTAAGAGGGTTGAACTGACATCTGTGTGATAAGTTAATTGGAGTTGAATCTGGGTTTTGAAGGAAGCTCACCTTCAGGACAATAAAACTTGCTACTTATTTAGTGTTAAATGTTTTCTTGTCTTTTACCCAATGACTTAAATTCCTTTAGCAGAGGAATTAAATTACGTCCTGCTAACAGCTTCCTCAGTGAAAACTCAGATGACAAATAAATCTAGAAGGGTTACCAGACTAATATTTTAATATGTAAATTACTGGATGCATGGCATTTGTGAGAATGGGCTTCAGTAGTGAGTAGAGGAAAGTGATCATGAAAGAGCCAGATTTCTACATAGGACATATTATGATTGAGAAAGCAGCATGCTTGGGAGGCTGCAGATATAAAATTAACTTCTTGGTTTCTGGAACAACCAATCCTATTTGGCTTTATTTAGACTTTCAACAGACATTCAGTGAGCATCTACAATAGGTGAGGTTCATTGCTGGGAACTTGCATGATAAAGCAAGACCTTTATTGTGAAGATCTTTTATGCTGTGAACAAACCTAAACCTAATCTTTCTCTTATAGTTGGATCCTAGAACTCAGGAGCCTGAATTCTAACCCTGACTAGCTGAGCTATAGTTAACTTAGGCTTGTGAATATAAGGGACTGTTGTTGTAAGACCCAATTTTTGAATAGTTTTTGCATAGTACCATTGTGGCAATTGATGATCAATATATCATTATAAGTTTGGCTTATCTTCTAAAAGTTTTAGGGAGCCACTAAAGAATTTTAATCAAGGGAGAAGAACTTCTGTGTTTTAGAATGATCTCTCTGGCTGCAATGGAATCCTGTGTAGCCAGTTCTCCTTCAGTTTAGATGCTAGAATGAGACATATGGAATAGTACTCAAATTCCCAGTTAACTGCTGGTTCAAAGACAATGAGAGCTAAACAGCATGTCTGAACAAACCTGTAGTTTGCAGCCTAAAGAAGGGATTAAAATTGGCAAGACTAGCTAGACATAGTAGCACATCTTTGTAATCTCACTGACTGATTAGAACTAATTTTAAAAAAAGGTTTGAGGCCTAATAAAAGGAAGTTAGTTCACTAGGGGCATGCCTTTGGAGGAGATATTGGGATTCTGTTTCCCTTCCATCACAAGGTGAACAGCTTTGCTCCACCATGTGTTCCCCAACATAATGTTTCACCTTGACACAGGCCTAAAAGCAACAGAGACAACTGACCATAGACTGAAATTTTCCTCCTTAATAGTTTTTTATCTTAGGTATTTTGTTATAGCAACAGAAAACTGACTGACACTGATACCAAAAAGCATTTGGTACTATCCATCACCAATCCCTAAGAAAACAAAAAGGGTTATAATGAAAAGGAGAATCACTGGTTCATCATTTTGAGAATTTCTCTTAAAGAAAGCACAACAATTTACAACACTACTAAAATATATTATTGTACTTGGGTTCTGAGCTAATATAATAAGAATTACACAGTTAAATTTTGGAAAGTAAGACATAAATATATACTTCCTTTTAACGTAAAAAGGTAGTCACACACACACACACACACACACACACAAAGATACTGAATTTGTGTGTCCATGAGATGTCTAAGGTATGTATAGTAGACAATGATATATTCAGATCTGAAGAACAGGAGAGTGATCTAGCTGGTGACATGTAGTTGTTGTCATCAGCAAACAACAACAAGAGGACCCCAGCAAATATATGAACCTTCCTAAGGAGGTCATAGTGTGTGAAACTTCCCAGGGAGATCATGTAGTGTGTAAGTAAAGAGATCCAAGAACAGAGCTCTGAAAAGTACTGACATTTAAAGCATGGGCCAAAAAATAGGAGGTTGGAAAGGACACTGAGAAGAGGCTACAGAAAGTAGGAGACAGTGGACTCATACAAATCAGGAGAGGAAATAGTTGTACAAAGGAGGGCATGGGAACAAGGGCAAATTTTAGAGAGAAGGTAAGGAGGAGGGGAGAGAATATACACAAGCCAAAGAGGTTCACTTACTAGTGGCAAAATTAATTGGGTTTAGCTCAACAATTTATAGCTTTGTGACACCTTACTTTACCTCTCCAAGACGTTTTCATGTCTATAAGACAAGGAAAGTGGCTGTTGTAACAGGACCCATGAGATTGTGGGTATATGAGTACTTACTTAGACCAGCATTTAATTCATAATAGGCCCTCATTGAATTCTAAACATTATTATTGTTAGCCATTACTTAGCAAAAGGAAGTCACTGATGAACAAGGTGAGAGCAGTTTCAATGAATGGATGGGACAGAAGCCAGGTTGTGGTGGGCCAGTGAGTAAGTAAGGAGCCAAATAACTGAGGAAACTAATGTAGAAAATTTTTTTGCCTGATCACAAGAGAGAAAAAAAAATATAGGCTAACTTGAAGGAAAATACAATTTTGTTTTGTTTGTTTTTAAAGAAAGTAAACTTGGCATATTTGTAAGCTGTGGAGAGAGTTTGAAGAAAAAAAAAAAAGAGAATATCCTCAGAAGAAGAAGGAAACAGAACTGGGTGGTGGAATAAACACCATACCTCAGCCTTTCCAAAGGAAATGGAAGTAAAGAAAAGTTTTAAAAAGAAAAGAACAGGGGCTGGGTACGGTGGTACAGTGGTACAGTGGTACAGTGCTTGCCTAGTTTGTGTGAGGCACTGGGTGTGAGGCAATGGGTGTGAGCTTAGCACCACATAAAAATAAATAAATAAATAAATGTTAAAAAAAAGAATGCTGTAAAAACAGAAAAGAAAAGAACAATGAAGTGTTAAAAATTTTATCTTCTACAATCTCAAGTGCTAGAAACTGGCCAGGCAGGGCTGTACTTTAAGAAAGTAGCCTTTGAAAGTGGGCTACATTTTCCAAAAAAGTGGTTAGAGTTGGGTCAAGGGCAGGGGCTTTGGATGACTCCTCAGAAAGGACGCAGGGTATAAGTCACTGTAAAAGGCCATCAATGTTCCCTAGCAATACCACCCCAAAACTCCTCAAGCCTTCAATGGAGTTATAAAAGTCACAAAATAACTATAGTAATAGGCTTTCCTGTGAAAAACAGTGAAAGGATTTAAGATAAACATCCTAGTCAGCGATTCTGGAGACAAAACATAGGATACAGAAGAAATAGACAAAGTAAAGGAGAGAAATCTATAAAACATATAGTTATAACATATATAATATATATGTGAGATACATAAAACATATATATTTTTATTTCCCCTCCTCAAGCAAAGTGGGAGGCAATACTATTCACAGTTAAAGCAGGGTTTTTACTTCAAGTCAAGGTAATCTAAGTTTTTCTTTTCCTTTTCTTCCACTTCCTATTGTGTATTTAATTCCAATTTCACAACTGACAAACCTGAATCAAATTTCATATGAAATAAAATAAGCAACTCAAAGCTGAGTGTGGTGACACATGCCTGTAATCCCAGTAAGTTCAGAGGCTGAGGCAGGAGGATTCCAAATTCAAGGCCAATTTGCTAATTTACTGAGACTCTATTTCCAAAAGGACATAGTTCCGTGATAGGATGCTCCTGGTTCAATATCACAAACAAACCACACACTTCAGTGGGTGAACACTCATTTTTCTTCTGGTTTTTCAGAACCATGTCATTTTTGAACAATGATGCACATCTATGCCATAAATTTATAGTGAGCTTAAAGATGTTTATGTCACATAATTTAAAAAAAAATAACCTTTTCATCTTCCAGTGTAGCAGAGACTAGAAGTACTACTATCTCCTATTATAGGTGGGTAACTAATCCATAGTGAGGCTGAATCACTTCCTCAAGGGCCCTTTATATTCCAGAGCATCCCAGTTTCTGAATATGTGATAAATCATGTAAACTTCCAAACAAGAACAGTGAACAAAGAAGCTATCATCTATTAATATTTATGCAGCCCTTGTGTCATGCTCATCCTATGGTGAGTGCTATAAATTATTAAAATAAATTGTGCAATGCACATTCCTGGACTTAAAAATCCTATAATCTCATTAGAGAGACCAAACCTCAACACATTAAAAGTTTCCAAAGAATAATGGAGATAAATAACAATTTGAGACAATAATGGGCATTTGCATCTATGATGTGAGTAGTGAGTAGAACAGATAATAAATTGGAGGTCAGGGGGAAGTAGAGGTCAGAGTGGGCTGGAGTTGACAGAAGACTTTATGTAGTAATAGAAATTCAACTGGACCTTGGACACTGGTTGGAGAGTCCCCGTATCTTTATCATGCTCATATGGGAGCAGCTATATAAATATGGAACCTCCCAACTCTTCATTTGACAGGACACTTTCAGACAGGAGTCTGAAAATTATTCCCTTTGAGTAAGCATCAAGAGGAGGAGGACCAGAAAGGCATATCTGTAATCCCAGAGATTTTGAAGGTTGAAACAGGAGAATTACAAGTTCAAGGCTAGCTTGGAAAACTTAGTGAGACCCGGTCTGAAAATAAAGTAAAAAGGTCTGGGGATAATGCTTAGGGATAGTGAGCTCACAGATTCAATTCCTGGTACTGAAGAAAAAAAAAAAAAGAAAGAAAGAAAGAGAAAAGAAACAAAAAAAGGAAACAACAGAAAAGATGAGGAGGAGATAGGAAAAAAATGTACCACACATTAACTCTACTAAAATCCCATTTTTTTCCCCCTGAGATCTGACTCCACTGGGTTGGATTGAGTTTCCTTAGGATTTTCACAGTCCCATAACTCACACGTATCTCCTTTGTGCCTAAAATTTCTGCAACTGTGACATGAGTGAATTCTCCAGCTGCCCTCCTTCTTGATTCTCTCACATTTGGCTCTTCCATGAAGTAAAATTACTGACTCAAGCTTGCAAATTTTCCAGAATGTCTCCCAGCATTGCAGAAACATTGTTGCCTGGATTGAATAAAGGCAAGGCAAGGTATTGCTACCTCTCATTTCTCAATTGGAAATTTGATGGACAATGGCTGAGAGAGTCAATGGTTTGGAATTCTCACACATCTAAAGTCTGGATGGTCATCTGATGGGGATAGAAAAGTTACTGAATAGCAACTGTCACTACAGTCCTCAGAAATCACTGGTTACTTTCCAGGCAGCAGACACACACTGGAACAGCTTTTCAAGAATGGTTCTCTGGCATCTGTGACCTGAATCCAGAAGGCTCTGAACTTGTTCATTCCTTCAAAGGTGTTTCCAAATACATACCCATACCTTTTTTAATCCCTTCGTATAAAATCTTAGTCTCTTATTTTCTCCTATAATGAGGTTAGATGATGTATAGAAAAAACTTATTTGTTCATAAATTACAAACATTCAGCAATCTAGTTTTAAAACTCATTTAATGCTTGGTCCAATAGAACATCAGAAAATATTTTTCACTCCAAACACACAGAATTTCTACAAAAAATAACATTTTAAGTCCACAGTTTTAAGAAAGAAAAAGAAATTTTTAGTTATTAGATATTAAGAGAGAATCCACTGGGACAAACATTATTTAATTTCATGAAAAACGCCATTATCTTATGGTCTGAATTTTAGCAGTTGCCCAGGATGGTGGACAAATCTTTAGGTCTTCTGTAAGTTGGAGATGAGCTATGTGGGCAAATCCCCTTTCCTGGGTCACAAATGTCAGAAAAGTCAGCTCAGAAAAAATCAAAATTTCTATCCTGTACAACCTACATACAGGCTTGAACTCTCACAATAACCTTTATGATTCAGAAACCCTGAACCAAGAATATAATATTTAATATAAATATTTGCTTAGAATTAGTGAATTCTATTAACCCACAGTTAACCCGTCCGTAGTACAGGCAGCTGTGGAAAAGCTCCATGGGGTTATCTCCATAACTGAGGCACAATGCAAAAGGGACTCTGTTTAAAAGTGTTCAAAGAAAGAGAAAGGAATGGAACTTATAAACTAAGAACAGGACATTATTTATAGGGAGGGATTTGGCTGGGCATGGGGTGCATACCTGCAATCCCAGCTACTATGGAGGATGAGGCAGGAGGATTACAAATTTAAGGCCATCCAGGGCAACTGAGGTCAACCAAGAGCCTGTCTCAAAACAAACAAAACAAAAATTAAAAGGGCCGGAGATGTAGAATGTAGAATGTTTTCCTTTCTTTTTTTCTTTTTTGGTACCAGGGATTGAACTCAGGGGCACTGAGCCACATCCCCAACTCTTTTTATTTTTTTTATTTTGAGATATAGTTTCACTAAACTGCTTAGGGCCTTGATAAATTGCTGAGGCTGCCTTTGAATTTGTGATCCTTCTGCCTCAGCCTCCCGAACCACTAGGATTATAGGTGTGTGCCACCACGCCTGGCTAGAGTGCTTTCCTAACATGTGTGATGCCCTGGCACTACAAAAGAAAAAAAAAGTGGGGATGAGTGTTAAAAAGAATCACATAATGGTATAATTTTTGCCTTCCAAAGTCGTTACATTTCATTGACCCCAACAATATTTCCCATCTTATTATATGCTTTTCATTTTTCTTTTCTTTTTGGTACCAAGAATTGAACCCAGGGTCATTTAACCAGCAAGCCATATCTCCAGCCCTTTTTATTTTTTCTTTTGATACAGGGCCTCACTAAGTTGCTGAGCCTGGCATGGAACTTGTGATCTTCCTGTCTCAGCCTTCTGAGTTGCTGAGACTATAGGTGTTAGCTATCACCCTGGCTCACGTGCTTTTCTTATAATGTGTCCTTCTACTGAAAGATGGGGTCTATTTCCCCTACCTTGAGAAACATAATTGTGACTCATTTGTAATGAATAGATTGTGGCATAAATGATACTGTGTGACTTCTGAGGACAGATCAGAAATGCGAGGCAGTTTTTGCTCTGCTTACTAGATAACCTGTCAGTGCCCTGAGCTGCCATTCAAGAAGTCTACCTGTTTATTATTGGTTATCAGTTGTACAGAAGCTAAAATCACCCCATGCAAAGAGACCACATGTAGAGGAACTAGGACTGCATAGACCTATCTGGCCTTCTCTAACTTCTCCAGTCCTCTGCTGTTCCAGCTCTAGTCACTGGCTAAATGCAACTGAATAAGAGAACCTCTAGTATGGCAAATTCTGAGAAAAGTGTGTGTGTGTGTGTGTGTGTGTGTGTTTGAAATCATGCAGACTGCAGATCAGAGAGAAAAGACAGAAAAGTAAGAGACATGAAGTTAAAATGAAAGAGTATACCATATGCCTAGCAGGGATTCAAATTTGAAGAAAGACATAAGTCCTCAAGTGGAAATTGTGTAATGAATTAAGTAGAATTAAACAGAAGCCAACTCAAATATAGACACAGTATAGTAAAAATATGGAAAGCCAGGATATGAGAGAAAACTTCAGATCATCTATGAGGTTTAAGCCATTTGAAATGTTTAATTGTAGATAAAAAAATAATTGAGCAAGGCGTGGTGACACACGCCTGTAATCCCAGCGGCTCAGGAGGCTGAGGCAGGAGGATCACGAATTCAAAGTCAGCCTCAGCAAAAGTGAAGTAATAAGCAACTCAGGGAGACCCTGTCTCTAAATAAAATACAAAATTGGGCTGGGGATATGGCCCAGGGGCCTAATGTCCCTGAGGCCAATCCCCTGGAACAAAACAAAACAAATCTGAATAGAACTTCTGCTTTTCTCTATGAATAATTAAAGGATATGGGTATTGCCCTGCCTCTGCGAACTGATACATAATCACACAAAATGTATTAACATAATTATCCATAAAATTGTAAACAGAACAGATTGTAGTTTATCCACATAGTAGAATACTAGTTAGCAATAAAAAAGAACAAAATTAGGGCTGGGGATGTGGCTCAAGCGATAGCGCGCTCGCCTGGCATGCGTGCGGCCCGGGTTCGATCCTCAGCACCACATACAAACGAAGATGTTGTGTCCGCCAAGAACTAAGAAAAAATAAGTAAATGTTAAAAATTCTCACTCTCTCTCTCTCTCTCTGTCCCTCCCTCTCTCACTCTCTCTTAAAAAAAATAATAATTAAAAAAAAAAGAACAAAATTACTGACAGATACAATAACATGAATGATTCTCAAAAGCATTATGCTAAATGAAGATACAAAACAGCATATGTTTATTATATTATTTCATATATGTAAAATCTAGAAAAGTCAAACTAATCTAGAGTGACAAAAAGCAGATTAATGGTTGCCAGGTACCATGGTGGGAGGAGTGAATAGACTGTAAAGGGTCATGAGGGAACAATTCTGGGTGTCAGAAATGTTTTCTATCTTGATTGTGATGGTGGTTACATTAATGTACATTTACAAAAGCTCATTGAATTATACACTCAAAACTGGAGAATATAATGGTTTACAAATTTGCTACAATAAAACAGTTAAAAACTGGACATTTCATATGGCTCAATTTATACAAAGATAGAAATGACAGCAGACTTTCCATCAATAACAACAGATGTTGAAAGACCATGAGACAATATTTTCAAAGCACTGGCAAAAATTTAGTATCCACCCAAGAGTCTTTCATTATGTAAATTAGTAGTTTTCCAACATTACTGTGCATTAAATCACCTGGAGGATTATGAAAACAGCTTGCTGAAACTACTCCCAGAGTATCTGATTCAATAGGTTGCAAGTGGACTGACAATATTCTTTTGAACAAGTTCACAAGTATTTTAGATTCTGGCACCCTATTCTATACTTGAGACCATCAAGCCAAACCACCATACAAAAGAGGATGAAAAATGGAATCAGCTTTAAAACAGCTGAGAGAGCATACCACTACAAACCATCCTTGAAAGAACTAGTTAAGAGATTCTAGTAGAGAGGAGGACAAATTAAGAAGTGAATGGGAGGCAAGAAGCACTTTAAATATTATCAACACATCTCCACCACCAAATTGCCAAAACACTATTATTTGGAGAAGAGAGTCTTTTAGTTCATTCTGTAAAAGTCTCTCTGACACTTGACAAGAGCATATTGAATGATTTCTTATAGCAACAGAAAAGCAATGAGTGGTTGAGGCTACTGTGTATCTAGCTATAGAGTGCTTGCTTAGTGTGTGTGAGGCTCTGGGTTCAATTATAGCACTCTCTCCCCCATCCCATAATAATAATAATAATAGGAGGAGGAGGAAGAGGAGGAGGGAGGAAAAAGGAGGGGAAGGACGAAGAGGAGACAAGAAGGAAGATTTGTTCTCTTACCCTTAAAAGACTGAGAATTCTTTTCCTGCTCTAAATGCCAGAGACCAATCAGGGGACACAGCTCAAGGGCCAGATATTTTATGTAATGGCAAAACCAGTATGAGTTGGGGGGAGTAATCATCCCTAGGTGCAGCAATAAGGGGTGCATTTTCTCTAGATAATCTGAAAACAATAATAAATCCATGTTAAAGTATATATGCTTTCTGTTATCACCACATACCATCAATTCCAAATAATGTCAATGATAAAACACCTTTGCTCAATAAAATCTCTTGTTGGTCTAAGTTCTAAACAATTGCTAAAGTTACCTGTTAAATTTTAATAATATATCTAAATCTCAAATTAGAACATTTTTATTACTCAATCTTTAATAAGTATTGTGCTCCATATGAAGGTTCATATAGAGAATTCCAAGCCATTTATTTGGTACCCAATATATTCAGACTTAGCTACATGCTTTTATTTCTAGATGTTAGTAATGGTGCATAATTATTTGAGTTTCCTTTGTGTCTCCTCCACTCCTGAAGATATTACATATTCCCACATTTAAGTAGTGGATCAGAAATAAACACTCATACAAAAGCAATTGTAAAGGTGAAGAAACAAAACATGAGTTGCTAAAATTCCATCTTTTAAAAAAATATTTATTTTTTAGTTGTAGTTAGATACAATATTTTAAAATAATTTATTTATTTTTATGTGGTGCTGAACCGAGGGCCTACTAGGCAAGTGCTAGGCAAGTGCTCTACTGCTGAGCCACACCTCCAGCCCAAATTCCATCTTTTTATGTAACCACTTAGACCTTTTAATTGTTTGAAATTTAAAACAGTGAAATAGAATATAAAATTTGAGGTGTTATGTTTTTGTTTGTTAAATGTAAATTTCATTTAATTCATAATATTTTTACTGAATATTAATATCATTCAGTGGAAATTCCTTTTTTCTAATTTTAAAACTATTTTCATTATTATTATAATATACCATGTGTAAGTATAAATTTTTTTATCTTTGAGTCCAAAATGAATTATAATAGATTAAGCATTAAATCTATTATTGATTTTCTTTTATGCATAATATATATTTATAATTATATATTTATTTTTTACTGGTATATGTATATATCTACGTATATATACACACATTTTAAAAAATAAAAATTGCATTATCTGTGTTTCTTTACTGGTCATGATTATTTACTTAATTTCCTAATTATTGCTAAAAATAACTGCTAAAAAATGGTGTTAAAAATGTTTTGCTCTGGAGCTGGGGGTATATAGCTCAGTGATAGAGCATATGCTTAGCACATACAAAGCTCTGGGTGTGATTCCTAGCACACACACACACACACACACACACACACATACAAAAAACAGATCCACTCTAGTGCTGACAGGTAAGAGTGCCTTTGCCTTCCAGAATGGTCTTGTGGACACTTGTCCAGAGTCGTTTAACAAAGAGGACAGAAAACTGAAAAGTTTAATTTTTTGGTCTTAACTCACTGCATTAAGTGAGAAAGCACTCCAATAACTTCAAAGATTATGGAGTGGCTGTAGTGAAAAGGTAAGAAACAAAGAGCTGATGTTGGCACCATGGTAGTGATGTGATGATCCTGGTTACTGTACAGTGAGGCCACCACACAGAGAACAGGGACAGGAAAGTACAAAAACTGAACACATACCATTTTCAAAGTAGAGAATTTATTTAGATGGGAGTTTAAACTATCTATAATCTCTGGAGGAGAGGAAACAGAGAGGCTTGGAGGGGAATCAAAGTCAAATATTATTTCAATTGTCATCCAAGCCTATAATTGCCACCAAAGCAGATGTGGCTTCAGTAAATAAAAGTTGCTTTGGCTTGAAAGTGGTCCTTCCTGAGTGCAGTCCCATGACATCAATCAATAATATTTTGAGGACAGTTCATGAAAGATATTTTGTATATAACAGAATGTACGTGTGTCAGCTTATTAAGAAGTTATGTGAGGGAACTAGCAGGGCCAGGCCTGGACTTAATTTAGAAGTTAGTGAAGTTCAACTGTTGTATCTGACTTCATTCTGGTGTTTTTAACCTCCACTGCATGTCCACCTTCTTTTCACAGGGCACCCAGGGTCATCTTGTTCTTCCTGAAGGATCATATGTCAAAATATTTTTTACACTAAGGTCTAAAAGATCAAAAACAGCCAAAGGTGATCTCATCTGGTATAATTACTTTTTTAACATAATCTTTTCATTTAGAGATAACTATAGGTTCACTTGCAGTTGTAAAAAATAAAACAGATCTATGCACCCTCCACTGTTTCCCCCAATGGTAATATCTTGAAAAACTAGAATCAGTTTATAAAAAAAAAAAAAAAAAAAAAAAAAACTACAATCAGCTTATCATAATTTACAGTCAAGGAGAACATTTCAATCAACTCAAAAACCCTTCATAATGCCCTATGAGAGTTCTATCTATTTCCCTCCCAACCTGTACTTCTTTAACTCCTGACAATCAGGAATCTGTTCTCCATTTCTATAACTTTTTGTCATTTCAGAAGTGTTATGCAAGTAGAATTATGTTATAGAACCTGTAGGGATTTTTTTTACTCAGTATAATTCTTTTTATTTATTTTTTAGTTGTAGATGGAGACAATACTTTTATGTTATTTATTTACTTTTATATGATGCTGAGGATCGAACCCAGTCCCCCCCACCCTGGAATGGGGTCATGTTTTCTTCTGAGGTGTGTGGCTGCAATTGAACAGATATTATCTAAGAATTTTCTGTCCTTAGCTAAGGAGAACAGGCTTTTATTGGGACTTTCTGTGTCTGTGTTCTCTGGTATTTCCATGTTACCTCAGCACCTAGTCTGAGGTATATGAGACAGAGAGAAAACTCAGGAAACTCACTTCTGTCATTCCTTGGTCCTGAGGTCCCTGTCGAGTCTATCTTCTTTCTGCCATTTAGAGTTCTTATGTTTTTATATATAATGCCTACCGTTTTCAGTTGTACTTAGTGGCAGGAACAGGAAAAAGTCCATCTTACTCAAAGCATTAGTTATGAACTTTATTTTTAAAAATTGATTTAGGTGGAGTACTACACAGCAATAAAAATGACAAAATCATAGAATTTGCAGGGAAATGGATGGCACTAGAGCAGATTATGCTTAGTGAAGCTAGCCAATCCCTAAAAAACAAATACCAAATGTCTTCTTTGATATAATGAGAGCAACTATTAACAGAGCAGGGAGGAAGAGCAGGAAGAAAAGATTAACATTAAACAGAGACATGAGATGGGAGGGAAAGGGAGAGAAAAGGGAAATTGCGCGGAAATGAAGGGAGACCCTCATTGCTATACAAAATTACATATAAGAGGTTGTGAGAGGAATGGGAAAATAAACAAGGAGAATTACAGTAGATGGGGTAGAGAGAGAAGATGTGAGGGAAGGGGAGGGGGGATAGTAGGGGATAGGAAAGGTAGCAGAATACAACAGTTACTAATAGGGCATTGTGTAAAATTGTGGATGTGTAATCGACGTGATTCTGCAATCTGCATTTGGGGTAAAAATTGGGAGTTCATAACCCACTTCAATCTAATGTATGGAATATGATATGTCAAGAGCTTTGTAATGTTGTGAACAACCAATAAAAAAAATTAAAAAAAATTGATTTAGGAATAAAGTCTGACATAAGAATTAGGGACATCAAATTTTTTTTTTAATAGTAAGACTAGTCCTAGTAACCTATAAGAACACAGTTCCTCTAAAGTCAAAGATGGATTCTATATTTATATAGAAGATTCACAGAGCTAATTTAACACATTAAGTCAAGCCACAAATAGGAAGGAAAATATGCATGTTAATACAGATCAAGAATGATTGCCTTTTAGGGCAAACTGAGCCAAGTTAAATATGTAATGGAGAAAATAACTACAGACGTGTCATGAGCAGAGCTCTTCCTGAAAAAATCTGGGAAGGCTGCCTAAAGGAAATGATGTTTCAGGTGTTATTTTCAATATAGGAAAAGGGTTTACCTAACTGGTTGGTTAAAAAAACCACAAGTCTTCAAGGTGTAATATTTTCCATTTTTTATTTCAGATAATGTGTTTCATCTCTTGAATTTCATTCATGTATTTTTAATTTTCCACTAGTTTCATTTTGTTCATGTTTTCCCCCTATCTTCTTAAATTAATGGAGCATTTTGTAATAGCAATTCTCTTTGGAAAAGACAGAGTGAGAAATTAATTGTGGAGCAGCTTTGAGGTAATTGAGGGAGGTCACTGCAATGTAAAAAATGATAAAAATACAATAGAAGCAAAGCTAGGGTTTTTGAGATAGAAATTCATGCACATATATACATATTTTTTGTAGAACAAACTGAAAATACATTATAGACATCATGCCCTTCATTCCTAAATATTTTAGTCCACATTTTCTTTGGAAAAAAAAAGATATTCTCTTATATAATTCTTACAAAACTATCAAATACAGGAATTTAATACTGATATAATAATATTATCTAGCTCTGGGGATGTGGCTCAAGTAGTAGCATGCTTGCCTGGCATGCTCGGGGCGCTGGGTTCGATCCTCAGCACCACATACAAATAGAATAAAGATATTGTGTCCACTGATAAATGAAAAATAAATATTTAAAAATCCTCTCTCTCTCTTTAAAAAAATAATATTATCTAATAGTCATCATATATTCAAAATTTTTTCAGCTTTTCTAATAAAGTCCTTTATAGTAATTTTATTTCCCCTTCCATACCATATTCTATTCAGGATCATGTGCTGCATTTAATTAATGTTTCTCTATTTAACCTTGAATAGCTACTTACTTTTCCTTTGTTGTTTATGACACTGATATATTTGAGGAACATGATCAAGTTGTTTTATATGTATTTCCCTCAATTAGGGTTTGCTTTATTTTCTCATGTTTACATTCTCATGATATATATTTGACATGGGTACTATATAAGTGATGTGTGTTCTTTTCATCATATCACACCAGGAAGTGTGTATCAATTTATCTTATTATTTGTGATAATAACTAGTCACTTAGTTAAGGTGATGTCCACCAGGTTTCTCAAATAAAGATACCATTTCTCCCTTTGAATTTAATGAGTAATCATTTCTGGCCCTCTTCAGTTTCTTGTACAGATCCAAATTTTCATCTGTTATTATTTTCCATCTTCCTTAAAAGCTGCTTTTATCATTTTTTGGGGAAAAAGTTTGCTATAAATAAAATGTCTCAGCTTTGTTTGTATGAAGATATTTTTATTTTACCTTTATTTTTAATATAATTTTAATGGAGAAAAATTCTAGCCTTTTAGTTATCTTCCTTCAATAAAGATGTCTCTTCATTGTTTTCTGGGTTGCATAGTTTCTGATAAGAAATATGCTATAATTAGCATATTAGTTCCTCTTTGTATTGTCTTTTCTGAATTAGTTTACAATTTTCTCTTTACTACTAGTTTTCGGTAATTAGATTATGATGTGCCTTGACATGGCTTTCTTTGTGCTTCTTCTGCTTCATGAGGTGTTAGCATAAATTATTCATTTTGCCTTTTCCTACCTTCTAATATAAGTAAAGCTATGAATTTTCCTTTAAGTACTGTTTATCTATACCATAAATTTTGATAAGTTGTGTTTTATTTTCATCTAGTCTAAGATATTTCCCAAGTTCCCTTGTGATTTTTTTTTTCTTTGACCCATGGGTTATTCAGAAGTGCAGTTTATTTTCAAACCATTTGAAATTTTCTCAAATTTCTTTCTGATTTCTAATTTAATTCTGTTGTCATAGAACCCTTTAAAATTTATTGAAACTTATTTTATATCCTAGCATATGATCTATGGATTGGAGAATATTCTATCTGTACTTGAAAAGAATGTGTATTCTGATATTATTGATTAAAGTGGTCTATTAACATCTGGTAGGTCAAGTTGTCTGATAGTGTTGTTCAAGTCTTATTACTTACTATCTAATTTTGCAAATGATTGAGAAAGAAGTGTTCAAGTCACAATAATTGCTTAATTCTCTATTTTTCCTTTTAATTCTGTTAGTTTTTGCTTCATGTACTTTAGGGCTCTGTTATTAAGTACATATATACTTTTATAATTTTATGTCTTCTTACTGATGTATTATCCATCTTACCTTGATGAGATTTTCCCCTTTTTCTTTAGTAATAGTTCATTTTGTATGATATTAATATGGCTTTCCCAGTTTTTTAAATTGTTACTATATTCATGAAATATCCTTTGTTTTCTATATATTAGGTTTCTCCAGAGAAACAGAATCAATAACAGAGCAATACATTTTATTGCTCTAGGGATTACAATATACATCTTAATAATCATAATCTACTTCAGGTTAATATTGATTTTATTCCAGGAAAATATAGCAAGTATGTTCCTATAAAACTTCATTTCTACCTCCTTCCTTTATGCTATTATAGTCATATATCATAATCTACATGTGCTACAAACTCAATACTTGGTGTTATAATTATTGTTTTATGACTTTGTTTTTAAAGAAATTAAGGGAATAAAGGGAAATATGTTTATGAACTATATATTATGTATTTGCAAATATAATTTCTTATATATTTATTCATCTTTCCTACTTACCCACATATTTTCTATTGCTCTGTTCTCTTTTGCTCTCTGTAGATATGATTTACCATCTGGTATCATTTCCTTTTAGTCTGAAGGACTTCCTTTAGCATTTCTTGTATGACAGGTCAGCAAGCAACACATTCTCTGAGGTTTTGATCATCTGGAAATGTCCTTATTTTTAGGTTTGATGGTTACAGAATTCTTGGTATAAAAGTTTTCTTTCATGGTTTTTCACTCTATTGCCTTCTGGCCTCCATTATTTCTGATAAGAAGTCAGCTATTAATCACAACTTTGTTCCCTTGCACATGATGTCATTTTTCTTCACTGATTTCAAAATTTTCTCCTCCTCCTTGGATTTCAACATTTTTTACTATGATATATCTAACGGCGGATTACTTGAGCTTATTATTCTTGGGTTTGATGAACCTGGATTTGAAAATAAATGTTTATAATCAAGTTTCAAAAAAAAAATATATATATATATATAATTTTTTAAATTTTCTCTCTCCTCACTTTCTGGTACTCCTATTTATAGTTCCATGAGTATGCCTTAAGTGACCCCACAGGTCTTCATGGCTCTGTTAATTTTTAGAAAATATTTTTTTAGTTGTAGATGAACATAATACCTTTATTTTACTTATTTACTTTTTTTTGTGGGGGGGGTGTTTACTAAGGGTTGAACTCAGGGGCACTCAACCTCTGAGCCACATCCCCAGCCCTGTTTTATATTTTATTTAGAGTCAGGGTTTCACTGAATTGCTTAATTCCTTGCTTTTGCTGAGGCTGGTTTTGAATTCATGATCTTCCTGCCTCAGCCTCCCAAGCTGCTGGGATTACAGGCATGTGCCACTGCACCGGCTATTTATTTACTTTTATGTGGTGCTGAGGATTGAATTCAGTGCCTCACAAGTGCTAGGCAAGTGTTCTACCACTGAGTCACAACCCCAGTCCCATGTTATTGATTTTTCATCAATTCTTTTCCTTTCTATTCTTCAAGATTAGAAAACATCAATTAATCTGTCTTAAAATATGCTGATATTCTCTTCTGCTAACTCAATTCTTTTGTGGAGCCCATTTAGGGAATTTTTAATTTTAGACCCTGTCTCAAAATAAAAAATAAAGGTCTGGGGATGTGGCTCAGTGGTTAGGCACACCTGGATTCAATTGCTGGTACAAAAAAAAAAAAAAAGAAAAGAAAAAAAAGTCTAGGCTTTTTCTTTCTACTAGGCTCCCTTAGGTTTCCCCTGTGTAAATCTAAAGGATGTAAGGAAAGCTAGTATAGCTCTTCTGTGGCTCTTTCATTTCCAAGATGTCTTTGCTAAATTCCTGCCTGGTCTTTTGGTTTGCTCTAATTGTGATCACAAACTCAGGTAGCAGAGTTGTGAGTTTCCCCTTTTCATTTTATACCAAATCTTCTTTTAGTGACAATGCCTGCCATGGCATTTTGCTTCCTGCCCCAAGTCAGGGAAGAATGCTGTTCACTCTTCTCCAAGACTCTGCTCCAGAAATTTTAATCTCCTGTAGTCAGATGTCTGTCTCTGCGACCCATGGAGACCTGTTTGTTTTACCTTTTCTAGTGACATGGACTGGAAAATGCCTCCAGAATGCCAACTCATACAATTATAGGACTCACTTTTTTGTCTTCCCTTATCTTAAGGGCCTTAGTTTCATTCTACCTGTCTGAAATATACTTTGTCCATTTTTCTGCCCGACTCTGGCAGTAAAGCTGCTGGTTTTTATAATTAGCCTCACCTTTTGAGAACTATCATACTAGCAATTAAACTGGGGGTAAGGATGGGCCTGGACCCAGCCAAGAAGGATACAAATTCATTCTGTTCTTACCTGAGGCTCTAAAAATTATTTAAAAATCAATAAATGCTTCTCAATTTGTTATTTGCCTTTAGTCATTTTCCAGGTTCCTAAAATTATTGTTTTTGACATTTATGCCCAGATTATACTTATTTTGTAAAGGCAGGATACACTTACCTCTTAATTCTACCATTGCCAGAGTCTTGTCTACATGGTTGATAATTTTTTATAGAATGCCAGAAACTGTGAATTTATATCCTTGGTTGTTGGATTGTGTTCTATTTCTTTAACACACGCTGGATTTTGTTCTGCTGTATAGTTAAGTTACTTGGGGTCATTCAGCTTATTTTGAGGCTTTGTTAAACCATGTCTAGAGATATTGTTATGAGTAATTTACAACTAATGTGATAACCTTGCACACTCACTAGAACTTCTGTTCTCAGGTCCCCGTGTATTATAGTCTTTTTTACTCTGGGCGGTAAGAAGATGAGTTATTCCCAGATCTCTGAATTATTCTGCCTATACCATTCAGGGACTTGGGTAGATTCTCCTATAGCTATAGATCAGAATTCAGCCAGAGATTTGATGGGATCCCTTCTTAGACCTTAGAGCACTAGCTCTCTCTATGCTGCCCACTCTTCTTCACTACTATGCTCCCCAAATTCTAACCACTTTAACCTCCCCTAGATGGATCTCTATCTCTGTAACCCATGGAGGTCTGTTTGGTTTGCCCCTTCTAGGGATATGGACTGGAAACTGCCTCCAAGACAGTAAGCACAAGCACATGCAATTATAGGGCTCTTCTTGTTGGTTTCCCTTCTCTCAGGGACCTTAGATTTACTCTCTGTCTGGAAATATATTTTTGTTCATTTTTTTAGATGGTAGGGAAAGAAAACAGATCTCTGTGACTCCATCTTGGTCAAAAGTGAAAACAATATTTTAATTATGAGAGACAGAAGTAGTTTTATTCATGATTCAAGGCTGCTTTTGTAGAGAATGAATTATACAGGAGTGCGAGAAATAGAAAGGTGGTCCATTTCCAAAGTATAGTATTTAGCTTTAATTGGATCCAATTGTATCCATTTTAATTATAGCCCTTCCCTTTGACCACCCCAAGTTTAGAATTAGCTAATCACATAGATTTGTAACCCTGTGCTCATCCAATTAAGGTGAAGGACAGCCCTGTGCTAGAGATAAAAGCAGGTGGACTGCCCCCCCAGGTGTGCTTCCTCTATAGTACAGCTTCTGGCAGGAGTAAAGTTTGCCTTGCCCACCCACTTCCAACATGTGTTGGATTTCTTGCAGCACCTCTCTAACAAGGTATAAGAAGACTACAGAAGAACAGGGCAGAGATAATGGTTGCCTGGTCTAAAGAAATTGTGATTATCAAAAAATAAACAAACAACAAAACAAAATTTAAAAAAGAAAAGGAGGGGCTGGGGATGTGGCTCAATTGGTAGTGAGCTCGTCTGGCATGCGTGCGGCCCAGGTTCGATCCTCAGCACCACATACAAACAAAGATGTTGTATCCGCCGAGAACTAAAAAATAAATATTAAAAATTCTCTCTCTCTCTCTCCCCTCTCTCTCACTGTCTCTCACTCTCTCTCTAAAAAAAAATAAATAAAATAAAAAGGAGAAAAAGATTTGAGATGCACTTAGACATAAAATAAACTCTGCTGATTATTCGAATAGGAGATAAGAGAAAGTGAACAAGCTCAGCCGATTCATTTAGCCTTTTTTAAATCTCTCTCTTTTTTTTTAAAGTATTGGGAAACGAACTACCACTGAGTTATCTGGGGGCCATTGAAGCCTCAACAGAGGCAGCTAATTCACTGGCCCATGTCAAATGGGTCCCAAGAGAAGAGGACTCCATAGAACAAAGTCAAACAGGCTATTATAATCCAGTCAACAAAATTTGAGGCAAGCAAAGATTTAAAACAAATTTAATTGTAAGGAGTATTCCAAAAGAATTAAATGTGCCTATTGGTTGAGGGAAACCCAGAACCATGTAGTTGGCCCCATCCTGGGGCTAATAGTCATAGCAAGCATAACTTTCCTAAATGTGAAGGGTGGTCCTGTTTGTTCCAGTAGTCTACTGTATCTGTGTTCAAAATTACAGTCACTTCCTTTGGAAAGACTGACCTTTAGTTCGAAACTCTATCTTAGAAGATATTGGGGCATGAGGCTTGAAAGTTCCAGGAGATGGAACTTTCTTTGTGTCAATTCTATGAACAAGGTTACCCAGTCACTCTTGAGGACTGGACCAGAGTTTAGGGGTAGAAATCAGGCCATGTGTGGGAGTTTCTGGTATGCTTTCACAGTTTTCAGTGCCACAGTTTAGCAGTGCAATATTCTACAACTGCTTTTCTACGTCTGAGTTTTTGAATCATTAACTAGAACACTGCTTTAGTTTTCTAGGGCTGACATTACAAAGTACCACAAACTGGATGACTTAACAACAGAAAGTTACTGTCTCACTGTTTTTGAGGTTGGAAGTGAAAAAATCAAGGTGTCAACAGAGCCATACTTCATCTTTCATTAAATAGATGGCTTAGGGATCAGCATATTTACCTTATCTGATCAATTTTATGAGATGCCCTCAATGTAAGGTCATATTGTCATATGAAACCTATAAGAAAGAATCCCACCTTGCCTTTTAGCTTCTGTTGTTTATAGAACCTCTCTATCTGTAACAAGGTGTAAGACTACACTTGTCCAGGGCAGATATAATGATTGCCTGGTCTAAAGAAATTGCAACTATCAAAAAATAAACAACAACAACACAACAAAATTAATTTTTAAAAAGGAGAAAAAGGTAGATTTGAGATGCACTTGGACATAAAATAAATTCTTCTCATTATCTGGATGGGAGATAAAAGAAAGTGAAAAAGCTCTGCCAATTTTTGTTTTTTTCTGGCAATCCTTGGTATTCCTTGGCTTGTAGATGCATCACTCCAAACTCTTTCCCTGTTATCATATACCATCTGTGTTAGCCAGCTTTACTTCATTATGACAAATATCTAAGTCAATCAACTTATAAAGAGGAAAGGTTTATTTTAGATCACAGTTTTAGAAGTTTTAGTCCATGATGAATTGTCCCCATTTTCTTTAGGCCTGTGGCTGTACATCATAGTGGCGGAACCAAACTATTCACCTCATAACCAGGAAGTGAAAGAGTTAAGAAAGGACTGGAGTCCCAGAATCTCCTTTGAGGGCACCCCCAGTGTCTTCCTACAAGGCCCTACCACTTAAAGGTTCTACAATGTCCCAACAACACCATTGTGGAGTACAAGCCTTTAACACATGGATTTTTTGGGGGGAACATTCCAGATCTGAACTATAGTACTATCTACTCTGTGTGTCCCTACCTTTGTATCTATTCTCCTATTCTTATAGGAATGCCATATTTAATTAAAGGTTCACTCTACTCCAGTAATACTTTATCTTAACTAATTGCATCTTCAATACTCCTGTTTCCAAGTAAGGTCACATTCTGAGGTATTGGAGGTTAGAATTTCAATATCTTTTTGGGAAACATAGTTTAACCTATAACAACCACTCTTCAGGAAAAGGACTGTGTCTCCTACTACTTTTTTCACTCCGTGGAGACTTAATTCAGGTCTCTAGCAAAGTTTTATGCTTTGGGCGTATATGAAAAAAATTAAGGACTGCAATTTAAAAAGAAACAGATTTTCTGTAAGGCTGAGAAGTGTCTTTAATTACAGTTAAATAACATTTTAATATTAATTGATATACCCCCATCATTTTTTTTGTTAATCCTATGAATCTTCTCCAATTCTTGAGATACAGGGTGTCATAGAGAAAGCTGCTACAGAAAAAATAAAGAAGAGTAAAATTTTACCTTTTTTAGTTACAAAAACTTAGTCCAGAAAGAAGGCAAAAAGACTTAGAATGACACTTGGTTAGTTCAAGCTAGTTCTTCCTCCCTTTCCATCTGAGATTTAGATAAATCTCTAGAAGAAGAGAAAGGAGGAGGAAGAAGAAGAATATTTGAGAGGGGGAAGAACATTATGGGGGTCCATGGCTCATCCCCAAGGCCAGTTCTTAGAGTGTGTGAAGGTGATGGGACCTCCCCCAGATATATATAGGGATTTAGAAAGACAACTAATTGTACCTTGCTTCTAGGGAGGTCATAAAACTTTGCAGAATTTTCCTGTCCAAGTGGGACAGACACCCATTTGGGTATTTGCTGAATTTCTCAAATGGTACAGAAGTATTCAAGAAAAGCCAGCCTGGAGGGGCATAATGATGAAGCACATTACCACTGGAAAAAAGATAGACTTTACAACAAATGGTGCTGGGAAAACTGGAAATCGATATGTAGCAAAATGAAATTAAACCTTTATCTCTCACCCTGCACAAAAATCAACTCAAAGTGCATCAAAGACTTAGGCACTAGAACCGAGACCCTGTGTCTAATAGAAAAAAAAAAAATGTAGTTCCAAATCTCCACCACGTCAGCTTAGGAACTGACTTCTGCAACAAGACCCCTAAAGCACAAGAAGTAAAATCAAGAATCAATAAATGGAATGAAATCAAACTAAAAATCTTCTTCACAGCAAAGGAAATGATGACATGAAGAGAGGGGCTGAGAATGATTCTAAGACTAAGGACTGGATCAGCAATATACATCTCAGTAGATACAACTATAGAAAGATGACAACTAAAGGTCAGAGTCCCTTTGCTCTTCTGTCCTCCTGTACTTCAAGTTCAAGTCAACCCCAAGGTTGGTCCCTGAAATGACTCAATAATGTTCCACTCCTATGTGGAATGAGGTTCACAAAATAAGTTATGTTCAGTTACTAAAAAATAAAGTTGATTTCTTTCAATTCTTAATTTGTGGTCTGAGATTTATTTCATCTGCATAAAGAAAATGAATATTCTCTGCTTGCAAGTTACATTTATTTGTAGGTGAGCAGTGGGAACTGAAATTGTCCTCTGGGCAGCCAGGTGTAACCTCAACATTTTCCCAGACTACAGAAATTATTACTGAGATCTCACTGATTGGCCTCCAGGAAGCAGGGAAGGGGAAGAGAAAGGAGTAGGTGGGGAGGTCCATAACTAAACCACTTAAGTTATGTTTTAGATGCTTGACTTACATTATAAAAGGAACTCTGGACCTTTTAGGAGGGAAGTTCTGAGAGGCTCTGAAACTTGAGGTACCTATACAGACAACTCAGCTACTGTTAGTTACTAAGGAATGAATGTTATCAAAGTCACCAACTCCTGATCAAATGGCACAAAGTAATGGAAAGATGCAAAATCATCAGAGGGGAAGGATAGTTCAGTGTGGTGGGTCATGAGTTATGAGTTAAAATTTGTTTCTTCTCTGAAAAAAAATATGGCCTCACATTTGAGGGTGTCTCATAGCTGGTCCAATGAAGTAAATGTGCCATCTCCAGTATTTCTCTTTGATGGAAGAGAAGTGGAAAGAAAATTAGGAAGGTAGTAGGGAAAGAAAGCAGAAGCCAATCAGTATAAATGACCTAATGAAGGACATTTTGGGAGAAGTCAGAGTCAGAATAAGGCTTTGGAATTACAATGAGGTTACTAATTAAATATCTTTGGGCAAATAATTTTTAACCACTCCATAGGCCTTGGGTTTCAAATCTGTAAAATGAACTCTGCTGTATAAAGACCTCATGAATTTTGCTGTTTACCCTTTTTTAAAATTACCTTTTTCAAAAATATCTTCTAATTAGTTATACGTAACAGCAGAATGCATTTTGACAAGTCATACATAAATGGAGTATAACTTCTCATTCTTTTGGTTGTACATGATGTAGAATTACACCAGTTGTGTAATCATATATGCACACAGAGTAATAATGTCCAATTCATTCCATTGTCCTTCCCATCCCCAAACCCTCTTCCCTTCCTTAATTCCCCTTTGTCTAATCCAATTAACTTTTATACTATCCCTTCCTTTTTATGGTTAGCATCCACATATCAGAGAGAACATTCAACCTTTGGTTTTGGGGGACTGGCTTATTTCACTTAATATAATATTCTCTACTTCCATCCATTTACCAGCAAATGCCATAATTTTGTTTTTCTTTGTGGCTGAGTAATATTTCATTGTGTATATATACCACATTTTCTTTATCCATTCATCTGTTGAAAGGCACTTAGGTTGGCTCCATAGCTTGGCTATTGTGAATTGAGCTGCTATAAACATTGATGTGGCTGCATCACTGTAGTATGATGATTTTAAGTCCTTTGGATATAAACTGAGGAGTGAGATAACTGGGTCAAATGGTGGTTCCATTCCAAGTTTTCTGATGAATTTCCGTACTATTTTCCACAGTGGTTGCACCAGTTTGCAGTCCCACCAGCAATGTATGAGTGTATCTTTTTCCCCAGATCCTCATACTTGATAATTGCCATTCTGACTAGAATGAGATGAAATCTCAGTGTAGTTTTGATTTGCATTTCTGTAATTGCTGAGATGTTCAACATCTATTTTTGTTGATTAATTACATGTCTTCTTCTGAGAAGTATCTGTTCAGATCCTTAGCCCATTTATTGATTGGGTTATTTATTTATTTGGTGTTAAGTTTTTTGAGTTCTTTATATATCCTGGAGATTAATGCTCTGTCTGAGGTACATGTGGTAAAGATTTTCTCCCATTCTGTAGGCTCTCTCTTCATGTTATTGTTTCCTTTGCTGTGAAGAAGCTTTTTAGTTTCATTTCATTCCATTTATTGATTCTTGATTTTACTTCTTGTGCTTTAGGAGTCTTGTTAAGGAAGTCAAGTCCTAAGCCGACATAGTGGAGATTTGGGCCTACTTTTTTCTTCTATTAGGCACTGGGTCTCTGTTCTAGTATGTAAGTCCTTGATCCACTTTGAGTTGAGTTTTGTGCAGGGTGAGAGATAGGGGTTTAATTTCATTTTGCTACATATGGATTTCCAGTTTTCCCAGCACCATTTGTTGAATAGGCTATCTTTTCTCCAATGTATGTTTTTGGCACCTTTGTCAGTATGAGATAACTGTATTTATGTGAGTTTGTCTCTGTGTCTTCTTTTCTGTACCACTGGTCAACTTGTCTGTTTTGGTGCTAATACCAAAACAATATGCTATTTTGGTTACTATCACTCTGTAATATCCTCTTAATATTTATTTCCAAGTCACTTAGAATTTGCATTTTTATTTCAATAACCCAGTGTAATAGCCAGTCCTTAGAGTGGTGCCCAGTGATCCCCATTTTCTGGCTTTCATGCTCTTGCATAATCACTTCTACTTGAGTACAGGTTAGATCTAGGGACTTGCTTCTAACAAATAGAATATGGCAGAAATTATGGATTAGCGCCTCCTGTATTAGGTTATTAGACAATTATGACTTCTGTGTTTGGTTCATTCTCTTTCTTTCTCCTTTTCTCTCAGATCACTTGCATTGAGGGAAGTATATTGCCATATTGTGAGCAACTGTATGGCAATATCCACATGGTATAGTGAGTAACAGAGGCCCTAAGACCAACAACCCAGAGAAACAAACCTGCCAACAATCAGGTGAGTGAACTGGAAGTGGATCCTTCATCTCCAATCAAGTCTTGAGGTAACTGTAGTCTTAGCCAACAGTAAGGCTGTAATCTCCTGAGAGGCCTTGAGCCTGATCTGTTCCCAGATTCCTGACCCACAGAAACTACATCATATATTCATTTGTTTTCTTAGCTTCTAAGTTGCAGAGTAATTTGTTATCTAGCAACAGAGAACTAATACATGGCTCAGGCCCATTTCACAGTGGGCCCAATATGTTCCAAGCACATGATTATTTTCCCAGATTCAGAATGTATAATTAGAATAGACATTCTCAGCAACTGGCAACATTCCTACAACAGTTCTCTGATACATGGAACGAGAACCATTATAGTAAGAAAGACCAAGTGGAAGACATTAGAGCTGTCTCTACTAAAAGCAGTATTGCCTTCTTGGAGGAATTGCTGAGGAGTGCAGTTGAAAGATGCAGAGACTGATTCAACTCAAATGACAACGGTTTATCATAAATTTATCTGGTGGTGACTATAATTGTAGTTGTTTTCTAGATGTGGTTTTGATGCTGGAGCAAATTGGCACATCTATGCTATACAGCTATTGATCTTGTACATGCTTTTGTCTTTCTAACTATTAGTAAAGACCTCAGAGAAGTTGACTATCATCTTACAAGACAACAATGAATCTTCATTGTCTTACTTTGGGGTGTATCAACTCTCCAGACCTACACCATAACCTAAACTGCAAGGACCACAGCTGCCTTTCCCTTCCATAGGACATGACACTGGTGTTTATTGGACATGGCGAGCAGAACATAAAAACTACTCTAGACACATGAATAAAATATTGTGTGACAGAATAAGAGATAAATCCCACAGAAATTCAAGGAACTGCTGCTTTGGTGAAAGTTCTAGGAGTCCAATTATCTGAACTATGAAGGAATTTTTCTTCTAAGGTGAAGGTCAAGTTGTTGCATCAGGCCCTTCCTACCATCAAAAAAGAGGCACAATCCCTACTGGGCATCTCTGCTTTTGGTCACAACATATTCCTTGTTTGGGTATATTACTTTGACTCATTTACTGAGTGACCTGAAAAACTGCCTATTTTGAGTAGGTCCCAGAATAAGAGTAAGCTCTAAAACAGGTCAAGCTGCCGTGCAAGCTGTTCTTCCAATTGGGCCATGTGACTCAGAAGATATGATGGCACTTGAAACATTAGTGGCTTATAGGGATCTGTTGGGAGCCTTTTGGCAGGCTGCAATAGGTAAATCACAACACAGATCTTTAGAATTTTTTTTTAAGCAAAGCCATGCCATCCTCTGAGGATAACTATTTTCCTTTTGAGAAACAACTTTTGACTTGCTACTGGGATTTAGATACTGAAAGAACCCTGACCATGAATTACCAAGTCACTATGTGATATGAGCTACCCATGTGAAATGAATATTGTTTATCTTACCAATCCATAAGGTTGAGTATGTACAGTAGCACTCCATTATCAAATGGAGGTGGTATTTATGAGATTTGACAAATATAGGTCCTGAAGGCACAAATAAGTCGCATGAGGAAGTAGCTCAGATGCCCATGCCCTCACTCATGCTATCTATGGCCTCAACCATCTATGGCCCTCATAAGGAGTTCCTATGATCAGGTGACTGAAAAAGAAAATGCTTGAAGCTGATTTACAAATCACTCTTCATCATATGTATGTACACCCTGAAAGAGGTTGTACTGTAGCACTACAAACTCCCTTTGGGACATCCCTGACAAGAATGGTAAAGGAAATCTGTCTGATGGGTAAGACTTTGAACAGAGCATGTGGTTGTTCACTTTGTGGCCAGACATATGTGTCTATATCAGTTCATAGGCTGTAGCTTTATAGTCTGGATGTGAAGTGTCCTCCAAAAGCACACATGTAAAACAATGCAAGAAGGTTCAGAGAAGACATGATTGGGTTGTGAGAGTCTTAACCCAATCAGCGAATTAATCCCTGGAGAGAGACTAATTGAGTGGTAACTGAAGTGGTAGGGTGTGGCCAGAGAAGGTAAGAATTGGGGGACGTGGCTTTGGGGTATATATTTGTATCTGGCAATGGAGATCTCTCTCTGCTTCCCTCTGCCACACTCTTCTGCCATGTGTCCTGAGAAATAGAGTCTACATATTGAGACCTCTGAAACCATGATCCCCCAAACAAACTCTTCCTCCCCTACAGTTGTGGTGGTCGGTCTTTTAGTCACATCAGTGAAAAGGCTGGGTAAAATAGCAGCCAATGGTCACTTGAAGGATACACACCTGGAAAACTGGTATATGGGGAAGAAATATTTGGATACTTCTCCAAATGAACACAAGAATATGAAGGTATTTGTGTCCCATATGAATGCTCATCAATGGGTGACTCAGCAAAGGAGAACTTTAAAAATCAGGTGACTAGAATGGTTCTGCAAATGGCAGTGGGCCTTCTTCTCTAGTCACTACTGTTATTGCTCAAAGGATTCACAAACAAATGGTCATGGAGTCAGAGACAGAAATTATTCTGGGACCAGCAGCATGAATTTTCACTTACAAGGGCCAATTTGGACATAGTCACTGGTGAATGCCCAATATGCCAACAGCAGAGACCAACACTGAGTCCCAGGTATAGTACCATTTCCTTGGTGGAAAGGGAAGACATCAACCAGCTACCCTGTGGCAAGTTAATTATATTGATTTTCTTTCAAGAACAAAGGAATAACACTTTGTTCTTACTAGATATAGATTTGCCTTTTGTGCTTACAATGCATCTGTTCAAACTATCAGTTGTGAACGGTCAGAATACATTATCCAAAACATGATATTTTACAGAAAATCACTTAATCAAGGAACTCACTTCCCAGAAAATGAAGTGAGGCAATGGACCCATGCTCCTGGAATTCATTAGTTTTACCATGTTAGCAACCAATGTGATAGAATAGAGAATAGCCTTTTGAAGGCTCAGTAATAGCATCATCTAGGTGGCAACACATTATTAGACTGAGGCAAAGGTTCTCCAGTTTGTGGTAAATGTTGTAGACCAATATCAACTACATAGTGCTATTTCTACAACAGTAGAATTCACCAGTCTAGGAATCAAAAAGATAGAAATGGGACCTGTTGCTCTCATTATCCCTCCTAGTGATTCACTAGTACAATCTTTGTTTCCCATCCCAACAACCTTATGCTCCAGTGCTCTAGAAGTCTTGGTTCCAAAGGGAAAAATGTTTCCTCCAGGAACACAAGTCCACTGAACTAGAAGTTGAAACTGCCACCTGGCTATTTTGGGGTCCTGATGCTATTATCCTAATGCAAAGGAAGGTGTTATTATTCTGACTGTGGTGACTTATTTTGACTATCAAGGGGAAATTAAGTTGCTATCAAACAATGGGTATACCTGGAATGGTCCAAACCTTTCAGGAATAAAGATTTAGAAACAGATAAGGAACCATGACTAGTTAAAAGACTTGGTGAGGGAATATGAATAGGTACTGGAAGATGGTATTTTTTGGGGGGAGGGGGCAGGTACTGGGTATTTATAATGGGTATAAACCAGGTACAAGTATTTTCCCCTCAATTTGATATGCAAATGTTTGAATACATAATAACGAAATATTTTTGTTTTATTTCTTCTTTCTCATCTCTTTATATGATATAGGAATGCTAAATTAACTTTACATCTCAATATTTAAGTTACAGGATATTAAACAGTAACATGTAAATCAGCTAGGAAGAGAATAAAGATCACTCAAATAAAAAAGGGGGACTCTTCTATTCTCTTTTAATGAAAGGCTTAGCATAAGAGTCTGAAAACTATGGCTGAAGGATTGATTTTCTGTTTTTTGTAAATAAGACTTTTATGGAACATAGTCATGTTCATTCGGTTATATATTGTCTATATCTACTTTTATGGCATGATGCTACCAGGCATTAAATAGTTACAACAGAAACCACATGGCCTAAAATATTTACTATTTGTACCTTTAAGAAAAAGTTTTCTAGGACAGGTATGAAAAAGTTTCCTAAGGCAGTCTTCCTTAAGAGACTGAGGAAGAAGGACCACAAGTTCAAGGCTAGCCTGGGCAATTTAGCAAAATCCTATCTCAAAATAAAACAAAAAGGGACTGGGAATGTAGCTCAGAGGTAGAACACTCTACGTTAATCCCTAGTAGTACAGAAACAAACAAACAAAATGAAACCAAAAAAGGAAATAAAAAGTCTTTTGAGCCCTGGGTCAGCATGTTTATAGTATATGGAGATAGCTGTGTTATGTTAGGCAGAATCATGACTTTATTATGTTTATTTGGAGATTAAGTATGAAAACTATGCTGGCTTTGTAATATGTCACTTTGTCCAGGCTGACCTACATTCCCAGAATTCCCTTTCCTATATATTTCCAGTTAGGCTGGGCCACAAGGAGAGTCTCAAGGGTGATTTGGAGAATGTAATGAAGTAGCAGTTACTTGGTAACTTACATATATAATCGGTTGGCTCCCTTTGCTGGTGTGGGGCTGTGGCTGGCACTAGAACCCCTTCCATCTTCCCTTGAATTCTTCTTCAGCTTCTGCGATTCCTAGGGTGGGACTGTTGTGTTTTTAGCTCTACGACAAAGGGCCCTGGCTTTTGCATGACCCCAGTCAGGGGCAACAGGGACGGACAGGATTTAGACTGCCCTCACGGGGTCCATCTTGTGCTTGAGAGTTCCATATTATTCTTGCTGTTCCCATTTTACATCCTGATCACCTGCCCTGAGGACTTACTATGCCCTGAGGACTTACTAAATTCCAACGACAGATACAATAATAGTCTTACAGAGACTGTTTAACTAATAACCACAACTGCATAAGGTAAAACCTGTAACTTCTCTGAATAAACCCTGATACACACAATTATCATTTATAAAGGTGTTTACATTTTTCAAATAGATAAATTCCTTTTCACTATCCTTTTGTTGTTCATTTCTAAATTTTATTATATTTTTCTCCAAAAATGTGCTTGTATGAATACTGCTTTTTAGTTTACATACATTTTCTTTATATAATACATTATCAATTATTGTAACTGTTTCTGTGTTTCAGAACTGTATGTAATCTCTGATAAATCCAAAGTTTCATATAAAGTTCCATGCTATATAAACTCTCTATGTACTTAGTTAATTTTATCTGATTTAGTTCAGAAGGAGTATGTTAATTTCTATGGAGCAGTTCTGTCAATTTCTCTTTGTAAAACACTAGAAGCATTTTTGCTTTATACATTTTTGAAACTATATTGTTAGATGCATAAAATTCATGACTAGTATAGCATCTTAGTGAATTGTGTATTTTGTAAATATGAAATATCCATTTTATGCCTTCTAATGATTCTATGCCATATTAATTCTTACCATTGCTATTAAGAATTGAGATAATATATACAATTTTGGTTTCATGTCTGACAATAATAAGCAGGCAAAAAAAATTGCATCTGCTGTTACTATTATCATTATTATTATTATGTATCTCATTGTATGCAGGCTATGGGAACTCTATGGAGACAAGGACGGAAAGAAAGAACTGAAGGACTGTAGGTTAGGAAAGGAAGCAGCTACCTCTCTGGCACTGCATAATGATCTCCCTCAAACCAGGTGATGGAAACTCCAGGAAAGAGGCTCCAGGCTTGGACAGATCACCAGAAAGCCTGCCAAAAGAGGCCTCCTAGGCAGCCAAAAGAATACAACAGAAACAGATTTCTTGTTGGATCTTGGCCTTTGCTTTTGAGGTCCAAATGAAACAAGGAAGGGACAAACAAAACAAGGTCAGACTCTGTTGTAGCTGTGTTCCTGCAGCTGGAAGGTCAGGTTTATCTCTTCAGCCAACCTCTCAGATTTGGCTCACATAGGCCTATAATGGCAAAGCCCACAGCAGTGATAATTCTCCACCCCCAGGGGAATGAATTCTCAATTCTGCCAAGCTTGAATATGTTTAAGGTTCTGGTCCCATAGACTCACTCCCCACACCTCTTTCCCTGAAGTCTGCCTGGAGTTGGGCCCATTTCTATTTTATCAGGGGTTCTCGTTCAAGTTCTGATGTTCACTGCTGACCACTAACATGCACGGAGAGTGTGCATGTGCATGTGTCCATCTGTCTCTGTCTTTGGAACCTGAAATGAGGGCTGCCTTACTAACTGATCACTTGATTGCTTAAAATATTTTGGCCTCCAAAACCCTTCATTCACCTTCCTGAAACTCCTCACTTCTCTTTGCCTGGCTGCCTAAAAATAATAAAATTATTAAAATATTAAAGCTTGAAGGTCTCCTAGAGATAAATTAGTCCTAGCACTTCATTTCCCTGAAGAGGGAAGTGGAGTCCACAGAGGAAAACTGATTTACCCCAGATTATGCAACTATTTAGATGTAGAGTAGGACTGGAACCCAGCTCAGAGCAATAGTGCTAGGAAATAGACTTCAAGTGGGATGGTAGCAAGGGGAATTAAAATGAGAGTCCAGGGATCTGTATGTCAAGATGAGTCAGAGTACAACACCAGGAAACATCAGAGTATTCAACATTTGGCCAGCTAAAATGCAGCATGGAGCAGGTTCCAGGAAGTGGGAATGGTGCATTGGTAGTACCAAATGCACCCTGCCTCTACTATTCTAGCCCTGCCATACAACATACTCTTAAAACTAAATTCCAACTATAATAGCAATACAGCAACAATAACATCAACTTATATATGTATGTTAAAAATATTTTCATCTACATTATCTTATAAGCTCACTCCATGAGAAGTTGCTATTAGTATTAATGCTAGTATAGGGAAAATCAGAGACAAGGAAAATACATGAAAAAAATATGTAATATATTTCATGGGAGTATGCTAGATATTGCTGGTTATCAGTCGTCACCATCATCCCTCCTTCTCCATCTTTAGAGGACCACAATTTTGTTCAGCTTTATCTGTTCCTCTCCCATCCTGGTCTCCCCACATTCATGTGCTTTGGGAAAATGGTCATGCTCCCAAGTTTTAGGTATGGGCTTGATGGATTAAGAGAAATTTCATTTCCTTTACAAGGACTGGTTTGGGAATGGGATTGTGAAGTCAATTGGGCCAGTGAGATGTGATGAGCTATATGTGGTGGTAGTGTTCCAGGAAAGCTTTTCTTTATTCTTCTGGGAAGGCAATGGAAACATCTTTCCCTTTCCCACCACATGGGAATGCAAAACCAAGCAGTTCAGACTGCTTTAGAACCCTGAGGCAAGCCGGCTTTAGGATGAAGCTGACCAAAGAGAGCAGACTAAAGATAGAAAGAAGCTGTGTTTTAGGATCTCACTGAGTTACTGGAGCAACTAGTAAGAGCTTTTCTTCCTTTTGGACTTGTGCTTAAATGAGCCACTGTATGCCCTTTAGAGATCAGCTTCAGGGAATTTTCAATTGCCTGATGATATATTTTTCTTATACAGCCTCCAAATATACTGTTAGAGTCAGCATTCCTATGTGGCCTCTAAAGAGTGCTAACTTTGAACCACAGTATTCAAATATTGGACCCATCATTTCTCCGCTATGACCTTAGACAAGTTACCTAGCTGTTTATGCCTACAATGGGATATTAATAATACTTAAAGAGACATAGAGAGAATAAATAAATTAATAACTGGAGAGAGTTTAGAGTTGTGGTATATAATAAAGACTCAAAACATTTTAACATTTTCAGTACAAAAAAGAGAAAGCATAATTCAGACATCTAATTATTGTCAATAATCTAGTATATTTATTAATATATTACTTTTCACGTGCTGAGCATCTGAGTAGGTATTTTAAAAGTACTTTCTCTCATTCTGATAGTCTCTCTGAAGTAGGTTTGATTCACTTGTTTCCAGATGAGGAAACACATTCACAGGCACTGAAGATATGGCCAAAAGAACATAGGCAGTAGCTGCAGAGTCAGGATTTGAACCCAGGTATAACTCTAGAACCTATCCTTCTCACTCTATCATGCAGCCTCCCAGGGCACCTTCCATTGAATCATGCTGGTGGAGAGCAGCAAGTTTGGGATCAGGAGAAAACTTCAGTAAGAGCTAAGAATAAAGTACAAAGTAAAGGTAAGCCATAAAAGAAACAGAAGTATTGGGAAGGCTGAAGAAAGGCTCAGGTCCATTTTGAAGGTACTCTTTGAACTTTGTGTCCTTTTCCAAATGCACAGAGTTGTGATGGGTGACTGAGTCATGTTTCACAGGTCTGAGAAGAAAGAATGCACTATGGATTCTTTCACTCTTGCCATCTGAGAATGGGGAAGCAGGAAGGAAAGGACGGGGTGGAATTAGAAATTCAAATTGCATCTAATGAAATCACTTTTGATCCCACAGTTATTAACCCCAAGTTGGCTCATTCCTTTAAATCTTGAAGCTGTCTCCAGAGTACTATACATTAAATGCCAGAAATTATTGATCTCTCCTTTCATGTGGCTAGTACATGTCGCCACCACTGAAATGGAAAGAAGCAACAAATGCTGAATAAGCTATTTCTTTGAGGAAGACTGATAGTGAACACATTCTAAAGATGGGGGCCGAAGTGGTGGGTATCCTTTTGAAAAATGAAGAATGTTTGCAGGAAGGAGATAGGTTACTTTGGAGAATCTGCTAGAGACTTTTTTTTTTTTAAACTGGGGAAGTTTGCACCAGGTACATTCACCCCCAATAAAGAAATGAGAATGGTGTTATGAGAATTTAGAAAGGCTCTTAAACTCCTTTCCATTTAGAATAGATTGTTATAAAACCTTCAATAGTGCTTTAGAACTTCACTGGAAGACCTTCATATAAGTCCAAAGCACATCTCCATCTTAAAAGTTTTATTGAGTTTTATTTTGTGTGGTGTTCTTTTCAGAGAGGTGTTCATTTGATTAATTGGAGAAAAGCTTAACAACATTACCATAGCTCTTTGGAAGGTCTTTAGTAAATTCTGGTTTCTGCCCTTGGTCAGATGAACCACATTTATTTAGTTAAGATAATTAGTAGTATATAAGAAGTGAGGCTAAGTCAACAAAGTATGCAGTGAGGATGGAAAAGGACAAGACCTGGACTTAAATGTCAGAGGCAAAGTGAGTGAGATTTCTGAATAGGCCATAGGCCAGATGATGATTAGAATGATCTATAGAGATCTTTGAAGTTGGTTAAGTGTGGTACTATAAGCAATGGGCAGCTTTCTAAAGTCAAACTTGAGCTAAGTTTTTTACAAGCTAAGTCTGATGAATAAAAGCTTGGTTTATACCACCCCCAAAGTGATTCACAGCATCTCACCCAATTTCTAGACATGGATGAATTCATAATGCAGAGCTTTCTGTTTGTTTTTGAAGTGCTGATGATAGAACACAGGGCCTTGCATGTGCTAACTAAGAAGTACTCTCCACTGAAAAACACGCCCAGGCCAATGCAGACTTCTTTGATGGAAAGCATGGTCAATTATTCATGAAAAGGCATTTATTCCAACACATATAAGAAAATACTGTGAATCTTCCTCTTCATCTTCCCCAAGAGATCTGAACCCACTTATTTGAGCAAATGTGATCAAGAGAAAGAGCAAGAGTCATAACTTTCAGAGGACCTTTAATCTGACCCTGGATTTACACTAATTTCTAGGGTTCCTGAACTACAGTAGTATTGAGACTTATGAGAAACAAGTGTTAAGTGGAATTTTGACCCAGTGCACTTCATGGTAAGATGCATGAGACACCAAACTCTCATCCTATAGTTATTATGGTTATTTTCCCATTACCTAAAACCACAGATAAATTAGAAAAACCTCAGCAACTGAAAGAATCTTTCACAATGACTCCTCAACTCATGGAGTACAGGCCAAGGTAAGTTCCAAGTAAGGGCCAAGTGTAAGTTCTTGGAGCTTTTCCTCATTAGCAAAACAATTATGGAAAATAAATGTTATCTCTTAGCACTTATCACTACTTGGCAATATACCTACCACACAGTTACTTTTTCTATATGATATACTTCCCTCCCTAAAATGTAATAGTTTTGAGAGCACATATTTTATCTACACTGCCTGTTTGCTGTTCTGTCCCTAGTGCCTAGAACAATGACTGGCACTTAATAGGTTCTCAATAAATATTTATTGAATAAACAGATAGATTTCTAGAAGAAATTTCAGAGACCAGGGTACAGGTAATCCCTACCACATTGCTGTTTTAATTTCCATTTAATCCAGTGAAGAAGACAGTTGAGTCTTAAACCATCAAGACTCCCACCATCATCACTCTCAGAGGCTGAGAGAACCTGTCATAAACCTAATCAACTGGAATTTACAACAGCAACTTTTACTCCAAATTTAGTATTTTTTTTCCCTAAGAAAACAGGAATTGAACCCAAGGGTGCTTAACCACTGAGCCACATCCCCAGTCCTTTTTGTTTTTTATTTTGAGACAAGATCTTGCTAAGTTGCTTAGGGCCAAGCTAAGTTGCTGAGGCTAGGTTTGAACTTGCAATCACCCAGCCTCAGCCTCCTGAGCTACTGGGATTATAGACATGTGCCCAAATTTAGAATACTTATTAGAACAAATGAATACCACTGATGCTTGGAACACAGATAATAATCTGTTAAATGCTTTTGTCTTTTCCCTCAGCCCAATAAATACAAATACTTAAGACAGGTTGCATTCACTTGGCAAGGACAACAGTAGAATTTTACCGATCTACTACAACTACGCATTAACCTTTGTCACTACACTATATTTGCTACACTGGATCTTGACCATCTTTTATCCCCTTAGGACATTATTCTATTTTTCTCCATTAATGAAATTGTGTTTATAAAACTCTATCTATTAATTATTCTTGCACAATACATTATCCCAAATGTGTATGGCTGAAAACACAAATAGATAATTATTTCTTTCTCAAAGTTTTTGTGGGTCAAAAATTCAGACAGGAAAAAATGGAGAAGGCCTATACTTCATTGGTTGGAGTACCCATTCTAGAAGGCCAAGCTAGAAGGTGCCAAAGCTAAGGGCTGTCTAGCAATTAATGCTCTCTGCTGGCTAGCTGGTTTCCAAGGACATGTCAGCAGAGACAAACAATGAGAGAAGCTGTATCTTTTTCACTCATGGAAGCCATATAACATTACTTTGCCCTACAGTAGTTCTACCTTATCTGCAGTTTTGTCTTCTGCAGTTTTGGTTACCTCAGTCAATCATGGACTGAATATATTAAATGGAAATTTTCAGAAATGAGTTTTAAATTGTGTGCATGAATTAGCATGAAGATATCCCATACTATCCAGCTCTCTCCCACCTGGGACATGAATCACCCTTTGTCCAGTGTATCCTGTCCATTAGTCTTGGTTATCAGACCCACTATTAGTGAAATCACAGTGCTTGTGTTCAAGTAACCCTTATTTTACTTAATAATGGTCCAGAAGCACAAGAATAGTGATGCTGACAATTCAGCTATGACAAATAGAAGCCATAAAGTACTTCCTTTAAATGACAAAGAGAAAGAACAATAAGATATTTTAAGAGACCACATTCACATAACTTTTATTACAATATATTGTTATAATTGTAATTTTATGATTAGTTATTATTATTAATCTTTTACTATGCTTAATTTATAAATTATACTTTGGAGGAGGTTATTGGGGATAGAAACCAGAGGTGTTTTACCACTGAGCTATACCCGGACCTTTTTATCTTTTATTTTAAGACAGAGTCTCACTAAGTTACTTAGGGCCTCTCTAAGTTGCTGAGGCTGACCTTGAACTTGCAATTCTCCTGCCTCAGTGTCCCCAGCTGCTTAGTGTAGAGGCATACACCATCACACCCAATTATAAATTAAAACAGTATATATGGGGTTTAGCACAATCTGTGGTTTCAGGCATCCATTTCAAATACCTTGGGGATACAGGGTAGACCACTATACTTCATTGGTTGGAGCAGTCATAAGCTCCCACCCAGATTGCAAAGAAGGAAAACAAGACCCTGTCTGGGTGCTGAGAGACCCTGTCTCAAAATTTTAAAAAATGAAGAGAACTAGGGAGATAGCTCTGTGTAAAGCATCCCTGGGTTCAATATCTAGTATGGGGGTGGGAGGAGAAATACCCAGATCCCACAGTAAGAGGTTAACTATAATAACTAATAATAAAATACAAATGTCATAAAGTTGCACTTCTGCTTGAAACAGTCAAGAAAAGTACACTGCAGCCATAGTGAACTTCTGGATGTTCCCTGAGTAGCCATTTGCCTCCAAGATGCCTTTGGACAAGATATTCCCACTTTCAGGGATTCTCTTTCATATTGGGAAAACTCCCAAACCTATTCAAGATCTAATTCAAAAATCTCTTCTGTGACGCCCTTTACAACTCAGTGATGAATGGGAGCCTTAGGATTAGAACATACTAAACTCAAATTCTAAGAAATCTCACCTATTAAGGGATAGGGAGAAAGGAAGATAGCAAAGGCCCCAAAAAGGATTAGTGAAGTGGGAGGAGGAACACCAAGAAGAGGACATTATCACTGAACCAAGAAAATGCTGTTTCTAGAGGAAGCAGTGAAACTATTACTCTTTTAATTAGGATAATTATAATCCTTCTAAGACTCTTGGGAGGATTAAATAACATATACAAAATTTTTTCATAATTTATATTACCTTATCAATGTTGGATATTATCTTTATCAGGGAAGGAGTGTCTAAAGAGACCAGCATGCTTCTTCTGAAGTAGTGTCCCAGCACCTAACATACCCAAGTCCCTTCTAAAGTGATTTACCAGCATCTTGTGCATCTAAAGAAAACTTACAGTCCTTTATTGACATTTGGGACCAATGAACCTTTGATTCAGAGCAGTGTAATTTTTTGGAAACCAGGAAAAACTCCATTTGTCTGAAAACAAACAAACCCAAATAAACTCTACCTGTTTAACACTGCCTAACAATCCTTTTCAGGAAGACCTACAAAACTCCATAATAATGCAAATACCTGGGGCAACTACTACAGTAATGCAATGGAGACAGTTAACTGTAATTGTTTCAAATCCTGTGTTGTTGTCTTTTTTTTTTTTTTTTTTTAAGACTTCAGGAAGGTACCCAGAGCTGGGAAGAAGTGGGAAGGTGGAAGGGGAAGGCTTAGCCACCTGAGGGGGAACCCAAAGAAACTGGAGATATTCAAGACAAATTTCACTGACTTCTCAAATTTCAAAATTTTGCTTCAGGTAGGATCTATTTATTTTCACATCTATACAGGGAAAAAAAATACAGCTTTTTTGAACATATGTCCATTCAGGATGGCTGGAGCCTGCTTACTTCAGCAGAAACAATGTATCTCTCTCATGTGCTCCACAGGAAACTGTTCCTCTCTGGCAGATATAAGTGACCTAATTCTAGAATTTAAATACAACAGATTCCCACTGAAAGGACACTCACAGAGTCCATGCAAAGTCCAAAGACCACACTACACACTGGAATCTCATGTGAGAGATTTAAAGTTAGTAACACAGACATACTGACAAGGCTGTCCCTTTGAGGAGAGCAGCAGACTATTGGCACTCACAGAGCAACTTATAGTCCACAAGAGGAATTTCATAAACTGTTTAGGAAAGAGTTGTATCATAAGCTGGGGTGAGGTTGATCCTTTATCAGGCACATGTTCTTACAGGAAGTTAAGAAGAGATGCCTCAGAATTGAAGCTTTAGAGCCCCTAGATAAAATGGCTCCCGATCTAAAATGGCAATCTGATGCCAATATTGATCTGATGCCATACCCACCCTGTCCCATTTAGGGTGCAGATGGTGTGGGTGGACCGTGGGTTACTGCATTGTACAAGTACAGGAATGGTAACAGTGGTCCACTTTATGCTTTGAATATAGCCCTTGCTGTTCTGCCACTGCAATTTACCATTTTAAATGGACATGTTTCTTTCTCTTCTCTGCTTCTCCCAAATCTCTCCCCCTCTCTAATCTTATGGGAAATAGGATTACCTTTCTTCCTCATTGTAGACTTACCTGTCCTTGAGTACACACCCACCATAAGAACAAAGTAATCCAGATCTTGGGGAAGTACCAGAAGATCTCAGAAATGACTATCTCCCAAATTAACAAGTGAATTACAAATCCAACTGTGAACTACAAATCCATAATAATGCAAATACCTGGGGCAACCTTTGAATCAACTCTTTAAAAGCCCCCTGTTGAATCAACCTTGCATTTTGGGGATGAACCCCACTTGACTATGGTGCATTGTCTTTTTAATATGTTTTTGTATGCAAATGGCCAGGCTTTTACTGAGAATATTTGCATCTATGTTCTTCAGGGATATTGGAAATATCCAGATCAATATTGGCATCAGATTCGCCATTTTAGGTGGGGAGCCATTTTATCTAGGGGCTCTAAAGTTTCAATTCTGAGGCAATGCTGCTTAACTTCCTGTAAGAACATGTGCCTGATAAAGGATCAACGCCACCCCAGCTTATGATACACTCTTTCCTAAGCAGTTTATGAAAGAAAAGTAAAGTTTTCTTTCCTTGATATATCTTTGTCTGGTTTTAGTATCAGGGTGATACTAGCCTCATAGAATGAGTTTAGAAGGGTTCCCTTCTTTTCTATTTCATGGAATAATTTAAGGAGTATTGGAATTAATTCTTCTTTGAAGGTCTTGAAGAACTTGACTGAGAATCCATCTGGTCCTGGGCTTTACTTGGTTGGTAGGCCTTTGATAGTGTCTTCTATACTTGAAATTGATCTGTTTAAATTGTGTATTTCCTCCTGATTCAGTTTGGGTAGATCACATGCCTCTAAAATTGTCAGTGTCTTGGAGATTTTCTATTTTATTAGAGTATAAATTTTCAAAATAGTTTCCAATTATCTTATGTATTTCAATAGTGTCTGTCATGATATTTCCTTTATCATCACAAATTTTAGTAATTTGAGTTTTCTTTCTCCTTCTTTTTGTTAGGGTGGATAAGGATTATCAATTATATTTATTTTTTCAAAGAACCAGCTTTTTGTTTTGTCTATTTTTTTCAACTTTTTGTTGTTGTTGTTTCAATTTCATTGATTCTAGCCCTGATTTTAAATATTTCCTGTTTCTACTACTTTTGTTGTTGATTTGTTCTTCATTCTCTAGGGCTTTGATATGTAATGTCAGATATTTAATGTTTATTTGTTGACTTTTTATTCTTTTAATGAATGAGCTCAATGCAATAAACATTGTTCTTAGTACTATCTTGATAGTGTCCAAAAGATTTTGATATGTTGTATTGGAGTTCTCATTTACCTCTAAGAATTTTTTTTAATCTCCTCCTTGATGTCTTCTGTTATCTATATGTCATTCAATATGGAAATCAATAAGCACAATTCATCACATCAATAGACTTAAAGACAAGAATCATGATTATATCAATATATGCAGAAAAAGTATTTGACAAAGTACAGCACCCTGTCATGTTCAAAACACTAGAAAAACTAGGGATGGTAGGAATATACCTCAACATTGTAAAAGCTATCTATGCTAAGCCCAAGGCCAACATCATTCTAAGTGGAGAAAAATTGGAAGGATTCCCTCTAAAAACTGGAACAAGACAGGATGCCCTCTTTCACCACTCCTATTCAACATAGTCTTTGAAACTCTAGCCAGAGAAATCAGATGGATGAATAAAATTAAAGGGATAGAATAGGAAAAGAAGAACTTAAACCATCACTATTTGCCAATGACATGATTCTGTATTTAGAGGATCCAAAAATTTCCACCAGAAAACTTCTAGAATTAATGAATTCAGCAAAGTAACAGCATATACAATCAATACCCATAAATCAAATGCATTTCTATATATCAGTGATGAATCCACTGCAAGAGAAATTAGGAAAACTATCCCATTCACAATAGCATCAAAAAACAAAACAAAACAAAAAATGTGGAAATCAATTTAACAAAAGAGGAGAAAGACCTCTACAATGAAAACTACAGAACACTAAAGAAAAAAATTGAAGAAGACTTTAGAAGACTTAGAATGATCTCCTACGACCTTAGATAGAATTAATATTGTCAAAAAGGCCATACTACCAAAAGTGCTATATAGATTTAATATAATTCCAATTAAAGCCCCAATGACATTCCTCATCAAAATAGAAAAAGCAATCATGAAATTTATTTGGAAAAATAAGAGACCCAGAATAGCCAAAGCAATCCTTAGCAAGAAGAGTAAAGCAGATGGCATCATAATACCAGACCTTACACTATACTACAAAGCTACAGTAACAAAAATGGCATGGTATTGGTGCCAAAATAAACATATGGACCAATGGTACAAAACAGAAGACGTACAGACAAACCCACATAACTATAGTTACCTAATATTAGACAAAGGTGCCAAAAACATACATTGGAGAAAAGATAGCCTCCTTCAACAAATGGTGCTGGGAAAACTGGAAAGCCATATGCAACAAAATGAAATTAAACCCCTATCTCTTACCATGTACAAAACTCAACTCAAAAGTGGACCAAGGACTTAGATACTGGAACAGAGACCCTGTGCCTAATAGAAGAAAAAGTAGGCCCAAATCTTCATCATGTTGGCTTAGGACCTGACTTCCTTAACAAGACTCCTAAAGCATAAGAAATAAAATCAAGAACCAAGAATTGGGATGGAATCCAACTAAAAAGCTTTTTTTCAGCAAAGGAAAAATCAATAGTATTCTGAAGAGACAGCCTACAGAATAGAAAAAAAAATTTACCACATGTATATCAGATAAAACACTAATCTCCAGGATATATAAAACACTAAAAAAACTCAACACACACACACACACACACACACACACACACACACACACACACAAATAACCCTATCAATAAATGGGCTAAGGAACTGAACAGACACTTCCCAGAAGATATACAATTGATCAACAAATATATGAAAAATGGTTTCAACATATCTAATACTTAGAGAAATGCAAATCAAAACTAAGATTTCATCTCACTCCAGTCAGAAAAGCAGTTATCAAGAATACAAGCTACAATAAATGTTGGCAAGGATGTGGGGGAAAGATAACTCATACATTGCTAGTGGGAATGAAAATTGGTACAACCACTCTGGAAAGCAGTATGGAGATTCCTTAGAAAACTTAGACTGGAACCACTATTTGATCTAGCTATTCTACTCCTCAGTCTATACCGAAAGGATTTAAAATCAGCCTACTATAGTGAAGCAGCCACATCAATGTTTATAGCAGCACAATTCACAATAGCTGAACTGTGGAACCAACCTATATGCCCTTTAATAGATGAATGGATAAAGAAACTGTGGTATATATACACACAATGAAATATTACTGAGCATTAAAAGGGAATAAAATTATGGCATTTGCAGGTAAATGGATAGAGTTGGAGAATATCATGCTAAGCAAAATAAGCCAATCCCAAAAAACCAAAGGCTGAATGTTTTCTCTGATATGTGGATTCTAATCCACAATGGGGGTGGGAGACAAGAGAAGAATGAAGGAATTTTGGATTGGACAAAGGGATGTGAGGGAAGGGGACATGTAGGTAGGAAAGATGGTGAAATGAGATGGCCATCATTACCCTATGTACATATATAACTGCATGAATGGTGTGACTCTACAACATGTGCAACCAGAAAAAATGAAAAATATAATTAATTAGAACAAAATTTTTTTAAAAGCCCTCAGTTCCTGCTGATGGGCAGAATCACAGCCTTTGGGACAGGAGTCCCCTCTGTTTCTCCTTTGCTAAAAAAAGCAATAAACCTTCTTTATTCCTTTTTCTCAAAACGATGTCCTTGTTATTAGATTGGCATTGGGGACAAGGACCAAGCTTTCAGTAACAGAATCCCTGAAGTTGGGCCTTTAGGAATGGTGCACCTGGGAAACTGACCTGCCCTTCACCTTCCTGGTAAGCACTCAGGAATATGCCAAGTTGTCCCAGTTACTTAACTGGTTTCAAGCTCGAGTCCCCAAAATAGAACACAGGGCTTAGAGAGTAAGGATCCTTTCTCCCATTTTATGAGAACAGTAAAAGAAGCTTCTGAAGACTAGTAGCTCCTCAGCCCAGTTGGGCAGCATCACAACACAGGCAGCAGTGCTGTCTTTGGGCATTGAGGGCCAGGGAAATCCTTCTAAAGGTTGGAAGGCTGCTGAGTTTCCATCTATATTTAATCAGCTGTGTCCTTTGACAGGCCTATGAAGCTGTTTCTGTCAGTCACTGTCATCTCACCATCTGGCTTTATACTATAAACTATAAAAAACTATATAGAAGTATTTTTTCTGAAAACCAGTTATTCCCTTGCAGTACATTAAACTCACAAAGCTATCTGTTACAATGGGGGTTCTAAATTATTTACTGAAAGTGGCCCTTTCCTTCAACTCAACTGGATTTGCATTCACTAAGCAATCACTATGTGCACTCTGATTGGAGGCCAGAGGAGCAGAACCCTTAAGACGCTCAGCATAATCCAATGAGAGTTGTCAGACTTAACCAGAGACCTTCCCCAAGACCTTCTCTCCACACACTCTCTCTCCCCCCTGTCCAGCAGCAATTCCTAGACTGGAGGCAGAACTGCTGAAGAAGCTCCTGGGGATCTGAGGCTCACCCAGGCTGCTAATCTGCTTCCTGCTTAAACCCATTCTGGTAACTAGATGCTTTGGTTGTTTTCTCTGTGCCTCAGCACTGCCTGCCTTAAATGCTGACTAGTATCGGCTGGATAAGGCTGATATTTGCTGGTCAGGAGAATGCCATCTTCTCCTGTAACAGTAACACTCTAGCATGAACTCCACCCTACACATTAGATCCTATGATGCAAATGGCAACTTGGCCTGCTCCTATTTGTCACACTCTTGCTTTTGAACTTCCAACCTTTGGTTAAATCTAGACCCATAGTGTATGTGCCTGTCCCCATATTCCCAATTTTAGTGAATAGACCTAATTCTAGAATTTTCTACCTTAGTAATCAGTCCTATCCAATTTCAGGTAATCAAAAATATACAGCTATTTCTTGAGCTATGATACAAGGGAGTAGGAAAGAGAAAATAAGTGTAAGACAATGTACATTAAAGTGAGCAATGCTAAGGTACAGGAAACATAAACAAAGACAACAGAATGAATTCAGAGAAGACAATGGGTACTCTGTTGGACTAGACCTGTGTATTGCAGTAGAAGAATTCGTCATCCATTCATAAAGGCACTTGTTTTTCAAGATGTAGGAATAAGGTAAGAAAAAGGGGAGGAAGAACAGCAAAAAGCTGAGGAATTCAAGCTAAAGAGCAAAAACCCTCCTTTGCGGTAATAGCAATGGATATTTATCTTGCATGCTCAAGATGCCAAAGGTGCATCATGGACCCCAGTAGGCCTGCACTGCTGTGAGCAGCCTATGAATGCAGTCAGGATGTGCCACAGGGAATCATTCTATTGCCTTCTTCTTTCATAGACCTTATGTCCAACTGATTACCAAGTCATTTATTCACTTGTGTCTTTTCATTTCTCATATCTGCCCCTTTCTGTCCTATTACTTTTATCTACTTTGGTCCTAATATCTTTAAATATTTAAACCCCAAGTGCCTCTGGGGCCCCAATATCTATATATTCTCTCATGATAGTACTTTTGGCTCTCATCTGATTTTGTTTTATTTTTGTGATATTGGAGGTTGAACCCAGGGGTGCTCTACTATTGAGCTACATCCTCGGCCCTTTTTATTTATTTTGAGGCAGGGTCTTACTGGGTTACTCAAGCTGGCCTTGACCTTAAGATCCTCCTGTCTCAGCCTCCACCTGCCTCAGTCTTCTGAGTAGCTGGGATAACAGACATATGCCACTGTACCTCACTTCATCTGTTTGTCTTCCTTTATTGGAATGTGAGAGCTAAAGGTGGTTCTTAGATCTTATTTTCCCCTAGACATCCAGAAATTATTCTAATATTTATATGCAGTGGGTATTTAATAAATGAAGGTGAATGAATGAAGACCTAGAGATTCTTCTTCACAAATTACACCATTGTCACATCATTTATGTATGTGAATAAATAAAGTGTGTGTTTTAAATGGATTTCTCCCCAAAACCAGTGATCTCAGGAATATGACTTCAACCCATCAATGATTCTGGATGGAAATGGTGGGAAATTTTTGTTCTAGGGTGAATAAAGTTCCCTCACCCTCTTTAGCTCTATTTCAACTGCATTCAGTTTTTTATAACTCATGAGTTCTTATATATTTATTTTCTGGAGAAATCTGGTGAACATAATTACAAATGGAAAATAATTTACCTGTTTTGGTTTTTTCTCCTTTTGGCACATGAAGAAACTAACTCTTCTGACAAACTCAGTTATCTCTTCCTTTGCTGATTGTCTTGCCCAATATTTATCTTCAGAAATTTCACTGCAGTTTTTTTTTTCACATAAAGAAATACATTTCTTCACATTTAAGAGACACAAATTGTTGCTCCCACTTTCAAGAGAGATGTGGTGTTTCCAGATTTAGAAAGACACTACCAGCTGCCAAGCTCTGTCAGACCCTGCCTTGGCTTAATGAGGAATGTTTCTGTTTTTCTAAGGCAAAGAAAAAAAAAATAAAGCCCCTAAATTATTTAAGTATCTTTCAGTTTATTTTTAAGGGCAATAGAGGCAGTTACATGAAAATCTGGAAGGGGTTTGGGTAGAGGACATGGACTCAACTATCAAATGCTATTTGTGGTTTTGCACAGGCTGGGTAAGTTGGTTTCTCTGTCAGCATAATGAGGTTGGACTATATGACCCTTGGAGTCTGTTCTGGTTCTGCCAGGTTGTCCCAGTTAACTGGTTTCAAGCTCAAGTCCCCAGAATAGAAGGCTTAGAGATAAGGATACTTTCTCCCATTTTATGAGAACAGTAAAAAAAGCTTCTGAAGACTAGTAGCTCCTCAGCTCAGTTAGGCAGCATCACAACACAGGCAGCAGTGCTGTCCTTGGGCATTGAGGGCCAGGGAAGTCCTTCTAAAGGTTGGAAGGCTGCTGAGTTTCCATCTATATTTAATCAGCTATGATTCAATGTATTACTCTCTCTGTTGTTATCTAGTTTGGGGTGTGTGCATGCCTTCTGCAAGGGAGGCAGACTATGTTTTTATTATACTGAAGTAGCAATAGACATTGGGAATGTATTGTTAAACCATTTTTGACTATGTTGAGGCCAGGGAAAATGAAAAGTGATTAACAGTAGGACAGAAAGTGAAGCTGACTTGGATCTAGAAGATAGTTCTCTCCTGGAACCTTACCAATTGCTCATGGAAGAGGTCTGGTTTGTGGTGTATCTTGTGGCTATTGTGGAGAATCTCTAATGCCCAGTCATCCAGGTTCCATGACATTCCTAAGCAGGGAAGATTTTGTGGTACATGAAGATTTACTGATATCTGAAGCATCCAAAGGTGATGTGGCATTGTGGGGAATGTGGTATTCTTATCTTCCCTGTATTCTCAGAGACAACTACCAAAGATTCAGTGGTGATTCCTGTAATGCGCAGGCCAGACACCAATGAACCACTGACTTTGGTGGTAAAGTGGGCACACTAACCTCAACTCTTTTTGTCATGGACCTCAACTATTGTAGCATTTCTTTGGGAAAAGATTCTGATGGACTGTTTTTATCAGCTCTGTAGTAAAGATACACTGCAATGATGGTGGTAGGAATGGTTTATTTGGGCAGAGGGGATTTTCTTTGACATGATCTGGTTAGATACCCAGAGGTTTCTTGAATGTTTCACAGGCAGGAAGCACCAAGACAGAAAAATGAATTTCTTATCCTTGAAATGACAATATAGCATTTTATTGACTTGATTATGGAAAGAGATGTATCTTGTTTTGAGACTCAACTGGGTACACATTTAAATTATTTCACATTTTTAAGTTTCTCCCACAGATAACACTAACTCAATAAACACTTATGAATGAATGAAACTGATGTCAAGTAGAAACTGTGAATAAAGAAGTTCTGTTGGCCATTAGCTGTTTGTCTTGATTTATCATCTAAGCTGGGACTAGTGCTGAAACAATGGACAGGGTTTCCAAAGAATGGTAAAGATTGAGCCATTTCTTCATTTGGCTATTTTGATTCTATTTTTTCATTTCCAAGTAGATGCCAAATCTTCTTCTCTTTTTCCCCCATCCTTTTCCATGCTCCATTCTTTTTCTCTCTATAATCTTACTGTTACAAATTGTAAAACAAATGGTTGAGGAAAAAGAAAGTTACGGTTGAAGGTAACTAATCAATTTTTAGGAATCTGGTTCCAAGTGCAGACTTCTTGGTTATCTATTGCTACAAATTAAACTTCTATAAGATTTAGTGGCTTGAAACAACAGTTGTTTTATTATATATCACTATTTGGGGGTCAGGCATTCAGCAGCTCTTGGTAAGGTGATTCTTCTCTTTTACCTGGGATTGTTCAGTGATATTCAGCTGCGGCTGTCTGGTCTGGTCTGGACGGTCCAAGATGGCTCTTCTCAGATTCCTGGCACCTTAATGGGAATAGCACGGGGTAGAAGGCTGATTTGGATGGCCCCTCTTTCTCTCCATGTAGTTTCTTTTTTTTTTTTAAAGAGAGAGTGAGAGAGGGGAGAGAGAGAGAGAGAGAGAGAGAGAGAGAGAGAGAGAGAGAGAGAGAGAGAGAGAGAGAAACTTTTAATATTTATTTTTTAGTTCTCGGCGGACACAACATCTTTGTTGGTATGTGGTGCTGAGGATCGAACCCGGGCCGCACACATGCCAGGCGAGCGCGCTACCGCTTGAGCCAAATCCCCAGCCCTCTCCATGTAGTTTCATGGCCTCTCCATGTAATCTCTCTACCATGGCAACCAGACTTGCCATATGGCTACTAAGGGCTCCAAAAGAGCAAGGAAGAATCTGCTTGTTCTCTTAAAGTCTAGTCCCAGAACAATCATAGTTTCCCTTCTACTTTACTTTACTGGGCCAGCTCAGAAACAAGGGTAGGAGAAATAGAGCTCACATCTCTACTGGAAGAGTATCAAAGAATTTTAAGCCATCCTCACAGAGTTCAAAGGTAAAAACAACTGGGATTGCCCTCTTCCAGAAACCAAGAGAATGAGGATCTATCCTTCTGTATGCCAAGGGATCTCTGGCATGGAAAAATCTGAGTCTACTGACTCAAAACTCTATCCTGACGGGATGAAGCAGAAGTTGTACATTAGATACTCCACTAACATCTGAAGAAGTATCTGGTTCTAATGGCTGAAATTAAGAATTTAAAAACTATAATCCTTCTATAGACTTTTGGATGATTTTCATTTTGCCCAGAACTGTTTCCTCCTTTTGGCAAAGACAGATTACTGGATCCATAGCCTGAAACATTTTTTAGTTTCACCTCAAGTCTTTCATTTTATACTGTTTTGTTTGTTTGTTTGTTGTTGTTGTTTTTGTTTGTACTGGGTACTGAACCCAGGGGCACTCTTAACACTAAACAACATCACCAATCCCTTTTACATTTTTAATTTTGAGACCAGGTCTCACTAAGTTGCCCAGGCTGGCCTGGAAATTGCAATTCTTCTGCCTCAGCCGCCTAGTTAGCTGAGATTACAGGCATGTACCAGCACACCTGGCTTAACCTAATGTTTTAATAAAACCCACATAAGGCCAGGTGGTACACAACAGTAATTTCAGTAAGTTGGGAGGCTGAGTCAGGAGTATTGTGAATTCCAGGTCAGTCTCAGCAACTTACAGAAGCCCTAAGCACCTTAGCAAGGCCCTGTCTCAAAATAAAATATTTAAAAGGGTTGGGAATGTAACTCAGTGGTAAAGCATTCCTGGGTTCAATCACTAGTATCAAAACAACAACAAAAACAAACAAACTAAAAAACCCACCTAGGTATTCCCAATCATAGCATGGCTAACACTCTATGCATTACTCTAGTCCTTCCAGTAACTGTGTTAAGTTCCATATGCTAGCCTCATTTTGTTGATGAGGGGAACAGCAGCTTAGGAAAGTTAAGTTTGAAGTTACACAGAAAGTGGCACACTTGTGATTTTTGAACCAAGGCCTGCTTGGCTCCAAAGGCTCTTTCCACTACCCAACGTGATCCACTACCCTATGTGATCTTTGGAAAATCACAGAACCTTCAAAGACATCTTTATAGTGTACTCCCTGAGAAAGCACAGAACCAATAAGGCTGGAATGATCAGACAACAAGAAGATCCACAGCTCAGTATTATAGTCCCCAAGGCCCAGTCAAGTTGACATGAAATTAACTATCATAACCTTCTTTGTGCAAAGCATCCTCTGCAGTACCTCTAGGGACCTGTTTCTTCAGGTGTGACATCCCTTGCAGTTCTAACTGCTATGACTGAATGGAAAGCCAACCAAATAAAACCTATTTCATTTTAACCTTCCCTGGAGGACCAAGGTCAGAAACATTCTCTCAGAACAAAAAAAAAAAAAAAAAAAAAAAAAAGGAAAGAAAGGAATTACCTGGAATGTCAATACTGAGAGTGGGAAATTCATCTCCACTCTGAAAGCCCCTTGAGAGTTAATGATTGGTCCTTTTCCAGTCTGTGTCCAGCATCTTTCCAGCTTCTGTGTGGTAATGGGGGAAACTGCCCACCCAGCTAGAGAAAGTTACTGCTAAAAATATGGAGCCCAAGAGCAGAGCTCTCTGTGTTCTGAGAAAACTTTGACCAAGGAAGCAACATCTGTAAAATGAAGACGGGTCACCTCTGCAGAGCGTGGGTCTGGGGTGGCGACAGAGAAAGCCTGTACACCCCACGGGCCGGACTGAGTACACTCACTCCGCAGCCTCTTCTCAAGTGGGAGGAAGCGAATGTGGTGTGAAAATGAACAAGCCTCGGGTTAAGGACGAGAGGTCAGCTAACTTATGACAGACACGTACCCAAGCCTCACTAGTCCCAGAACCTGCGCGTCCTTCCTACGCCAGCAGGCCTGTCCCCCGCTTCGCTGCCTCAGCTTCTTCCTACGCTGTCAGTCTTTCTGAACCTTTCCTCTTTTTTTCAACTAGGCGCCAGCCTCCCTCCCACGAAGTCCTTCCGGTTCCGACAAGTTCTTCCGGTTCGACGCAGTCCGCAGGTGAGCATGCCGCTGAGCTTCCGTCTGCGCGTGCGCACTTCAGCGTCCTTGAAGAAGGCTCTGGATGCTTGGCAGGGATCTCGAAGTTCGTCACTTTGACTTTGTGGGTGTGTATTTACTGCTTACCTAATTGAGTAAATAAACCAATCATATTTCTCCTTTTTATTTCTCAAAGATGATCAAATTCCATAGGACCCCTCTTAACCATCCTTACAATGTTCTCAGAGTTAGAATCGCTTCTCAGCTCTTCTCACTTTTGCAATTCAAATTTAATGTGAGGAAAACTTTTAAATTCACTGCACTATTATTCGATGTTTCTGTATTTTCTAATAATGAAGATGAACGAATGCTTTTTAAAGAAATTCTTACCAAAATTGACGAGATTTTTAGAATTCAAACTGTGGAGGAAATTGATAGTGCTACCATGAACTACCTAGGCTTAGGTCATAAAAAAAGTTACTCATTTTATTTTATTTATTTATTTATTAATTTTAGCACTGTGGATTGAACATAGGGGTGTTCAACCACTGAGTCACATCCTCAGCACTTTATTTTTGTATTTTATTTAGAGACAGGCTCTCACTGAGTTACTTAGGGCCTTGCTAAGTTGCTGAGGCTGGCTTTGAACTTGCTCTACTCTTGCCTCAGCCTCCTGGGCTGCTAGGATTACAGGCACCCAAGAGAAAAATTATTAAGTTGAAAACTTTAAGGAAGAAATAATTGTTACTATTTAACTCATCCAGAGCATGAAACAAAAGTCTTATTGATTTTATGAAGTCAACATATCCTTACCAACAAAACCGCATAAAGAACACACATATACACTGCACCCAAATATTGTCTACTCCCACATGTACACCATATACATTGCACAAATACAAACCAACATACCACATACACACTACACATTACCACACACTAGACAAATACAAACATGACTTGCACATATATGCCACTATACCTACACCACACACAGCACAAATACAAATATACCTCCTGTGCACAGCCCATATCACACCCATTCCCACACACATATTACCAGAGTAATCTTTCTTTTAAACATAATGTAAGAATCCTAATCAAAATATAAACAAATAGAATTCAGTATTCCTGTAAAAATACACTATGACACTGGTGTGGTGGCACATGCCTGTAATTCCAGTGGCTCAGGAGGCTGAGGCAGGAGGATCACAAGTTCAGAGCCAACCTCAACAACTAAGCAAAATCCTAAGCAACTTAGTGAGACCCTGTCTCAAAATAAAAAATAAAATAAAAAGGGCTGGGGATGTGGCTCAGTGGTTAAGTGCTCTTAAGTTCAATCCCTGGTACCAAAACCAAAACCAAAACCAAAAATACACTATGACAAAGTGGGACTCATTTTAGGATGATTAAATTTTAGAAAATCTATAATTATAAGTTACTATATGAATAGTCAAAGGAAAAAGCCATGATGACCTTCATAGATGTACAAAAGTAATGTAATAAATTTGAACATTCATTCACAACAATAACAAGAGCATATTTATTTTGCCCATATTATATACTGGGCACTTTCTAATGTGCTTTGTATACATTTTCTCATTTAGTCCTCTCCATTACCCAAATGAGGATGTACTATCTATCCTCTTCATTTTATAGATGAGGATCCTAAAGCCTAGCAAAGTTAAGAATCTTGCCTCCCACATCACATATCTAGGAAGTTGGTGCACATAGCTATTAAGCGAGTGACATAGTGTTTGTTTGTTTTTTGATACAATGGACCAAAGCCAGGACCTTGTGCATGCTAGGCAAATGTTCTGCCACTGAGCAACATCCCCAGCCCTTAAGTGATGTGTTATTAATGACTATGTCAAAATAAGAATGTAAGAATACTTCCCTAATGTAATAAACAGGTATCCCAAGTCATGATTTACCATCATGATTGACAGGAAAACAATAAAAATGTTTCCACTAAAATCAGGAATTAAACAAGAATGTCTACCATTACTAATAATAGTTAACCTTTTTTCTTGAAAAATCCAGCTGATAAAATTAGATAAGACTCTCGGCCTTAGCGCCATCTTCTTGGAAACCTCTGCGCCATGAGAGCCAAGTGGAGGAAGAAGCGAATGCGCAGGCTGAAGCGCAAAAGAAGAAAGATGAGGCAGAGGTCCAAGTAAACTAGCTTGTGCACCGTGGAGGCCAAAGGAGTAGAGATAACGGAATGCCAGGGGCCGGGGACCTTGGTACAAGTTGGACTGCCTCCTACTGTCCACATTGTGTCTCGGTGGATTTAAGAACTCACATCGTCACCTCATCGCCAAGATCACCACTGAGAGAAGACCCACCTTGCTTTTAACATCCCCTGTTGGTCCTTTGCCCGGGACCTTTGGCATTCTGAACTAACTCGTTTCTCAGTTGTGGCCAGTGTAACGCATGTACAATAAATCATCCCTTCTGTTTAAAAAAAAAAAAATTAGATAAGAGAACCAATAAAAGATACAAATATTTTAAGAAAGGAGGCAAAATTTTAGTTGCTGCATGTACTATGACAATACATTTGGAACTACTAGATAAGCAACATGAAAATTCAAGAAAGTAACTAGTCACATATTCAATATCTTTTTAAAATCAACAAATTTTGCATACAAACAACAAGCAGGTAGAAAATTCACTGGAAGAAAATAGTATATTTACAGTAGTAATGAAAAATAAAATAGTTACGAATAATTTAACAAGACTTTATTTAACCTGTACTATATGAAGAAAAAGGTATAATATTTAAAGACATAAAATATTTGAATTCATGGGAAATAAAGTTCCATTATTGAGTAGGAAAATACAAAGTGCCAGTTTTCTCTTCATTATAAACTTAATACCATTCTATCAAAATACTAACATTTTTTTAAGAACTTGACAAAATTAAGACAGTCTAAAGGAATAAGTTTGTGGAAATAGAAAAAACTGTGAAAAGTAAAGAAGGAAAACAAGCCTTAATCAATATAAAAGTGTATTATAAATGTATAGTAACTAATACTGTGGTTCTAGCCTAGCAAAAATTGACAGGACAATGGAACAAAAGAGGAGGCACAGAAATGAACCCCAAACAGGTGGCAATTTATGCATAATGCTGCCTTCCCAATATGTCAGAAAAATACATCTGTGACAACTGATAGCCATTGGGAAAAACAAGAATATTGAATTGTCCTTATACTAAAATATGTATCAAAGAGACTGATAACTTAAATGTACAAATAAACCCATAATTTCATTAGAAGAAAATATGAATATATATTTTTATAGTATTGGGATGAATAAGGCCTTTCTAAGTTTGGAAATTCCTAGATTCTAAAAAAAGGAATGGTAGCTACATAAAGTAATAAGTTTCTGTGTAGCAAAAACAGAAGTAAAGGAAAATTGAGGGAGTACAACATACATAGTAAACAAAGAGTTGATTCCTTTAGTATATTAAAAAAAATACTTAGAAAGTCAATAAGGAAGAAAATGAATTGTGCAACAAAAAAATAAACGAAGGACACTAGAGTGAATTACAGAAGAAATCTGTAAAATAAGAGAAAATATGCTCTAAGAATTAAGCAAAATAAAGTGAGTTATACATTTTTTTTTCAGTATAGGGATGCTATACTACATTGTCCCCATCCTTTTTATTTTGAGTCAGAGTCTTCCTTAGTTGCAGAGGTTGGCCTCAAACTTTGATCCTCCTGCCTCAGCCTCCCAAGTTGCTGAGATTACAGGCATATACCACTGAGCTGGCTCCAAGTTATGCTCTTTTTTTTTTACCAATTATACTAGAAAATAATAAAAATTTATAATATCCAGTGTAAGAATGTGAAACACTAGGGCCTGGGATTGTGGCTCAGCAGTAGAGTGCTCTCCTAGCGCGGGCAGGACCCAGGTTTGATCCTCAGCATCACATAAAAATAAAGGCATTGTGTTGTGTCTATCTACACCTAAAAAAAATAAATACTTTTTTAAAAAAAGAATGTGAAACACTATACTTATAAATTATTGATGAGACTATAGACTGGCATATTTTTGGCAGCATTTACTAAAATTTTGAAAGTCATTATGGGTTAAATTGTGTTCCCCTTTTTTCTCCACCCACTCTTCATTCAAAAAAATATATGGTAGCATAGACCTTGATCCTAGCTACTCAGGAGACTGAGACAAGAGGATCACAAGTTGGAAGCCAGTCTCTGTAACTTAGCAAGATCCTGTCTCAAAATAAAAAGGACTGTGGATATGGTTCAATTGACAATACCATTAAAAAAAAAAGTTGAAATCCTAATTTACAGTATTTCAGAATGTATTCTGGTTTGGAAAGAAGGCTGTTGCAAATGTAATTAGTTAAGATGAAAGTCACATTGGAATAGGTTGGGCCCCTAATCCAATGTGACTAGTATCCTTATAAGAAGATAACTATGAAATAGGGAGCCTATATCCTGGGAACAAATTTTTACTCCTCACACTTCAGATAGAGCCCTAATATCCAGAGTATACAAAGAACTCAAAAAATTAGACAATAAGATAACAAATAACCCAATCAACAAATGGGCCAAGGACCTGAACAGATACTTCTCAGAGGAGGATATACAATCAATCAACAAGTACATGAAAAAATGCTCACCATCTCTAGCAGTCAGAGAAATGCAAATCAAAACCACCCTAAGATACCATCTCACTCCAGTAAGATTGGCAGCCACTATGTGCCGAAGTCTGGCTTGGCACAAATCAGGAGCCACTTGTCAAAAAGAAACTAACTTTATTTTTAGAACTACAAACGCCAAACAAAACAGCTCCAGGGAAAAACCCTCAGAGCCCAACTGCCACCACCGGCTTCCACCAGCCTCTCTCTCCCACACCACCCTTTCAACCTCCCACAATCCTCCTCTCTTGAGGCCGATTGGCTGGGTTGCGTGGGCAGAGCCAAAGAAGTCACCCAATGAGCAGCTCCGTGGAGGAGCCAATCAGCTAGATGTTGCTGGGGCCGCTGTGAGCCAATCATCAGCTGGCAGTCTGAAGGGCAGGGAAACAGCCCAATGAACATCACCGCAGAGGAGCCAATCAGCTAGATGTTGCTGGGGCAGTCTGAAGCTTGCTGGCAGCTGGAAGTTTGCTGGGGCCCCTTTGGCTGTGGCTCTCAACATCTCCCCCTCTCTGTTTAAACAACAAGCATGTGGCTTAGGGACCGTGCCTGCCTTAGGTTGTCCAATACATATGGTCCTTACCCGTCTTCGGATGAGCTGACCTCAGGGCGTCAGCCTCCTGTCTTAGGTTGGTACCATTGTAATTGGATCTTACCCGTCATTGACTACCGGTCCAGTACAGCCACACCTGTGGAGAGGTCTCAGCGGGGGGGGGGGGGGGGTGAGGTTCTTTGCCTCACCTCTGTTGACCCCCAAATTTTAGCTGAATGATCATGACAAGCAGAAGGGAGGAAGATATACCAAGTCAATTGACGGTTCTGTAAGCAGTTCAGTGTAAGTTCTGTAAGCAGTTCAGTGATGGCTATTGCAGAAACTGTAGATTAGTTTTATCTTTGTCTTCACCGGCACAGGGATGAAGATAGGAATTCTGGCAATAATGACTAAAGAAAAAATTAGGTAACATTCCAGAAGACACTAAAAGAAAACAATTTTCTTAACAATTTATATTATCTTCATCGGCACTGGGATGAAGATAGAAATTCTGGCAATAATGGCTAAAGAAAAAATTAGGTAACATTCCAGAAGGCACTAAAAGAAAACAATTTTCTTAAAAGAAAACAATTTTCTTAACAATTTATATTATCTTCATCGGCACTGGGATGAAGATAGAAATTCTGGCAATAATGGCTAAAGAAAAAATTAGGTAACATTCCAGAAGACACTAAAAGAAAACAATTTTCTTAACAATTTACATTATAGTGAAGAGAATTATTAAATATAATGAAAACTAAAGGTGAGAGTAAACAAACAGATCTGTTAACCTCCTTTTTTGTTTACATATTAAAACAATTCTTAACAGTTATTTACCCAATTTAAATTAAACCATTTAAATCACGTGAATAAAAAAAAAAAAATATTTGGATCCATCTTTTCATGAGCGCTCATCATATATGATATATAGAAATATGTACATTGGACATACGTACATTCAAACATATAACACAAAACACAAGTGTGCACACATAACATAATACATACAACACATAACACAATAGTAAAGGCCTTATAACTTTTTACAGGTAAAATCTCTATTGCAATGTTTAAAAACTCTATAGTCAAAAAAAAAAAAAAAATAGAACTGATCAGCAAAACATTAACCTAGGTCTGTATGAGCTCAAAAAAATAAAATAGAACTTCATGATATGGGAAAGGGCAATAATAAAATAGATATTGAAAAAAGCATCCTGGTTCTGTCGCAGATGTAAGGATAGCCAAATTGGAGTTTTGGATATCAGCTATTATGGATTTGAGCTAAATCATCTTCTTTTTGGTCTGTAGAAATCGCTTTAGTTAATCTCTCTGGAATCCAAATCGGCTGCTGTTCTCTCTGTGGAAACACAAAAACAGACCCCCGACTCCAGACAATCACTGGGTCAGGATTTTAGTTAATCTCTCCGGAATCCAAATCAGCTGCTGTTCTCCCTGTGGAAACACACAAACAGGCCCCCGACTCCAGACAATCACTGGGTCAGAACCTTGGTTAATCTCTCTGGAATCCAAATCGGCTGCTGTTCTGGGTCAGAACCTTGGTTAATCTCTCTGGAATCCAAATCGGCTGCTGTTCTTCCTGTGGAAACACACAAACAGACCCCCGATTCCAGACAATTACTGGGTCAGGACCTTTCCATTGTCCTGTTAGAATATCTTTCCAAAGTACCTTGGGCTTATGTACATTTTTTGGACACATATGCCTTTCTGCAGCACTAAGTCCTGATGAATCCAAATTTAAAAAGTTTAGAGTAAAAAGCGTTATTTTAAGTTTATCTTTGGGGAATATATACCCCTTCCCAATTCCATCTTTTTGCTTTAATAAGTACATTTTAATAGTTTGATGAGCTCTTTCAACTATGCCTTGACCCTGTGGATTGTATGGGATTCCTGTTATATGAGTAATGCCAAATGATGAGCAAAATTGTTTAAAAGAAGTAGACGTATAACCAGGGGCATTATCTGTTTTTAACTGTTTTGGAATGCCCACAGTGGCAAAATTTTGTAAGCAATGAGCTATAACATCTTTAGTTTTTTCGCCGGCATGAAGGGAGCCCATCAAAAATCCAGAAGAAGTATCAACTGTAACATGCAAATATTTTAATTTTCCAAATTCTGGCAAGTGTGTGACGTCCATCTGCCAAATATGGTTAGGCATCAATCCTCTAGGATTGACTCCAAGATTAACTTGTGGTAAAAAGGTCACACAATTTTGACATTGTTTTATTATTTGTCTAGCTTGTTCCTTAGTTATTTTAAAACGCTTTTGTAAAGTATTAGCATTGACATGGAATCTTTCATGAAAATTTATAGCTTCTTCTAGTACAGAGAAAATATGTATGTCACGTGTAGTTTTATCTGCTAAATCATTGCCTAAACTAAGGGCTCCAGGCAATCCTGTATGTGCCCTGATATGTCCTATAAAGAATGGATCTTTTCTGTCCCAGATTAAACTTTGTATAGTGGAAAACAAAGAGAAAACAGTAGAAGAAGGGGAAATTCTACCAGCATCTTCAAGGGATACTATAGCATTAACTATATACTGGCTATCAGAAAATAAATTAAATACAGAATCTTTAAACATCACAAAAGTTTGTAATACTGCATTAAGCTCTACCTTTTGAGCTGATTGTTTGGGTACTAAAAATGTAAAAGTTTGATCAGGTGTAACTATTGCTGCTGTACCATTATTTGACCCATCAGTGAATATATTTGGAGCATTCATGATAGGTGTTTTTCTTGTCATTTTTGGAAAAATTACAGGATGCAATGACCAAAAAGACAATAAAGGATTAGATGGTAAGTGGTTATCAAATGAAACATTAGATTTGCACATTATTATTGCCCAAGTATTTAACTCATTAGCTAATTCATCAATTTGATTCATAGTATATGGAGTAATAATTTTATGGGGAGAAATTCCAAACACTGCCTTTGCTGTTTTTATTCCTTTGAGTATTAATTGTCCTACAGCCTCAGGATATCTAGTAAGAATAGTGTTAGGAGAATAAGATAAATGTATCCATAATAATGGACCTTCTTGCCAAAATACTCCTGTAGGAATATTTTTTGTTGGTAATACAATAAATAATAAAGGCAAACTTATATCAATTCTATCCAAATGCATATTTTCCATATATGTTTCAATGATTTTTAATGCCTTTCTTGCTTCAGGCGTTAACATTCGGGGTGAATTTGGATCTGATGGACCTTTTAGGATATCAAATAAAGGTCCCAATTCTCCTGTTGGAATACCTAGATAAGGCCTTATCCAATTTATGTCTCCTAATAACTTTTGAAAGTCATTAAGTGATTTGAGTTGATCTACTCGTATTTGAATTTTTGGTGGACGGACCATGGTTGAGGATAATAGAACTCCTAAATAATTAATTGGAAAATTTAATTGCACTTTATCTATTGCTATCTCTAGATTATAATTTTTTAATAAGTTTGTAAGTGTGGCATAACATTCTAGCAATGTGTTTTTAGCTTTGTGTGCCAATAACACATCATCCATATAGTGAAATATTTGTAGTTCAGGATTTTGATTTCTAAGTGGCTGGATTACTTTGTTAACATAAATTTGACACATAGTTGGGCTGTTAGCCATCCCTTGAGGGAGTACTTTCCATTCATATCTCTGATCAGGACCTTCATGATTTAGTGCAGGGATAGTAAATGCAAAACGTGGACTATCCTCAGGATGAATTGGAATTGAAAAAAAACAATCTTTAATATCTATAACTAAAACATACCAAGTTTTTGGCAAAGCAGACAATTGAGGAATCCCCGATTGAGCAGGTCCCATAATGACCATTTCATTGTTAATGGCTCTTAAATCTTGCAGTAGTCTCCATTTACCAGATTTCTTTTTGATGACAAAAATGGGAGTATTATGGGGAGATACAGAAGGTTGTATATGTCCTTCCGCTAATTGTTGTTTGACCAGATCATGGGCTACTTGTGTCTTTTCTTTAGTCAAGGGCCACTGAGGAACCCATACTGGTCTTTCTGATTTCCATGTAATTTTTATTGTCTCAGTGGCCCTTTGTGAAAATCCAACCCATGTCTGTCTGTTCTTTGATCTATTTGTATTGGTGCTGCTATACATTGTTCTTGTCTTTCTAATCTTTTTCCTTTCCTAAAACCTTGTCTAGCCATAATAGTGGGTGCATTTTGATTGATATTATTTGTTAATGTCAAACCTAATTGATCTAAGACATCTCGTCCCCATAAATTTACGGGAAATTTTATTTTATTTAGTCAAGGGCCACTGAGGAACCCATACTGGTCTTTCTGATTTCCATGTAATTTTTATTGTCTCAGTGGCCCTTTGTGAAAATCCAACCCATGTCTGTCTGTTCTTTGATCTATTTGTATTGGTGCTGCTATACATTGTTCTTGTCTTTCTAATCTTTTTCCTTTCCTAAAACCTTGTCTAGCCATAATAGTGGGTGCATTTTGATTGATATTATTTGTTAATGTCAAACCTAATTGATCTAAGACATCTCGTCCCCATAAATTTACGGGAAGATGATCCAATACATATGGCTGTATAGTTCCTTCACATCCTTCAGGATCCTTCCAATCTAATAGCATTGCACTTCTATCGGGATTAGTCGCCACTCCTAGGCCTCGAAGCGATTGAGTGGCTTGTTGTAATGGCCAATGTTTTGGCCATTCTTGACGAGAGATGATGCTAAGATCTGCACCTGTATCCAGTAGCCCATTAAATTCATGTCCTTGAATATTTAGTTTTAGCATGGGGCGAGAATCTAAATTTAAAGAAAGCATAGCCCAATCTACACCTGTGGAGCCTAATCCCTTGGAACCTCTTTCTACAACATGACTGGAAAATTTATCATGTAGGCTTGGTATTATTAGTAACTGTGCTATTCTATCTCCTGGTGAAATTACTGATATACCCTTTGGAGAACTGGCTATAATTTTTATTTCACCTTCATAATTGGAATCAATTACCCCAGGACTTATCAAAAGTCCTTTTAGAGTAGAAGAGCTGCGTCCCAATAATAAGCCTACTGTTCCTTTGGGAAGAGGTCCTTTTACCCCTGTGGGAATGATTTGAACTCCCATCTCTGGAGTTAGTACTGATTTGGTGGAGGCGCAGATGTCCAACCCTGCGCTCCCTCTGGTTTGTCTGATGAGGGATCTGATGTGCTGGGCACTACCCTGATGGGGTTGCTGGGGTTGCTGGGTTCCTCCAGTGCTCCGTATATTTGTGGTTTGGGGCCCCGGAGCATTGGGGCCCCCTGTCCATTTTTTGGCAACGGAGCCCGATGCCTTTGTCCACGATATTGTGGATAAACACCTTGTCCTTGTTCGTTTTTTGATAATGGAGTACCCTCTATGGTGGTTTGAGGACGGTATTCATTAGCCCAATATAATGGAGTACCCTCTATGGTGGTTTGAGAACGGCATTCATTAGCCCAATGTCTCCCTCTACGGCATCGTGGGCAAATACCCGGTATTCTACTTGTTTGATACCTAGTTTTGTTAAACCCTCCTCCTATGGGGCAATTCCTTTTAAAATGTCCTGTTTGTTGACAATTGTAGCATGTTCTTGGCCTGGCATCTAAAGCCTGTTTTACTGCAGCTGCCACAATTTGCCCTTGTTCATTAATGTCTCTGGCATCTAAAACCTGTTTTACTGCAGCTGCCACAATTTGCCCTTGTTCATTAATGTCTCTGGCATCTAAAGCCTGTTTTACTGCAGCTGCCACAATTTGCCCTTGTTCATTAATGTCTCTGGCATCTAAAGCTTGTTTTACTGCAGCTGCCACAATTTGCCCTTGTTCATTAATGTCTCTACATAATTTAATATATGTGTTTAAATCTTCATGTTTCCATGGTCTAATGATATCTCTACACCAACGATTCGCTTGGTCATAAGCCAGTTGTTTTATAAATGGCATTGCTTGTTCTGTATTCCCAAAAACTCTGGTAGCTGTTTGAATAAGCCTATCTACAAATTCAGCGTAAGGTTCATTAGCTCCTTGTATTATCTTAGATAATTGACCTTGTAAACCTCCAGGTTCTTGTAAAGACTTCCATGCCCTAACTGCATCTACAGCAATTTGTAAATATACACCAGACCAGTATGGGTTCCTCAGTGGCCCTTGACTAAAGAAAAGACACAAGTAGCCCATGATCTGGTCAAACAACAATTAGCGGAAGGACATATACAACCTTCTGTATCTCCCCATAATACTCCCATTTTTGTCATCAAAAAGAAATCTGGTAAATGGAGACTACTGCAAGATTTAAGAGCCATTAACAATGAAATGGTCATTATGGGACCTGCTCAATCGGGGATTCCTCAATTGTCTGCTTTGCCAAAAACTTGACCAGATCATGGGCTACTTGTGTCTTTTCTTTAGTCAAGGGCCACTGAGGAACCCATACTGGTCTTTCTGATTTCCATGTAATTTTTATTGTCTCAGTGGCCCTTTGTGAAAATCCAACCCATGTCTGTCTGTTCTTTGATCTATTTGTATTGGTGCTGCTATACATTGTTCTTGTCTTTCTAATCTTTTTCCTTTCCTAAAACCTTGTCTAGCCATAATAGTGGGTGCATTTTGATTGATATTATTTGTTAATGTCAAACCTAATTGATCTAAGACATCTCGTCCCCATAAATTTACGGGAAGATGATCCAATACATATGGCTGTATAGTTCCTTCACATCCTTCAGGATCCTTCCAATCTAATAGCATTGCACTTCTATCGGGATTAGTCGCCACTCCTAGGCCTCGAAGCGATTGAGTGGCTTGTTGTAATGGCCAATGTTTTGGCCATTCTTGACGAGAGATGATGCTAAGATCTGCACCTGTATCCAGTAGCCCATTAAATTCATGTCCTTGAATATTTAGTTTTAGCATGGGGCGAGAATCTAAATTTAAAGAAAGCATAGCCCAATCTACACCTGTGGAGCCTAATCCCTTGGAACCTCTTTCTACAACATGACTGGAAAATTTATCATGTAGGCTTGGTATTATTAGTAACTGTGCTATTCTATCTCCTGGTGAAATTACTGATATACCCTTTGGAGAACTGGCTATAATTTTTATTTCACCTTCATAATTGGAATCAATTACCCCAGGACTTATCAAAAGTCCTTTTAGAGTAGAAGAGCTGCGTCCCAATAATAAGCCTACTGTTCCTTTGGGAAGAGGTCCTTTTACCCCTGTGGGAATGATTTGAACTCCCATCTCTGGAGTTAGTACTGATTTGGTGGAGGCGCAGATGTCCAACCCTGCGCTCCCTCTGGTTTGTCTGATGAGGGATCTGATGTGCTGGGCACTACCCTGATGGGGTTGCTGGGGTTGCTGGGTTCCTCCAGTGCTCCGTATATTTGTGGTTTGGGGCCCCGGAGCATTGGGGCCCCCTGTCCATTTTTTGGCAACGGAGCCCGATGCCTTTGTCCACGATATTGTGGATAAACACCTTGTCCTTGTTCGTTTTTTGATAATGGAGTACCCTCTATGGTGGTTTGAGGACGGTATTCATTAGCCCAATATAATGGAGTACCCTCTATGGTGGTTTGAGAACGGCATTCATTAGCCCAATGTCTCCCTCTACGGCATCGTGGGCAAATACCCGGTATTCTACTTGTTTGATACCTAGTTTTGTTAAACCCTCCTCCTATGGGGCAATTCCTTTTAAAATGTCCTGTTTGTTGACAATTGTAGCATGTTCTTGGCCTGGCATCTAAAGCCTGTTTTACTGCAGCTGCCACAATTTGCCCTTGTTCATTAATGTCTCTGGCATCTAAAACCTGTTTTACTGCAGCTGCCACAATTTGCCCTTGTTCATTAATGTCTCTGGCATCTAAAGCCTGTTTTACTGCAGCTGCCACAATTTGCCCTTGTTCATTAATGTCTCTGGCATCTAAAGCTTGTTTTACTGCAGCTGCCACAATTTGCCCTTGTTCATTAATGTCTCTACATAATTTAATATATGTGTTTAAATCTTCATGTTTCCATGGTCTAATGATATCTCTACACCAACGATTCGCTTGGTCATAAGCCAGTTGTTTTATAAATGGCATTGCTTGTTCTGTATTCCCAAAAACTCTGGTAGCTGTTTGAATAAGCCTATCTACAAATTCAGCGTAAGGTTCATTAGCTCCTTGTATTATCTTAGATAATTGACCTTGTAAACCTCCAGGTTCTTGTAAAGACTTCCATGCCCTAACTGCATCTACAGCAATTTGTAAATATACACCAGGATCATATGCAAGTTGTTGCTGCCGATCCTCATAAGGTCCCTTTCCTAACAACATATCTAGATTTCTCTGAGGATAACCAGCTGCTGCATTTCGACTAGCCGTCTCCTTGCAAAATTCCTCATTGGCAACCTTCCATAACAGGTATTGTCCTCCATTTAGCACAGCTTTACACAAACTAGCCCAATCTGCTGGCGTCATGCTTAAGTTGGTAATGGATTCGACCAAGCTTACAGTGAAGGGTGCTTGAGGACCATAGGTTGCTACAGCCTCTTTTAGCTCCTTCACTGATTTGAAATTTAAACCCTGGTAAGTTCGCTGCCCTCCTACCTCAAATACAGGGCATACTTGAGATCCTGTCTCAGGATCCAAACTATCAACTGCGGGGGTTGGGAGTCTCTTAGCATATGGAGGTGGTGCTGTTGATTGGACACTTATGCCCTCTGGTGATAGAGTGCTGTTAGTAGCAGTCTCCTGTAGAGGCGGTGCTGTTGGTTGGACACTTACGCTCTCTAACAAAAGGGTCTTATTAGCAGTCACCTGTTTTAACTTTTCCCCTGATAGATTTTTCTGCTCTAAACTTCCTTCCTCTGTCTCACTATCTCGAAAGACCTTCTCTTTCACTTGAATCTTTTCCTCTTTCTGACTAACTTGAGAGACTTCCTCTTCTACTTGAATCAATATGTCTTCTTCTTCCTCTACCTCTGTCTGAACTGAAGGCTTTGGACTAAGCAAACTAGATACCAACGTCCACAATGACAATGTGCCAACTGGCAGAGTCCCTGGGTTGTTCTTTTCTATTCTTTTTAAATCTTCACCATGATGGTTCCATTGTGATATATCTAACAACTCCTCCTTAAAAAGCCATGGGCTATATTCTTGTATTATATCAACGTATGCCCTGACTGCTCTTGATTTTACTGGGAAGCTTCCTTCCTTTAACAATTTACTTAACAGTCTTTCGGTTTGTTTTTTACTAATTGCTGATCCCGTATTTCTACTATAATACAACCCAGCAAGATAACAGCAAATAAAACCGAGACAGAATCCAATAAAAATGGAACCACACAAAATCATTATATCAGCCTTTCTATCCTCCTGACGTGTGCATCCGTCCTTTCTCCCTATCTGTTCCTCAGACGCAAATAGTTTTTCCTCAGATGTGAGTGGTTTTTCTTCCCTCTTACTCATCTCCAGGGACAGGAAAGTTAAAACAAAAACGAAGCAAAACAAAAGAGGAGACTTAGAATGGCTCCCCATCCTCTCGCCCTGCCCTCAGGGGCGAGCAGTTTACTTACCCTCAGTTGCTCCCCGTGCGAGCCACCAAATGCCGAAGTCTGGCTTGGCACAAATCAGGAGCCACTTGTCAAAAAGAAACTAACTTTATTTTTAGAACTACAAACGCCAAACAAAACAGCTCCAGGGAAAAACCCTCAGAGCCCAACTGCCACCACCGGCTTCCACCAGCCTCTCTCTCCCACACCACCCTTTCAACCTCCCACAATCCTCCTCTCTTGAGGCCGATTGGCTGGGTTGCGTGGGCAGAGCCAAAGAAGTCACCCAATGAGCAGCTCCGTGGAGGAGCCAATCAGCTAGATGTTGCTGGGGCCGCTGTGAGCCAATCATCAGCTGGCAGTCTGAAGGGCAGGGAAACAGCCCAATGAACATCACCGCAGAGGAGCCAATCAGCTAGATGTTGCTGGGGCAGTCTGAAGCTTGCTGGCAGCTGGAAGTTTGCTGGGGCCCCTTTGGCTGTGGCTCTCAACAACTATGAAGTCAAACAACAACAAGTGCTGGTGAGGATGTGGAGAAAAGGGTACACTTGTGCATTGCTGGTGGGACTGCAAATTGGTGCGGCCAATTTGGAAAGCAGTTTGGAGATTCCTGGGAAAGCTGGGAATGGAACCACCATTTGACCCTGCTATTGCCCTTCTTGGACTATTCCCTGAAGACCTTAAAAGAGCATGCTACAGGGATACTGCCACATTGATGTTCATAGCAGCACAATTCACAATAGCTAGACTGTGGAACCAACCCAGATGCCCTTCAATAGATGAATGGATAAAAAATGTGGCATTTATACATTATGGAATATTACGAAGCACTAAAAAATGACAAAATCATGGAATTTGCAGGGAAATGGATGGCACTAGAACAGATTATACTTAGTGAAGCTAGCCAATCCCTAAAAAACAAATACCAAATGTCTTCTTTGATATAATGAGAGCAACTATGAACAGAGTAGGGAGGAAGAGCAGGAAAAAAAAAGATTAACTTTAAACAGAGACATGAGATGGGAGGGAAAGGGAGAGAAAAGGGAAATTGCATGGAAATGAAGGGAGACCCTCATTGCTATACAAAATTACATATAAGAGGTTGTGAGGGGAATGGGAAAATAAACAAGGAGAGAAATGAATTACAGTAGATGGGGTAGAGAGAGAAGATGGGAGGGGAGGGGAGGGGGGATAGTAGGGGATAGCAGAATGTAACAGTTACTAATAGGGTATTATGTAAAAATGTGGATGTGTAACCAATGTGATTCTGCAATCTGCATTTGGGGTAAAAATTGGGAGTTCATAACCCACTTCAATCTAATGTATGAAATATGATATGTCAAGAGCTTTGTAATGTTGTGAACAACCAATAAAAAAAAATAAATAAATAAATAAAATAAAAAGATTAAAAAAAAAAGAAGAAGATAACTATGCAAAGACAGACACACAGGAGAACACTATGTGATGTTGAAGGCAGAGATTGGAATTATATAGCTGCAAGGCAAAGAATGTCAAAGATTACCAATAAACCACCCAAAACTAGGAAAAGGTATTCCTATAGGTTTCAGAGACAGCATGACTCTACCAATGCTTTGATTTTGGACTTCTGACCCTAGAACTGTGAATGATAAATTTCTATTGTTTTAAGCCACTCCATTTGCAGTGCTAGGAAACCAATGCAAATATAAAATTCCACATCTAAGAATTTATTCTACCATATATGTATATGTGTGTGTATATATATATATATATACACACACACACGCACACACACACATGCATACATACACACACACATCTGTATATATATCTAAGAATTTAGATATACATATATATGGTAGAATAAATTCTTATATATATGTATGTATATGGTAGTATATATATATGGTAGAATATATATTCTATGTATAAATTATACTATATATATGAATATATGAATTCTTATTCATATATATATGAATAAGAATTTGGGTAGAATAAATATATATATATATAAATTCAAAGATATTTATTCCATTATTGATCTTAATATTGAAAAACTGGGTACAATCCAAATATACATCAGCAAAGAACTATTTAGATGGTGTTTCTTTAATGGAACATTAAGGTGTAGTTAAAAGCAATGAAGTAACTAAAAATGTACAAATTTGTGAGATATTTAAGATAAATAGCAAGTCAAAAAACCAAGTTGTAAGGCACTGGTAGATTCTAAATTTATGTTTAAAAAAAATCATAATAACATATTAGTATGTGGAGAGAAAAAACACTGATGTACTTTTCACAAGTAGCTATTTGGGATAGAGGAAAGTATGGAGGATTTCCTTTTCAACATTATATAAGATTTGACTATTTTAATAATTGACATATTTATTTTTATTATAAATTCAACAAAGAGAGATTCACATCTCACCTTATCCTTCAGATTTTTTTTTCTTTTTTCTTTTCTTTTTTTTTTTGCAGTGCTGGAAATGGAACCAGGACTTTGCACACTTGCTATGCAAGTTCTACCACTGAGCTATACCCCTAGCCCTCCTTCTAAGTTTTTGAATCATCCTCATGGGAACAGCAATAATGTTCTCTCTCCTTTCCAGAATTTGACTTTTTGACAATCCCCCTATACAAAGAGTTAGCAAGAATAAAAATAATTTGGTAGGATATGTAAAAGTCCTATTTGCTGACACTTATCCCTCCCTCAGAACCTACTTACCTTTACTTTACACCTAATATAGACACCTTAGCTATGTTAAGTTTTGTGAATGTCATAATTTAGAAGAGGGAATGGAATTCTAAGTAAACTTACAACAGTGAGGGAAATTTTCAGAAATATTATTTTAAAACCCACTGACAGAATTTACATATATATAAATCTGGGTCACTTAATATAAAAATAAATAATCTTTCATGTCTCAGCAACCTCTGAGATCATTTTTCTATTACAAGTCAATGTAATATAACTCATTTTTTAGTACTTGACATAGACATTTTAAAATTATGTCTGTTGTTTAAGAGCCCAGGGAAGAGTATGATACATTTGAGTTGGATTTCCATTTGAAATTGTTAAAATTCAAAGCTTAGGGCTTAAAGAATTATCTGAGAAATTCCTACTGCCCAGAAAAACTCATTATCCAAGGGTTCTCGGTAATCAGGATTTTTCCCTCTCTTCTTTTGAACATTTATCAAGGCCACCCACAGCCTAGAGTTTCAGAAGTCCCCAGTTGAGCAATTTACTCACCAGCAAAGTAAACAGGGAGGAGACCAGCCTGGTTGCATGCAGTGCTAGGTGCAGCTTCACTTGTGGCCCCTATCCTGAGATCCAATGAGCAGTGAGGGAGCATCAGGAGAGGAGCCTCCCACTGGGACCTCTCCACCCCTCACTCAGATTTCCCTTCTCTAGCTAAGCCCAGAAATGATTGGTTAGGTTGTAAAGTAAATAATGCTTATTAAGCCTAATTATCATGTAGCACAAAACAATTATACAAATCATAAAGAGTCAGATCAACTTTGCTGTAAGTGCTTTGTAGCTTCTGGAATGGCTGTGCAGTTCAATATGCTCAGCCTTCAGAATTCATTGTTTTCTAGCAAGCCAGGCTGTGTTAACCACTTCCCATTAGGAAGGAGGGGGAGATGGGAAAAGGAAGGGAGAGAGGGAGAGAGAGAGAGAGGAAGAGGGAGAGAATTCCGCATAAGAATGTTTCTTTATCGGAACAGATCTACACACATTTGGGCAGCATGGATGCAATCACTATAATCAGGCTAAAATGCTTGGCTACATTCCCTATTCTCTCCTTGTTCTAGAACTAGAGCTAAGATTTAAGGCAGGCTGAAATTTAGTGTACAATTCACTTTTTGCTCATTCCCGCCACCTCTCTAAAAGTCTGGTAACCAGCATTAAAGACATTGTGGTTGGTATCCTTATAACTAAAATATAGCTTCATTTCTACTCATGGAAATATGTAGTCAATTAACCATAATGTGGTCCAGACTTCCTTTGATATTCTAAAATAAAAACATTCCAAGTTATTTACTTGAGAAGAGTCATTTCTAAGCACGCCCAGTAGCTGCTGTTTTTAATAATGCTGCTTTTAATGGGTATGGGGCATTCTGGGTGGAGGGGGGTGTGTGGTTCAAAATTCTAAACTATTATCACTGTATTTGGAGTAATAACAGTGAAAGTTTACATTTAGATTTTTAAAATTACTAAAGTTCCTTCACAGATATTTAAAAATTTTTGTAAAAAATTTTTGTCTTTCTCTTTCCAAGCAGAGTAAAAGGAGAATAAGGAACAACTAGGGAAAAGAAAAAGATAGGGAGACCCCTTACAAGAATGACTTGGCCTGGAAATCCTACTCACATGGCAGAAACGGGAGCTTCTCTTTATATGGCATCACCTAATTATTTTTTCTTGGACCTGGCAGGGCTGATGCCAAAGAAGCTCCTGGCATATAATTACAAAACCCAAGCAAAACAGACCTCCTGGATCCACTCTGATTTAGAGGATGTAAGGTGGGTACAAAAGGGATAGTGAACCTTAGTACATTTTGTGTTACTGTAACAGAATGTCTGAGACAGGGTAATTTATAAATAACAGAGATTTATTTCTTACAATTCTAGAGGCGGGAAGTTTAAGTTTGTGGGGCTCATGCATTAGTTTTTTGTCATTGTGACTAAAATACCTGACAAGATCAACTTAGAGGAGGAAAAGTTTATTTTGTCTCATGGTTTCAGAGGTTCAGTTCATGATTGGCAGACTCCTTTGCTCTGGGCCCAACATGAGGCAGAATATCATGGTGGAAGGGTGTGGTAGAGGAATACTGCTTACCTCATGGAGGCCAGGGAAGCAGAAAGTGAAAGGAGAAGAGATCTCAGAGAAGATGAACCCTTCTAAGGCATGCCTGCAGTGATCCACCTCCTCTGGCCATGCCCCACCTGCCTGTAATTACCACCAGTTCATCTATTCAAACTAGGATGGACTAAATATGTTATAGCTCTCATATTATAACCATTTTGCCTTAATATTCCTGCATTAACATAGGAGTTTTGGGGGCATACCTCATGTCCAAACCATAATAATCTGGGCTGGGGATGTGGCTCAAGCGGTAGCGCGCTTGCCTAGCATGTGTGCAGCCCGGGTTCGATCCTCAGCACCACATACAAAGAAAGATGTTATGTCCGCTGAAAACTAAGAAATAAATATTCAAAAATTCTCTCTCTCTTAAAAAAAAAAAAGCATAATAATCAAATGTGCCAAGGGCCTACTTGCTGAATCATAGCATGGTGGAAGGCAGAGAGCAAAGAGGGTAACTACAGTTGTGCACATAAGAAAGGGACATGGGATTTGGGAGGGGGGAACTTATAATTTTATGAGGAACTCACTATTGTGATAACTAATCCACTCTTACAGTGACTATATCCATCCACTCGTGACATAATCACCTCTTAAAGAACTTACCTCTCAAATACATGAACACATGGTGATTAAGTTTCCAATACAGAAACTTTGGGGGCACATTCAAACCAGAGCAGATGGTAAAAACTGATTTGGAAAGGATGATTTCTCATTTATAATTAGATTATTTTTGTTCCGTGGCAATTTCCTGCTGTGTGACCTCAGGAAAATAAATCAGCTCCTTTGAGCCACACATTGACCATTTATAAAGTGATGATATCAATAAGCCCCACCTGAAAAGATTGATTGTCTTGAAAATTAAAGAAGGTGTGCAAAAGCACTTATTAATCTGTTAAGAGCTCACAATTTTGGAAAGCTCAAATATATGTGCTAAGTGGTGTGGGAAACAAAAACGAACCAGAATCTAGGTTGGGAGGAGATTTTAATCTGATTGGAAAAACAAGGTACAAATGAAATGGCATGAAAACTACTTGTAGCCAGGCATGTACTATATTATGTATGCCTGTAATCCCTTGGGAGCCTGAAGCAGGAAGATCACAAATTCAAGACCAGCTTCAGAAACTTAGTGAGATCCTCAGCAATTTAGTAAGACCCTGTCTCAAAATAAAAAATGAAAAGGATTGGGGATGTAGCTCAGTGGTAAAATATCTTTGGGTTCAATCCTCAGTACAAACATAAGGAGAAGGGAAAAGAGAAGAAGAAAAAGAAAGAAAACTACCTGTAACTGCATGTTAAGCCACTAAAAAGCAACTTTAATGTGTACCATGGTCTCTGTGTAAATGGTTGAAAAGTATAGTATGCAACATGGATATTATTCTGAAAGGGCTCCCAGTTCTGGTGGAGAGAAGAGATGATATCAATAAGTCTTTTGAAAACAGCAAATAATATGAAGACAATATAATCAAGTAACTCTTAAATTTTACAGTGCAGTCTCTAAAAGTTTACTAAAGGAAGCTCTGAAAAAAAGAATAAATACTGTGGTAGTTCAGAAGAAACAGAAACTATAGTGGGGCCTAGGAATCAAAAAAGCAAAGGGAAAAAAAAGGCTCATTGGTCAGGAGGACAGCAGAGGACAACCATAGAGGTGGGAATGGACATGGTGAATTAAGTACCAATGAGAAGATTATTTTGGTGGGAATGGTGGGACTGATTACAGAGGGCCTTAAAAGCTCAGCTAATAAGTTTATAGTAAATACATCTATGCATATTTTGTATACATATAGCCACAATTTCAGAAAGGGGACTGTTTGCACAAATACCATTGATACTCTAAAATTTTGCTGTCCAATATAACAGCACCCAGTATAGTTAGGGAGTATTTGAAATGCGCTAGTCTGAATGCAGATATGTTGTCAGTGTAAAATGCATACCAGATTTCAAAGATGCAGTGCAAAAAATTTAAAAACATTCAAATTTTTTACATTGATCCTTTACTAAATCAATAGTATATTCTTTAGTATGATGGATTAAATTTAAACTAATATTAAAATTAACTTCATCTATTTAACTTCTTTTTAAAATGTGGCTATTAAAAAACATTAAATTTGCATTATATTGCTTTTGGACAGCATTTTTCTAGAACTTTATGATGGACGTTAAAGAATCTTAATTATACAATGAGCCAACTGAACTTGAGGTGTAGTTAAATGGTAGAGTGCATACCTAGCATGTGTGGGGCTTGGGGTTCAATCTCCAGCACCACAAAAAAAAAAAAAAAAAAGAAAGAAAGAAAGAAAGAAAAAGAGAGAAAAAAAGAAAAGAAGAGCTAACTAACTGAGGCATCCTGGGAGAAATAGGGAATTGTTGAGGTAGATGGTTGGGAACCCATCCAGGAGGCCAGAATTAACAGTATTAACCACACATACTGGGGAGAGTTGCAGTATCCATTGAAGTCAAGACAGTGCAACTTGACCATGGGACAATGAATAAAGAATGTTATTAAGGAAAATTTTTGCATGAAACACTGAGGAGCATTCTTCAAAGAGGAGCCATTAAGAAATTGAGAGAATAAGGAACATAAAAGAATTTTAACAGAACTCAAGTTTAAGGACCACAACTATAAAAGTTGTAAACCCAAAAGAGAGAGTTCCCTACATCAGAAGAGCATTACTTGTGGCTACATGGACTATATGCTTTGATACTGGGCAGGAATAAGAGAGCAGAAAAGCCTAGTCAGAAAAATAAGGGTAGAAGCTGGGCATGGTGGCACATGCTTATAAATTTAGCAAATAGGGAGGCTGAGGCAAGAGGATCACAAGTTGGAAGCCAGCTTGTCAATTTAATGAGAACCTTGTCTCAAAATAAATTATTAAGAGGACTGGGGATATAGCTCAATGGTAGAGTGCCCCTGGGTTCAATCCCCAGCATTGCAGGAAATAAAAGGCAGCCCAGTGGAGATCATCTCTGACCAAAAAAAAGAACAACTGGGCTGGGGATGTGGCTCAAGCGGTAGCGAGCTCGCCTGGCATGCGTGCGGCCCAGGTTCGATCCTCAGCACCACATACAAACAAAGATGTTGTATCCGCTGAGAACTGAAAAATTCTCTCTCTCTCTCTCTCTCTCTCTCTCTCTCTCTCTCTTTAAAAAAAAAAAAAAAAAAGAACAACAACAATGGATCAAGGAGCCCACAAGAGGAGTCTCTCGACCAAGCAAATTTCCAGCTGTCCCTTTGTTTGGGCCCAGAAGAAAAGATATTTCTATTGTTGCCCACACAACTTTGGGATGGGGAGTTTGCTATCCATTACATGACTGTCTTCTAAACATAATGAATTATGTTAATGAGGAGGCATTGTTTTCCTGAGCATTTTAATGGATATGTTAATGTAGATTCTCTACCCTACTCCCTCCTCACTTTAGTCTTAACCACTCCTCACTCATCCAGGCTCTGGATGTCAGTTAGCACAAAGTTTCAGAGAGATGGGGAAAATATTGTTTAATTAAGTGAAAAAAATGTGGTGGGAAGACAGCAGGGAGAGCAGAGGGGATGAAGGACTGAGGACAGTCGGGAAGAAGGCACCTTACTCTGTGATGTGAGTCTCTTCTTATAACTCCATCAAAGCTAAAGTCAGTTCTACTAAGCCATTTATCATGAATAGATTTCTTGAAAAAACAGCAGAGACTGAGTGTTGCTTTTGGGATAATCTGAGGAGAAACATGCAGCACATTCAAAGGCCCAGCCAGACCTCAAAATGTAAGTCACTCTGTTCCATCTCATATTAGGGAGTGAGACAGAGAATGTAAAAAAGAAAGCAAATGAAGATATTGAATTGGCATTTAGAGATACAAAAATGTGCCCAGGGATAACATATGAGGGCACTGGCCCAACTGGCCCTATGGTCCTGTCTCTTGCTCTAGTCAGCTAGAATCAACCATAGGCCTTGGCTCTGCAGGCTATGCTGTGTTAAGGAACTGCCTGTCTCCCCGGGAAAGAGGGCTGAACTGCTCAAAAACTCTTTATTGCATCCTTTACAAAAAAAAGTTTTTTCAGTTTAGGTAGAGCCTTAGTTGGCTCAATGATCATAATATTGCAAGTCTAAGGAGTGAAAGACATCTGCTGGATCTCCAGACCTAAGTATTAAAACTGCTTCATATCCAGGAGTTGGAAAGAGAAGGAGGCTGGAATGATCAGAGGAGAGAGCCAGGGAAAATGGGAAGGGAGGGATCATGACACTTGCTTTCCTGTTCTCCTACTCATCTGTTAGTGTTGGAATGAATAGGCTTCTGGAATTCAGCTGAACATTGAGATTTTTTTTCCTGTTTCTTTTTGGGTTCCATGTGTTAACTGAGAGTTCCCACATAAAACTCCTCAGAGTTTGAGCTAGCTCTGCAGCTTGTAGTGTGCATTTGTACCTGGCTTGGGGGAGTATGTGGGCAGGAAGAGGGACCTCAGGAAGGAGCGAGCTCCTCAACAGAAGACCTGAGCTGAGGTGTCAGTCTGAGTTGACCAGCAAAGCTGTGTTTACTCCAGCTAGTATCTCCTCGGCAACCAGCACAGTCAACAGTCTTATATTTTAGGAATGTGTTGAAGGCACACTTGGAGATATGTATATAAGTATGAATTCTGGATGTGCATGTGTATATATACAGATTATTCCTTTTTTTTTAAAGTCCTTGACCCTATTGATTTTTGAACTAAAGAAGAGACCACCAGACACAATAAAATTTTCTCAGATTATTTCTAGATGGTTGGTATTATAACTATGTTGCCAATTCTTTGTTGATACATTGGATAACACTAAAAATATAGTGCTTACTGTATCTCATAATTTGGTTCTATAGTCAATGTGGTGGTGGTGGTGGTGGGTGTCTGCTGGTCAACTGCATTTTGGCAGACTTTCTGAACCTTCCTGGGGTCATCATAGGCCTGGTCCTGTGTCTGGTCCTGAGTTCATCAGGTAAAACAGATACAGATCTCTTTGAAGTGATAGTATCCAGGGTTCCTAATTATCATACTCAATGGTTATATATCTTTCTTTCTTTTAGCAGAGAATGAATTTAGGGTTGCTGAACCACATCCCCAGCCCTTTTTATATTATTTTGAGACAAGGTCTCACTAAATTGCTTAGGACTTCATTAAGTTGCTTATACTGGTTTTGAACTTGTGATCTTCCTGCCTTAGCCTTCTAGGTCAATGGGATTATAGATGTGTGCCACCACACCTAGCTCAATTGTTATTTTTCAATATAAATTGCCAATATTACAACAGAGATTCTTCCTGGAAGGAAGTTAAGTGAGAAATAACTTTCCATCCAGGAAATTCTTTGACAAGCACTGAACGTCAGAATAAAAGTAAGTGAAATTGTGCCAAGATACAATTTCTTTTGCTATAACAACCAGTTCCTTGTTGTAAGACACCATCCAAATGAACAGGAGCATTTCCTTATTTCCTTCTTTTTTTTTTTCTTCTTTTGGTATTGGGAATTGAAACCAGAGGGGCTCTACTACTGAGATATACTTCCCACCTCTTTTTTGAGCAGGGTCTAGCTAAATTCCCTGGGCTGGCCTAGAACTTGTGATCTCCTTGGATTATGGGCATGCACCACTATGCCCAGATGCATTGAGGTATTTTTGCCCTGGTCAGTACAGAACACAAAAGCAAATCTCTGTATGGGGTTTCTCCTCCTTAGATTGCAAGCCTTTCTATCCCAATCCTAGGCAAAATTAATCTTCCCCTGAGGGAAGAGGGAAAACAGAAACCATCTGCCCTCAGAAAAGAACCAAAAATCTGGTCAGGCTCAGATATGCAAACTACATGTCTGTTCTCATTGACAGTGAGGAGGGAAATCTCTCTCTTGCCCAGGAATTCACAGTTGCAAGACATAAATTGGCTTCCATGGAATTGGGTGGGGGGAGAAACACGAAGAAATTTCCACTCACAAGGCCTAGGTATACTGAGCCTGCCTAAGACTGAGGTTGAACTAAGTTAACCAAAAATCCCTTCTTGCATCCATCAAGAGCCTTGCATTGAGTAACAAGCTATAGCAGCCTTCCACTAGGTTATAGGCAAGAGTATGGAGAAAAGCCTGGAGCAGTAAATACTGATAAGAATCCTCCAGTGCTCCAGGCCCGCAGTAAGGGCAAGATAATAGCAGCTGACTGCTGGAGTAATTTAAATTCTTTGGTGCACTAAAGGTAGCTGTTGCAACAACAAAACCCAAACTGAGTTTAACTACTGAATAGATTGATTAAACCTTTTATAGTGGCTTCCCAGAGAAAAAGTGTGTCCATTTCTAGGAGCAAATATTATTATTTACCACACAATCAGCATTCAGTAAAAAATTTTGAGAAATACAAACACATAAAAGCAAGAAAAAGCTGGGTGCAGTGCTGTATGCCTATAATCCCAGGATCAAGAGTTCAAAGCCAGCCTCAGCAAAAGCAAGGCCCTCAGCAACTCGATGAGGTCCTGTCTCTAAATAAAATACAAAACAGGGTCACAGATGTGGCTCAGTGGTTGAGTGCCCATGAGTTTCATCTCTGGTACTCCCCCCCCCACACACACACACAAAGAGCAAGAAAAGGGGCGATCCATTGTCAAAAAAACAAAACAATCAACAGAATGACATCAAGGGGTTACTGAAATATTAGAATTATCAGGCAGTTGACTTTACAATAACTACGACTGCTGTATTAAGGAATCTAGTGGAACAGATAGATACGAAGAAGGAATAGATGGAGAATGTCAGCAGAGAGATGAAGACCATAAAAGAAGTCAAATGCAAGGCTAGAATTTTTTTTACAATCATACTATCATAACTAAAGAATTCCTTTAACAATCTTATCAGTAGACTTGACACTGTTTTCTTTGAAACACAAAGAAAAAAATAATTTGAGGGAAATAGAATACAGCATGCAATAGCTGTAGGATAATATAAAAAAGTCTAGAATGGCCAGGCATGGTGGTGCATGCCTGTAATCCCAGCAGCTCAAGAGGCTGAGGCAGGAAGATCATGAGTTCAAAGTCAGCCTCAGCAATTTAGTGAGGTCCTAAGAGGTTTAGCAAGATCCTGATTCTAAATAAAATATAAAAAAGTATTGGGGATGTGGTTCAGTGGTAAGTGCCCTGAGTTCAATCCCCAGTTTTTTTTAAAAAAATTAAAAAGTCTACAACATATATAAGACAGAAGAAGAGAACAGAAATTTAAAGAGCTAATAACTAAGAATTTCCAAATTTGATGGGAAAAGTTACAAATCCTAGAAATTCAGAGAAACCTAAACAGTGTGAGGGTGGAGGTGGATGGAGGGAAGCAGAAACTAAACACATCTTAATGAAACTGCTGAAAACCAAAGATCAAAAGAAAAATCTTCAAGTCAACCAGAGGGCAAAAAAGCAAAACAATTTAAAAAACTAAACCAAAAGGTAATAAAAAATTAAGTGCAGAGGAACAAAGAAAAGAATGACAACAGACTTCTCATGGAAGTAATGCAAGCCAGTGGGCAATGGAGCAATATGTTTTAAAATTTGAAAGAGAAAAAATTGTCATCTCAAAATCTCATGCCTTAAAATATCTCTCAACAATTAGGGCCAAATAAAAGCTATTTCAGACACACAAAATATGAGAGAATTCATTTAGCAAGCATGAAATACAGGATATATTAAGAAAAATTTCCAGGGGGAAATATAATAGTAGAGGGAAATTTGTATCTTACAAAGAAATGAAGAGTTCCAGAAATGGTAAATAAAGGTGAATAGGTTACATGCCTACTCTGATTTTTTGCTTTGGTAATACTACTTTGAATTTATTAAAATTAATAAGATTATGGGTTGTGTGCATTATTCATATTTTTGTTTCTTGGCTATTTGAGAGAAACTATGGATCTTTGATAATATTTGAGGAGCATTTATCTGCAATATATTTAAAAATATCTCACAAGATGGATTACTTAATCCAGTGACTAATCACACTCATTCAAATTATTTTTACAAAACATTTCACAAGGTGAGCTCATCCCAACTTGAAGCAATAAATGTACTATACATACATAAAAAAATGAAAACATCCATATATACACCATGTAATCCTAGAGACATACAAATGTATATAAAACATACACACATATATTGATTCACAACTAATTCATTACGTAAAATAAGTAGGTGCTGTACTAGGGGCTGGGAATAGTAATCTAAATCAGTTATGATCTAGTTGGAGTTAAATGCAAAATAATTTAGGGCTGGGATTTTGGCTCAGTGGTAGAGCACTCGCCTTGCATATGTGAGACCCTGGGTTCGATCCTCAGCACCACATAAAAATAAATAAGGGAAATAAAGGTATTGTGTCTGACTACAACTAAAAAATAAATATTTAAAGAAATAATAATTTAATAAATACATAACAATGGTCTTTTGACATATTTGCTGTATATACAATATGCTGTAGCTGTATAGAGAAGGATAGAATGAGTTCTGTATAGATAATTCTGAGAGGGATGCTAATGGTAGGATATCCTGCCATTACAGAAAAGGATATCCTTTCCCTACAGCAAAAATAGTCTTCTAGTCATATGCAAACAAAAAAAGGTGAGGATTGCAGAGGAGCAGGACTAGAGGCAAGACACAGGCCCAGAGGTTTTCATAATGATCAAAGTAAGAGATAATAGGTCCAGATCTAAAATAGTATTGGTGAATATATAACCTGAAGATATTTAGAATATAACAATCAATTAGACTTGCTGAACAATTGCATGTGATTGGAAAGATGATAGATGATGAATTTAGAATGACATATTGATTTCTGGAAGTATCGGAAATTATGCCACTACCTGAGATGGAAATTACATAAAGACACAAGGACAAAAAGTAGAAGAGGCATTAGCATTCAAGAGATTACAGTAATTTTTTTGCAAGCTAAAAATTAAGATGGTAAAAGGAAATGGAGAAGAGAAAACTATAAGTGAATAAAACTTGGAAATCCACAAGGACTATAAATGGAAAGCTACCATGTTGATGGACTATAAGACTCATGGATTGGATGTCAATTCTCTACAAATGCATCTAAATAAATACATTGAATGTAATCACAATAAAAATTCCAACCTTTTTTTGAAATCTTACAAGCTGATTCTATAATTTATATAAAAATACAAAACCTCAAAAATAGCCAATAGTCTCTTGAGGAAAAACCACATAGAAAGAACTGATGCCCTAGATACCACACTGTATTATAAAGTTATAATAAATAAGGCAATGTGGAATTTGGGTAGAGATAGAAATCTATCACTGAAAGACAGAGGGAGTCCAGGGTCTATAGAAATATTATTGTGATTTTTAAAAAGAAAATTGGTAAGAGGACAGTCTTCAACACGAGGCAGTCATTTGTGTGGAAAACTTGTAAATGGGATCCCTATCTTATACCATATGCAAAACTTAGTCACAATACATTGGGTTTGGTCAATATGAAAGGAAAAAAAACAATGAAATTGTGGAAAATAGTGTAGAAAAATATCTTATAATGAGGAAGAACATTGTCATGACATTAAAAAATATTCTGAGGCTGGGATTATGGCTCAGTGGTAGAGTGCTTGCCTAGCATGTGCTAAGCCCTGGGTTCAATCCTCAGTACCACATAAAAATAAATAAAAATAAAGGTATTGTGTCCAACTACAACTAAAAAATAATTTTTAAAAACTATCTTAAGGGAGGATTAGTTATTTATTTATTTTTGTTACTGCAAACTGAACCCAGGGGTGCTCTACCACTGAGCTATACCTGAAGTTCCTTTTTATTTATTTATTTGTTTTGTTGTTTGTTTTTGGTACTGGGGATTGAACCCAGGGGCACTTTACATCCCCAGCTCTTTTATATTTGTTATTTTGAGATAGGGTCTCAATAAGTTGCTGAGGCTGGCCTGGAAGTTTTGATCCTCATGTTTCATCCTCCTAAGTTGCTCTGATTACAGGAGTGCACCACCATGCTTAGCTTAAACAAGGTCTCTTAAGTAAGCAAAAAGCACCAACCATATAAGAAAAGATTAAAATGTCTAACTACATTAAAATTAGGAGCTTTTGTTTATAAAAAGATACTATTGGTCCGAAGGATCCTCCCACCTGCTGAGACATCTCTGGTTTGGGAGATCAGGCACCCCAATTCTTCAGCACTGGCCCTAAACTGCCCCTCTCCCTCTGCCTTTTATAAGTGAGGAAACTGAAGTTGAAACTCAGCAAATAAAGGAAATCCATCCAGAATGGTCTGTAAAGGCATCGATAGTGCCATTGCTGCTGCCTCTGATTCGGTTGCTGCCAGCCTGAGATCACCTAGAAGTCTTCTTTCTGGGTGCTGCAGCCACAGAAGAAACCACTGCCCCAGATGCAACTGAAGCTGACACTGCTGCTGACTCCTGGAGATCGCCTGGTGTTGCTGCCCCCACAGCTGCATTTGCAGCTGCTGTTGCAGCCAATACTACTGCAGCCACCACTACTGCTGACCCGCTGACTGCTGCCAACAACCGCTGCCTCTATGCTGCTACAGCCTGGAGAACTGCTTTAGGGGAGACTCCAGGTTTGGTTGCAAGTGGCTACACCCATTTTGGGACACCAGCCAGGGAGTGGGGCCTGAGTGCCAGCAGGTTTACCACCATAAAAGCCTCTGTCTGGGGACTCCAGGTGGGACCTGCAGGTCCAGTGTGGGGGTGCCTGCAGATTTGGAGGAGCCTGGGGTCTTCCTGATGAGAGTGCTGGTGGCCCTTGTCTTGCTGCTGCATCTCGGGTTTGCTCCTTTGCATGAGTGCTTCCCTGGTGGTCTCTCTGCAAGTAGGAGCAGCACTCCCTCAAAGCGAGGAGGTCCTAGAATAATATGTTTCAAGCTCTGAAAGAAAACAGATGCCAACCAAGAATTTTATATCCAGCAAAATTAAGTTTCAGATTTGAAGATGAAATTAAAACATTTCATGATAAACAAAAATTAAAAGAATTCACAATTAGAAAGCCCTCACTATGGAGCATTCTCAATAAAATATTCCATGATGATAAAGTGAAAACCAGCAAAGGGAAGATTTACACTAAAGGGACATTCAACCAAATGAGAGACTAAGATAAATCAAAACCCAGAAATAAATCAAAATAACAGAGAATACAAATCATATCTCAATAATAACCTTGAATGTTAATGGCCTAAACTCATCAATCAAAAGACATAGACTGAAAGATTGGATTAAAAAGCAAGACCCAACAATATGCTGTCTTTAAGAGACTCACCTCATGGTCAAATACATCCACAGGCTGAAGGTGAAAGGATGGGAAAAAACTTATCACTCATAATGATTTCGTAAACAAGCAGGGGTTTCCATTCTCATCTCAGATAAAGTAGACTTCAAACCAAAGTTAATCAGAAGAGACAGAGAAGGACATTTCATACTGTTTAAGGGAAGTATATATAAGCAGGACATAACAGTTATAAATATTTATGTTCCAAACAATGGAACATCTATATACATCAAACAAACCCTTCTCAATTTCAAGAGTCAAATAGACCACAATACAATAATACTGGATGACTTTAACACACCTCTCTCACTACTGGACAGATCCTCCAAACAAAAACTAAATAAGGAAACTATAGAACTCAATAATACAATCAATAATTTAGACTTAACAGACATATATAGAATATTTCATCCATCAACAAGCAAATATACTTTCTTCTCAGCAGCACATGACTCCTTTTCTAAAATAGACCATATCTTATGCCACAAAGCAACTCTTACTAAATACAAAAAAAACAGAGATAATACCCTGCATTCTATCAGACCACAATGGAATGAAATTAGAAATCAATGATAAAATAAAAAATAGAAGCTACTGTAACAAATGGAAGCTAAATAATACACAGTTGAATGATGAATTGATAGTAGAAGAAATTATGGATGAAATAAAAAAATTCTTAGAGGTAAATGAGAACACTGATATAACATATCAAAATCTCCAGGACACTATGAAGGCAGTCCTAAGAGGAAAATTTATTGCACTGAGTGCATTCATTAAAAGAATAAAAAGTCAGCAAATAAATGACCTAATACTACATCTCAAAGCCCTAGAAAAAGAAGAAAAAATCAACACCAAAAGCAGTAGAAGACAGGAAATAATTAAAATCAGAGATGAAATCAAAACAAAAGAGATAATTTAAAAAATTGACAAAACAAAAAGTTGGTTCTTTGAAAAAATAAAGAAAATAGATAAACCCCTGACCATGCTAATGAAGAGAAAAAGAGAGAAAACTCAAATTACTAAAATACAAGATGAAGAAGAAAATATCACAATGTACATGTCTGAAATACAGAAGATAATTAGAAACTATTTTGAAAATTTATACACTAATAAAATAGAAAATATTGAAGACATCAACAAATTTCTAGACATATGACTTACCCAAACTGAATGAGGAGGTCATACATGGTTTAAACAGATCAATTTCAAGTTATGAAATAGAAAACACCATCAAAAGGCTACCAACCAGGAAAAGCCCAGGACCAGATGGAGTATCAGCTGGCTTCTACAAGATTTTCAAAGAAGAAACACCAATACTCCTCAAAGTATTCCATGAAATAGAAAAAGAGGGAACCCTTCCAAACTCATTCTATGAGGCTAATATCACCCTCATACCAAAACAAAAGACACATCAAGGAAAGAAAACTTCAGACCAATATCCCTAATGAACATAGATGCAAAAATTCTCAATAAAATTCTGGCAAATTGCATACAAAAACATAATAAAAAAAGTGGTGCACCATGATCAAGTGGGATTCATCCCAGGGATGCAAGGTTGGTTCAACATACAGAAATCAATAAACATAATTCATCATATTAATAGACTTAAGAACAAGAATCATCTCAATAGATTCAGAAAAAGCATTTCACAAAATACAGCACCCCTTAATGTTCAAAACACTAGAAAAACTAGGAATAGTAGGAACATACCTCAACATTGTAAAAGATATATATGCTAAACTCAAGGCCAGCATCATTCTAAATGGAGAAAAATTGAAAGCATTCCCACTAAAAACAGGAACAAGACAAAGATGTCCTCTTTTCACCACTTCTATTCAATATCATCCTTGAAACTCTAGCCAGAGCAATTAGATGAAAGAAAGAAATTAAAAGGATACAAATAGGTAAAGAAGAACTCAAACCATCACTATTTGCTGATGACATGATTTTATATCTAGAAGATCCAAAAAAGTTCCACCAGAAAATTTCTAGAACTAATAAATTAATTCAGCCAAGTAGCAGGATATAAAATCAACACCCATAAATCAAACGCATTCCTATATATCAGATCCACTGAAAGAGAAATTAGGAAAACTACTCCATTCACAATAGTGTAAAAAAAAATACTTGGGCATCAATCTAATAAAAGATGTGAAAGATCTCTACAATGAAATCTATAGAACACTAAAGAAAGAAGTTGAAGAAAACCTCAGAAGATGGACAGATCTCCCATGCTCCTATTAATAGAATTAATATTGTCAAAATGGCCCTACTACCAAAAGAAATCCCTATTAAAATCCCAATGACATTTTTCATAGAAATAGAAAAGGCAATCATGAAATTTATTTGGAAAAATAAGAGACTCAGAATAGTTAAAGCAATCCTTGGCAAGAAGAGTGAAGCAGTAGGCATCACAATACCAAAACTTAAACCATACTACAGAGCTATAGTAACAAAACAGCATGGTATTGGCACCAAAATAGACTTGTAGACCAATGGTACAGAATAGAGAACACAGAGACAAACCTATATAAATACAGTTATCTCATACTAGACCAGGGTGCCAAAAACATTCACTGGAGAAAAGAGGGCCTACTCAACAAATGGTGCTGGCAAAACTGGAAATCCATATGTAGCAAAATGAAATTAAACCCCTATCTCTCACCCTGCACAAAAATCAACTCAAAGTGGATCAAAGATTTAGGTACTAGAACAGAAACCCTGTGCCTAATAGAAGAAAAAATAGGCCCAAATCTGCACTGTGTTGGCCTAGGATCTGACTTCCTTAACAAGACTCCTAAAGTGCAAGAAGTAAAATCAAGAATCAATAAATGGGGTGGATTCAAATTAAAAAGCTTCTTCTCAGGAAACAATTAATAACATGAGGAGAGAGCATACAGATTGGGAGAAAATCTTTACCACATGCACCTCCAAAAAAGCATTAATCTCTAGGATATATAAAGAACTCAAAAAACTTAATACCAAAAAAACAAATAACCCAATCAATAAATGGGCTAAGGAACTGAACAGACACTTCACAGAAGAAGAAATACAATTGATCAACAAATATATGAAAAAGCGTTCAACATCTCTAGCAATTAGAGAAATACAAATCAAAACTACTCTAAGATTTCATCTCACTCCTGTCAGAATGGCAATCATCAAGAATAGAGGCCACAATAAATGTTGGTAAGTATGTGGTGAAAAAGGTACACTTATACAATGCTGGTGGGACTGCAAATTGGTGCAACCACTATGGAAAGCAGTCTGGGGATTCCTCAGAAAACTGGGAATGGAACCACCATTTGACCCAGCTGTCTGACTCCTTGATTTATACCTAAAGGACTTAAAATCAGCATACTAGAGTGATGCAGCCACATCAATGTTTTTAGCAGCTCAATTCACAATAGCTAGACTATGGAACCAACCTAGGTGTCCTTCAATAGATGAATGGATAAAGAAAATGTGGTAAATACTTAATGAAATATTACTCAGCTTTTAAAGAAGAGTGAAATTATGGCATTTGCCAGTAAATGGTTGGAGTTGGAGAATATCATGCTAAGTGAAATAAGCTAATCCCACAAAACCAAAGGCCAAATGTTTTCTCTAATATGCAGATGAAAATTCACAATAAGGTGGGGGGCACTAGGGAAGAATAGCATTACATTAGATTAGGTAGAGGGAAGTGATGGGAGAGGAGGGGAGGAGATGTGGGGATAGGAAAGATAGTAGAATAAAACAGACATTATTACTGTGTGTGTGTGTGTGTGTGTGTGTGTGTGTGTGTGTGTGAGAGAGAGAGAGAGAGAGAGAGAGAGAGACAGAGAGAGAGAGAGACTGCATGACCAATCAATATGATTCTGCAACATGTACACTCAGAAAAATGAGAAATTATGTCAAAGTGTATAAATTCATTCTACTGTCATGTATAACTAAAACAAATTAAAAATTTTTTAAAAGATACTATTAAAAAAATGAAGCAAAAGTGAGAGAAGATATTTACAGACACTTCACAGAAGAAGAAATACATTCATCTGACAGAGAATTTGGATCCAGAAACAATAAAGGACTTGGACATCTCTTAAAAGTAGAAGCACAAAGGGCTAAATATGTTAAAAGGCGCCTATTGTATTAATAAACAAGGACATAGAAAAAATACCACTAAAAAATCAGCTTGGAAAAAATGTAAAAGTATGGCAATATGGATTATTTGTATAGATGTGAAATAATGGGAACTTTTTACATATTTCTTATGGACACGTAAATTGGTACAACTTTAGAATAACGGGTAGGATATGGTAAAATTGAAAATATACATCTTCTATGAACCAATAATCTCAATACTAAATATATACTCCAGAGAAATGTTCCAACATATATTTGTAAATGTGTATCAAAATGGCCATACTGAAATCATTATTAATAATCAGTACAAACTGGAATCAACTCCAAATGTCTAATAACAATGTGATTAAATTGTGATAGACTTATGTATTGAAATACTGTATGTACAGCAATGAAAATGAACAAATTACAGCTACACAAAGTAATATGCCTAGATTATCAGATGATTTTGAATGAAAGATTCACATGATATTTACATAAATTTCCACAGAGGCAAAATTATACCATATTTTAATAGGATGTTTATTTGGAAGAACTATAAAGAAAAGGAACTAATTACTATAAAAGCCAGGATAAGGGCTGCAGTAGAGCACTCACCTAGCATGTGCAAGGACCTGGGTTCAATCCTCAGCACCACATAAAAATAAATAAATAAATAAATAATGTATTGTGTTCAACTACAACTAAAAAAATCAATATACATATATTAAAAAGTCAGGATAATAATTATCTCAAGAGTAAAAGAAAGAAGGAGTTGTTATTGGAAAGAGACACACGGAGTAAAGACCCTGGGGATGGCAATCATGTTTTTCTTGATCTGCAGAATTATTACCTAGCTGCTCAATTATCTACCATATTGCATCAATGCATTTTATGTGCTTTTCTTTATTTTGCACTTTAAAAAGTTCATTAAAAGCTTATGTGCACATAGTTTTAAAAATCAGGCAAATATGTGATGTAGGACTGGCTGGATTGATTTTTTTTTTTTCAGAGCCAGGCATGTGATCAAATCAGAGCTGATAAAACACTAGTCTTTTGCTAAGACTTCCAGAGGAGATTTTCATCATTTTCCACTACTCTTTCCCACTCTAGAATGTCTGGACCTCTGATGATGGCAATTCTTTCTCCACGTGCTTTTCTAGGTCAGCCTACTGTGGTTCAAATGAATGGATTTAATATGAAAATAATCAGTGGAACATCCACCCATCTTACCTCAGCCTATGGTAATCTTTGTGGTAGACAAAGAAAGGCCTGGTCCCTTTTGTTCAGTGATCTGACGGCTTCATTTTGGAGACAGAACTAAAACACATGGGGTAGGGCTGTGGTCACCAAAACTGAAACACAGGCAGGGCTGAACCACAGTTATATATATACTTGCTCAATAAAACACATTTTAAGAACTAGTAAAATTCTGGTAGCCTAAACCTTTTCAAGTCCCTTCACAGCTAGTTCATCAGGAAGGGGCTGTGCTTGTAATACCAAAATACAGATGATTTCACATGTGTAAACCAAATTCACCAGAAAGAGGAACACAGAAAAGGGAATAGTAGAAATCAGTGTCTTGAGTCCAGCAGAAATGAATATAAACGACCAAAAGATGCGTACTAGAAAAATCACAAAGGCACTCTTTGTAATAACTTGCCAATGATTACCTAAATGTCCATCAGCTGGGGAGTGTATATATTGCTATATATTCACTCAGTGGAATGTCACATAGCAAGTAGGATGACTGACCTATATGTGAAAGCATGGATGTTTAGTGAAAGAAGCCAAAGACAGAAGAATAAATATTGAATGATTCCATTTATATTATGTATACAAATTTAAAACTAATTTGTACTTTTACAAGTCAGGAAGGATAGTGTGAACCCTGGGGTGGGAGGTAAGTGACTGGAAGAGTGCATGAAGGGCCTTTGGGATACCGGTAGTGCTCTATGCTTGGTCTTTGGTGCCACCATGTTTAATCTGAAAACTCAGTGGTCTATGTTGATATGTGCACTTTTCAGTGTGTAAATTATACTTCAATACAAAGTTAAAAATCTTAAGAAATTTAAAAGTAAAAACTGGTCTCTGTATTAACTTTTATGTTTCTGGCATCACAAATTACCAGGCATGCTCAAACGAAATTTAAGGTATGAATTTAATCCCTCTTTTTTATAGATGTGGAAATTAAGGTTCAGAGAGATTGAATGACAACCACGTTACCACATGGTTGTCAAGAAACACATCTGAGAACAACCAAGGTTTGTAGGCTCCAAGTTTTGTGTTAATAACTGCTGGTTCACAAGCAGGTTCACAGCTTTTTGGTTTGTCTGTGCTGTTTTTCAGAAGCGGTGTCTGAGTGGGTAGCGGGAAACAGGCTCGTGAGCACAGTAAGTAAAGCACTATAGGCCACCGGGCACATGGTGGAGCCTTAATAATGCTATTTTCCCCTTTTCAGGGAAATGGCATAGGTGAAAATGTTAAGGAACACTATTGGGTGTGGAGCAGTTATCCCTGAATGGAGTGACCAGGTTGAGAACCGCTGACAAGTGTTGAAGTCTCTTTCTCCATCACAAAAGCAGAGTTCTTCTGAGGTGGGACATGCTGGGGGTGCGGGGATGCGGGGAGGCAGAGGTTCTGATTTGGGCCTGAAATTCTTTACTGACTCCTTGTAGGGCAAATGAGGAGCAGGGTAACAGAGCCCAGAACGTAGGTAAAGACTCAGCATTGAAAAGAGGGGATTCTAGCACCCCATGTCCTTATAGTGTCGGGGGTGGGGTGGGGGGGGAGTATTCCTTTGTGTGCTTTCTGCTGACATTCCAGATGGTCCCTTCTTATCATCTGAGCCAACCTGGGCAGGGTGCAGTGAATGCACTGATTTCTGTTCTGGTTCAAGACAACCCTGTGCTCTGAGCTCCTCGGCACTCTAAGAAGGCTGGGTTTCCAGGTCTGGAAGGAGCTTTGTCTCTTTAGCCAAGGGTTCTCAAGGTTTCCCTGTGTCACTGCCAGCCTTAGATTTCACATCATGACAGCGACACCTAGTGGTCAAGTGCAAAAGTCCAGCCAGCCCCCTCCACAGGGCCTCTGGGAGCCAGGGAGGAGGAGTTTACAGAGGTTCCAAACTCTTGCCCTTTGCGCAAGACTTCCAGGAGCCAGGGTCCCGGGCGCTGCCAATTCTGCACAACTCAGCCCTTAATCACATCCTGTCCTGGGCTGCTCCCTGTTTCAAGTGTAGTCATTTAAAATCACTTTACCCTATTAAACCAAGGTTTTGAGGCCAGGGCCATTAAAATTCTATCTCTTTAAAATTGAGTGGAAATTTAGGGTCCTCTAATCTGACCTACTTGTTTTTCACAGGGGGAAACACAGATGCTGAGGGGTGAGGGAATTGCCTGCCCACTTAAAAGCGAGTTTGGACCAGAGCCCAGATCTCCTGAATGCTCACAGTCCATTGATTTCTGAGCCACCAGGATGTTTGTGTGTGTCATTACAGTGCTTGCACATAGTAGGGCTGAACATACAGTAGGTTCTCCACAGATACTGCCTAGCTAGTAGATCATTTCCTGGCCATCCTGCTTGCCACTGAAGTGAGTTTTCAATTGTCATCGAGGCCATCTCCAGCTTCGGTGCCCCTGGGGAGTTCTGATCCATTAAAGTGGGCTCTCTCCCTATTATAGGTCATTGTCATTTCCTTTCTATAAAGCACACAGTATGGATTCAAGGGAAGAGGAGGCAGCCTAGCTCCGGAATACTAATCTCTCACACTATTAGATATTGCCTATCAATTTCCTACCAGTTTCTTCTCATAGTTAAGTGGAAATTGCTTGCCCTCTAGTTTTATAATCCTTTTCTTATTTGCTGTATACTGTACTATCCTAGATTTGTTTTTGTTTTTTTTTTTTAAGCCAGGGATGCTCTATCACTGAGCTGTACCTCCAGCCCTTTTTTGTTTATTTGCATGTTTTGTTTTGAGATAGGATCTCACTAAATTTTCCCAGGCTGGCCTCCAACTTTTGATTCTCCTGCCTTGACCTCTTGAGTGACTGGTATTATGGGAGTGTGCCACTGTGCTTGTTTCTAACCTGGAAAATTCTTTTCTAGCACAATAAAAAGTATCTACATTTGTGTTTTGCAACTAGGACTGACCAGGGCTTTGGGCTCTCTTTGTATCCAACCAAGGCTGGGGTCTCCCTGGAGAAACTTATTCTCCACTGTCTGGAAACTGAAGCAGTCCAAAAGAGTTTGGGGAGTCGTAAGCTTCTCCAACAGCTCATCACCTTCTTCTACCTTGTCTAACCAGACTAAACAGAGAACCCAAAGATGAGGCTCAGGAGCCGACTGGTGGACTGAACAGGGTCCTTTTCCCTTTCCTCACTAAGTGAGATTTTGTTGCTCTATTATTTAAAAAATATATATATTTTTAGTTGTCAATGAACCTGTATTTTATTTATTTGTATGTGGTGCCGAGAATCAAACCCATGGCCTCACCCATGCTAGGCAAGCACTCTACCACTGAGCCACAACCCCAGCCCTACTCTGTGTTATTTTGTGAGTCCTCATTTTCTATTTACCTTTTGTACCCTCAGGTTTTTATTTTTCTGAAATGTTCCAGAAGGTGAAGGTGGCTTCAGATTTCTATGTGCTTGGACACCCATCCCAGCTCTCTCTCCACTTGGATCACTGTGAGAAAGTTATTGGAACTTTCTTGAACTTTAGTTTCCTCATCTGTAAAGGAGGAATAATGAGAATCTACTTTAAAGCATTACTGTGTAGGAAAAATGAATTTCAAATGCCTTGCTTGCCATAGGCCCATTAAAAGTAGCTATTAATATATTTTATACATACATTCTTTTTGAGTAATGAATAAGATAAATGAGTAAGTTGAGAAGGCTAACCTGATTGCTCTAAATCAACAAACAACTTCCTTAAAAGTATACAGTAAGGGGCTGGGGATGTGGCTCGATGTGGCTCACGTGGTAGTGCGCTCGCCTGGCATGCGTGCGGCCCGGGTTGGATCCTCAGCAACACATACCAACAAAGATGTTGTGTCCGCCGAAAACTAAAAAATAAATATTAAAAAAAATTCTCTCTCTCTATCTCTCTCTTAAAAAAAAAGTATTTGTGTTAGATATAGCCATTCCTAGTAAGATGTCATTGTTTGTGCTCACTTTGTTGGAAAAAGTTAAATCATAGGTAGATAGATGTTAGGGAGTTATATAAATGGATAGATAATAGATCTTAGTCTCTTCTGTGCTACTATAACAAAATACTACAGACTATGTAATTTATAATAAAAAAGACTACAGACTATGTAATTTATAATAAAAAAGAAAAAATTATACAGTAAGAAATTGTTTATTTGGGGTGAGAACTATGTAAAAAGAACAGATCACTAAAGTTCATATGGGAAGGCTCTAAGGACAAACTTCCTCAGCTTTGTAGCTTTGCTGGGGATATAGACTGATCTTAGTAGCTGTTGGTAGGATAAGCCTCACAAATTTTCCTTTGTCTCAACCTGACCCAGCTCTTGAGTTTAAACCCAAAGCTTTTAGCTGGACACCTCTAGAATGGCTGATTATTTTTAGGATGTAGGAGAAAGAGTGCATAATGTGATTGTTTCTATGAACAGAGCATAGTTAATTATTTTTTTGCTTTGGAGAGAAAACTAAATTATCAAAGAACTTAAGGTCCTGTGGTACTATATGTGGACTTAACCATAAGACTGAAGATATTTTTGAAAAGGAGAAACAAAATCTAAAAGCAGAAAATAGATTTTCTTGTCTCTGAGAGGATAATGGAATTTAAAATAATATAGTTCTTTTTCATTAATATTTTTATAAATGCTTGTGGTGTCTAATAACTAGGGCATTTGCCTTGAAAACCATTTATTCTTCAAATCAAGATACATCTGATTTACTGATTGCAGTATCCAGACTTTTTGTAATGTGATGTATTTGACTTGAACAAATAAAATAAAATACAATTGCATTGTCTATGTGCTTCATGTAATGAGCACATGACTCATAAGTCTGAAAATGTCTCTGGGTTTCTAATGTGATTACTGTGAGTTGTAAAAGTGGATGAGAGAAACTAGTTTCCCAAGTTAGGGTGTCTATTTGCTATCTACTGGAATCTATGACACTTTAGAGTAAGACAGTCATCAGCTAGAAAGAAATTATTACTGTTGACTCATCAATGCACATTCTCTACACTAATTATAGTGCCTCAGTTTACCTATTTTATAAGATGAAATTGTCACCCGCCTGCTTCTCTGTAGTATTTGGAAAGTCCAGAGAGATAATAGTATTTGAGTGCTTTGAAAATACAGAAGACATTATAAATGCTAAATAATAACAACAATAATAATAGGGAATCTTTAATAAGGGGTCCTTTAATGATACGCATTGAATATAATAACATTACTAACCAGTAGGAACTAGACAGAGTGCGTCTCTGTCTTCTTAATCACTAGTTTGTCTCATGGGAAATTGGTGGGAGATTGGCACTCATTCACGTTGGGTATGATGCCCCAGGAGGCAGAGCCCCTCATAAGGCCTGCAGCACCTGGCCACTCCTGGACCTCCCAACTAACACTTAGTTGCCTTTCGAAGGCGTGCCTATGTAATTGGGAGACAGGGGACAGAGGTACCACAGCCCAACTCCTATAGCCAGGGAACATGATTTTAAAATTCCAGTTCCTAGCTGGTTGGGAAAAGAGAAAGGTGCTTGGGACCCAAGAAAGTTATGGGTATGCTGCTCTGGCTAAAGGCCAGTGTGGTCACCCAATCTTGCCACAAGATGGCGACAATCCAGCTGGAAACGCCTGCTGGGGGTGACTCGGACGGTTTCCAGCTGGGGAAGTACTTCCTCCTGCAGACACAAAGAAGGGATCCTCTAGCCCGGGAAGAGGCGTCTGGTTGCATTTCCAGCAAGGGATGGGGAGAGGCCGGGACAAAGGCTGCCAGGAGAAGTGGACAGCTTCCTTCTTACTCTTGTGGGCTTCAACTTCAGGGGGTTGAAATCCTTTCTGAGATTTTGTGCAAAAAAGCACTTCAAAAATTCCAGGTTTGGTCCCTCCCACTGCCCAGAAGCTGGCCAGATGCTTCCCGGGGCGGCTGCATTCTCGGGATTCCGGCCGCGGGAGCGGGTGCTTTCCGAGGCGGGGCGCGGATCGAGCCCAGCGCGCGTTCTCGAGAGCGGTGGACGTGTCTGGGCCAGTGGTTGCGATCCGGGCTGGGCAGGGCGAATCCCGCCAGTTAGCCTTAACTTTGAAGCCCAGGTGCCTATGGGATTCGGGCTCCCAGGCCAGAGGACCCGAGACTGCGGCGTCTCGAGGCTCCGAGTTGGGGAAGCACTACAAAGGCGCGCCCTCCTCCCCTGCTCCGGGCGTCTGGGAAAAGGTCCGAAGCCGTGGTGGCTTGGGGCGGGGGCTCTTTGTTTTCTTTTCTTTTGTTTTCGTTTTGAATGTAAGGAACCGCCACACCCTCGCTTATTTCAGATTCTATTAAATTTGCTTTGAAACAGAGGCGCTGGGAAACTCACCGATTCTCATCTTCCAGGTTCCAAGTGCGGTTTATAGGGCCCTCCTGGACAGCAGAACCTGGGCCTAGGCCAGCCAGGCCTACATTATCCAACCTTTGACCTGAGTGTGGCAGCCTTGGGCAGATCCCTGCTCTTACAGCTTGGACTTGGCCTGCACTGGGGGACTGGGGACGGAATCCCAGAATGACAGGACTCTGGTCTCAGCTGGCTAATTATCTGCCCACCTATTTGGAGTGTGGAATAAGTGTAAAAAGAGCAAAGACCATGGATCCAACGTGTGCCAGACATGATTACTTCATTTAACCCGTACACACCTTTATTATCTCCATTTTATAGATGAGAAAACCAAGGGTTAGTTAGAAATATTGAGTCATTTGCCCGAGGTCATTCAACTCTTACATAGTGTGGCTAGGATTTGAATCCAGATCTGCATTTCTCCAAATCGTGGGACTGTAATGCCTTTGTAGGTAGCTCCTGCAACCCCACTAGGCCCCATTGTGAGTCAACTGGGTGAAATATGGAAATATACCTGGCACCAAGAGTGAGTTTAAACAACCAAGTTTAAACTAGTCAAGATTATTTTGGTCTCTTCTTGCCTTTAAATGTGGGCTGGAGAACGGGGCTGGTATAGCTTGCTTTCTTTCCTTTCTTGAACAATTATTTATGGAGTGTATGTTATATTCCAAGGACTTTTCTAGGCACTGGGAAATTCCAGGGAACAAGATAGACTACACTTATTAGCTGTGTGACCAGACGAGTGTGTCACTTATTGAGCTAGTTATTAAGCTAGTGAATGTCACCCCAATCCACCTTCTGTATTGGACTTTGAGATGCTGGGGCTAGGACTCTGCAAACCGGTTCTCCTTTGGCAGAGGAAAGAGGAGGACCACTGGCCTCCAGTTTTCCTCAGCACTTGTGGTCTGGTGTCATTGTGCTCCCTCAAATGTGTCAGCACAGTGGTGGGGGCAGCTACCCGTCTTCTGCAGCCTGCAGAAGACAGGCCTCTGGTCTCAGCTAGCCATTTCTGGCCCCATTTCTGGGCTCCTAGCTTTTCATAGCCCAATCTCTTCCTTTTGTTTCCCAGCCCTGGAGTGGGAGCTGGTTTCTCCAGTGATTATCTCTGTGTTCCCTTTATTTTAGTCCCCCAATATCTATAACCAATGGTGTGCTAGTAAACATTTAACCAGGTCTCAAGAAAAACAAACAAAACACCAGAAAGAAACTTAATATGTAATATTTGCCAACTTCCATAATATAAATAATTTGCCATATTTTATTTTAGTGGTGCTAAGAGTTGAACCCAGCATCTCTCACACGGTACTTTACCACTGAGCTACATCCCCAGCCACTGTAGATAATTTGAAACTACCAAGATGATATCCTTGAGCTTCACAAGCTGTTAAGAATGTATCGAGTACACAAATGATGGAAACCAATCCTCTATATGAAAATCTCTCTGTTGAAATACATAGTTTGGTTTCTATTTTCATGACTGGAGTGTGACTGATAAAACTTAAGTTTCAGGGTGTCTGGTTTTTTAGCAATAAAATGTGTTATGCTCGAATTCGGGACCTCCAAAAGACCATCAGAGACCAAGATCGATGTAAGAAGCAAAGAGGTGTTTATTGCGAGCTAGTTCGGTCCTCCACACGCACACAGCATCAGGTGACTCTGAGAGGCCCCGAGCCCAGGGTTTGCAGCAGTTTTATACACTCTTTGGGGAAGGCAGGGACTTCACATACATCATAGCATTTCTTAGCAAATCATTACACACCGCAGGAAAATCTTAAAACAACTCTAAAACATGATTAGCACAGTCACTGATGGGAACAAGTTGGGTAAGGGTGATTGGCTAGTACAAGAGAGGGATTCTTTTGAACTGGTTGGTTTAAGCCATGAGGGGAGTACTTGCTGCACTACATGGTTTCCCAACAAGATATCAACCACCATAAACTACTGGGAGGGTCATCTGGCATCCCAGGTATTTCTCTATCTCATGCTGATTGGTGGCTGCTAGGGGGCTGCTAAGGGTCCCCACCTAGCCTGACTGAGTCAGGGACACCTGGCTTCTCAGATCTCTCGTTATTTGTAGATAAACAACTCAGCAGGGTGGGTATGTGCCTAGGAGTGCTCTGTGGGTCTTTCCAAGGACAAGGGTCACGCCCCCTTCCTTGGACTGGCTTTGCTCTGAGATAGAGGTTGGTTTTTCAAGGCAGTCAGTATAGACAGGTAAATCGAGTCAGGTCAGATGGAGAAGGCCAGAGTTTGTCCCGCCAGTTGGAGACTGTCCCCAGAGGGATTGAAATGTTAATTTCTTCAGAGTCCTTTCTCTACCCTTATCAAAAACCTCACCCCCCAACCTGTTGCCAAGGTAACCTGTCCCAGGAATTGCCCCTCCCTACACAGGGAACTATAAGGTTGTTGAAGGGTCCTTGGCTGCTCCATCCTGCCCTTCCCCCTTCAGCGCACCTGTTTCCCTTTTGGCCACCCCACAGCGCATTCCTGGAGAAAGATAAGGGGAAGAGAGCAGGAGAACAAAGGAAGCCTAGGACATACAAAAAGGCATACCAAGATACCAGATAAAACCCCCTTCTCCCTCCCAGGAGAAGTCTATGTTACCCCTTTTTGTAAACCCTGCTTTATATGCTCGCCTCGGCATACTTCTCTAATGTTCAAACTTCAACATGTGGAGAAGCAGGACTTGGCACTGATAACCTGCGGTATCACTAAGATGATGAAAGTAGGTGAAGTATTTTAATAATAGTTCACAGAGGTGTTCCAGAGGCCTTTATAACCCAGGGGGACCTCAGAGCAGGAGTGGAGCCTGGTGACTCTGAATCAGAGAAGGAGTCATGTCAGTGACTGGGTTGTGAGGTCACAATGTGCATCTAGATACCTTGCTCATCAAGGATTCCAGGACTGAATATTGTGCAAACCGAGAAAACACCCAAACCCAAGGGGCAAACAATTTATTATATTCAGCTAATATGATAGGTGGGGCAGGGTTAGACTTTTACTCATTCCTTTATTCAGTTGTACCAAGAAAAGAAAACTCAGCCCCCCCCCATTGATTTAATCTTCCCCTCCCAAACTACCGAGTAGTGAGAGAAGGAAACAATCTTTAAATTTGCAAGTCATCAGGATTTCCATTTCTACTATTGAAATAATTTTTTTTTGAATGGCCCAGAATTTGCATAAATTCTTAGTCTTCTCATTTCCTCTGCCTGCTCCTTTCCTCGATGACCCTGAGGTATGTGGGAATGTATATAACCAATTGGCAGAGGGGTTATCAGATCCACAGGGCCTCTGTGACAGGCCTCATCTAGTCTTTTTTCGCTTCCTGGCATGCATACCTGGATCCTGGCACTGGCACCGAACCACCTCTGTCTCCATCTGGCTCTACCCATCTCTCCTTCCCTATGGAACTACATCTTGGGAAAGAACAATTCTCACCATTGCCGCTTTATCCTGGGGGGCACAGACTAGAAGAAACTCTGGTCTGTGTGGATATGGGGAGCATCCATTAAACTAGGAGCTATGGATACAGAGAATGCAAGTTTATTGGTTTATTACTCTCAAAATATTGTCCCCATTATGTATATACATATATAAATAAATATAATATATATTATACATACATATAATATGTATATTTTAACACCACATTCAACAGAGATAGAACACAAGAAGGTATATATTTAGAGTTTAAAAATATAATTGGTTCCTTTGCTTACCAAAGTTATTTTTCATGCTTATTGTAAAACAAATAAATAAAACAACCTAAAAGTATATTTTTCAATGTCCAATGAAGGGAGGAGCACTCCTCTGTTCTCTTGGTTTAGCCAAAAACATACAGCTTCCAAAAATATTCTTCCTTTGGAAGGGTGCCAGGCTTCTTTCAGGGGCTAACTAGGCATTATCTCTAGTAAGACACTAGGATTCTTCTTACTTTTGAAAGTCAGGTCTCAGCAAGGACATTTTCCATTGAGTTTGGAAAGTATGAATTAGAGAAAAAGAACAAGGCCTGGGGACCAGGCTGGAAGATGGGATGTATATAGGGGGAGGGGGTGGGCAGTTAAGGATAAAAAGTGCAATAGAAGATGTGTTTCTGGAGCTGGTCTTCCATTGGATTTCCAACGGTGCTTCTGCCATGCCTTCCTTTATGTGTTCCCAGGGGACTCTAGTTTGAGTATATTCTGCAGTGATTGATGATGTTTATAGAATGGTGTGAAGACATAGGCACAGTGGCGTCCTTTCTCTGTTACAATATGCTAAGAATAGGATGGGTTGCTGGATCCCAATATAATACAAGTAGTTTGATGAGCTCTGTGTGCTTTCTCTCACTCTTCCATTTGATCCTTCCAATAGCCCATGTGGTGGAAAATTCTATTTAATAAACGAGGAAATGGAGGCATAAGGTTTTGATTTAACATCTGAGCAGCCATCTTAAATGGTAAGGGCTATCTTATGAGATAAGGTTCGATTTCCTGTACTTCCTCTTACCCAAACTATCCCAATCCCCATTAGTGACCCACCCCTTAGTACCATAACCCTAAGCCAATCCCATGCTTTCCCACCCACCTTGCTCTGATGCAAGCACCTCCCCCTATCCCATAGCACCACAGCTACATCTCCAAACCCCTACCCCAGAAAAGCTGAACACCTGAATATCTTGGGGCCTCTGTCCACTCTATAGAAAGATGAGCTTTATTTGTCAGCTTTGACCAATAAAGCTTTGTGTGGATCTCTGCTTGGTTTCCGTCCTTCATTTCTTACTCACCGGTCTCTTGGTTTCTCACTTTTTTTTCAGGAGGCCAATAGCAGTTGAAATGACCATCCTTGGATCTCACAGAAAGTAAAAAGTAGAACTAAGACCACTCTCAGCTCACCTAATTCTCAGCCCAGGACTCTTCTCCATAACAAGTTTACCCTATAATGCAAGTGATGAAGAACCAACCTACTTTCCCTCTGTTTCTTTTGGAGATTGGGTATTCCAGATGAGAACTCAGGATGGCTGCTCTGCCCCAAAGTCATAAACAGTGTAGAAATCACAGTTACCAAATATCTAGGGTAGTCTACGCAAAGAAGAGGTATAGTCAAAGCACCCAAGTTTAAAATCCATACTTTGAGGAACTGCAATCAGTCCACTGTAGCCAGAGTTCAGGGTCATGCAGACGAGGCAGGAGTCAATTCATAAAGGGCTTTCTACATCATGGTATAGACTATATTATATTTGTGATTTGTCAGTGCCTCTTTCTGTGGGAACATTATGCAACCCTGCCCTGTGAAAATCCAATGTGACCACGTGACTTGTTCTGGTCCATGACATGACATGGAAGTTGGTATAAGAAAGATGGGAGTCAATGGATTAAGAGAGAGAGAAAAGAAAAAAAAAAGGTTTAGATTTTATGATTTAATTCATCCAAACTTTCATCCAATAAGTGTGCATTGAGTTTTTATTTGTGTTCAGTATTGTTCTAAGAAAACTGAGGAATATAGGAGCAGGAAAAAACACAATTTCTTCCCAGGAAGAGTTCTATCTAAATGGAAATATAAAGTGAACATACAAGAAACAAATAGAGAATAAAACAAAATACTATATCCAGATACTAAGCTCACTGGCAAGTGGCACAATGGAGACAATACTGGTGTGGATGTCAGAAGATTCTGCATTTTTGGTGGGAATATACAATGATTCAGTTGTTGTGGAAAACAGTGCATGGATTCTTAAAAAATTAGAAGTAGAACTGCCATATAATTCAGCAATTGGAATATATCCAAGGGAGTTGAAATTAAAAGTAGTCTTGAAGAGATAGCTATACACCCATGTTCATAGCAGTATCATTCACAGTAGCCAAAAAGTGGGAGAAATCAAGCATCCACTGATGGAAAAGTGTATACACAAAGCTTACATAATGGAATATTGTTCGGTTTTTAAAAGGAAAGAAATTCTCATATAAGCTACAACATGGATGAAACTTGAGGACACTATGCTAAGTGAAATAAGCCAACCACCAAATGACCAATTCTTTGGAATCCCACTTATATGAAGCACCTAGATCAGATTCATAGAGATAGAAGACAGAATGGTAGTTGCCTAGAGCTGGTGGGAGGAAGGATTTGGTGGGGGCAGATCTCATTTAATGGTTTTGCAAGATGAAAAGAATTCTGGAGATTGGTTGTTCACCAGTGTGAATGTCCTTAACACTATTGAACCATACACTTTAAAATGACTAGGATGATAAATTTTATGTTATATGTGTCTTAATAGTATCAAATAAATAAATTAGATATTTAAAAATCATACAAAGGTTCAAAAGCCTCTGGGTTTTGTTCAATCAATGAAAAAAAAAAAACACCTGAGATCAGACTAACAAATATTATTTAGGTTTTGCTTTACTTTGTTTTGTGGTACTGGGGATTGAACCCAGGGCTCCAAGCATGTTTGGGAAGTACTCTATTACAGAGCCATTTCCAGCCCTAATTAAGGTTTTTTGTTTTTTTTTTTTCCAACCACAGAACATTTTGCTGGACTCTGGATTTGCCTAGGGTAAAGGAATATGATCATCCATATTAAGTTCTCAATGTTGAATGTTTATGATCCCTTAAATTCTTATGCTAAAGTCCTAAACCACTAGAGATGAGGCTTTTGAGATTCATTAGGTCATGAGGATGGAGCTTTCATCAATGAGATCGGTTTTCTAGGCAAGAGATCTCAGACAGCTAGCACATTTGTAAACCTAGCAAATCTGGAGGCTGAGGCAGGAGGATTGCAAGTTCAAGGCCAGCCTTAGCAACTTAGTGAGGCCTTATCTCTAAATTAAAAAAATAAAAGGGGCTAGGAGATACAGCTCAGAGGTAGAACACTGGTCTAGCATATGTGAGGCCTTGGTTTCAATCTCCAACATTAGAGAGAATAAAATCCACCCTAGGATGAGAAAAGGAATTAACCAGATTTAGGACACTTTCCCCAAACCTCCCCATTCCTCTGTATGGTTTTTAAAACAATTTATGAATGAGTCATAATAGTCAGTTGAGCTAAAGTATAACCACCACCAACAGCAACCATAAAAATATTTGTAAACTTGAGAACCAGAGTGGTGGGGTGGGAGATAGAAATAGAAGGAATGCTATCAAATAGTATGACTTGATTTCTTCCCTCCATAAGAAACCAGAATATTTGGGCTGGAGTTGTAGCTCAGTGGTAGAGTACTTGCCTAGCATGTTCCAGGCCCTGGGTCTGATACTCAGTATCACATAAAATAAAGATATTGTGTCCAACTACAATTACAAAAGAAAGAAAGAAAGAAACTAGAATATTAAATTTCTTTCTTTCTTTCTTTCTTTTTTTTAAGAAGTTAGTCTTCTTGGAAGCATTTGCCATTCATTCCAAAGATTCTATGTTTGAGTCCAGCGATCTTGGAACTCTTATTCAGGACGTCTTTCAAATGCTGTGGCATTTGCTTTTTAATTCTTTCAACATTGGCAAACCTGCATCCCTTGGAGGTCACCTTGAGTTTCAGCAAGTGTGCTGGAATTGCGCAGTGTCATCTTACCAACCTGAATGCCCTTTCCTGTATAGTCCGAGGTTAGAGGGGGTCATGAGAAATTTGCAGGCAGGATTTGGAAGGTAGATTTGTATGAGCAGCATAAGGCTCTGACTGGTGCTGGTGCTGGCGCCAGCTGTGATATAACTGGTGCACACTGTCATTGGCCCCCTTGGGAGTCTGGGGCTCAAGGAACAGCCACTGCTTCACCTGCTGCAGCTTCTCAGACTCCAAGGTGACACAGGTGCAGCCCCACAGCCAAGATGCTTCCACAGGTCAAACACATCAAGGATGGAGGCAGTGAGAGATCCACATGGGATCCGGTTTCTCCTCACTGTCTCCATTTCATGTCAAATTTTTTTCAAGACTGCTGACCCTGCCCATCTAAAGAGGCCACTCATCCATACCCACACATGGGCTTCAGGCACCTTCACCAGCAACCATGGTTGTATAAAATTTAAAAAAAAAAAAAAAAAAAAAAAAACTTGGGCTGGGGTTGTGGCACAGTGGTAGAGCGCTCTGTCAAGCACTTGTGAGGCACTGGGTTAATATAAAAAATACATCCCTGGTTTTCTGTCACTCATGGTGGCTCTTTTCTGATTGCTGCTATTTAATTACATGTAAAAGTCATTCAGAGTCAAGTCTGAAAAAATAAGGTAGAGGAACAAGCTGAACTATTTGGGGCCTAAAATTCAGGGTTACAATATAAGAATCAAAATCTATTTCTTGAACAGTTTATAGTGAGATCTGAAGGTCGTTTCCAAAGAGAAGTTCCAAAATTGTTTTGAATCAGGACTCTTTGTAAGGACAAAATTCATTTGGACACACTTTGTGATGTTTGTTTATGAAGTCCCTTATTTTATATTTGTAGAAACTCTCCCCTCTAAGCTGGTTTGCAGAAGGACAGTGTGACCCATGGTAAATGACAGCACACAGTGAAACAGAGCATAATCAAGTTACAGACTGTGTAGTGTTGGCATGGAATACTGTAGAATTCTGGGAGGAAGGGGGAGTCTGGATGAGCCAGGGAATGTTTCAGTAAGCAGGTGAAATGTGATTGAAACAAGGAACAGAGCTTTAGATGAGATCAGCGTAAATCAAAATACAGGGATCCTGTGGAGCAGGGAGATAAAGCAACTGACCATCTTGAGTGGGCATGTATTTGGGCAATAATATTTTTCAAAAGTGCCCCCTCACTAGCAGAATCAAAACCAAACCTTTGCTGGACATGATGGTGCACGCCTGTAATCCCCGAGGCTTGGTAGGCTGAGACAGGAGGATTGCAAGTTCAAGGCCAGCCTTAGCCACTTAGAAAGGTCCAAAGCAATTTAGTGAGACTCTCTCTCAAAATTAAAAAAAAAAAAAAGAAATTAAAAGGGCTGGGGATGTGGCTCAGTGGCTAAGTACCCCTGGGTTCAATCACTGTTACCAAAAAGGAAAAATCAGGGCTGGGGATGTGGCTCAAGCGGTAGCACGCTCGCCTGGCATGCGTGCGGCCTGGGTTCGATCCTCAGCACCACATACCAACAAAGATGTTGTGTCCGCCGAGAACTAAAAAATAAATATTAAAAATTCTCTCTCTCTCTCTCTCTCTCTCTCTCTCTCTCTCTCTCTCTCCCCTCTCTCACTAAAAAAAAAAAAAAAAAAAAATCAAACCTTTGCCTGAAATACAGTCTCCTCCATATCTGTGTTCATCCACCTGCCTTCATTTTAAAGAACTTGAAGTGCCCTGAATTCATTTTCCATTCAACAAATATTAGTCCTACTATGTACCTACCTGTGTGCTGGAAGGGAATATGATGGGCCCTGCTTTCATTGACCTTCTGATTTAATGAGGGAGACAGACACTGGCAATTATAATGCAGCATGATCCATGTGATAGAGACAAATTTGGGAGTCAAAGCCAAGGATGATGCCATTGAAAACTACAGAATGATGAGCAAGAGTTCCCCAAGTGAAGGAGAGAGTAGGGAGGGAGAAGAGCGGCAAGGAGTGGGCAGGGGCTTGGAAGGCAGGGAAAGCCTGTACTTTGGAGGAACTCAAAGTCATTTCCAGTGATTAGAGCAGAGAATGAAGGGCTCTGAGGCTGGAGGGGGAGCGGGGATGGCCAAGCAGGGCCTGGAGAACCACACAGGAGTCCAGGCTTCAGCCCAAGGAAAATGAGGACAATGAAAACAGGGGAACTGTGGATCCAATTTTTGTTTTGCATCCAGAGATCACTCTGGCTGTAGAGTGGGCTGGAGTTGGCAGGGAAAATAAGGGCAAGACTGGATGCAAATGACTACTTAGGACCTTAGCGGGAGAGAAAGAATTTGACCTAAACTAGTATAGATATGGAAATGGTAGTGGATGATTTCAAGAGATATGACTGCAGTAGGGAGTGAGCCAGGGGCCATGGTGCATGCTCGTAATCCCAGATACTAAGGAGGCTGAGTCAGGAGGTGTGCCAGTTGGCAATTTAGGAAGGCCATGTCTCAAAATATAATGAAAAGAACTGGAGAGGTAGCCCAGTGATAGAGTGTTTACCTAGCATGTAGGAGACCCTGGTAAGATCAGAGGAAGAGGGGGCTGGGGATGTGGCTCAAGCGGTAGCGTAGCGTGCTCGCCTGGCATGCGTGCGGCCCGGGTTCAATCCTCAGCACCACATACCAACAAAGATGTTGTGTCCGCTGAGAACTAAAAATAAATATTAAAAAAAATCTCTCTCTCTCCTCTCTCACTCTCTCTTAAAAAAAAAAAAAAAAAAAAGATCAGAGGTAGAGGTAAGACTAGGGCCCCTGGCAACTTGCTGGGCAACACCTCACAAACACCAACTACAGGTTTTCGCTGAGAAACTTGCAGAAGGGTTATTGTTTAAATCACGGCATACGTGATCTGGAGTCCACAGGGAATTGGGATATGCACAACCTGGATTCCAGGGCATCTCCAAAGAATGAAAAAAAAAACTGATCAATATTTTGATTGGACTGAAGGCTGCATAAATACCTCATGGACACTGAATGCCTTCCATAGGAAGCCAGGGGATGACTTCCACTGGCACTTTTCTCTGGTACCCTCTCAGCCATGGGAGTTTTACTTTGCTTTAATAATTTTTTTTTTTTTTTTTTTGCCATGCTGGGGATCAATCCCAGGACCTCACACATGCCAGGCAAGCTTTAATAAATTCTTAAACTTGCATTCATCAAATTCTTTGAATTCATGAGACTTCATGAGACAAAGAACCCGCCAACTCCATGCTCTGTGTTATTGGGTTCAATCCCCACTACTGAAAAAGGAAGGAAGGCTGGAAGGAAGGAAGGAAAGATTGGAGGTGATGAAATGAGAAAGAAAAAGCAGAGACAGAACTCAAGAGCTACACATTTAAAAGAGCCGCAGGGGATGAAGATCCATCATAGGAGACTAAGAAGATCTGATTGCAATTGAAAGAATTCCAGAAGAGTGGAGTCATCCAAACAAAGAGATGAAAGTAATCAAGAAGCAAGAGGTACTCCGTTGGAGCCAGCCCTTCCAAGGAGGGTTCCAGTAAGGTCAGTATTGATTAGGACTCTGGTTCATGTGTTACTACTTTACTATTTACAGTTACAACTTTATTTTTCAGCAATTCAACTCTATAATTGCAAAGGGATGTATGATAATACTTATAGAGCTTATTTATAATAACCTTAAACTGGAAACCCTCAAACATTCATCAGTAGAAGTATGGATACATACAACATGTAATATTTTAGAATGCTATACGACTTAAGATGAAAAGAACCACTCATATAATATTACTTCTGGGTGTTACTCACAGTTACTGAGCAAAGGAAGCCAAATGCAAAAGACTCAACTGTATGATTTTATTTAAATGAAGTTCAAGAACAAACAAAACTCCCTGATGATAGAAATATGAATTACCAAAGTTCCTTAGGAGGAATATAGATCAGAAAGGGACACAAAAGAATCTTGAGAAGTGTTAGAAAGTTTCTATATCTTGATATGGTAGGTGGTTACATGCAAAAATTCTTCAGGCTCAACACTTAAGATTTATAGACTTTACTGTATATAAATCAATATCAAATAAATAAATAAATGAACCCATTGCTTCAATACAGCTAGAAGTGCTATAACCCTTGCAGGAAAATGATTCAAAGGAAGACTCATGTTGGATGAATTAGATGCTCTCTTCTTTGCTAAATCTCAGTGGTTATTGATAATGGGGTATCATAGGCTGATATCTAGGACTCTGGAGACTGGGCAACATAAAACTGCTCAAACTCATTTGCTATATGACATCCTGAACCCTGTCCCCTTTCTCCAGAAGAGGGGGCAGGGTAGAGAGGGTGCCTGGAGCAGTCATCACACTCTCCCTCTACTTCCCTTCTTCCCAGCCCTGGGCAGTGGAGAAGAGTGGGAGGAAGTGTAAGCTCTTGGGATCCAGAGGGTGCTTGAGTTGGAATCCAAAGTCTGGGGATCATTTTCATGGGAACTAAATACTGCTGGTCATTTCTGGGCATCTTTTTGTTCCATCCCCCAGACGTGTGCCAAAAGGCTGATGAGGACCATCAGGATCTGATCAGGATGACTCGAAAACAAAAAAGCAAAACAGTTCTGGAGATTGAACCCAGGAGTGCTCTACCAATGAGCTACATCCCCAGATTGTCCACCTTTTTAATTTTTTATTTTGAGACAAGGTATCTCCAAGTTGCCCAGGCTGGCTAGGAGCTTGTGATCCTCCTGCCTCAGCCTCTCAAGGAGGTAGGATTACAGGCATGCACCACTGTGCCCACACAATTGGAAGATTCACATCAAATGGCTAAATAAACAAACACCTATTGATATTTAGTGCAGAGAAAAGGTGTAAGAGTTAAATTTCTCCTTTGCTTTGTGCTTCTTCCTATCATTTTAAAGCACAGGAACAATGATGATAGGATTTGGGAACTGGAATGAGGAAAGAGTACAATAGAGGAATTCTGCTTCTGTTTCCTTTTCTGTACACATAAAAACTTGATTGTGTATGTGTGGAGGGTACTGGGAACTTAACTCAGTGGTGATACTACCAAGCTACGTTGCCAGCCTTTTATTTATCTTTATATTATATGATGTTTGTTATTATTAATAATAGTAGTAATAGTAGTATTTAGGTTCTGGGGATTGAGCCTAGGAGTGCTTAAACACTGAACTACATCCACATCCCCAATCGTTTTTATTTTTTTATTTTGAGACAGAGCCTCACCAAGTTGCTTAGGGCATCACTTAAGATACCAAGAGACTGACCTTGAACTTGGAATCCTCCTGCCTTAGCCTCCTGAATGGCTGGAATTATAGGCATGTACCACCATGCCCAGAATAATCTTGAAGTATCCTATAGCCAGGAGATGGCCAAGTCTATCTTCAATCAAAAACTCTAAATTTGGAGCTGAGGGTAACCCAATTGCAGAGGACTTGCTCAGCACGTACAAGACCCTGGGTTCAATACAGCACCATACATAGACAGATAGATAGATAGACAAACAGACAAATAGATGATAGATAAATAGATAGCTAGAACTCTAAATTCTATACCCTTGGAGGAAAGTGAAGAATTGGGAAAGTTCATGGGATGTACCTATTCCGTGCAGTATTATTTTAGGCAATGCAGACAGAATGTCACAAACTCAAGCCCTGGTTTCCTGCCTGGACTGGGCTTTCCTTCTGAATATTTGAAATTGAATAAAATAAAAAACTGTCTCCAGGTTTAGTCTGCTCACTTCTTTTTAGTGGGGAGTTGGTTCCAGCCGGTCATGAAATCTGGGTAGGGAGATGAAGGTTTCCTTTGAGAACAACTATTAGCTTTCAGTTTGCTTCCAGCCGGTGTTTTGGGTCTTTTCCCAGAGGTTCCAAGGAGGAATCGCCTGTCTCAGATGTGAAAATTAAAAAAAATAAAAATAAAAAAATAAAATGAGTTCTGCAAAATCACAGTGGCTTGGAAAGTATGTAACTAGTCTTTTTGCTATAAACATAATTTTTTAAAATTCAAGAGCTTTTGTTTTTTCTTTCAGGAAAAAAAAATGTGGTTTTATATACACTTACACACACTGTGGGGTAGGATGGGGGTGTGCAGAACAAGATACTTTTCATTCCATTTGTTTCAAGCAATAACTCGGAGGCTCTGGAGAAAATAAACCATACATAAATAGTAGAAAACAGACTGCATCTTGTTGCTATGGCAACGCCCTACTTATATCACATTAAGCTGATTCATGTCTTTTCTCACCTCACTGTTAATAAATTATAGTGGCTGATGAGAATTAAGCTGGCTGGAAGAGTTGGCGTGGACAAGATGCATATTAATTTGTCATTCAGTTCTGGGTGCCCCATAACCTTTTTTTTTTTTTAAGGGAATAGCTATCTTTATCAAATAATGAATTTTTAAAAACATAACTTTTGTAGTCTTTCACTAAAACTTAAGAGTCTCAGGTTTCAATATTGGTTGCTTTCTGGCTGTTCCAGGCTTACAACTCTTGTAGAGGAAAAAAATACACATGAGCAGAGAGCCTGGAAAATTCCCACTCGCTTCTTTTCCTGGTATCTCATCTTCTTAATTCCAATGTTTAAACAATCCTTCATTTCTTTTCAGCTATTTTAATTTATATACAGACTAGCCCCACCTACACATACAAAGCAACAACATTAAAAGGCAAACAGAAACTGGGTTCAAGATAGACTATAGGCCATGGAAAATATTGGCAACACATTACAATAAGCAACGGACTGATTTTATTTGTGTACTAAAAAACAAAAAATAAAAAGTCACACAAACCTCCTACAGATCAAACAAGAAACCCAAACCATACAAACCAACAAACAGATAGTCCTTTAGTGAATTCTCAGATGATATGTGAAGTCAGCTCATTGCAAGAGTGAGACCAAGGGTCAACCAATATCTGAAAATATGCTCAAATTTCCACTACTATTACAGTTATTAAAATAGCAAAGAGTTGCAAATTTTATTCCACGCCACATGAGGAAGCATTAAGTAGCTCTATAATTTTGAATTGGATATGATGTGTGGGGGGGTGGGGGGACAGACCCTCTTAGACATTGATTTTAGTAGTATAATTTGGAATAACTTTCATGGAAGTAAATCTGGTTGTACTTATCAAAATCTTAAATGCTTAAATGTACATCCACACAGCAGTTCCCTTCAATGGATTTATTTATGATATACTATTGCATATGTGGTTGAAGATATTTTTATGAGGATGTTCTTTGCAACATTGAGTGCAATAGCAAAATTAGACAATTAATTTAGAAACCCAGGCAGGAGACCTCCAAGATGACGTTGGTTGTACCAGTGAAAAGAGAAGAAGCTCATGTGGGTCAAACTACAGGAGCTGCCTAGCTAGATATCAATGTGGGATTTCACCCCTGCAGGCATTGTTGGAGCATTTTAGAGAGGTTACTACTGGTACGACAACAAGCCCACCAATGTGAAGAAGTAGGGATAGCCAGGGTTAGCATGGTGTTGTCAGTGTCTGTGTTCACAGCTACTGCCTCTCTTAAGGGGAACCCAAACATAAGTGATGACACAAGTACCACTGAAGAGGTCCCAGTATGGAGGACACACTCTACTCCTGACCCATGACCAACTTCCCTTTAGGAATAACTCAAATTATGGCCAAGTCCTTTTATATACTGAGAATTAAGACCCAACAAAAATCGACTGATATGTGTGGGAAAAAAATTCCAGGAAGATTGCAAATGCATATCAATAGATGACTAGTTAGTAAAATTGATTCATTTATGCAGTGGAACACTACATAGCTGTTAAAAAAAAAAGACTTTACATGCTGAGAAAGCATTTGATAAAATACAGCAACCTTCATGTTCAAAACTCTTGAAAAACTAGGGATAACAGGAACATACCTCAACATTTTAAAGGCTGTCTATGCTAAACCCCAGGGCAACATCATTCTAAATGGAGAAAAATTGAAAGCATTCCCTCTAAAAACTGGAACAAGACAGGGATGCCCTCTTTTGCCACTTCTATTTAACATACTTCTTGAAACTCTAGCCAGAGCAATCAGACAGATGAAAGAAATTAAAGGGATACAGATAGGAAAAGAAGAACTCATATTAGCACTATTTGCAGACGATATGATTCTATACCTAAAAGACCCAAAACATTCCACCAGAAATCTCCTAGAACTAATAAATGAATTCAGCAAAGTAGCTGGATATAAAATCAACACCCATATATCAGAGGCATTTCTATACATCAGTGACAAATCCACTGAAAGTGAAACTAGAAAAACCATCCCATTTACAATAGCCTCAAAAATAAAAGATAAAATACTTGGGAATAAATTTAATGAAAGAGGTGAAAGACCTCTACCATGAAAACTACAACACGCTAAAGAAAGAAATTTAAAAAGACCTTAGAAGATGGAAAGATCTACCTTGTTCTTGGATAGGCAGAATTAATTTTGTCAAAATGACCATTCTACCAAAAGCACCATACAGAGTCAATGCAATTCCAATCAAAATCCCAATGGCATTCCTCATAGAAATATAAAAAGTAATCATGAAATTCATCTGGAAAAATAAGAGACCCAGCATAGCCAAAGCAATCCTTAGTAAGAAGAATGAAGCAGGTAGCATCACAATACCAGACGTTAAACCATACTACAGAGGAATAGTAACTAAAACAGCATGGTATTGGCACCAAAATAGACCTGTAGATCAGTGGTACAGAATAGAGGACACAGATTCTAACCCATATAACTTACCTTATATTACCTTATATTAGACAAAGGAGCCAAAAACATACATAGGAGAAAAGAAAGCCTATTCAACAAATGGTGCTGGGAAAACTAGAAATCCACATGTAACAAAATGAAATTAAACCCCTATCTCTCATCATGCACAAAACTCAACTCAAAGTGGATCAAGGACCTAGGAATTAAACCAGAGACCTTGCACCTAATAGAAGAAAAAGTAAGCCCAAATATCAATATCAACATATCAATAGCAATGTTGGAAGTAGAAGGAAAAATTAACAATGCTTACAAAATTAACTTCCACCTAGAATGACAAGCAAATCAAGCCTGAGGACATGATAAAGATATTTCCAGTCATGTGACATTTTAAAACTTTTTCTTCTCCAGTGCCTTTTCTCAGGAAGCTACTAATGTATCTACTCCATAACTATTGTGGCACCGTGGCACACACCTCTAATCCCGGTGACTCCAGAGACTGAGGCAGGAGGATCACAAGTTCAAGTTCTGCCTCAGCAACTTAGCAACTGTCTCAAATAAAATATGAAAAGGGCGGGGGATGTAGCTCATTGATAAAGAACCCCCGAGTTCAACCCCAGTAACCACAAAAACAAAAACAAAAAGGGGAAACTTCCAGACCTGTGGAAACAGGCAGCCAGCATAGGAAAGTTGTAAAGAGACCCAGGCTGAGAGCTGCAGACCAAGAGAGGACCAGAGGGGACATGTAATAGCACACAGAAAGGGCAAGCTACCCAACAATCTTGACTGTGTGGGAACTATACTGAGAGGCATAGAACAGAGTTCTTGGGGATGTTAGAAAACTCAGTAATAGGTTCAGGAAAAATTTAAGTAAATAAAAAAAAGGCAATGAATAACTACAAGAAAATCAAAGTGCTTTGTAATGTAACTAGAGTACAGCTGAGCAGTATGCAAGATTTATTGAACATAAGAATGACTATGGATTTAGCAAAAAAACTGATATACTATTTTGAGAGAATGTGGAGGAGAATAGAAAGTGTTACAAAGTTAAAATCTTCAGCTGCTAGAATAGGAAAAATAGACAATACAGTAATTGATCAACCAAGAGAGAGTGGAACACACTTCTTATTTGACACATGGTGATAAATAACAGAAACGACATCAAATGGACGCCTTTTGGGTGGTGGGGAGACACTGGCAACAAGGGCAGTGATTGGTATTTTTTTAATTATATCACTGTTAGTACTATTTGGCTTCATAAGCCACATAAATTTTTAAGCACTTGGCAAATCTAAGATTTTGACACCTCTGTAATGATTCTTCTTCTTCCTTAGTTCAGTGTCTATGAAGCCCTGAGTCACTCATGTCTTAAAATAGGATAGTAAGTTTAAAAAATGTGTGACAAAGTGAGAAGAGTAGAGGAAAATGTGTACCTTTTGTCATTACTTTTCATATAACTTTCTAGATTTAGCCTCCAAAATATTTACTAACTGAGCTGGGAGTGGTGGCACAGGCCCGTAATCCCAGGGGCTAGGGAGGCTGAGGCAGGAGGATTACAAATCCAAGGCCAGCCTCAGCAATTTAGCAAGGCACTCAGTAACTTAGAGAGATCCTGTCTCAAAATAAAAAAAAATAAATTAAATTTAAAAAGATTAGTGCTAATCCCTCAAAACTTTATCCTCTCATATTCTTCGTATTTAAAATATGTTCAAGGGCATGCTAAAGAAAGTTTTTGTAACTGTGACACTAAAGCCAGGAGAGTGTAGGAAGAAAAATGGCCTTAGCTTTTCAGTTGATTCTTTATATTTACATAAGATACAGAATAAAAAATGAAATTAGCATTGTTTCAGGATAGCTAAAAATCAGGAAATTTACTAATGTAACTCACTACTTTAATAGTTTATAGGAAAAAATATGTATTCACTCTGGAGCATACAGAAAAGGGATTTAATAAAATTTAGCACCTATCATTGATTGGGACCTTTAAAGTAGACTTCCTGGACTTGAGAAGGAATATGTTTCAAAAACTAACAGCAGATATCATACTTTATGGTGAAATATAAATGGTGTTCCTCAGTTTCTTGGAAAAGTTCAGGCACAAGCCCAGGAAATCCCTGGTGTAGTTTAACATTATTCTGCTCTTATTCAAATGATAACATAAGAAAAGGAAGAAGGAGATTCACTATAGGGGAAAAATATGAACTTGTCATTATTTACAGATTATTTGATTATCTATTGAGAAAATACAAAGAATCAACTGAAAAACCTCTGAGTAATAAGCAAATTTAGGACTGGAGGTGTAGTTCAGTGGTGGAGCTACTTGCCTAGGTTCCATTCTCAGCACAAAAAAAAAAATAAAAATAAAAATGAAACAAAAAAGAAAAGTTTCAAAAGAAGTTAGATTACTAGATCACTGTTTCCTCAACTTCAACTTATTGTGAAACATGAAAATCGGAGAATGCCAAGAAAAATATTCTCACTCATGATAATAACAAATGCTACCAACTACATATGAATAAACAAAAATTGAAATCACGAATTCTCATTTAAAAATTTCACAGATTATGTGGTAAAATACAAATCACAGATGAAATTAGATAAAGAAATATCTTGTGCTATTCTTGCAATTTTTTGGCACTTTAAAAATTACATCAAAATCAAAAGTTCAAATTAAGTAGGGAAGAAAATGAACAATGCTAAAAGAAAAAATTAAGGATCTGAACAATGTAAAGGGGGCACTATCACATATCTCTAAGAAAAATTATCCAACAAAGGGGAAATCAGGAGTAAAAGGTAATTCATAAAAAGCGTATCCCAAAATCCTAGAATGGGAATCATATAAAGTCTATATAGGAAAAAGAGAACAGATAGAGAAGATACAATTATGGAAGAAGAAATAGGGCTAGAGGTGTAGCTCAGCGGCAGAACACCTGCCTAACCAGTGCAAGGCCCTGGTTTTTATCCCCACAACCAAAGAGAGACAGAGACAGAGAGACTCAGACAGACAGAAGTGCTTCTGAACTAAAAAAGTTTTCAGATGGAAAAGACTCTTGAAGTGTCAGGCAAAATTCAGGAAAAAGAAACAAATCTGACCACATCCTAGTGAAATTTCTAAACCCCACAGAGAAAAAGGAAATCTTATAAGTTTCCAGACAGAGATGTGTTTGCCCAAACGAAGAGGCCAAGTTCATATTTCTCATCTGCAAAACTTGACTCTAGATAGAGTGAAACAACATTTGCAGACATTTGAGAGAAAAGACCATCAATCAAGATTCTTATTCTGAGCCAAGTTATTATTATATATAAAAGTGAAAGCCAGACGTCTTTTTAGATATGCAATAGTACAGAAATAATATAAACATGTGCCCTTTCTGAAGAAATTGGTTGGAAAGTGCTTCAACCAAAAAAAAAAAATTAAATTCAGAGAAAGATCTAAAAATAGTGTAAGCCAAAAAATATGTAAGAAACAGGGTAACCGTGGATTAAACAAAATTTATAGTTAATCTAAATAAATGATGCTACTGTGATTGCAAACTGCCATATAAAGATTAAAAAATGGTTCTTGAAACAGAAGAGCCAGTTTATAAGAAAAGATATAAAAATAACCCCAAACTAAAATATTATGTTACTTTAAGAAAAAAAGAAAAACACAGAAATGGGATGGGGAGGAGGGATGGAATGGTGAAGGAGGTGGGAGAGAAAAATGGAAGCAATGACAAATTAGATGTTTGAATAGTTTCATTTTAGTCGTGGTGAGCTTAGTCATCAACTGATCATCCCAGTAAAATTAAGAAAAGAGAAATATCTACATTATTAGATGGGAAGTAATATAAAAATATTAAAATGCATTTGGCCATGGTGATGCACACCTGCAATCCCAGTGACCCAGGAGGCCAAGGCAGGAGGATTGCAAGTTCAAGGCCAGCCTTAGCAATTTAGTGAGGCCCTCAGCAACTTAGCAATTTCTTCTATCAAATAAAAAATTTTAAAAAGGGCTGAGGACATAGCTTAGTGTTAAAGTGCCTTGGATTCTAATAATAATAATAATAATAATAATAATTATTATTATTATTTAGAAGTCAAAACCAGAGGGTTGGGGGTATAGATCAGTGGTACAGCACTTGCCTACCATGCATGAGACTTGGGTTCTATTCCTAGCACTGCAAATAACTGAATTAAAATAATAAATAAATAAATAAATATTAAATGCTGGGGATGTAGCTCAGTGGTAGAGCAGCCCTGGGTTCTTTCCCCAATACCACATTAAAGAAGAAGGATGAGGAGGAGGAGGAAGAGGTGGAGGAAGAGGAGGAGGAGGAGGAGGAGGAGGGAGGAGAAGATGGAGGGAAGAGGAGGAGGAGGAGGAAGGAGGAGGGAGGAGGAGGAGGAGGAAGGAGGAGGGAGGAGGAGGAGGAGGAAGGAGGAGGGAGGAGGAGGAGGAGGAGGAAGGAGGAGGAGGGAGGGGAAGGGAGGAGGAAGAAGAGCAGCAGACAGACAGACTTGTATGGGGGAAGATGACACAAACACACACAGGGAGAGATGACCTTATCACCAGAGTGTGGAATTTGTAAACCTAAAATCACCAAAGACTGCCAGCAAAGGCCAGAAGCTAGAATAGCCTTAGACCCATCAGAGGGAACGTGGTCCTGCTGACAATTTGAGTTTGGACTTCTAGCCTCCAGAACTGTGAAACAATATATTGCCATTATTTAAAATCACCCAATTTTTGGTATTTTATTTCAGCAACCCTAGGAAATTAACATACAAGTGAGCAGGGACATCTAGGTGATCACCTAATAATATAGATTTCAAAGCCACAAACATTAAATGTGACGGAGAAGAACTTTTTATAAGGAGAAATAAGAACTCATCAAGGAAAACATAACATTTTTTATTATCAAACATCACACAGCAAAACATTTATGGCAACAATGCCCCAAAACAGAAGAGTGTGATAAAAGTACTGTCAGATGGAAACGGGATAATATTTCTCTTTCAGAAAAGGGCAGCTTAAATTCACAAACAAACAAAAACACAGGTAAGAAATAAACAAGACTTGGATAAGATAAGCAACAGATTTAATCTTAGACAGGCAGGTTGCCAAAAAATTTGCACGCTGACAATTACAACTACTTGGAGATATAAAAAGTCCTGTAACTTCTTTATTTCTTATAACCATTTTATCTTCCTCATAAGGTTTTCCTGGTCAGATGAGTCATAGTCATTAATTAGTGGTGTCTTGTCTCCCTGGAACATGGTGTTTCTCAAGTTCCGATTCCTTCCTTTCCCTATCATTCTCAGGTGAGTGTCTGTTATGTAGCAGGGCACAGGGCTTGGATCTGTGTAGGCTGGACCTGGTGTCACCTTCGGAGACCTCTGGTTTCTGTGATGAAGTCCCTGGTTCCACGAGGTGAGGTGACAGCCACTGCTTAAGTTTGCAGCTGATGGCCTCATAGTCCCCTCTCTTGGCTCAGGCAGGCCCTACTGGTCCTTCTTGGGAGCTGGCAGGGTCGCAGTCCTCTTGGGCTGCCCTAACTATCTTAGACTGGGTGGTCCAGGATCCACAGAAATTTATTTCTCGCAGCTCTGGAGGAAGTGGCAGGTTTCTGTCTCAGGTGATAACTCTTGGCCGTGTCCTCCCAGGGGCAGAAAGGGTGAGAAAGCTCTGTCGGACCCCTTTCATTAGTATACTAACCAATTCACAAGGGCTCCACTCCCAATGACCTCCCACGGGCCCCACCTCCTAATATCATCACCTTGTCGTAAGAAATGCCATATAGAATTTTAGGGGGACACAGACATTGAGACCATAGCAGGGAGTCACAGAGTGCACACTCCTCCGGGTCAAGCCAATGTCAGTCCCTTGGCCAAGGCTGTCGACTTACAGCCTCTGTGGTGGCATCAGCTCAGTCCCCTGTCTGGGATCTCATACCCTGAGGACACATGGAAACTTCTTAGGCCCTTCGCCACCACATAGGAGGCGCGGTACACACAGGGTCTGAATCCTGCTCCTTTCCTGCCTACCCTCACTGTGGAACATGCTTATACTGTTACAGTCCAGTTCTTCCCCAAGTGATGGCATGGGCGCCATGCTTTGCAGCAGACACCCCAAGAGTTCTCAGTGGAGAGATAGGCACAAGCTCACTCTGATTCCTGCTTTCCTAATGTCCTATTATTGCAACCATCTTGTCGCACCAGCATAAGGATCACCCTCTCGACAGAAAAAAAAAAAAAAAAAAAAGATCTCCTAGCAAGGTCTTCACAACTGAGTTCTGTCTACTCTTGGCTTACTTTGTGGATTGAGTAATTGATTGATTGTGGATTGAGGATTGAACTCTGGGCCTCACATGCTAGGCAAGCGCTCTACCACTGAGCTTTACCCCCAAATCCCTCTTGGCTTACTTTGCACTCAGTATGAAAATCCATTAGGTCTGGCTTTGGATATGCTAATGAAACATAAGGAATTTAGAAAATCCTTTTCTCTCTGGTCAAAGTCTGACTTCTAAAGAATATCATTTTACATTAGATTCAAAAATCCTATTTTGGTGATGAAAAGCTAGACATAAACTACCATTTTTTTCTTCTTTAACTATTCCTGCTTTAACTATCCAAATTTCCATCAAAGGCAATGGACTACTCTGGGGAATGAGAGAAGAATGAAAATGTACAAGAGAAAAGCACATTTATTTAAAGTATAAATGTTATCCCTGTTTATATAGGTTTCCATAAATGGGAAAAGCATATTATTTTCAATTGCTCATGGAATATCCATAAATATGATCATGTACTTGGCCCAAAGAAACCTTAATAAATTCCAGAACATACAGATTTCCTAAGCCCCATTCTCTGCCCACAATTCAATTAAATTAGAAATCAACAGAAGAAAAATGAAAATATAACAAAGTAGAAATACAACCATTTCAAAATTAAAGCATGCTTTTCAAAATATCCCCTGAATCAGAGGAAATAAAAGCCAAGATCATAATTTACTTAGACACTAACAAAAGGAAAACAATTTATAGCAAAACTTATGGGGAAAGACTAAAGTTGTAGTCAAAGGAAAATTTTTTTGTTCATACTTTTATTATTTTTCAAAAGAGAATGAAGGGACTGAGGCTGTAGCTCAGAGGCAGATCACTTGCCTAACATATGTGAGGCACTGAGTTCGATCTTTAACACCACATAAAAATGAAACAAATAAAATAAAGGTATATTGTCCATCTACAACTACAAAGAAAGAAAAAAAAAAGAATAAAAACATGCCAGGCTGGGCTCAGTGGCACATGCCTGGAATCCCAGCAATTTGGGAGGCTGAGGTAGGAGGATCACAAGTTTAAGGCCAGCCTGGGCAACTTAGGAGACCATATCTAAAAAAAAATAAATAAAATTTTAAAAAAATCAAAGAAAGACCTCAATGATTATCAATGTCACCTTAAGCTTAGGTTGCTCTTCATAACTGTTGAAATTGGCCACAGAAGACAAAAATCTAAATTCTTTCTGAAGTGTGCACATAGGCTTTGGGTGTTTCACATATTCCAAAGAAAGAACTGGCCCTTGACCAGCTGTTAGGAGAAACCTCTAAATCCTTGAAATATCTTGCCTGATAAGAGTTCCTGTTTACCTGGGGTCCTGGACCACATACAATAGTCTATGTTAACAATGTGGTTAATTTGCCTTGACATGGCAAATCAGTTTGACCATGGGAGGGTCCCTAATTTGATTCTTCTGTTTATCTAATGCTGGATAACAAATCAATCCAAAATTTAGTGGATTACCACAAAAAAACAATCATTATTATCTTGTGCATCTTCTGTGGTCCAGAAATTCAGGAGTGGTTCAGCAGGGGTGGTTTAGGCTCAGGGTCTCATGATATTGCAGTCTGTCAGTGACTGAAGCTGAACTCATCTCAAAGGCTTGTTTGCACTCATATGTTTGGTGCTGGGCTGGGAAGACTCGAACCTCTGGGGCTTGCAACCACTGGAATGCTCTATCTCTATGGGTTTTCCATATGGTCTGTTTTGGTCTTCTATGATTGTGTAACAAATGATACCCAAATGTACTGTCTTAAAACAACAAATTTATTATTTCTCACAAATTCTATAGGTCAAGGAATTCAGCAACATCTCAGTATGGAATCTCATAAGGTTGCCATCATGGTGGCTAGTTCAGGGGGCATCCTAAGGCCTGTTCACTCACATATCAGGAACCTGGACTGGGAGGACTTGAACATTTGGAATCTGGAACAGCTGGGGCCTAGCTACCTCTATTTGATCTCTCTACATGGTCTCTCCAACATGGTAGCTTCAAGGTATCTGGACTTCTACATGGCAACCCAGGGCTCCAGTGATACATATTTCATGAAAGAGAAGTAGGCAGAAGTTGTGTGAATGATTATGATACAGTGTGTACCACCCACAGCCCCTGGCTCTCTTCTACCTCTTCATGGAGAAGTGGCAGGATTCTGGAAGAGCTTTAAGGACTAGAAACACCTTGCAACCATGTTTGGAAAATACTATCTGCCACAGTGACAAAGAGTATCCAAAACAAATTTCTCCAACAAAAGTTTTGAGGCACTAAAAGCATTCCCTTTAAGATTAGGGATTTAGGGCCATCCTGCCATCTGCAGACACCCACCTTAACTGGCTCCTGCCCATTCTGTGTGGGGACCAGGCCCAGTGTAGGCCCAGGTCCATCCTTCCACCAACAGACACACGCCAGAGCTCAGGCTTCGGCACAGGACCACCTCCTCCAACCAGCAAATCCCTGCCAGAGCTCAGGCCGGGCCCAGATCGATCTGCATGGGACTCAGGCCCAGGGTAGGTCTGAATTTGCCACAGCCCCCCCCAACCTACTTCCATCTTGGGACACTGCAAACATCGCCATAGCCTTCCCCTTGCAGTAGCCTCTACCTTTCAACAACAGACAGGGCCTAGAGCTGCTGCATTTGGGAGCGGGCATCCCAAACACGGTGTGAGGCTCATACTTTCAGCCCCATCTCTGAAAGACATTGCACCCATCTTGGGGCACCTCCACTGCTATCTCAAGTTACCTCTGCTATGGTTACCACCATCTTTAGTTGCAGTAGCATACATCGAGGGACATCAGCAGGGTCTGGAAGCCCAATATCAAGGTGAGGTACTGATAATCTGCATGGATACTACAAAATTATAGGGAATAAACTATAATATCTCAGATCCACATTGTAAGAAAGGAAGACACATAGACAACATGAAAAAAAGGGAGAAACGTGCCCCAAACAAACCAGGATACTACAATAACAGAACCCATGGACAGCAAAGTTGATGAAATGTCAGAGAAGGAGTTCAGAATGTTCATAATTAAAATGATCTGTGAATTAAAGAATGACCTAAATGAGCAAATACAGGCAAAAATTGATCACTTCAACAAAGAGAAAGGAGAGCAAATAGAGGTAGCAAAAGATTATTTCAAGAAATAAAGACTATGAAAAAAAAATCAGAAATCCTTGATATGAAGGAAACAATAAACCAAATAAAAAACTCAATAGAAAACATCACCAACACACTAGATCACTTGGAAGACAGAACATCAGATAATGAAAACAAAGTATACAATCTTGAAAATAAAGTTGACCACAGAGTGAAGATAGTAAGAAACAATGAACAGAATATCCAAGAATTATGGGATAGCATCAAAAGACCAAATCTAAAAGTTATTGGGATAGAGGAAGGCATAGAGTTTCAAACTAAAGAAATGCATAATCTCTTTAATGATATAATATCAGAAAGTTTCCCAAGCATGAAGAATGAGTTGGAAAATCAAATAAAAGAGGCTTATGGGACACTAAATGTACAAAATTTCAACAGATCTACACCAAGGCACATTATGAAAATACCTAGTATACAGAATAAGAACAGAATCTTAAAGGCCACAAAAGAGAGAAATCCGATCACATATAGGGAAAGACCAATTTGCATCTCAGCAGATTTTCTTTTCTTTTTAAAAAAATATTTATTTTTTAGTTGTAGTTGGACACAATACCTTTTTTTATTTATTTTTATGTGGTGCTGAGGATTGAACCCAGGGTCTCTCACGTGCTAGGTGAGTGCTGTACCACTGAGCCACAACACCAGCCCTCTCAGCAGATTTTCAACCCAGACCCTGAAAGCCAGGAGATAGTGGAACAACATATACCAAGCCCTGAAAGACAATGGATGCCAACCAAGAAACTTATATCCAGCAAAATTAAGTTTTAGATTTGATGATGAAATAAAAACCTTCCATGATAAACAAAAGTTAAAAGAATTTACAACTAGAAAGCCTGAACTACAGAACATCCTCTGCAAAATATTCCATGAAGAGGAAATGAAAAACAATGATGAAAATAGGCATAGGGAGGTATTATTCTAAAAGAAAACTAATCAAAGGAGAAACCAAGTCAAGTTAAATAACAAAATAAACAAAAATGTCTGGGAATACAAATCATGTCTCAATACCCCTGAATGTTAATGGCCTAAACTCACCAATCAAAAGACACAGACTAGCAGATTGGATTTAAAAAAAAAGACCAACAATATGCTGCCTCCAAGAGACTCACCTCATAGGAAAAGACATCCACAGACCGAGGATGAAAGGTTGGGAAAAACTATTCCACTCTACCACTCACATGGACTGTAGAAGCAAGTAGGGGTTTCCATCCTCATATCAAATAAAGTAGACTTCAAGATAAAGTTAATCAAAAGGGATAAAGAAGGACACTACATACTGCTCAGGGGTACAATACACCAATAAGACATAACAATAATAAATATATATTCCCCAAACAATAGAGTGTCTACATTCATCAAACAAACTCTTCTCAAGTTCAAGAGTCAAATAGACCACAACACAATAATTCTGGGTAACTTTAACACACCTCTTTGCCACTGGATAGATCTTCCAAACAAAAGCTGAACAAAGAAACTATAGAACTCAATAATACAATCAATAATTAGACTTAACTGACATATGTAGAATATTTCATCTTTCAATGAGCAAATACACATTCTTCTCACCAGCACATGGATCCATCTCTAAAATACACCAAATACAATGCCACAAAGCAAATACAAAAAAAAAGTAGAGATACTAACCTTCATTCTATCAGATCATAATGGCACAAAACCAGAAAACAATGATAAAATGAAAAATAAAAGCTACTCCAACATATGGGGACTAAATAATATGCTACTGAATGAACAATGGGTTGCAAAAGACATCAAGGAGGAGATTTAAAAATTCTTAGAGGTAAATGAGAACACTGATACAACATATTGACACTATGAAGGTAGAACTAAGAGGAAAGTTCATTGCATGGAGTTCATTCCTTAAATGAAGAAAAAGTCAACAAATAAATGACCTATTATTACATCTCAAAGCCCTAGAAAAAGAACAAACCAACACCAAATTTAGTAGAAGATAGGAAATAATTAAAATCAGAGCTGAAATCAGTGAAATTGAAACAAAAGAAACAATTGAAAAAATTGACAAAACAAAAAGTTGGTTCTTTGAAAAAATAAAGTTGACAGACCCTTAACCATGCTAATGAAGAGAAGGAGAGAGAAAATCCAAATCACTAGCACCCATGATGAAAAACGAAATATCACAACAGACATGTCTGAAATACAGAAGATAATTAGAAATTATTCTGAAATCTTGTATTCCGATAAAATAGAAAACATTGAAGGCATTGAAAAATTTCTAGAGTCATATGATTCACCCAAACTGAATCAGGATGATATATACAACTTAAACACATCAATTCAAGCAATGAAATAAAAGATGCCATCAGAAGCCTACCAACCAAGAAAAGCCCAGGACCAGATGGATTCTCAAGACCTTTAAGAAGAATGAACACCAATATTCCTCAAATTATTTCATGAAATAGAAAAAGAGGGAGCTTTTCCAAACTCATTCTATGAGGCCAGTATCACCCTGATTCCAAAACCAGGCAAAGACACATCAAAGAAAGAAAACTTCAGACGAATATCTCTAATGAACATAGATGCAAAAATTCTCAATAAAATTCTGGCAGATTGAATATGAAAACATATCAAAGAGATAGTGCACCACAATCAAGTGGGGTTCATCCCAGGGATGCAAGTTTGGTTCAACATTCAGAAATCCATAAATATAATTTATCACATCAATAGACTTAAAGATAAGAATCATATGATCATCTCAATAGATGTAGAAAAAGCACTCAATAAAATACAGTATTTTTTCATATTCAAAACACTAGAAAAACTAAGAAGACTGGGATTATACCTCAACATTGTAAAATCTATTTATGCTAAACCCCAGGCTAACATAAATTTATTTATTTATTTATTTTTTAATATTTATTTGTTAGTTCTAGGCGGACAAAACATCTTTGTTGGTATGTGGTGCTGAGGATCGAACCCGGGCCGCACGCATGCCAGGTGAGCGCGCTACCGCTTGAGCCACATCCCCAGCCCCAAACTAACATAAATTTAAATGGAGAAAAATTGAAACCATTCCCTCTAAAACCTGGAACAAGACAGGTATGCCCTCATTCACCACTTCTATTTAATATAATTCTTGAAACACTGGCCAGAGCAATCAGACAGACAAAAGAAATTAAAGGAATACAGATAGGAAAAGAAGAACTCAAATTAGCACTATTTATGATGATATGATTCTATACCTAGAAGACCCAAAACATTCCACCAGAAAACTTCTAGAACTAATAAATGAATTCAGCAAAGTAGCTGGATATAAAATCAACACCCATAAATCAAAGGCATTTCTCTACATCAGTGACAAATCCTCTGAAAGAGAAAGGAGGAAAACTACCCCATTTACAATAGCCTCAAAAAAAAAAAAAAACCCCACAAAACTTGGGAATCAACTTGACAAAAAAGGTAAAAGAATGCTACAACAAAAACTACAGAATGCTAAAAAAAAAAAAAGAAGAAGAAGAAAGAAAGAAATTAAAGCAGACCTTAGAATATGGACAGATCTACCTTATTCTTGGATAAGCAGAATTAATATTGTCAAAATGACCATTCTACCAAAAGCACTATACAGATTTAATGCTATTCCAATCAAAATCCCATGGCATTCCTCATAGAAATAGAAAAAAGAAGTCATGGAATTCATCTGAAAAAATAAGAGACTCAGAATAGCCAAAGCAATCCTTAGCAAGAAGAGTGAAGCAGGTGACATTACAATACCAGACCTTAAACAGAGCAATAGTAACAAAAACATCATGGTACCAGCACCAAAATAGACTTGTAGACCAATGGTACAGAATAGAGGACACAGAGACAAACCCACATAACTACAGTTATCTTATATTAGACAAAGGTGCCAAAAACATACATTGGAGAAAAGAGAGACTATTCAACAAATGGCGCTGGCAAAATGGAAATCCATATATAAAGAAATGAAATTAAACCTCTATCTCTCATCATGCACAAAACTCAATTCAAAGTGGTCTAGGACCTAGGAATTAAACCAGAAAACGTGCGTCCAATAGAAGAAAAAGTAGACCCAAATCTCTATCATGTTGAATTAGGCCCTGACTTCCTTAATAAGACTCCTAAAATGCAAGAATTAAAATAAAAAATCAATAAATGGGATGAATTCAAACTAAAAATCTTCTTCTGAGCAAAGGAAATAATCAGTGAGGTGAATAGAGAGCCTACATTTTGGGAGCAAATTTTTACCACACATACATCAGAGCACTAATCTCTAGGGTATATAAAGAACTCAAAATGCCAAACACCAAAAAAACAAATAACCCAATCAGTAAAATCAGGACAAGGAACTGAACAGACTCTTCTTGGAAGAGGATATACAATCAGTCAACAAATATATGAAAAAATGTTCTATGTCTTTAGCAATTAGAGAAATGCAATTCAAAACTACTCTAAGATTTCATCTCACTCCAGTCAGAATGGCAGCTATTAAGAATACAAACCACAATAAGTGTTGGTGAAGATGTGAGGGGAAAGGCACACTCATACATTGTTGGTGGGACTGAAAACTGGTGAAGACAATATGGAAAGTAGTATGGAGATTCCTTGGAAAACTGGGTATGGAACCACCATTTGACCCAGCTATCTGCTCCTCAGTCTATACTTAAAAGGACTTAAAAACAGCATACTGCAGAGACACAGCCTCATCAATGTTAAAGCAGCACAATTCATAATGGCTAAACTATGGAGCCAACCTAGATGCCCTTCAGTGGATGAACGGATAAACAAAGTGTGGCATATATACACAATGGAATATTACTCAGCAATAAAAGAGAATAAAATCATGGCATTTGCAGGTAAATGGATGGCGCTGGAGAAGATAATGCTAAGTGAAGTTAGCCAATTCCAAAAAACCAAATGCAGAATGTTTTCTCTAATATAAGGAGGCTGATTCATAATGAGGTTGGGGGGGCAGAACATGGAAGGATTAGAAGAACTCTAGATAGAACAAAGGGGAGGGAGGGGAAGGGAGTGAGCATGCGGGTAGGAAAGACAGTGGAATGAGATGGACATCATTACCCTAAGTACACGTATGAAGACATGAAGGGTGTGATTCTACTTTGTACACAACCAGAGATATGAAAAACTGTGCTCTATATGTGTAATATGAATTGTAATGCATTCTGCTGTCATACATAACAAATTAAAAGAAAAGATTAGGGATTTAAAAACAAAAAGATTGGGAATTAAATAAAGATGCTCATTTTCACTGCTTTTATTGAGCATTATATAAAGAAAAAAATAAATATAAATATATAAAAATAAATATATAAAATAAAAATAAATATATAAAGAAGAAAAATAAATAAATATAAAATATAAGAGGGCTGGGGATATAGCTCAGTTAGCTGGTACAGTGCTTTCCCCACATGCACAAGGCCCTGGGCTCAATCTTCAGCATCAAAAAATAAAAATGAAAAATAAAAATAAAAGATGAACAAGTTGAAAAGGAAGAAAAAAATACTTAAAGTAATTTGCAAATAATATTGTTGTATAGTAGAGAATCCAAAGGAACATTCTGATAAATTATTATAATTAATAAAAGAATTTAGCAAAATTGCAGAATATAACAATATATGAAATTGGCAATTAGAATAAAAATGTAAGGCCTGGTGCTGTGGCACACACCTATAATCCCAGCAGTTCAGAAGGCTGAGGCAGGAGGATTGTGAGTTCATATGCAGCCTCCGCAAAAGTAAGGTGTTAAGCAACTCAGTGAGACCCTGTCTCTAAATAAAATACAAAAATAGGGCTGGAGATGTGGCTCAGTGGTTGAGTGATCCTGAGTTCAAGCCCCAGTACCCCTCTCAAAAAAGAATAAAAATATAGTTAAGCTGGTAAAATAAAGAAGGGCAAGAGAGAAAAAGACTCATGTACTAGCAAAGAAATAGATTATTCTTGGAAAATAAAATATAACTAAACATTATTGGTGGATGAGTCAAGTACTCCAAAATGAATAGAAAAAACCAACTTAGGCTTTTATGGGAATTTAATGAATAATGAAGATGGCATTTCACATCAAGGGGAGAAAATGCATTCTTTAATAGGTAATATTCGTATGAATGGCTTAATATTTCATAAAATGTAAAGTTAAGTCAATTACTCATTCTTTGCATGAAATAAAGTCCAGAGGATCTAAAATATAAATTACAAATTAATAAACCGAGCAATAAGAGCACCAATGAAACAAAATTAAAGGAAATATATCATTTACAAAAGCTTCAAGAGTATAAAACATGAATAAATCTTAGGCAAAAATATGAAGACCTCTACCCAGGAAAATAAAAAGCATGACTTAAAAAAATTAAAGAAGATTGAAATAGTCAAGTTTATGAACTGGTAGGTTAAAGATGCCATTCTTTCTAACTTGATCTATAGATGAAATGTAAATCAATCCAAGATCTCAACAGGCTTTTATAGAAATCAACAAAAGAATGTGGAAAGGCCCACGTTCAAGAATAGTCAAGTCCCTCATTAACAAAGTGGGTAGACTGGACTTAGCAGCTGTCAAGACTTACTACAAAACTGTAATAAGGTAATTGGATTTTGGAAGAGGGGAAAAGAAATGGAAGATAATGGAAAGCCCAGAAACAGATCCCCACACAAATGAAAACTGGGTTTGTGAACAAAGCAGGGATAAAAATCGTTGTAGAAAGAACAATTTTTCAGTACACAATCCTGGAACATGGTGTCAGAAAAAAATAAATAAAATAAGCAACGTTGTAAATTACATTTTCTTCTTTTAGGTATAGAGGATTATATACTCCTACCCATTGTCGTGTAATTCGTAGTGCCTCCCTTCCATGGTTTGGATGCTGTTGGTCCCCAAAGGATTCATGTGACAGCGGTGGAACTTTAAGATGTGGGGCCCAGTGGAGGGTAATTAGATTATGGGAACTCCACTCTCAGGAATGAATTAGTGCTATCTCCAGGGACTCTTTTAATTCATGTGCAAATGGGTTGTTATAAAATGAAATTGGCTGTCTTGGTTTTCATCTGGCTTACGGTCTCACAGTGTCATCTCTTCTACCCGCACTTCTGCCATTGTGATGCCAATCTCCATGAGGTCCTCACTAAACCAAGCAGATAAGCTTTTTTGAATCTCCAGAACTCTGAACTAAACACACTTCTATTTTTTTAAAAGTACCCAGCCTCTGGTATTTTCGTTTTTGTGTGTTTGGGTGGGGGTGGGGGATTAGTAGGGACTGAACTCAGGAGCACTGGACTACTGAGCCATATCCCCAGCCCTAGTTTGTATTTTATTTAGAGACAGGGTCTCACTGAGTTGCTTAGTGCCTTGCTAATTTGCTGAGGCTGGCTTTGAACTCAAGATCCTCCTGCCTCAGTGGTATTTTCTTACTGTAACTAAAACAGATCAAGACATTCCTCCCTATGGGAGGAATGTATGCTTCCATCCAGTTGAGTCTGACTTAAACACTGTCCTATGCCATGTCAGAAGAGATTATTTGTTTGTTTTGTACTGGGAATCAAACCCAGGGAATCTTTATCACTGAGTTACATCCCAAACCCTTTTTTTTTTTTTTTTAATTTTAAGACAAGGTCTCACTTAGTTGCTGAAGTTGGCCTTGAAATTGCAATTTTTCTGCCCAAGTTGCAGGGATTTCAGATATGCACTATCATAAAAAGTCATTGTGAGAGGCTGATAGCATAGCTCTCAGAGGTAGAGCTCACCTTTTGCACACACAAGGCGTAGGTTCAATCCCCAGCCCTGGGGCCTGGGTGGGGGCAATGAGAGAGAGAGAGAGAGAGAGAGAGAGAGAGAGAGAGAGAGAGAGAGAGAGAGAGAGAGAGAAAAGAAAGGCATTGTTTAGCATAGCAGAATCCTGCTCTTGCCTTCCACCACAAAATTCCATAAAGGAATTTTTCTTTCAGTCTAGGTCCCCAAATGAGAAGACATGTGAGCATCCTAGAATAAAAATACACCTAGGATAAGCAGCAAACTTTCAGTTGCTGATACTGATATAAACAGTAAAGAATGAATGTTGGTGCAATCCATGAAAATTTTGGGGGGAGATTTGTTTATTACTATAGCAAACCTGACAAAGACATCTATCCACCTTACATAAAAATAAATTGCAGGTGTATTAAACACGTAAATGTGACAGCAAAAATAAAGATTTTAGAAGATGATATAGGGAGGATGTCTTCCTGAACTTGGAAGAATTTTGAAAATCTTGATTTTGTTTGAAGTCTTCTTGTTTTTAATACTTCTTGTTTTAGGCTTTGTCTCAAAAGAATAAAAAGGAATGTAGCTCATGGGAAAGCACCCCTGGTTTCAACACCCAATACCAAAATTAATTAATCAGTCAGCCTTTTATGCAGCCAGTGTGTGTTTATTTGACCTGCGTATTTGTTGCTTAGTGCTTTTCTTTCTCGAATCTCACACCTGCCAGATGGGAATCACTTTCTTTTTCCCTGAAATATGTCTTTTAGGATTTCCTTTCCTAAGACCCTTATAAAGGCAAATTTTTTCCCTTTTGATGTATCTGAAAATATATATATTCCCCCATTATTATTAAAAAGGTTAATTTTTTTCTGAACATAAACTTCTAGGTTGCAATTGTTTTCTTTCAGGACATTGAAGATACAATTTCATTGTGTTCTCACTTCCAGTGTTGTGGATGAGAAGGGCAACCTCAGCCTTACTGTCACTCCTTTGACGGGAATCTGACTTTTCTGAATGCTTTATGATTTTATCTTTAAGTGTTCTTCCACTTCACTATGCTGTGGATATCTTTGTGATTTTCACGCTCAGGGTTTATTAATATTCTTGAACTTGTAAACTGGGATCTTTTACCAGTTCCAAGAATCTTCAGGCATTATCTTGTCAATCTTGCTTCTCCACTCTTTCTCCTTTTCCTTGTCTGAATTAGTTAGTGTTCTCCAAAGAAACAGAATCAAGAGGATATGCACATACAGGTATTATTTATTTATTTTAAGCAAATTGCCCATGTGATTGTGGAAATAGCAAGTCCAGCATCTGTGAGGTAGGCTGGCCGACAGGAGATCTAGGGAAGAGTGGCCATTCAAGTCCAAAGTCAGTCTTAACAAAATCCCATCTTGGTTTTTGAGGTTGATATTTTTCTATTCAAGCCTTCAACTGATTAGAAGGGGTCCAGCCATGTCATGGACTATAATCTGCTTTACTCAAAGTCTACTGATGTAAATGTTAATCCCATCTAAGGAATGTTTTTTCACCAAAATATCTAGAATAATGTTTGGCTGAATATCGGAGTACCAAGATCTAACCACATCGACAATTAAAATTTACCATTTCAAGCGGTTGGAGTTGTAGTTCTGTGGTAGAGTGGTCATCTAGCAAGTATGAGGCACTGGGTTTGATCCTCAGCACCATATAAAAATAAATAAATAAAAGGTATTGTACTCATCTACAACTAAAAAAAAAAATTTAAAAAAATCTACCATTTCATTGTGAAACTAATTAGGTATGTTTTAGACCTTCTTACTCTATCTTATTCCATGTCTCTTTCTCTTATATATTTTTCATGTCTTTATTTCTTTACACATAATTTTAGATAATTTTTGTCACTCATTCTCTATTTGTATCTAATTTCTTGTTAAACCCATTCATTGATTTGTAATGTAAGCTGCCAAATTTCCTTTCTATTACATTTATTTGTTTCTTTTTCTAACATACTTGGGCACTCTTTATGTTATTGTCTTTACTAATTTTCTTCTTTCTTTCTTTCTTTTTTTTGGGGGGTCAATCCTGGAGGTTCAATCTTAATCACTCAGCCACATCTCCAGCCCTTTTTAAAAAATTTTAATTTTGAGACAGGGTCTCGTTTAGTTACTTAGGGCTTCACAAAGTTTCTGAGGATGGTCTCAAATTTGTAATCCTCGCGCCTCAGCTTCCTGAGCTCCTGGGATTATAGGTGTGCACCACTACATCCGGCTTCTGCCTTTCTTTAATTTTCACATTCTGTTACTTCTAATTCCTATATTTGAAGTTGTTTTTTTTTTTTTATCTGATGTGCTAATTCTAGTTGTTTCTGGCTTTTGGTTGTGGTATCTTGTTTTCTTTTGTATTTTGTGTTTTTGATTATTTGTGCTATTATTTATTTATTTATTTTGGTACTACGAATTGAACCCAGGGGTGTTTTACCACTATAATACATCTCCAGACCAATTTTTTTTTTTTTAAATTTGAGACAGGGTCTTGCTAAATTGCTGAGGCTGCCCTCAATTTATAATTCTGTTTCCTCAGTCTCTCCAGGTGCTAGGATTATAGGTGAGTACCAGTTTACAACATTGTATTTGATGTGATTTTATCTAAGGGGAATTTTTTGAGGCCTGTAATAAAGGTAGGCTTTCTTCTGTCTGGTACTTGAAGATATTTTATGTCCAAGAACACTTTAAAATTGGCTAGGCATAGTAGTGTATGACTGTAATCCTGGTGACTCAGGAGGCTGAGGCAGGAGGATTTCAAGTTCAAAGCCATCCTCAGCAACTTAACAGAGTCCTAAGCAACTTAGCAAGACTGCCTCAAAAAAGAAAAAGGGCTGGGAATATGGCTCAGTGATTAAAAAAAAACAACAAGGCTCTTGGCTTGACCATCCAGAATAATGTACAGTCAGGCTATAAGCCCACATGTTTGGTTACATTTCTCAAGAAAGAGAAATGTTTTCCTTTTCTACTCTGGAAGGAGTTTTGAGGAAGAGAATTAATTCTCTGTGAAGTCTCCTGTGGTAAAGGTGGGCAGAATGAGCACCTTGCTTACCCATCCTTACAAGTAGGTCTAATTTCATTAGGTCTCCTAACACATGCTTCTCCTGTTCCACTTAGCTTTTGGCCTGATTACCCCTTATTTTCTTGCTAACTCACTAATGCAGCATAATGATTGTTTTAAATTGTATCATGTTTTATATTTATTCACCTGAGGGTTGGCCAGGTTACCTAATTGGTGGCCCTGCTGGAAACAGATATCTTTTCTGTTGTTAGTGAACATCAATGATTGAACTACAACTTTTCTGACTTTGAAGCAAATCTTTATTAGATTTCCAGGTCTTTCTTGCTTTTGACTTGAGAGACAATCTGTTTTTTAAGTCAACTTCTTCAGAACTCCAATCTAATGTGGGTTTTCTTTACAAGATTAATTCTCAAAGAATGATTTCATTTCTAGGTCTCCCCAGGTACTGACTGTGAGGGGCATCCAGGAGCAAAGCCCAGTTATAGGTTATTTATATATCGACTCTTCTTGTCTTGCACCTTCGTACATCTTTTTTTGTTACTTGAACATTACACATTATTGTTGAAACTGAGAAATCGTGGCTTTTTAAATATGCAGAATGGAGCAAGCAACTAAGGGTGTAGGTGGTTAACTGCATAAACAGAAAACATTCATCCTAGGAATGTAGCTCAGTGGTAAAGTATCCCTGGGATCAACCCCCAGTATTACAAAAGAAGAAACAAAAAAGAAAACATAGGTCCTTGATATCTATCAAGAAGCTTGAAGTTATCATTTTTTGTGTGTGTGTGAATAGCCACATTTCTAAATACCACTACAAGCTATCAGTTCAACCTACCTTACATAGTTACTAAAGTAACATCAACTCTGAATGTGGTCTGAAACTGCAAAATCCAGAACAAGGCTGATTGTTATAAATTAGTTGCTGCTCTTGGAAAGTGCACTGAATAGAGAAAAATGAGAAGTCACAGACCACGGTGTCTTCCTGATCTTTGGGTGACTGTCTAGTAGCAGAGTTGGGAGAAGTACAAAAGGTAATTATTTTAATTACTGTTTTTTTTTTTTTATTTTGGTTCTGGGAATTGAATCCAGGGGTGCTCTACCACTGAGCTATATACCCATCCCTTTTTATTTTTTTTTATTTTGAGACAGGGTCTTACTAAGTTGCTGAGGCTGGCCTCAAAATTGGGATCCTTCTGCCTCAGTCTCCGGAGTGAGACTACAGATGTGCATCACAATGCCTGACTTTAATTCTTTTTTATTTATTTTTTTTGTAATGCTGGGGTTCAGACTCATAGTCTTGGAAGTGCTCTGCCACTAAGCAATACCCCAGCTCCCAGAAAAGGCATGATTTAGAGAGACAGAACATCAAAGCAGAAAGCAAAGGACAGTCCCCCAACACACATACTCCATGACTTCTAAATGTTGTAAATGCTTCTTAAAGAACAACTGATAGACAACTACTGTCTTTTGTTTCCTTTGAAACTCTATCCATTTCCTGGCACAAAGATAACACTAAAGGTTAAGTTTTCAAACAAGTCATTGTTTTTGAACAATTACATGAAATTAATATTATTTGTGTGCACGTGGGCACGCCTCCTGTATGAGTTTCTTCCTGCATGAATTTCTTTGGCTCAAGAGGGAGGTCACCTGAAGCCGCAAGCATCACATCATGCAGATTGTTGAGGCCGCCTTTACTTCTAGTGCCTCGACTGCAGCAGCAGAAACCACACCACCTCCTGCTTCACACTGTGTCTGTGTCAACCTTTCCCTAGGTCCTATTTCTGTGAAAGGCAATATTTTTCTAGTGCATTTCCTTGAGGCTTTTGGCAGGTCACTGAAGTTTTATTTCTCACTTGAAAGGTTCCCTGACCCAAGAAATTGCTAAGACAGTTTTATAAATATTTCTTTCTTTTTTTCTTTTTGTTTTTTGTGTCTTTAGAGAGTATGTGGGAGACCTATCACATTATTAACCCCAAACACACGAGAATTTGACAGTGGTCTCTACCCCTAAGTTATTTTCTGGATAAGAACAATCATTTTCTTAGATTTATCACCTTTGCCTCATCAACTTTGGGACTGCATGGTGGCTTTCTTTGTAAGGTTCTTTTCACAAAACAAAAGAGAATCTTTATACCTCCTGGGACTTACTGTATGTGCCATTAATGGGCAACGGCAAGACCACACTGAGGGGAGGCTGCTGGGTGGTTGGCTGGGCACACCTCCCAGATCACCATAGTGACCACAGTACCCCAAACACCTGACAACTTATTCACATTTGTGCTCTCATCCCAGCTACTTTGGAGGCTGAGGGAGGAGGATTGCAAGTTCAAGTGCAGCAGGGGCAACTTAGCAAGACCCTGTCTCAAAATGAAAAGGGATGGGGATGTAGCTCAGTAGAGTGTAACTGGGTTCAACCCCCAGTCCCCAAAATACAAACAAAACAAATTTGTATTTCCAAGTTCTTCCCATAATGACACTATAATATCATCCAAGGATAGTCAAACCAGAAAGCACTGTGTAAATGCCAGTGGTCAGGTACAGCCAAATGTACGGAGTTTACTTCTAATTCCACGAGCCTTGGAGTAACTGGATCTCAGAGTTAGCATAATTCAGCATTATTTCATTTCCTTCTGTTAAAGTCTATGGAGAGCAGATTTTATATTTGCTCTCGGAAAGAAATTAGAGACTTAATTCATTGAAAGTTATCTGACATCAAATATCAAAATGAACCATGAGAATTGATAATTTGCTGCCCAGACCTTTGCATTCATTGGCTTTCTGTCTCCTCAGAGCAATAATTCCAAATAGAAAAGCATCCATCAAATATCTCTGATGCCAGATTTTATGGTTGCTTTTAAAATAAGCTTTCTGTGTTTTCCTTCTTCTGAACAGCTCTCTCCATTGATGGACTCTGTTTCCTTCTAAAGATCAGAGAAAAAGAATTTGATATGAATTGTAAAATCACCATATATATATGACATCTTTGGGGAAATTTGGGAGTATATAGAGTTATTCAGGCCCTGGTCTTCCAAGTCTTTTGTTTTTATTTGTATTCTCTGTGACAGATTCTATTCCCTATAACTTCACTTCTGGAGATGTGGCAAAGAGAAATGTTCACCAGCATTGTTATTCTGTTTGCTAGGTCTGCTGCAGAGAAAAGATCTTGCCCAATAGCATGAATTATAGGCTCTAGAAAACAGTGATTCTGGGATACAATGAAGATCCCTGGGTACAAGGAAAATTAGTTTCAATGTGTACAATGTTATCCTTGTGTTTCACCCTTCAGATAACAGATTTATGAAAATTAATTAAGTCAACATTCAATAAACACCCACAAAGCCAAGCACAGTGGTGCATGCCTGTAATCCTAGTGACTTAGGAGACTGTGGCAGGAGGATTGCAAGTTTGAGGCCAGCCTCAGCAACTTAACAAGGCCCTGTCTTAAAATAAGAAATCAAAAGAGCTGGGGATGTATTTCAGTGGTAAAGCACCCCTGAGTTCAATCCCTAGTACCAAAACAAAAACAAAAACAAAAAACACAAAATCTACCAAAGGTATTTCTACTATTTCAAGAAAAACTAATTCATCTTAAAAAAAAAAGTACACTGCCATTATATATAACAAATTATAATCAAAATAAATAAAAAAATAAAAAGAAATACATATACATACATATTTGTGTACATATATGTGATTATACATGACTATAAAACATATACACATATGCTTTATGTGTATATACATATGTATATTGTACATATATTTATGTTTTGTAATTAATCCAAAGATAATTTAAGCTGTGGTAAAGTACACTAGATTCCTATGAACAAAAGCAGTAGTAACACTGTACTAATTCAGGCAATAGCACATAATTCCTAAATCTTCACAACAAAAGTTTGTGTTGTGCTCTTTCTACACATCCACTCTGGGTTGGTGGGGTGGTAGGGAGCTCTGCTTCACATTGTTCTCAGAGACCCACTGTTATGGGGACTCTACCTCCTGAATATTGTGGGTCCCTATGGTTGGGAGAAGAGAGATAAATGATCATGCATCAGCTCTTAAATGCTTTTTCTTTCAGTCCCTTTCTATTTATCATCAGTAAGTCAAAGATAGAAAGTGTTGGTAGAATATGTGCACTTCAAGATGTAAATTTGAAATATAAGAGTTTTTGTAGCTTTTGCTGTTCTGGTTAATAATAAAATACATATGCATGTACAAACTATGAAATACAAGTTGTATAATTTTAGCTATTCTGCATATGAGTTAAATGTTCACATATTTGCATTTGAAACTGGTATTGCACTATTTAAAGATGAGTGGGGTCAGGTGCCGTGGCAGATGCCTTATAATCCCAGCTGCTCAGGAAGCTGAGACCGGAGCATCACAAGTTCCAGGCCAGCCTCAACAACTTCGTGAAATCCTGTCTCAAAATAAAAAATGAAAAGAGGACATAGCTCAGTGGTAGAGTTCCCCTGAGTTCAATCCCCAATATGAGGAAAAAAAAAAAAAGAAAGAAAGAAAGAAAGAAAAAACAAAACTGAATGGTAAATTTTGTGTTAATACTCTAAAATTTTACTTTCTCTTAATTTAGAATGCAAATAAAAATACCAAAACAAATTGAGAGGAAGGTCACAAAAGAAAGGAAGTTTTCTATTTTTTAGTTTAGTTTAGTTTTTTTTTTTTTTTTTTTTTTGGTACTGGGGATTAAATTCAGGGACACTCAACCACTGAACCCTAGCCCTATTTTGTATTTTATTTAGAGACAGGGTCTCTCTGAGCTGCTTAGCACCTCTCCATTGCTGAGGCTGGCTTTATACTCGCAATCCTCCTGCCTCAGTTTATCTAGTTGCTGGGATTACAGGTGTATGCCACTGCAACTGGCTATTTTTTAGTTCTTTTCATTGTATTTTTAAAAGTGCTTTACGGACAAGGGCCCCCATATTTTTATTTTTTTCCGGGGCCCTGCAAGTTATGTGGCTGATCTTGCCCACTCCCAAGTTCCAGAGATGCAATGTAACAGAGGACTCATTTGAGGTATGAAGTGAACTCAGAGGGACCTTCGAGGTCATTAAATCCAGGAATTTTTTTCAAATCCCTTTTTAGTAGAATAACCCATTTGTCAGGGTGAAAGTCTAAAATGTAAAAAGACCAATGCAGATTGGGTTGGAGGGGAAGGGTGGAAAGCTTGAGCTGGTCCACCTGTCACCTCTTTCCCTACACTGAGGGCCTCTGTGAAACCATGAGGGTGCCCATTGAGGCTGCAAATACTGATTTGTATCTAGCAGTTTGACAGAATAGGTTTGATTCATCGCAGGAAAACTCAGAGAGAACCTAACCATAGTCATGACCTGTACCCAGCAGCAATAGGCAGTGATTGCAGGGTGAGGAAATTTCCTGGAAGGCAAGCCATTTCTAGGCACTGGGTTCTTTTAACTTTAGGTATCGAAAGATCCCTTTGACCAAAACCTCTCTCTTCTGGGTTTACCAGAATAATCAATCTTCCAGTTTTTTTCTTTTAATGTTGAGGATGTGAATCATAATAAAACACAGGACTACACTTTCAGGGATTTTGTTTTGTTTTGTTTAAGTACTGGGAAATAAACTCAGGGGCTCTTTACCACTGAACTACATCCCCAATTCTTTTTATTTTTTTTTATTTTGAGATAGAGTCTTGCTAAGTTGTTAAATTGAACTTGGAATCAAGGATCATTTCTATATTTCGTTACTAAACAAGTTTATCTGATTGTGTAGTGTATTGAAAGTGTCATTCTCTGAAGTCTCAAAAAAAAAAAAAAGACGTGGTGACACATGCTTTGGGAGGCTGAAGCAGGAGGATCATAGGTTCAAAGCCAGTCTCAGCAATTTAGCAAGACCCTAAGCAACCTAGGGAAACCCTGTCTCAAAATAAAGTATAAAAAGGGCTGGGAATGTGGCTCCGTGGTTAAGCACCCCTGGTTCAATCCCCAGTACCAAATTAAAACAAGACTCTTTTGTTAAAGTCTTTATTTTTGTTCAATATAATAAAATAGGATCTGAACATGTCTTACAATGGGCATGCACCTCTGTCCTGGCTAGAAGCCTGGCTCTGTAGGTTTAGTGGCTTCTGCTTCCATTCCAGTCCCCTTGGCCCAGGGCTCAGCCTCCTGCACAACAACCCCATCCTGCTTTCAGACCTTGCTCTCTCCTCAAGGTCAGCCAGCAACAGCCTTTGTTCTCTGGTCCCTGCAACATCTAACCTTTGATCTCTTGACCTCATCTTGTTCAGAAAGTTTTCACTCCCCACGCCCCTCTCTTGTTGCCATTAAAGGCACTTTGCAGCAAAGTCTCTACAATTCCTTAGAAATTTTACAAAGGCAGGAGAGGCCCGTTCTGAACAGCAGCTCTTGCTCTCCACCCTCTTTTCTCTCTACAGTTTCCTTTGTCAGTTCTCTTTTCTTTTGGAAATCTCTTGAACGCTCCAGTCTGAGAGCAATGGTCGCTCCCATTCTCTTTGCTCTTATGGATATTTTTCTTTTCATAACAACACATTGGATTCAGTGGGGTTTCAGGAAGCACAAGAAGTAAAATTGGTTACTTATTTCACCATAAGGATTTTCAGGGCCTGGGGTATAGCTCAGTGATAGAGTGCTTGCCCAACTCATGGGAGGACCTGGGTTCTGTCCCTAGTACTACAGCAACATCAAAAGAGGGATTTTCATTAGTTGAAAGTATTTCTTTGCTCTGCAAAAGATTTGCAGGAAGGATGCTTTGTAGGCAATCCTCTCCATATACATATAACATATTTGCTTAGCATGTGTGAGGCCCTAGGTTTGATCCCCAGCACTGGAAAAAAGAAGAAGGAGAAGGAGAAGGAGAAGGAGAAGAATCACTTGACAAATACAACAAAGAATAAGGAGCTATGACAAAGTGGGTTAATTTAAAGTATTAGAACATACCTTCCATTAAACATTCATTAATAATGAAGAAATATATCTCTGAAATTTTAATATAGTTTGTTAAGCACAGTACCTTGTGCCTAGTAGGTACTCAATAAATATTTGTATTAACCAATTTGTACCAAAGAAAGATTATTTAGTCTATTTCAAACCTTTAAGGATCACAATAGCTAAGCTGTGGAGCCAACCTAGATTCCCTTCAGTGGATGAATGGATTAAAAAAAATGGCATATATACACAATAGAATTTTACTCATCAATAAAAGAGAATAAAATCTTGGCATTTGCAAGTAAATGGATGGCATTGGAGAAGATAATGCTAAGTGAAGTTAGTCAATCCCCAAAAAAACAAATGCTGAATGTTTTCTCTGATATAAGGAGACTGACTCATAGTGGGGTAGGAATGGGGAGCATGGGAGAAATAGGGCAGAGGGGTAGGAGAGAAAGGGAGGAGCAAGGGATTAGCCAGGATGGTGGAATGTGATAGACATCATTATCCAAAGTACATGTAAGAAGACTTGAATTGGGTGTCAACCTACTTTATATACAACCAGAGATATGAAAAATTGTGCTGTATATGTGTAATAAGAATTGTAATGTATTCTGCTATCATTTATTTTTTAAAAAATCAATAAAAAATAAAATAAAATAAAATAAAAAATAAAACCTTTGAGGAATTTTCCAAAATGTCCACTCCATGCACAAAGTGCCCTGGTACTGTGATGGGTGGGAGCATTCAGAACCTGGTAGCCCCCAAGTTTGACACCTGGGCATGCTACCTACTTGAGATCAGAAATGTCTCAGAAGCAAGTTTTGTCTGATTTCTCCTGCCCTCCTGTTGGAGCAAGGAGTTAGAGAGGCTGCCTTTGCTGAAAGCTGTGACTCTACCCAGACCTGCCCGTGCCCCATGGGTAACTGAAAGCAGGATGAAGCTTGGCATCTCTGCCTTCATTTGGTAACTGTCTCTTTTATTGCACTAAACTTTGTGTCAGCTTCCTGCTCAGCCATGCACAGAGGATGCTAATCCTTTCAGGAGTGTTCATCTCAAACCACTACTGTGAGGTCTGTGAGCCCTAAATTTACCTAACTATCTCATCCCCTTCAAGACTGGGTCTGGATTTGCAGAGAGATTTACAGCATCTTGTTTCAGGTCCCTGATGTGGTGCCTGCAATTCTCCAGTCCTTATCCTCCAGCTTCCTTCCTTCCTCTCTCAGGGCCAGAACAGGGGGAGGCAGGCCCACCACCCCAGGGTCAGACTGCTCCCCTAAGCAGGAGCACTCATCTCATGGAACTGGACTGCCCACTTCCTGTTGGTAAAGATGGCACCCAGAGCGCTTCTCTTCCAGAAGCTCAGGTCCATGACGCACTGAATGGAGCCCCAACCATCACCTTCAATCCCTGAAGTGGCACGAACTCTTGGCCAGTGAAGAAGTAACAGCCCATTCGCCCTGCTCCTCCTCATCCTGCGTTAAGCCCACAAATCTCAACACCCTGTTCATGCTCCCTCTCTTACTCTCCCCTTCTCCCACTTACTCTCCCTCTCTCCTCTCTCCCTCTCACCCTCTCCCCTCTCTTCTCCTCTCCCTCTTCCTCCCTCTCCCCCCCCCCACCGTCTCCCGCCCCTTCTCTTCTGCAACTGGCCGCTACGGCCCTGCTAATAAAATCTTGGACAGGTAAAGGGTTGTTTTGGCTTGTTGAGTTTACGGAGCTTTTCCACCATTCCTACACTTCAGAATCACAGGAGTCCTGCATAATCCTGAGCAACAAGTGATAAAGACTTCTCCAGAACCACCTCACAGCACCAGAACTGAGGCAATGGCCAACCAGACCACAGTTAGACCAAGACTGCAGCTCCTGTCAAGACAGGCCTGAGATGCTGGGTCTCACTTTGCCTTCCCAATATGGCCATATCCATTAAAGTTCTTTTCCTGCTCTTCACCATTATCATTTCTGCTTAGGTTTTGGGGAATGTGGCCAGACCTGGTTTCGTTGGGACTCTCAGAGTTGGGCCTATGACCTAAGATGCTGATAATACTGATTTCCCAGTAGAAAGGCACAGAAAATAGTCTTTCTCTTCCCTGGGGCAGGTCCTAAAAAATAGACCCCACTGCCCTCCAAAGCTAGTCATCCAACCAGGAACAGTCACCACCCCTCCTTTTTTGAAGACTTTCATTCCAGGAGGGTCCTGCTCCATGCCTCGGAGGCAGGAATGCTACACAGAATCCAGACCGACAGGTCTTGCTGGGTTTCCCCTCTGTCACCCTTAGGGCCTCCCCTGTGTTCAGTCACTTCTGCTCGGCTCTTCAATCTTCAGCAGACCTAAGCATAAAAATAGGCCATTTTTCTCTGGATCTTTAGGTCTTCATTTTTGGAACTTCCTGTATCCCATAGAGCTTTGATTCTACTTATTATACTCTCCTCTTGTTACTGGCTTTTGTTACAGGAGCCTTGGCCCTGACCCTCAAGACGGTGAGGAGAGGTGCCCACCCTTCTGCCTGACAGGAGTGTGGGAAGACAGCAAGGCTGCTCCCTCACGCGGGCTTCTGTTCCCTCCTCTGTCACCACAATAAAAGGACAGTCAAGCCCTCTGTGTTGATCACGATTTTTTTGCTGTGTTATATAGGTTTTTTCAAACATACTGATACACTTAAAAGGTCTTTGTTTTGGGAGAATGAATGTTCCCACAGCACAAGCGGCTTCTGTGGGACTTGTCCCTTTGCAGGGCAGCTTCCTTCCTTCCTTTTGCAGTGCTGGGAATTGAACCCAGAACTACCACAGAACTCTGCCTCACCACCCCCCTTTTTTTGAGGGGGGTACCAGGGATTGAACTCAGGGGCACCCAACCACTCAGCCACATCCCCAGCCTATTTTGTATTTTATTTAGAGACAGGGTCTCATTGAGTTGCTTAGTGCCTTGCCATGGCTGAGGCTGGCTTTGAACTCACGATCCTCCTGCTTCAGACTCCCAAGCCGCTGGGATTATAGGTGTGCACCACAGTGCCTGGCCTACCCTCTTTTTAAAAGAAGTTTTTTATTTGTTGTTATTTTTGTTTTTTTGAGACAGGGTCTCACTTAATTGCCCAGGTCAACCCAAACTTGCAATCCTCCTGCCTCAGCCTCCAGGGTAGCTGAGTTCACAGGCATAGGCCACTGTGTCCCCTGTAGGGAAGATTTCCATTGTCAAGAGTTCCCCCAGGGAGCTGCAGCTCCAGGCCTACAGGAGCCCAAAGCACCAGGTCTTTGGGTGGCAGCAGTTTACTCATAATGTATATGCACTTTCACCCCTTTTATTCAGAGTGGCACCAAACTGCTTCTTCTCAAGTGAACTAAACAAATTCGTACGTTAATGAATAAAAATTGGGCTCAGGATATAAAGGGAAGTGTGACAGAGGCATTTACAGATCTTCTGGCTATACTGTCATCATTGGGTGTGTTGGAAGGTGGGGTTTTAAAGGGGTCTGTCTTGAAACAAAGAGTCAGAGAGAAAGGAAAGAAGGAAGGAAAGAAGGGAAGGAGGGAGGGAGAGGGAGGAAGGAAGGAAAGAAAGAGGACCCACACTCAGAGACCCTGCGAAGCCAAAGGCTTCAGCTATGGCTCTAGGAAAAATGTGGAAACAGCAAATTCTGGCACCTGAATTGACCTCCTGTGCTCAGGAGTACTCATAAAGAGCACATGTTTCATATGACCTAACTATGGTGAAGCAGGAAGGATTTAGTTTCCTCTTTAGGAAGATGTGATAATGAAGACGGGGAGGAATTTCTGCACTCTGTGAATGGATTCATCACTGGATTTTTATGTAATGGGAGGTTTCTGTAAATTTAAAGGGGTCAAAACTGAGACTATAGGAAGTCAAAGCAGATTCATTAGGTATTCAGTATTTATCTAGGATTTAATGTTTTAAATTTTTCAGGAACTGACCCCATTATAATGAAGGAAGATGCCTTTTGACATTCCCTTTAAATGTGTTGAGAAAACAGAAGAGAAATACAAAATGCCATCAGACACCACGTCTTGAGTTTTCTGGAGTCCCATTAAGGGCACAGCTCTTGAAATTTCCTTAGGGTAGCCTTTGGGCCTCATCTTGTGGTTTATACTATGGGAACATTTGGCTTGCAGGTGTTTTAAGTTTTCTAAAGTTTCAACATGGTGTTCCTGGCCCACTGGACTAGCAGGGCACTGTTAATAATGACAATCAATAATGATAATGATGATGATAAAGGCTTATTGAAGATTCACTTGATGCCAGGCATTGTTCTAAGTACTTTATAAGCATTGTCTCCCTAGTTATTACAAGAATTCTACAAGGCAAATGCAATAAAATAAATAAATGAATAAAACACCATTTTACTGATGAGGAATTGAGGTTTGGAAAAGTCAATGACTTACCCGTGGTTACCTAGCCACTCAGTGGTGAAATAATATTCAAACTTAGAGCCTGCCTGACGGATGCAATCTTTCTAATTTGGGGCAAGAATTGTTTTCTTGTCCGTCTTCTTTGATCTCATATTCCTTCTCCCCTTTTAGAAGGAAAAGATTAAAATGAAATATATGAATCATCCCCCACCCTCCACCCTGCTCTGCTCTCTTACTGGTACCCGAGGGGCAGCCTTCCCTCCTGAAGTCACACCAAAGCAGGACAAAAGACCCACAGAAGTTGTTGGTCAAAGTAGAGAAATAAAGATGGGGGCTCCTGTTTAATGTAGAAGGATGTTCTGCCCCCATGGACTAGGGAGAGGATGGGGGGTAGAGGGGATCCTTGGGAGATGTAGGGGAGCACCTCAGAAGTGAGCATGTGGGAGTCTGAGGACGAGGCTCTTCTCAGCACCAAGTTCCTGGTCCATCACCTGTGGTCCTATGTAGCCTGCACCCACCCAAGAGTCCTCACCCCAGATGAGGCATGTGGACATCCACGTGGGATGGGTTTATCTAGGAAGGACCTGGCCCTGGACCAAGGTAAGTGTGAACAGAATCACACGAGAATTTTCTAAGGGAAGACAGTGGTAGATACGTGTTGTTTTAAAGAGGCAAAGGGAAAAGTGGAGGCTCCTTTTAATAAGGCTACGTACACCTAAAAGATGTCAAAAACCTGGCAGGGTTTGATTTAACTTTTTCTCAATTGAAAATAATGACAATCATTAAACAGGCTTCACTTGGCAAAATGAGTCACTTTAAGGAAGGGTGGAGACTTCCAAAGACTAAAGACCATGATGTCAAAGGAGAAGCCTATGGTTTCTTGGAGTTTGGTACTTCTGTGCAAGGAGAGGGTGGTTTCTGTCCCTGCTAAGCAGGGCATCCAAGCCAGGACCGCTGGCCACCACACACAGCCGCCTACAGACAAAGCACCAACGGGCTCTTCATGAGGCAGTCTCTTTGAGATGGGCATCAGTGTCTTTGATGGCTTGTGACCACTGGAAAGATTATATATTTATTTATTTTTAATTAACATTCGGGTTGTGACAGTTGTAAAATAAAAAAACCTAGCTATTAAACTTTTAAATTCACTTCACAGATTATAATATTCTATGTAATACTCTAGCAAAATTTTAACAATCTCTCTGAAAGGGCCTTTGATTATATTTTATGTTATTTACAAACTTAGTGAAATGAACCCCTTTAAGTATTTCAAAAGCATTTATATATCTAATGGGTTCTAGTTCCTTTGAAGAGATTCAATTCTCTGACTATTAAATAGATTTTCCCAAGGCCTTATGTCTTATGAATCTAATAGACTAAACATATATGTGGTAGATCTTATCTTCTCTTGATTATTTCAATACTGTTAGCCAACTAATTTCAACCTAAAAATCACACATCTAAATAGTCCCTCAAGGTGGAGGTGTGGCTCAGAGTTAGAGCAATTGCCTAGCATGCACAAGGCCCTGGGTTCAATCCCCAGCACCAATAATAATAATAATAATAATAATTTTTTGATTATTTTTTTTCATTAGACACATAAGGTTAATCTGCAAAATACAATAAAGTTCTAAAAAAGGGCTGGGGATGTGGCTCAAGCGGTAACGTGCTCGCCTGGCATGCGTGCGGCCCGGGTTCCATCCTCAGCACCACATACAAACGAAGATGTTGTGTCCGCCGATAACTAAAAAATAAATATTAAAAAAAATTCTCTCTCTCTCCCTCTCACTCTCTCTTTAAAAAAAAAAAAGTTCTAAAAAAATTTTCAGTACTAAGGATTGAACCCATATCTTTGCACTTGGTAGGCATCCTCAGTTATACTTCCCCAGCTAAAGTTCCAAATTCTTGGACATGACTAGTATTTTACTTATTTATTTGTCTGTTTGTCAGTACCAGGGATTGAACCCAGGGGCACTTAACCACTGAGCCATATCCCCAGCCCTTTTTTATATTTTAATGTTGAGACAGGGTCTCACTGAGTTGCTTAGGGCCTCACTAAGTTGCTGAGGCTGGCTTTGAACTTGCAATCCTCCTACCTCAGCCTCCCAAGTTGCTGGGATTATAAGCATGTGCCACTGTGCCCAGCATGATTAGTATTTGAAATACAGATTATTTCTAATATTTTGTATATATACATAATTATAAATATCTATTTCAAACCCACAAAGGAAACACACTTCACCCTAAACAATTTTAGTCTTTCTTTCCCTGTAGACTTTCCAAGAGTTATTCGTGGACCAAGAGTATTCACTAAGGTGAATATTTGAGGGTGAATAATTTGAGGGTTGGGGCTGCAAGATCCAGGGTAGTTTTTCTTATAGCCCATTTGGATGGAACCCCTTTACATAATCCTACCTCTAGGACTCCACACCTCCACACACTAGGAATTGAACCCAGGAACCCACACGTGCTAGGCAAGGGTTCTACCACTGTGCCATAGCCCCGCTCTTTTTATTTTTTATTTGAGACATGATCTTACTAAGTTGCCCAGGATGGCCTCCAACTTTGCAATCCTCCTGCCTCAGCCTCTTAAATAGCTAAGATTACAGGAGTGTGCCACTACCTCTGGCTCTCTCTCTAGATATAGAACTTTTAAAAGCACTTAGTCAAGTTAGTATTACCTAATTCTTCAATCTACTTAGGAAAGTCTATAATTTTCTGCATTTTTGACTCTTTAATATTTAAATTTATTAATGGTAAATTTAAAGAACTTTATACTTCATGAAATTCTTTTCCTGTGTTTCCTGTCTGATGGAGCCACACCTCATATAGTTACCAAAATACTATCTGACTGAATTTCAGCTTTATCTCAAGGCTTGGTCTGACTGTGTGATTTCAACTTCTGAGGTCATTCTATAGGTCACCTTCAGGAAAAGAAAACAGCTAGTGAATACTATTACAAGACAGCAGGGAAGAAAAGAATTTAAAGGTTGTATGGAACAGTACAGGAGCTGACTTTTTTTTTTTTTTTCTTTTTTGGTAACGGGGATTGAACCCAGGGTGCTTTACCACTGAATTACACCCCAAGTCCTTTTTTTTGTTTGTTTGTTTTTAATTATTATTGTTTATTTTGAGGCAGGTCCTCATTATGTTACTCAGTGTCTGACTAAGTTGTTGGGGCTGACCTTGAACTTGCAGTCCTCTTGCCTCAATTTCCAAAAATGCTGGGATTACAGGTGTGTGCCACCATGTCAGACTACTTTTTTTTCAATATTGGAGCTTGAACCCAGGGGTTCTTTATTACTGAGCTGCACCCCCCCCCTGCCCTTTTTTTTTTTTTTTTTTTTTTTTTTACTTTGAGTCAGCGTTTTGCTAAGTTGTTGAGATTGGTCTAGAACTTAGGCTCTTACTGCCTCAACCTTGCAAGTCATTGGTATTAATTATAGGCATGCACTACCAAGCCCAACCAAGATCTGAAATTTTTACTTCATACTTGCCAAACATAACATTTAAGTGTAATGTATGATTCTGGATTAGATTCTGGATGGGAGTAGGGATAGGGAATGAAGTGATATAAGAGGGAAGAAAGATTGGCAGAAAGAACACTATGGACACATTGACAATTTTTTACTGTATACTAAATAATGGTATTTTATCAGTGTTAATGTCCAATTAGATACTTTTACCATGCTAATTTAAGAGGATGTTCTTGTTTTTAGGAAATGCACACAGAAGCATCTGACGGTAAAGAAACCTTATGTCTCGCCCTCAAATGATTTTGGACAAAACTGTGCATATCGAGAGAGTAATGAAGCAAATGTGGCAAAATATTCATAGTTGCTCACTTTATGCAAATTAGAAAAGTAATCTAGAGGATAATAGCCAGTTGCTACTGAATCTCTATTTTAACCCTTAAGATAACTATCTTCAGGAAAGTAAGTGATGAAATGAACCAGCTTCAACCATGTGGATGAGAACAACAACCAGGAGGTAAAAAAAAAAAACAATCAAATGGAAGGAACCTTGGTGCCTGCATGACTGTGTGGAACAGAGATGCCTAAGATACCAAATCCTGGGCCAGAGGCCTGACTCTGGGCATCCAACAAACCAGGATTGCCCACGCTCCCTAAAAACCAAGCAGAAAAGGTAATGGTAAAGAGCAGGAAAAGAACTTTAATGGATATGGCCATATTAGGAAGGCAAAGTGAGATCCAGCATCTCAGGCCTGTCTTCAGGGTGCTCACAGGAGCTTTAGGTTTCCACAGAGGAAGAATGGGGGCAGGGGTGACAGGTGTGTGTGATTAAGCAGTCTTGGTCTACCTGTGGTCTGGTTGGCCATTGCCCCAGTTCCGGTGCTATGAGCTGGTTCTGGAGAAGTCTTCATCACTTGTGGCTCAGGATGTTTTTTGCACTGGTTGTTGCTCAGGATGTTTATGCAGAAGTCCTGTGACCCTGGAAGGGGGCAGTCCAGTTCCATGAGATGAGTGCTCCTGCTTAGGGGAGCAGTCTGACCCTGGGGTGGTGGGCCTGCCTCCCCCTGTTCTGGCCCTGAGAGAGGAAGGAAGGAAGCTGGAGGATAAGGACTGGAGAATTGCAGGCACCACGTCAGGGACCTGAAACAAGATGCTATAAATCTCCCTGCAAATCCCGACCTAGTCTTGAAGGGGGATGAGATAGTTAGGTAAATTTAGGGCTCACAGACCTCACAGTAGTAGTTTGAGATGAACACTCCTAAAAGGATTAGCATCCTCTGTGCAGGGCTGAGCAGGAAGCTGACACAAAGTTTAGTGCAATAAGAGACAGTTACCAAATGAAGGCAGAGATGCCAAGCTTCATCCTGCTTTCAGTTACCCATGGGGCATGGGCAGGTCTGGGTAGAGTCATTGCTTTCAGCGAAGGCAGCCTCTTAAGTCCCCACCACTTAATTTATAATTGATTTTATAGGTCAGTTTTGGACAATTTACAAGCTTATACAAAAGTGAAAAAAGGAAAGAAAAAAAAAAGAACATGTTATCTAAGCCTCACTATTTGTACTATTTGGTCTCTATTAAAGCATCCAAATCAATATCCTTACTGATACGATACACATTCCAAAAGAAGTTTCACTAAGCAATATCTATTTTTACAACTTGATAATCCCTCTGACATTTTTTATTCTAGACTATTTTGTTCTTAAAATGTGGGTGCTGAGACTGTAGCTCAGCGGTAAACTCCTTGCCTAGCATGTATGAGATCTCAGGTTTGATCTCCAGCATTACCAAAAAAAAAAAATTAAAAATGAATAAAAATGCAAATCTCAATCTATTAAAAATGATTTCACTACCCACTATTGGGTGAAAACTTGGCAGTATAAAACCTCTAAGTTACACAATACATATATGCATCAAAACATCACATTGTTCCTCATAAATATGTAAAAATATTATGTGTCAATCAAAATAATTTCTTGAAATGAAGTGGAGCCTCATGAAATTGTTGATTTTATAGGTCAGAAATGCTCAAATATTGGCAATTTCACATAGTTGAATCAAATAGATGTCTATAAATAAGACTAATAGCATCTGTTTCCTGTGAGTTTATGGTCTCCAATGAACAATAACAAGAAGCTAGTGAATGTGTACACACAAATGATTCTGTAATTTCAGGCAGTGGACTTGGATGTGTTGTGCATATACATACTCACTCGTGTGCACACATACTCACAAAGTGCCCTTTATAAGAGTGCCCCTTGTCTTGTTCCTATCATTATGAGGTTGTTTTATGAAGCAAAAGTGATCAAAACATGAAAATAATCACTAATAATGTGACTATTAATAAAATTAGTCCCTACTCCTAATATTCTTTTATACTAATAGTGTCTAACCACATACTCCTTTTGGGGCAAACTTTTTTTGTCAATTTCTCATTCACTATTAGATATATACTTGACAATATATTGCAATATGATAGAAATTGATCACAAAGTAAAGTGGCATGTTTTACAGAAGCTATAAAATGCCATGAAAGAAGTGAAATAAGAACAACTTGTACCACATGCAAAGCTACTGCCAGAGCAAGTGACAATTGGTAAAATCTTCAGAGGTGGTAACAGAGCCTTTCAACATATGAAAAGTCCTTGGAAACTACTAAGGAATAGACAGAAATGAGCTACAATACATGCAACAACATGACAGATCTCAATTCAGGAAAAAATCCTGACATGCACATACACAAAGAAAACCCTATATGTATGAATCAGTTTATTTGCAGTTCTAGAATAGGAAAAACTAACCTGCGGTGATAGAATCCAGAACAGGGTTTGCTTGCAGGAGGGGATCAGACTGGGAAGGTAGAAGAAGGATTTTCTGGGATGAGGAAAATATTCTGTCTCAATATGAATTCCTGAAAACCGAACGCTACACTTAAGATCTGAACATTCCATGAAATATAAATAATATCTCAATTAATTATACTTATTTTTTGCATAAGAAAGGACTTGGGAAAATTAATTAAAACCTCAAATATTTTAGCAAAAGGTGTGCTTTTTATGGTTATATTACAAAAGTTAAATAGGAATTGGTATAAGTAAGTTGGGCACATTGGCGCATGCCTGGACTCCCAGCTACTAGGGAGGATGAGGCAGGAGTGCAAGTTAGAAGCCAGCCTGGGCAATTTAGTGAGAGCCTGTCTCAAAATAAAAAATAAAGACTGAAGATACAGCTCAATAGTAGAGTGCCCCGTGGGTTCAATCCCCAGTACTGCAAAAAAAAAAAAAAAAAAAAAAAAAAGAGTTTAAGTTATATCATGCTGTCCAACAATTTTGTGAGAAAAATTATGTGCCTTTCAAAATAAGAAATACTTGGCCTATTCTTTGCTCTTATTTTTTTTTCTTTTAGGGGGCAAACTTTTTTTGTCAATTTAAATATATAAAAATATTAAATATATATATAAATATAAAAATATATGTTAAAAAAAAAAGGCCCTGCTGGGATTGTGGCTCAGCAGTAGAGCACTCGCCTAGCACCAGTGGGACCTGGGTTCGATCCTCAGCACCACATAAAAATAAAGGCATTGTGTTGTCCATCTACACCTAAAAAATAAAAAATTAAATTAAATTTTAAAAAGGCCCTAAGCAACTTAGCAAGACCCTGTCTCAAACTAAAAAATAATAAGGACTGGGGGTGTAGCTCAGTGGTTAACCATCCTTGGGTTCAATCCCATGCACCAAAATAAATATGTATATATACACACACACACACACACACACACACACACACACATACATATTATATAATATATAATATATATGACCATTATATAATATATAATATATACATACATATTATGTATAACATATATGTATAAATGTTTATATTTATGAATTCTAGTTCTATTCTATAGTTTACACATGCACACGCTTGTTTAGAATAAAAGTTCCAGGGCTGAAGATGTTGCTCTGTGGTAGAATACTTGCTTAGCATGCACAGGGCCCTGAGTTTAGTCTCAGCTGCACAAAAAATAAACAAACAATAAATTGAAAGCTCCATCCTTAGATGGTTGTTTACACACAACATCTCCACCCGTGGCTATTTATAAATTTTCATATAATTGCATGTACGTAATATATACTTGTTGCTATATGTTATACCACAAATAATTTTAGGATTTAAGTAGTCACTACTAATCAGCTACTATTGATGTATCTATATTCCTAAGTACAATTTTAGAGTTCCAGTAATAACTGATAATATAAAAATGGCCAATCGTGCTATGTCTGATCACTCAGTCCCCAAAAGAAAAATCACTTCTTAAGACAAATGGTGCTTCTGCCTCCCCAGTGGAAGGGAAGAGTGCGCCCATGGTCTCAGCAGACTTGGGTCCCCTCTTCAGCTCCTGCCTTTGAACGGCTGGCTGGGCACATCCGTGGGGATTTTGCTCATTTTTCCTGGGGTCCTAAGAGATGAGCGGTTGTACCCAGCACTGGGCCAGTTCCCTTCAAGGCTTTGCAGTGACAGGAGGGGGCTGGGGAGGAGCCAGGGCCGGAGGCGCCTCCTCACACCTCCATTTCGGCTGTTGTCAGAACTTCCTGGCTTCCTTTTGTGATCAGCCGGTCCTGGAAAGGCTGCAGCAGATGGCTAATTACCATACTGCACAGAGCTTTTGAGGGTCCTGGGTGCAAACTCAGGCGTGACCAAGCCAAGAGCAGCTGCATCTAATGCGGCATGTGGAGCCAACATTACGCTTTACCCACACACCCATCCTGACCTTTCCAATGGGAAGCCGATGGCACGGTTTGGAACAGATGGCCAAGAGAAACACGAGGGAAAAGCCCTCCCGACCAGCTGTAGTGTCCCTTTTCCAGCCTCCTAGCCTCGCAGCATCTGAGCTGACAAGAAGCTCATTATCCCCATTGTGTCTTTCCCTCTCACCATGTTTATTTTCAGAGTAAGCATGAACCCTAAGTTCCCTCCTTTGCGTTCCTGTTCCTAGCTATTGGGACACTTGCTGTCTATAACTAAATAATGTTTGCAGCAGTTTGGGTCTGCTGGACCCTGCCTGGGTACTGATCTTGACAAGTCTCTTTCCCTGCAGGTAAACTTCAGGACCCCCACCAGATGATTTAGCCCTCCCTGGTTGCTACTAGAACTGATCTTGAGCTTGGAGGGATATAAGAAGCTCTTGCTCATTCTAGGATTTAGCATCAAATCATACTAACTACTCATCAGGTGATGATGATCTGGAATGTTTAGAGCTGAAAAAGAAATATATTATTGTAGCAGAATGAATAATTTAAAAAAAATCAAGATTCCTTTTAAAGATGGATCCAGATTTTTGCTTATGAAAAACCCCTTGAGGGCTAAGGTTTTAGCTCAAAGCCTGGTTCCAATCCCCAGTACTTGTGAAGTGGCATCCCCTTTCTCCACAGAAAAGTCCTCTTCACCATGGCTGATTTTAGGACTGTCAGCAAAAGAGTCCATTGTAGATAAGTTTCCTATGTTCATGTCACCCTGTTTACTTGGCCACTGGCAGAGAAGATACCAGCACTCCAGGTGCTGGACACCCCCTTGCTAGTTTTTCACAAAGGTATCAGTATAGTACTTTGAAGAAATGTGCAAACAAGGCCTCTGGCCTTGAGCTGAGCTTCACAGAGATGTCTACATTCTTAAGATAAGTTACAAATGGGCCCATGGTAACAGCTGGCAGGGGGAGGAAAGGAAGGGGAGAAGAAGCTCCCCACTTCTCAGGTGTTGTCCTTGAAGAGTTAACTTGCCCAGAACAGTGAAAGAAAAAGCTGCTTTTAAGTGAACTTCTGCAGACTGTGAACTTCTGAGCCCCTCCCCTTACATGCTGGGTATAAAACTCACTGAAACTCAGGGGATTGATTGATTACAGCAAAGGCTGTGCCCTCTGAACCTGGCTGCAGCCAAATAAAACTGTTTCCTGCTGTCTTCGGTGCCTTGCCTCGTTTGTCCCTACAACACTTGGAAAAAGAAAAAGAAAAGAAAAATGAAAAGAGAATGGAAATCCTTTGATATTTATGGAAGGAGAAACTAAGTAAAATTACAAAGGAGGCCCACATACTATATATCTAAATATTTAAAGTTAACAAATGAAGTTAGCAAACTATTTAACAAAATGTTATTATGCTCTCTTATTTTGATAAATATTCTCCTTTAGGCCCCAGAAGGCCAGATTTGAATACAGAATCTATAGGCTTCTCAGAGTTCTCAGCCAGAACTGAAGAGTCTAGGAGAGAACTGGGCTCCAGGGTTCTTGCCCACAAACCCCACCCCTCTCATCCTTCCCCAGTCTCATCCCACCTGAAGGGAGCCCTCAACATACATATGAGAGGTCCCATCCTTCACAGCCAAGCTCTGAACACACACCAATCCACAGCCACCGTGTGGCCTAGGATTGTATACACACAGGCGCTGAGGATCTGGTGAAGAGAGTGGAGCAGGCCGTGCAAGTAGGCCCAGGCCCCTGTGGCAAAAAATTCTAGGCCCCAGTACTTGGAGGGTGGTCTAGAGTGGTCTACAGACTACAGCCCATGGGTCAAATCTGGCTTTCTCCTTGTTCTTATAAAAATGTTTTATTGGAAGATGGTCATGCTTATTCTAGAGCTGTTTTCATGCTACAATGGCAGAATTAAGTACTTGCCTTATGACCAGAAAGCCTGAAATGTTTCCTATGTGGTCTAGAAAGTGTTATGGAAGGCAAACTCTGGACATCCATGTCCCTGGCCTAAGTGGACACCTCAACAGGCAGGCGGGAACACAGCCTGAGTATGGCCAGAGCCTGTTCCTCTAAGGCATAGTGCCCCCTCAATAGGGTCCCATCTCCCCTGGGTCTAAGAGTAGTACTGCTTCTAGATAAGCCTCTTGTGATAGAGAAATACCTTAAACTCTAAAAGAATGAGGAATTAATATAAATTTGGTTGTTAGAGAGTAAAAGAAGGGATTGAGCAATGTGTCAGAGTAGTAAAGAACTTCTAAAAACAGGAGTAACAGATTTTTACCATAAGTTATGAGCATTGCTGCAACATTATCCCCTCGCTACCCCTATTTTCAATAGTTTGCTCTACGCAAATGACTTTGTATGAGTCAGTGGAGGTGGGTGGGTGGTATGAATCAAGGAAAAGGCTGACTCCAAGTCTGGGCCTACATAGTAATAGAGGCAGCATGTATGGAATGGAATGGCAACACGATCCCCAAACAATTAATTCTGCAGAGGCAGGAAATGAGATCTAAAACTGACGATGAATTTGCCCTTGGGGCTTTACCAAAAAAATTGAGGAAAACGCTGAACTTTAAACAAGTTAAGGAATGAGTCAATCTTGTGCAGCTGTAAAGGGCAGGGTGACCTCAGTTGCATTATAGCACATATTTTTATAGCTAGATATTAAAAAGTACATCTTTCTAAAATACATGTGCTTGACACATTTAAAAGTGCAAATCCTTCTGAAAATATGTAATCTGATCCTGAACTCTGGACCTCAGGGTGGTTTCCCTAATACCTACATCCCTTCCTTAGTGACCTATACAATTCTCTGACCCCCTCCATCCAAGGACCTTCCACATCAGCAATCCCAGGATTCCCCGGGCTGGGTTCAGCTTAGCTTGTGGGTCCCATCCCTTTGGGCTATGAGCTTCAGGGCTACTGGTTTCCTGGGTCCTATTCCCTGCTTCTCTGTCTTGAGCTGTGCACTGTGATGGGCTTCTTCCTTACCCAGTGATTGGCTGTTCCTCTGCTATTTTCTTCCCCTGATTCTAGTCCTCATCCAGTTTTACCTGTAGGATGCCCCAGTACTCCTCAATCCCAGGCCTAACAAATTCCGTTTTTTCCTGGGTTGTTTCCATTGAAGATAATAAAAAGTTCCACTGGGTAAATGCTCTTCTGTTAGGGTCTGTCTTCTAAAATTTTAAAGTTATTTTTAGACATAAAATAATGTGACCTTATTTTATTTTATTTATTTTTGCTTGCTCTCTTTGCTTTTCTTTTTTGGTACTAGGAGGGATTCTCTACCACTGAGCTACATCCCCAGTCCTTTTTACTTTATTTTGATTTATTTTTTAAGAGAGAGTGAGAGAGGAGAGAGAGAGAGAAATTTTTAATATTTATTTTTTAGTTCTCGGCAGACACAACATCTTTTGTTGGTATGTGGTGCTGAGGATCGAACCCGGGTCGCACGCATGCCAGGCGAGCGCGCTACCGCTTGAGCCACATCCCCAGCCCTACTTTATTTTGAGACAGGGTTTTTGCCGAGTTGTTGAGATTGCCTCAGCTTCCCAAGTTGCTGGGATTACAGGCATGTGCCACTGTACCTGTCATTTATGTTTTCTTAAAATATCTTATTTTTATATGAAACAAAAGCAATCCTTCCTGGTTACCTTGTTGTATGCTAAGATTCTTCCCCATCAAACTCTGGTCTCCTACAAATAGAACGTTCATCTGCACCAAGAATCTGAAAGTATTGGTTTTCGTTACTGCAGAAGAGGAATTTCCTCTGGTCTTCTGTATTCTAAACCTTGCAACTTCTTGAAAAGTTTCACAGAATGTCATCAACTTGTCTGTGTTTTGAGGACTACACTGGACACTGACCAAACTGTCAAATCTAAATTTTGTATGTGCAATAAAAATAAATGGCATTATACCAAACTGTCTTTAAATGCTTTCCTTAGCATGAGGAAGTTCAGTGTATAAACTACTTATAGAACCTTGGCTGCATATCCAAACATTGTGGAGTTGTTTAAAAACTACAATTTTTTTTTAATTTTAATTTTTTATTTATTTATTTATTTATTGGTTGATTGATTGATTGATTGATTTCAGTACTTGCAATAGAACCCAAGTCCTCGAGTATGCTAGAAAGTGCTCTACCATTGAGCTTTATGCCTAGTCCTAAAAATGCAAATTCTGAGGTTTCATCTAGGCCAATGGAGTCAGAACCTCTAAAGGAAGGGCCTGAGTTTTAATATGCTCTGTGCACAGTGGATCTTGATGGGCAGGTAAATTCCAAATGAATGGAAAGAAAAACATACAAATACACAACTTCTGAGTCATTAGCTTCAGGTTTACCAATCTTAAGAATTAAGGCTTTCTCCTTCAACTTTATGGTGATTCATACCAAAACCAGTTTGTTTTCTCCCTCCTTTAGTCCTGGGATTTTGGTGAAAACTAGGTCCTCTCTGGCTCATCTCAGGGAAAACCTCTGAGTTGAAATTGAAACTACTCACTTCCTAAATCACATGGTTATGGAGCTGTGAAATGATTCTACTTACATAGCTTGCTATGTGACATATGTTTTGCTGTGATAAAAATATGGAGTGTAACCCTCTTTTCCTCAAAAATGTTACATCAGAATGAGAAGTTATACTCCATATATGTATGTCAAAATACGTCCTACTGTCATGTATAACTAAAAAGAACATATAAAAAATTTAAAAATTATATCACACTTTTTTCTTTTTCTTTTCTTTTTTTCTTTTTTTAGATAGAGTGTCCCTATATTGTCCATTTTGGTCTTGAATTTATAGTCCTCCTGCCTCAACCTCCCAAGTAGCTGGGATAACAGGTATATACCACTGTGCCTGGTTACATCAGACCTTATAAGACCATATTCAAGTAATCAACCTCAATCACCAAACTCCAAAAACAAAGATAAGCCCAAGACTTTGACAGACAGGTTGAGAGCTTAGGCTGTGACAGGGTTGCTCCCTGTCAGCCTTCAAGGTACTTTTTGCAACCTTGCCTGCCAACATGAGCAACACTCTCTAATGTGCAGGGGCCATGCATGTAGTTACAGATCTCCATTGTGTTGGAAGGTACAACTCAAATTTCAATTAGACTTTACATATATGGAGACCTGCTTCCACCCTAATTGTGCAATTATACTTTAATATTTGGACTCTAAACAAAATTGGAACTCATCCACTATATGGCTAGTATGTCTCCTCTCTCTTCCTTTGCTTTCCTTCTGTTTCTCCTCCCCTTCTCTGGCCCCCCCTTCCTTCCTTCTCCACCCCCCACCCCACTACTACCTCTTTCTCTCTCTCACTGTGGGTTGAACCCAGGGGCCCTCTACTGCTGAGTCACATCCACAGCCATTTTTATTCTGAAACAATTCAGTAAGTTGCCTAGGCTAGTGTATCTTATTTATTTATTTGTTGATACTAGGGATTGAACCCCCGGGTGCCTTACGCCTGAGGTATACCCTCAGTTCTTTTTATTTTTTATTTTGATGCAGGGTCTTGCTAACTTGCTGAGGGTCTCACTAAATTGTTGAGGCTGGCCTGAAACTTGTGATCCTCCTGTCTTGGCCTCCTGAGTAGCTAGGATTAATGTCATGCACCACCACAACCTGTTTAGGGATCTCATTTATTGGTACAATTCCTCTTTCCTTCCCTTTCCTTGTTTTTCTTTTTGTGATGCTGGGAACCAAACCCAGAGACATCCCATTCTAGGCAAGCCCAGTATCACTGAGCTATACTCCCAACCTGAGTCTCCCAATCTTTCAGCATTGTGAAAAAGAAAAAACAAAAAAACAAAAAACTCTTCATATAGCAATAAACCATGTGATTCATAAAATCATACTTTAACTGTCTCAGTATTTTAACCGTACAAAACAAATTTAGCTCATTTTCTCCTCCAAAAGCCCATGGCCTTTATCCTCTGGTCTTGTCTTTTACCTAGAGATGCCAATCAGTCTAAAGTCATGCTTCCTAATGAGCTCCGTTAATTCCAGCTACCCGAGAGACTGAGGTAGGAGGATCGGAAATTCAAAGTCAGGTTAGGAAATTTAGTGAGACCCTGTCTCAAAACCAAATAAAAAAGGTTGGGGATGTAGCTCAATGGTGCTATACTTGCCTCGAATGTGTTCAATCCCAAGTACCACAAAATAAATAATTGTAAAGGATAAAAATGAATTCCAAGTACATCAGTCATTGCAAGCAAAGTAAATGGTTTAGTGTAGTTTAGCTTAGTGAACTTAGAAGGAAGAGATTGTTTCAGACAGTAATAAATAAAATCCAGCTATGTGCTTAAGAGAAACATAGAGAAAGGAAAAAGAAGTGAAAGGACAGAAGAGGTGAAACCAGACAATTATTTACCAAAGAAAGTGCTTTAGTCAGCTTTTTCACCTTTGTGACTAAAAAGATCAGACCAGCACAATTGTAGAAGAGAAAAAGTTTATTTGGGGGCTCATGGTTTCAGAGGTCTCAGTCCATAGACAGCAGCCTCCATTCCTCAGGGCTCAAGGTGAGGCAGAACACGAGGGTGGAAGAGTATGGTGGCAGCTCCCATGATGATCAGAAAGCAGGAAGAGAGAGAGATCTCCATTTGCCAAATACAAATATGTACCCCAAAGCCACGCCCCAATGCCCCACCTCCTCCAGTCACACCCCACCTGCCTCCAGTTACCACTCAGTTAATCCCATCAGGGGATTAATTCACTGATTGGGTTAAGTCTCTCACAACCCAATCATTTCCTCTCTGAACACCTCACATCCAAACCACAACAGAAAGCTAGTGTAGCTATGTTAGCTTCATCCCAAAAGGGTTGTTACCTGTGAAAGTGCTATTTAAGCTAAGAAGTGTCAAGCAGAGTTCCCGCTTGGTGAAGAATGGAGATTCCACAATTTGGAGGATGGTTCTCACTTTTCAAATTATCCGTTCAATTCATTCAACTCATTAACTAAAGAAAATAAAGGCTGAGCTAACAAAGCTAAAACACAGTCCTTGCTCTCAAATGTACAATATTGTAGAGGATACAAACAAATAACTACACTAACAATTAAAGCCCAGTGGTCAGGGCTGTGACAGAGGAGAACAGGCAGAGTCTCCAGAATCTGAGATGGAGGAAGGAATTTTGAAGGGTATTTCATTCATTCACCTATTGAATGAATTTCCCTGATATCAAGGCTGGCCTCCTACTCCTGATTCCTGACACTTGTGACTCTGACGGGAAGAGGTTATTTCCACAGGAGTAAGGTGGGCCATCGCTCTTATTTGGTTGGGAAATCCAGCAAGTCATAGTCCAGGCTCAGATCAGCCTGCAGAAGGTCCAGCAAGAGATGAAGGATGGAAGGAAGACAGGGAGGGAAATAGAAAGTATTTGGAAGCCCAGAAAGATGCTTAGAAAAATCATAATTCATATCAGTGGTGGGAAGGGGAGGCGTTTGAGTCAATAAGGGCAGAACTGGCAACATCAGGTATGGACCTATACTTAGGAGGCCTGACATCTTGGGTCAGCTAAGTATCAGAGTTTAAGTGCCAGGCAGAGGGACAGTGGCTCAAGCAAGGTCGCTATCCAGTTACTAAGGGGGTGGGGCGGGGGCATTGGGCAAAGGAAGTCAGGCAATAAGGAGGGTGTGCGTTCCCCTAGGGGTTAACCTGAGCTTCTTTAATCTCTCCAAACGGAGGCCAGGGTTGGTCCAGGAGAACTTGCAGAGAGAAACCATCCTGCCCAATTATGGGAGAAAGAGTCTGAGCTGAGGAACCAGGTAGACTCTGACACCACCTTGAGAATCTCATCTCTTCAAGCTCCATGATTCTCCCTCCAAGCTCCTCTTTTTATCCCAGCGACTCTGGGAGAGGATACCCCCACTGAATGGCTCTGTGGAGACCAATTAATTAATGTCTTCCTGCCTGTCAGAAAGAATCTACTAATTTGAAAGCACTGGCTACCTGGGAAAGAAAGAATATGAGGATGGATGGAGAAAGAGGCACTGAAAGGGAAAATTGAGGCCCAGACATACATTCAGCGACTTTTATTTTCCGATGATCAGCTCTGCCTATGGCATCCTAGAACCATACAGGGGCCTCAAGACAGGCACCACCCAGCCAAGAGCGGTTGGGCATAGCTGTACTGTATATAAAATGCCATGTAATGACTGGTTGGGGTTAATCAAATATAATGCCCATCCCAGACCTATTAAATTGCACCACAAAAGAGGCTTTAATCAGTCTTTTATCAGCGTGGTGCTCTGGACTAAGAAGACAGCTTTTGTTTGCCCATATAAGAGACAATGGGAGAGCCAGGATCAGCCTGCTCTCTGGAGTACAACAAGTGAATTGTCCACAAACAACAGATCATTCAAGGCCATGGGAGAGGAAAGGCAGGAGGGGCTGCATGAATCTACAAAAGTGCTTACTGTTAATGGTCACAGCCCTGAGTGTTTAAATTCAGGCCACATTCCCGCTGGAGCTTCCAAAATATAGGGAGGAGAGAAACAAAAAGGAGTCCAGTGTGCTCCCTGTAAGTCTATCTGGCTTTGGCCCTCTGCAGGACATTCTTATTTGCTGCTTGCTGAAAGCGGGAAGGAAAACCGACCTTTGGTTCTCTCACTAAGCACAGCTCAGATCTCCCAGGGTTGGATGTACTTCAGACGGCCGGCTGTGGATTAGAGTTAGGTGCTTAGGTTTTATGCCAAACTGCACCTGTCCCACAGTGCAAGCTCCTCTTGGGTTATGGAAGGGACGGACAGAGAAGGTTGACAAAAGTCAGCAGAGAAGAAAGAGAAAAGAGGGGGACCTTCTTTGACCCCAAACGTAATGACGTTTCAAGGATGCAAATCAATTTTGTTGTTTTCCGGTGGCAGGCTGAGACACACCCAGGTATAGAAATAATCACACAAATTTAAAAATTCACCTTTTCTGCTTAGAATCAGAGAATGCTAAAGTTGAAAAAGTCTTTCTTTTTAGTTCTGGGAATTTAAACCAGAGGCACTTTACCACTGAGCTGCCTTCCCATTCATTTTTTATTTTGACACAGGGCTAAATTACTGAGGCTGGCCTTGAACTTGCAATCCTCCTGCCTCAGCTTCCTGAGCCTTTGGGATTATAGGCATATTATCAGATCATCTTTCTTCATATTGTTATGGTCTTCCGATGAGGGTGTGGATTTTAAAAAGGAAAAAAAAAAAGTCTGGGCGCAGTGGTGCACACCTGTAATCCCAACAGCTCAGGAGGCTGAGCTAGGAGGATTACAAGTTCAACACCAGCCTCAGCAATTTAGAGAGGCCCTTGAGCAACTCAGGGAGACCCTGTCTCTAAATAAAATGCAAAAAAAAAAAAGGGGGGCTGGGAATGTGGCTCTGTGGTTAAGTGCCCCTGGGTTCAATCTCTAGTACAAAAAAAAGAAAGAAAAAGAAAAGAAGAAGAAACCTGAGAATTACAGTCCCCTCCTAGAAGAGTACCTCAGATTCTGGTATGATTACAGAGCTGCCATCGGAATGTGTCATGTGTCACTGGGGGAAGAAAGATTGAGAATGACTGAGTTAGTTCCACCCAGGCATTTCATCTATGAGAACTTTCAAGAAAGAAAGTGGCCTCACTGATTTAGAAGCACAGAGGGGATCAGAGCCTCTATCATGATTTCAATGCGAAACCCAGGACACAGCCAATCACACCATGAAGCCTCACCCCTGAGCTTCCTTGGGAAGAGACAACTCCTGAAACACTGTGGGCATATATATCATCAGCCATCCTCAATAATAAGTCACCCAATAGTGGCCAAATCTTTGAGCTCATCACTGCTGGTCTTCGGAGTGTAGATTTTTGTTGGTGAGCCAACATTTTCCTTTCTGCTCTAGAAGGAATTTTGCTTGAGGCTCTTTAAGGAATTAGAGGAGGACGGATGGACGGAATTAGATTGACTGGAAATGGAGAAAGCTTTCCTGGCCAGACTAGATCGGTGGCCCTGACTCGAGTTCCAAGAAAAGGCAGGAGTGCCGCTGCCTGATTTGGTCTTGCTCACAGCTGCACTGAAACATGTGTGGGGGCTGATAATGACACAGGACCTCCTTATGATCAGGTGGGAGAGACACCTGGGGTGATTCCATTTATGGAAAAATTGCTGGGATGTAGGTGTCTGAAAATAAAAGGAATCAATGCCTCGTCTGAATGGCCATTCAGGCTAGGATGGGAGGGAGATAAGAAAAGGAGGAGGGAAGAACGAAAGTCCTCTGTGGGTAGTGAGGAGGGCCGGCAGTCAGAGGCCTGCCATTCTTTGTCATCCAGTGTTGCTGACCCGTGCTTTGAAAGGGTTCAGCTTCCCCAAAGATATTCTGAGCTGTAATTGCAGATTTCCATTTTAGGTTCTTGTTCTCTCCCATTCTGCTCTGGACAATCAATTCGAAATCCCTCCTCAGGCATTGTGCAAAATGCTTTTGCAGGGTTGATGGAGGATCTGTGTTGTGGCCCATGTGAAAGTATCAATTTTTTTTTCCTGCATGTAAATGGGAGTGGTTATAGCAAAGTGATTATTAACTAAATTAGATCAACAAATTGGGCTGGCGGGGCTTAGTGACATACCCCCTGGATAATAAGTTCTTTGTAAATTATATTAATTATGACTTTGCACTGCAGTAATGAAACTAGAAGCTTTCTAGTTTCTTGCAGGCTTCAGTAGTAATCCTGCCTCAGGTTTTTTTTTTTTTTTTTTTTTTTTTACTTATTTACTTATGTTTCTGGCAATTAAGCTCTCTCCAAAATGTACAAACGATTTCCTTTTTTAAAATTGTTATGAGAGGAGTATCATATAAAACCTGCTGTTACTGAAAATATGATCTTGTAAAATAAATAAAGGGGAAACTCTCCTATTCATGAGATCAGCAAGAAGTTATTATTAAAAATCTTAATAAAGAAAACTGTGCTTATCAATTCTATTTTTTTTCCTCTTTCTTAAAAAAAAATGGAGTCCTTCCCTTTGAGTTAGTTTTAACTGAAAAGTAGGAAAACAAAAAGATACGTTGATGGTCTTGACTATGGTTGTTCAATAGGATAAAAAATATATAGAAATAAAAGGAATTACCCCATGTACGTATTCCCTCACAATGAACAATGAGCTGCCAGGTTTACCTGTTTGAAGCTGCAATGTGGCTCTAAGCACATTGATGTCCCTCAGCTAAGTGTCCCTATGTCTTACTCTGCATTTGTGCCCTGCACTTTTCCAGGCCACCAGGACTTCCCTCTTTCCAGACCCTTGCTATCTTTTTTTTTTTTTTTTTTAGTGGTAGTGGGGCTTGAACCAAGGACCTCACACAGTAGACAAGCACTCCACTGCTGAGGAGCTACATCCCCCACCCTTTATTTTATCTTGAGACACAGTCTCACTAAGTTTCTCAGGCTGGCCTTGCACTCGCCATCCTCCTGTCTCAGCCCCACGTAGCTGGGATTCTAAACTGTGCTTTAACATCAGATTTCTTGCCACCTCTTTAGCTCAGCCGGTCAGGAATGACTCTGTCTCCCTCCAGGAACCAATATTGACCTGAAGTCAGGCTGACCTGATTTCAATCTTTTAGGTAGAATGGCATGATTCTGCTGTTTTTATCCACCTGAGAGGGTCAGATATTGGGAATGGTTATGGCAAAATGATTATTGGTCAAATACTGGTTATTTCCTACAGTTCAGCATAATGTCAATTTCTCATTATCTCTCAGATAATGTATTTTAAATACTTGCTTATTTATGGCTCTTATTAGTCACCATTTGCTGTGGTCTGCTGTGACTTGAAGAGGCAGCAGAGGTGTCTCGTTTCAAGTTAGTTTTGTCAAGACTCTTTTGAGGTTCGTCTCTTCCTCCCAGGCACTGCTTTTGTAATTGGGAATATCTGGGGGAAGGCAGGTCCCAGGGCAAGGGGGCAGACGTAGGAAGAGATGACCGCCAAGTGACACGATGAAAAAAGAACTTGGCCTCCCACACGGTGCCAGAGGCTCAAGAGGTTGAGGCAAGAAGGATCACGACAAGTTCAGAACCAGCCCCAGCAACTTAGCGACACTCAGTCTCTAAATAAAATATTTTAAAAGCTGGGGACGTGGCTCAGTGGTTAAGTGTCCCCAAGTTCAATCCCTGATACTAAAAAAAAAAAAGGAATTTGGCAGGACACCCCCTGTATAGGATAACATAGAGTAGGAGGTTGGAACTCAGGGGATATGGGAAGATGAGGGGTGCTTTTCCCCAGAAGAGGCAACTTCATTAGGTCTGGAAGGACAACTTGGTGGGGGACCCTCCAGGCTCAGTTCAGAGATCCTCAGGCTGTTAAGGTCTGAGATTGTGAGCACCACCATAAGATAAAGTGGGAGAGATGGGCAAGGCCCATGGGGCAGAGCTGGCTTTTGTAAGGGGGTTGCTCTTTAGCATGTGCAAGACCCTTCCCAGCACCACAAAACAAAAAGTAAAATAAAATATGTCACTAGGATTCCTCCGAGGATCTGCAGGTGAGGAGCCCTGACATTCCTTATCTCCCCCAAACATCTGGTGGCAGGATCACTCTGTGGAGGACCTTGTTAAAGAGTAGGGGACATCCTGGAAGACAATGGGGAGCTACAGAAGGATCTTAGGAAAGTGACATCATTAGATTTGTCTCTTAATAAAAGCACCCAAGGGCTGTCTGGAAGATGGATCACAGGCGCTTGTGTTAGATGGCAGAAAAGCCAATTAGGAAGCTATTTTAATAATTTAGAAGAGAGCCAAGAGTCTGAACAGGGCAGAGTTCATGAAGACAGAGTTGACCCAGCCTTAGTTAGCAAAAGTCTCTGGGGAGAATTGCCCAGGAGGCCTGGTCCTCCTGTCCCTAACCCTATCCTCACGGGGTGGCAAATACTTTCAAAATTAGATTTCCCATCTGGGAAGATCTTGAATTAGTCACATGACCAGAGGCCTGTCACCCCACCCCACAGGGATAGCCATGGCACTGGATGTCCACTCAGAGCTGGTTGTCCTGCTTCTTCCTATCATATGCTTCAATTTTTTTTTTTCTTTAATAGATCAATTCTCTGCTGGGCATAAGGTCTAGTCCTGAATCCTGGCCTCCAAGTCCAGAGCTCTGTACTTTCTTTTATTCATTTTTTATTGGTTATTTTTAGTTATACATAACATTAGGATTCATTTTGACATAATTATAAAAGTGTGAAAATGATTTGCTCTAATTAGTCCCCAGGATTTCCCCTTTCCCTCCCCTCCTCCTTCCTCCCTCTGTTCTCTTCTCTCTGCTCTACTGATCTTTCTGCTGTTTAACTTTTTTTTTTTTTCCAGTTAGTGTCTTGTGCATGTACACAATGATGAGATTCACTGTGGTATATTCATGTATGTTCACAGGATCCAGCTATCCCTCTCCTTGGTATATATCCAAAAGATCTAAAGTCACTATACTATGGTGATAGTCACATTAATGCTTACCGCAGCACAATTCACAATAGTCTAACTATGGAGTGAACCAAGGTGCTTTGTACCTTCTTAAAACCTGCCATACCATTTCTGTTCTTCCATTCCTTGAACTGAGCCATGTACTCTCTGTCCTCCTGGGAAAAACTATCCATCTCCTTCATGTTTTGAAGTAGTGCAGAAGTCTGCTCCTCAGTCAGCTTTCGCTGGCTGCCCCTCTCTGTTCCCCCAAACTCAATGACTCTCTCATGGCGTCTATGTTTTGCACATGAGTTTATTATTGGTTGCATTATTCCCCGTAATATTTGTGTATGTGTTTATCCATCCACCTCCTCCACACCTGAGATCCTTGACTTTAGGACCATGTCTCATATTGTCGTTTCCCTAGTGGCTCACACAGTCCCTAGCAGATAATTGATGATGAGTATTGGGTAAACTGACTTGAAATGAATTCACCCCCTTGCTGCTATAATCATGCAAGACCACTAACTCAGCCTGGGCCTAGCTGTCCTGTCTTCTTAGGACTTGCATGTCCCCCACCTACCTCAACTTGCCTATCTCCTGTGGTCCGACTTCCTGCTACAAGTCCTCAGTTTGAGGGACTCTGCCATTCACCCAGAATCAAGACTGAGTTTGTCATGCCTCTTGGACTGTATGTCCTCCCTCAGTGGCCTCCCTCTGTTGGGCCAGATTTTCTCTGGCCAGTCCTTGCTTAGCCTCTGCTACCACCTGGTCTGCTTCTGAGACTAGAGCCCAAGATACTTTGTGACCCCTCTGGGCATGTGGTTTGGATCCATTAGGGATATTTTTTCCAAAGGCAGTCAATTCATGGGATAGGTCACACCTAAGGTAGCCCCATGGGAAAAGTTTGACCCACAGGAGGCCACACAGTTAGTAAGTGCCGGCCACCTGGAATCAGGCCCCGGTGTGCCTGCCTCCAAAGTCTGGGAGTGTTTCCCTGCTCCACCCGGCCTTGGAGTCCCACTCAAGTGTGCCTCGGTTACATCCCACTAACTTCCTTTTAGCATTTATCAGCCATTAACACAACCGAGCATATGAGATTGCCCAAAGTTTTGCTGAGAATGGGTTTTCACAGCCTGGTCGGGGGGTACAGTAGGGGCCATGGAGCCCCCCAAGAGAGTGAGGGAAGACCCCAGCCTTGGGAGGCTGAAAGCAACTGAAACAACTCCACTGGTTCACGGAGGACTTAGTTCTTTATGCAGCAACTAAAATATTTCAAATCTACTGCCAGAGAGAGCTTCTGTCACAGCTCTTCATGTCACCGGGAGGGAAATATGGGCTCCTCCTGGAGTTCCTGATTCCAAATCTGTTGCTACGTTTAAAAAGTAATGTTAATAGATACAATAAGATGGAGTCCTACCCAGTCACTTTGCTGTCTGTAGGAAAACCTTGGCTCTGGAAAAGAGACTGCCTGGTAGGAAACCAGAGACGTAGAAATATGTTTTGGGACTCATGTTCCTGGCCTGAAACGGATCTCTCATTAGGGAGGGTTGGCTGAGGCCAAGGTTCCCAAGCGGCGGATGGGGGAGAAGCCAAGTCGTTTGTTTCTCTGCTGCTTCAGTGGAGGCAATAGGGCATTCGGGAAAGGGGCATTGGAGTTTCTGCCACCTCTTCCAAGGGAAAAGGGAGACCAGGTGGGTGTCTCCTCCATAGAACAGACGGGTGGGCCTTGCCTAGGACAAACCCTCTTTGAAACTGTGGACAAGCTTCCTGTTGGCACTTCTAAGGAGCCCCCCTCAGTTCTGGGTGCCCCAAACTACATTCACAAAAGAACATAAACATACAATAAGATGGGATCCTACCAAGGTCACATTGCCACAGGAAAACACTGGCTCTGGGAAAGGGGTTGCCTGGTAGGAGACAGAAGACACAGACATACGTCCCTTCAGAAGGAGCAAGACCCTGATAACTTTGACTTTGGACTTTTAGTCCCTGGAACTGCATTAGCATGGATATGTGTATACATCTATATATGTATCTCTATATTTTTTTAAGCCAACCAGCTTGTGGTACTTTTCGATGGCCATCTTAAAAAAACAAATACAAGTGCACATTAACCACTTTTTTTTTTCTTTTTTCTTTCTGGTTTTGCATTTCTCAGCACTTGCCAAAGTTCTTGGCAGCCCAATAGGAGATCAATTAACACAAATTGAAGGAATGAGCAAACTGTTCTATATGCCCAATCTATTTACATAAATGTATATTGATATACTTTCTGATCTATTTCAATTGTTTACTCTTCCAAAGGGTCTGTGAATCCATGCATGTGGGCTGAATAAATAATGTTTATCATGTAAGGGTGTATCTTTTACTAATCTTCATACAAATAAAATTAACTGGCAATAATTTTTGCCAAAAAACAATAATAATAATAATAAAGTCAAAATAGAGTTAACATTTGCTAATAGCCAAATGTGAAGAGTTACAAAAGGAAGGCTCTGTTTTCTTCCCCCACGTTCTCTCTGAAGCTGTCAAAATCGTTTGGTCATGACAACAGAGTATTGAAGCCTCTGCCCAGCTAAATACTCAACTATAGATTCTGGTCTGGATGATAGTCAGTATCATTGACCTGGAAAGAAGGACAATGAAGGATGCGATTCATTTCCTGTGTATATCTCTTGCGGCTGTCGTGATGTAGAAGTTGCCTCATATTTGTGAAACACGAGTTTGAATCATAAAATCTTCATTTTTTTTCCCAAATGCCATTCTGTGCTGCTTTCCTCTCCCTGTTGTTGAAGTTAATTAATGAATTTGTCCTTAGTACAGTGTTTCTCAAAGTGCACACAATGGATCGCCTGTGATTAAAACAGCATGTGGTGTAGATGCCGAAAGAGACAGAGGAGTATCACAGAAAAGAATTCAGAGTTAAGGCCAAGTCCATATGGAAATCTAGATTAAAAAAATCTAGATTAAAAATAAAGGGCAATTTAAGGCATGGGTGGTGATGGGGTGTCGTAGAATAATCAATAAATGGTATTTGGAAACTGGGTAGCCATCTGAGAAGAGGTTGGAATCAAAGTCTACATCTTATACTAGAATAAATTCTACATGGATCAAAGTTTTATTTATTTTTTAATTTGTTAAGTTACTTGTATCAGTCGGCTTTTTCACCACTGTGGACTTAAAAACCTGACCAGCACAATTGTAGATTGAGGAAAAGTTTATTTGAGGGCTCACAGTTTCAGGGGTCTCAGTCCACAGAACTCCAGCACCATGCCTTGGGGCTCCAGGTAAGGCTGAAATCAGGGCAGAAGAGTGTGGTGGATGGAAATGCTTCACATAATGATGAGGAAGCAGAGGGTGAGACTCCACACGCCAGATACAAAATATATACCCCAAAGCCACACCCCCATGCCCTACCTCCTCCAGCCACATCCTAACCACCTTCAGTTGCCACTCAGTTAATCCTACCAGGCAATTCATTTGCTGCTTGAGTTAAGACTCTCACAATGTAACCATTTCTCCTCTGAATTTTCTTTTTTCTTTTTTTTTTTCTCCTCTGAATTTTCTTGCATTGTCTCACAAGTGAACTTTTGAGGGACACCTCACATCCAAACCATAACAGTACTAGAAGAATCTATGGGATGATTTTTCATAATCTTAGTGTGAAGAAGACCTTTCTAAGAATGACATAAATCCTAGAAGTCATTAAACAAAATGTTAATTAATTCGATAATAAAAAAAATTACATTTTTAGTTGTCGATGGACCTTTATTTTATTTATTTATATTTGGTGCTGAGATTTGAATCCAGGGTCTTGCACATGCCAGGCAAGTGCTCTACACTGAGCCACAACCCCAGCTCCGCAATGACAAAATTTTTATTCAAAGTACTACCCTGCAAAAGCATTAAAAAAATAATAATAATAACAGGCTGGGAAAAATATTTGCAACTCACATCACAGTTGAAGGCTTAATTTCCCTAATATATAAAGAGTGCCTAGAATCCAATAAAATAAATATCAAAAGATTCTCTAGAGAAGACTCTCACAACCCAACCATTTCTCTGTATGACTAACTGTCGGTAATCCCAGAGACTCGGGAGATTGAGGCAGGAGATTGCAAGTTTGAGACCAAACTCAGCAATTTAGCAAGACCCTGCTTCAAAATAAAATATTAAAAGGGAACTAGGGTGTGGCTCAGTTGTTAAGAACCCCTGGGTTTAATCCCAGGTACCAAAAAAAGGTTCATTAGAAAAATGGCAAATGACAACGAGTGGATGTCACAAAAAGAAAATATGACTCAAATATTTAAACATGCTCATCCTTTTCTATATGGTAAAAGAAATGTAAATTTAAACATCATTGTGATGTTATCTTTTATCTACCATATTGATATAGTTAAAAAGACTAAGAATACACTTTCTTGAGTAAAATTTACAGGAAAATGACACACTGGTAGTTATATTCTTATAACTATAATTATTCATATAACTTCTGTGAAGGGCAATATGGTCATATCTACCAAAGTAACTCTCATTTATCCCAATAATTCTACTTCCAAGAATTTACCCAGATATAGTTACTCTGTGTGGAATAACATGTACAGGTTACTCATTGCTACATTGTTTATAGTTGGGAGAAATTAGGAATAACATATGTGTCCATATGTAGCAGATAGCTAAATGAAGGATGTTATACTTCCACAATGGAATACTATGTAGCCATTAAAAAATAATGAGAAATCTTTATATACTGGTACTACATTATCTGAAAGAAACTAAGTGAGTGGGAAATAAAGCTTGAGAAAAGTGTGTATGACATGCTCCCATATGAATGAAAAGAAAAAAATATGTATGCAATTTTTGCTTAATGAGCATAAAATATTTCTGGGAAAATACACAAGAACATGTCAGATTCTTATGCTACAATCCCTACCTCATACTTACTAAATCATCAAGTCTGCAGAACTGGTTTTGAACCTCACTGAAGTTGAATAGGGCAGAACAATTGGAGAAGGACTTTAAGATCCTCACCCCTTTATTCTAATAACTAATTCCCTATGCTTATTACCCCAACTTTGTCTCAGTAAACTACTTAGTTCCATTGCTTCCAACCTCTCCTTCCAGGGACAAGGGGTCCCAGGGTCAGGGAGTCCAGAACCAGGATGGATTAACCATGCCTGAAGCTGGCCAACAGTTTCCTCCCCACCTTTGAGATGAGCATTCTGGAAAGAGAGGCAAAACTCAATGGGCAGTTCAAGAGAGCAAGTTGGATGCAAAACCAGAGCCCTGAGGTTTGTGTTGACAACAAAGTGCAGGAGATACGGAGGAGCCAGTTTGGAGAAGGAAGGGCCAAAGATGTCACCTGAGGCAATGGAACTGGAGAAGCCTTTCCAGAGAGCCAGAAACGGAGCCTCTGGTTGGGAAACCAGTAGGAAACAAGTTCAGGTTTCTGATTTTTCCAGAGCTAAAGTTTGGTCTTCTCTTTCCAAGCACTACTGCCATCACCAAAACCCACACCTGCACTGAGTCATATCACAGGGCTTCTCCCCGCACCCCCATCTCAGCCTTTCCTGCCTAAACATCCGAAGGCCTCTTGTTATAACCAGTCACAAAGCCCACGCCTGTCCCTCCAGTCCCCAGCGCTCTAGGGCCATATTCTGAGGACACCTGGGCAGGACTGGGCTTAACTTCTAGAACCAGAAGCTTTCTCTATTCTCCAGGGTCCTTACTCCCTTGGCAAGCTCTAGTTCCTAGATCTCTGCTCCCACTTCAGCACGGTTATACCAGAAAGCCAAGACCCCCAACATAAGCTGGGGGTATGGAATTCACATCTCAAGAGAGATGGCAGCTTCTGCCTGGAGCAACTTGGTCTGCAAACAGAGTTAACCTGAAACTAGATAAGAAGGGAAGAAATCATATTCGCTACAGGTTTAATTCCTAGTGGTGGACACCAATGGCACAAATGTTTGCACAATCAGGTTTGTACAAGTACAGGCCCTGTAATCAGGTATCAGGAAAAAAAAATTAGGTAGACAAGTGGGTTAAGGGGTAACCGTTATCAGAAGTCCTGTGATATATAAATCTTATTATAAAGCGAAGTCAGCCCCAGACCACTCTTGGCCAAAGTAGGTGTGGTATTGGAATCTGTTCGAATCTTCTCACTTGGTTGAGCAACCATAGGTAGCCAGTTAGGGAGCTAAAGAATTGCAGAATATTCCAAGCCTATGATAAGTATGTGTGCAGCGTGGTGTGGTGGGAGGGCACTGGACTAGGTGCTGGTAGACCCGAGGATTGGTTCTAAAGTCCTCTCTATCTATGCTCCTTGTTCCAATGAGCTCCTCTCCTACCCCAAACCTTGCCCAATGTGGCCTCCTTTTTCTCCACACAGCCTCTCTGGTTCCAGGAACTGGTTCTACATGCACCTTCCACCTAATCCTTGTGGTCTAGAGCAACTTGGCCCTTTCAGTCTGTTTCGGAGCAGAGCACTCTCAGCATTATGGGAGATTTGGCCATTAGCAATTTTGGCAACACTTGAATCCCCGAGAGTGAACAACCTTGTGTCCTTATCAGCTGAGTTCAAACAATGAAGTGTTTAATTTCCAAAGGGAATCTTGGCCCGTGTTGGGCCTATAGAAACTTCTAACTAAGAAGAGGGAACCGATTCTCGACATATGAATTGTCCTGGTCATACTAATATGAGATATTTTTGATCCGTTTTTTTTTTAAATGAAGCAGAAACTTCTTTTAAAAAGAGGAATAAACATCACATTGGCCTTTGAAGACTTCATTTGTCCCCAGTTTTGAAGATCCTCTTCCCACATTATAGTTTAAAAACCGTTTTCCACTTTTTCTAAGGAAGGAGTCCTTACCATGGTTGCTCACAAAATGTCAGCAATTGTGAGTGAATGTTAGCAAAGTAGCTGTTTTCTGCTTCAGATAAACCCTGCCTGATCTCTTCTCTCCTTTCTCCCCACATTGTGAGGCAAATTAAAAAAAAAAAAATCAGAATTCTTATTCTAAGAAAAGAAGGATTCAGAATTTCTTAAACATCTGATACATTTAAACATCTCCTAGAAACTCATTTAGTATTCAAGTGTTGAGGTTTTTTTCCTGCCAAAATGTCTTAATTCATCTCCCTACTGACCAGTCTCTCTCGAGAAGTGACTTTTATTATTTCAAAGTAATTTTCATGATTTCACTGCCTGCCTTAGAAACCTCGAGGAGTGTGTCACATCCTACAGGGCAAAGTCAAGTCCCTCACCCTGGCATTCAAAGCCCTCAGACTTTGTTGTTATTGTTGTTGTTATTCTGTGTTGGGGATCAAACCCAGGGCTTCGCCCTTGACAGGCAAACATTCTACCACTGAGCCACACCCCCAGCCCCAGGTCTTGTTTCCTACTAGTACTCTAAAGGAGCTCTTAGTTCAAGCCAGAGAGAGATCTCATTGCTTCTACAAAATATCTGACATATTTCTGATACCTCTCATTTCTCCTTTTTTTTTTCTGTTTACCCAAAGTTGTAACTAAGTATCTCACTCCAGTCCTACTGCTTCCATAATTGAAAGCCACAGAGCCAGCAAGCTCTCTCTTCCTGTTATATGAAATCTATTCCTACCTACTTCCCTATGAAATCTATGCCTACTGACTTCTCTATTTGGCATGTTGTCTTTTAACAGACCTTGGTTTTTTTTTTTTTTTTTTTGTATCAGGAATTGAAGGGTGCCCTTTTTATGCTTTATTTTGAGACAGGGTCTCGCTAAAGTTGCTAGGGCCTCATTAAGTTGCTGAGGCAGGCTTTGGACTTGCAATCCTCTTGCCTCGGCCTCCCAACAGACCTTGTATTTTTGACTTGTTTTTCTGCTCCACTTATGTACATATTTACATTTTCCTGTTTGGTGTTTGAGATCAAGGATCATGTCTGTGATATTTGCTCATTTCAATTGATTGACAGTTAAAAGATAAAAACCCTTTTGCTTTTCTCATAACCTTCCCTACTTGCCTTTTTTTTTTTTTTTCCATGAACCATTTTTGTTCCAAAAGGCCAATATTTTTCTTTCTGGTTGAAACTTGTTTGGAATTCCAAGTCTTAGCACTGGAAGGGATCTCTCCAGGAGAGACAGGGAAGCTCTCTCTCTTGGCACCCTGGGATGCCTCTCCATGATTTCCACCTTTCATCTGTCAAGGTCTTCTCCATGAGCATGCGCTTAAGCACTCTGGCTCACTGTGAACAAATACAAAAAGCCTTCCCTAGGGTCACCTTCCCACAAAATGGGCAGGTTTTGCTAAACTACTAAGGGAAGCCAAAAGGGAAATAAACAACAAAGAAAAAAAAAATTGAAAACAGACTTCTCCATTATAAATGTGGAGTACTTCTAGCCTGAACTTAAGCCCAAGGTTCTCAGACCTGTTCTATTCCACAAGCCAACTACATTACCTACCATCTGCTCCCAAATAAAGACAGCACAAGTTTTAGGCATAAAGACTTGGGTTTATCTTTCCCAGTCCCCAAGTTGTCTCAAGCTGAAGAGTACGTAGCATTTTACAGCCTGCTACTTACTCGTTGGCCATATGCCCTGCATTCTTTCTTTCCCCAAAGTGTTCATCTATAAAATGAGGAGAGTTATAAAGTTGAGGTGAGGATTGACCTAGGCAAAGCCGTGAGCATATGGAAAGTACTCGACAAACACTGTTCATTATTACGGCATGGGTGAGACTGGCCCAGCCAGGCAGTGGATTGGGGTGGAGAGTGAGTGGGGAGAAGAAGAAAGAGAGGTCTCAACTTCAACCCCAACACCCATACCACCCACCTAAGCCCTGTCCATCTTCTTTTTCTAGTTTCTTCATTGAAAGACATGCTTCTCAGGCACAAGGGCTATCTACAGGAGCACAGGTTCACCCATTCAGCCCAAACAACCATTCTGGCTCAGCACTGTGCAGTAATTGTCATACAGCCCCATAGCCTCACCATTTTTCCATGTCTTACAGGCATGCTCCCTCTCCTTGTCTACAATTGTTCTGCCGTATCCAGTTGCTCTTAACTCAAGATGGAAAACGCCGAGCCTCTCTGCTTTACTGTCTGAAGAGCGTCTGACATCGTTCAAACAGATCACCTGTTTTTAAAAAAAAAAAAAAAAAAAAACCTTTTTGGGGGTGGTACCAGGGATTGAACTCGGGCATTCGATCACTGAGCCACTTCCCAGCCCCATTTTGTATTTTATTTAGAGACAGGGTCTCACAGAGCTAATTAGCAGCTCACCATTGCTGAGGCTGGCTTTGAACTCGCCATCCTCCTGCTTCAGCCTCCCGAGCTGCTGATATGAAGGAGTGTTGCCACCGCACCTGGCTGAAACAAACAAACAAATAAACCATTTTTAGTTGTAGATGGACACAATACTTTTTTAGTTGTAGGTGGACACAATTATTTATTTATTTGTTTGTTTTTCTGTGATGCTGAGGATTGAACCCAGTGCCTTACATGTACTGGGCAAGTGCTCTGCCACTGAGCTACAACCCTAGCTCTCACAGATCACCTGTTGACCTTAATTAAATTCTTTATCCTCTCTGGGCCTCAGTTTCCTCACCTGTGGGAAAGTGGATTTGACTCTCTAAGGTCAGATGATCTCTATAGTCCTTTTCAACTGTAACATTCTCCGTTACCACAGTAGAGAGGCATTGGGACTGAGAGGTAGACCAGAGCCTTGCTGTGGAAGTTCTGAGTTCTGGACCACAGCACTCTCCTCAGTCTCACACTTAGCAGGGAGCCACAGGAGGGAGTTGAGCAAGGAAATGAGGTGATTGGCTTTTTTTTTTTTTTTTTCTAATGTGCTACTGGAGATGGAACCCAGGGTTGTCCTACCACTGAACTATGTCACCAACCCTTTTTTATTTTGAGACAGAGTCTCCCTATGTTGCCCCAGGGTTGGCCTCCAACTTGCAATCCTCCTGCCTCAGCCTCTTCAGTAGCTGAGATTACAGGGTGTGCGCCTAGTTAACTTTCAACTTCTTAAGATCCCTTATATGAATGTGTGTTGTGGGAAGAAGTCTCCTCATGTTCAACCACTCTTAACTAGAAATTATTGAGACAGCAGTTGTAATTTACATTTTTTTTCAATGCCTGGGATTGAACCCAAGGCCTCAAGCATGTTAGGCAAGCACTCTACCTCTGCACTACACCCAGTGGCCTTCAGCTGTAATTTAGAAAAAGGGGACAGAGATCCTCAAGCTTTGGAGGAACATTAGATGATGACATTTAGCCAAAATATGGGAATGGGCACTGCAGAAGCCATCAAAAAAGGATGAATGAAGAAAATTTAATTCACTTAAACATAAAACTATGAATAAATAAACTGTGAGAACTACGGTTTCAGCCAGAATTGTATGTGGTATGGTAAGTGGCAACAAAAATCAAGAAGATGGTGGTAGAAGGGTAAATCTGTGAAATTCTCATCCTGTTCACATTGGGTTAACTGACATAGTAAACAATGGAATTAAATTTTTAACACGGTCATAATTCCTAGTGTTTCTCATAATTTTTTTTTTTGAAAAAATTTAGGAACTCAGAACTTTCATAGGGAAAAATATTTTTCTAAGGTTCAATTCTTATCATTTCTTTTCAATTTCCTTTTCCTCTGTTATATGCAAATATAAAGCTTTGGTTTTTGTTTTAAAGTAGCATGTAGAATATGATTCTTATTTATTTTTTTTTTTGAGAGAGAGAATTTTAATTTTTTTTTTTTTTTTTTTTAGTTTTTGGCAGACACAACATCTTTCTTTGTATGTGGTGCTGAGGATCGAACCTGGGCTGCACGCATGCCAGGCGAGTGTGCTACCGCTTGAGCCACATCCCCAGCCCAATGATTCTTATTTTTTTGCCTGCCAATCTTTCTTTCTCTCGTTTTACCTACATTTACCCATCTATTTACCTATTTATCTTTCTATGTCTTAGATGCACATGGTATGTTTCAACAGATCTTCAAAAATTGTCATTTGTTGTGGGCCTAAATGATGGAATATATTTTTTCACTTCTGTGTTTTAAGAAGGGTCATATATAATTTTATTTTATAGTACTGGAGTCAAACCTAGGAGGCCTTATGCATGTTAGGCAAGCACTCTACCACTAAGCTATATCCAAGCTGGTTTTCCACTCCCTAGAGAAAGAGTCTCATTAGTAGGTTGCCCAGGTTGGCCTTAAGTTTGTGATCCTCCTGAGTAACTAGGATTACAGGCACGTGCCACTGCACCCAGCTAGGTCATGTATAATTTTGATAGAATATATCAAGGATAACAGATTGAGTTGGTGTAGTATATTCTTGGTTATCAAAAAATACTCATGTAGCTTCGGGATTTTGAATTGGTGAATATTCATGAGGTGTGGAAAAGCATGATACACACCACAATTTCAATCACACAAAATGGGATATTGTATATATATAAATGCACATAACCTAGAGGGACACGTCCAACTAAGCTTCTTGTGACTGGATGACTTTGTTCTTTGCTTATGTTTTTTTTTTTCCTGTAATGTATGATTTACTTTTAAAAATAAAAATTATTTTAAAAACCATATATATATTATATATATATATATTATATATATATATATAAATTCTGCAAAAATCAAGCTTTCTTTTTCTTTTTTTTTAACAAAGGAATTTTTCCCACTTTATTCTGGAAATATTTTGTAACTATGCACAAGGAAAAATGAATATCTGCCCCTATACCCAAGCAATAATAGAACTTATGTTCCAAGCTTTTGATTTTACTATAATTATGAAGCGAGATGGTAATGGTGTAATTGTGAAATCAATATCCATACCTCTCGTCATACATCTTCCAGAAAGCAATATTTTAAGATTGGTAGTCTCATTTTCTTTTTGTCAAAGGGAATGTTTAACCTCACTAACAAATACATTTAAAAACAGATAGGAAATATTTTATCCTCATTTCATAGGTGAGTAAACAGCGTCCAAGGTAATAATAGACCTAAATAGTAGTAGAGCAGGGACCAGAACTGAAATGTTCTAATTTTCAAACCAGATGTTCCCAGAGAAAGACTGTTATTGTTATTTTCCCCTTGTTGAATATGACTGGTTTTCATGGCAATAAGACAACCAACAGATACCCAGCAGAGCCATTGGTTCATAGAATTTTAGACTTGCAAGGGACCTTAGGGATTGTCTTCTGTGCAAATTCTGCAGAGGGCCCTCAGCAGTCTCCTCTCTCAGCCCAAGCTGCAGTGAGGCTGTGCCTCCAGGCTCCCATTGCAGCCCAAACCCTATTTTTCCCTCTTATCTGGTTTACATATTAATGCTCCACATAAGACTTCCTCTGAAAAAGAGACATGGCTTCCACAAATAGGTTTAACATCACTGATAGTCTAATCTTACAGAAATAGAGAGGTGATTTAATATAATTGTGGCAAAGTGAGGACATTTTAAGAAGTACCAACCAATTCACAGGAGAATAAGCAATCTTGGACCAAGCATATTTTGGGACTGGGTGATTTCATTCCATTTAGGAGCAGCTGTTTTTCTGAATTCACACTTCTCCTTTTTTTCTAAACCACTAACTCCCCAACTCAAGTGCACAGACTGTACCAATCTTATGTGGTCAAGAAATTATAGATTTGATACATGAATAAGAAGCAGAGAAAATTTTCAAACATTTTGTTTTATCATGGTTCATATTCTAGCTTTGAACATCATCAAGCCAGGAGCAGCTGGGTCCGGTTAAAAGTAGCAGGAACTTTCTATGACAGGAATATCACTATGGTTCTGAGGTTGATGAAGTTGGCTGAGTGCAAGTTGTAGGCAATATAACAATATATATTGCTCAAGTGCTTTATAGATAATAATGAGCAAAGGAGCATTTGGTCCCCTTAGCGGAGCACAAGCTTTAGAATGATATATACCCAGTCTCACTTAGCAGTTGGGAAACCTCAAGCAAGTCCACTTAGCCTACTGGTACTCAGTTTCGTCATCTGTGAAATGGAACTATTATGAGGACCAGATGTAATGTCATGAGATCTTCCTCAAGACATTTTGGTTTCCTTTCCTTCTCCTTCTTGGAATGTTGAATGAGTGACATTTTATTAATTTAATTTAACTCTATTTTAAATATACAATAGTACAAGCCATAATATTTGGTAAATTACTTCTTTAACAAAGAATTATTTTTGCAATTGAATCAAAGCCAGTTGTCAATATATTGCAAGGAAAAGGCCCCTGGGCCAATAACTGTTTTGTTATACTTAAGTGGAAATTTACAAAATAACCATTTTTTATAGGTCACTGTGAATGAATAGATTTTTGGTGCTGAATAAACTTTACCTCTCTCAGATGGTTTCCTCATCCATTAGATGAACTTAGATAACCCCATTCATTCACTGATGAAACAATTTGCATGTGCCTATTATGTGGCAGGCATTTTTCAGGTGATGACCATATAGTGAGGAACATGATATTCCTTACCTTGTGGAGCTATTCAATAAAAGAGACATATGATAAGAAAATAAAGACTGGGGATATAGCTCAGTTGGTAGAGTGCTTGCCTTGCAAGCACAAGGCTCTAGGTTCGATCCATAGCACCATCAAAAAAAATAAAATAAAGTTATTGATAATAAAATTTGTTCAGGTAATGATAAAGTATTTGGTGAGTAGGTGATCTCTTGAGTTTTGCTTTGACTAGAAGATGATAAAATACCAGGCCATTCTTGTAATAAAGTATAATTATTTTTCTTACTGAATTAGTTTAATACAAGGTATACCTATAGATAAACTTGCAACTTCCTTAAAGTAGAAAAAAGTACTATCACACAGGAGATTTGAGAAAGAACATTTAAGAAATCTTAAATAAAAGAATTCAGAGGATTATAGTGGAAAATATGTTAGGCTGCATGTGTGAAAGTTGTCCGAATCAAATGGAGTTGCTTGTGTCAAACAAACAAATTTTGAAAAGCCAGAATGTTATGAAGGAGGGAACCTCATGCACATATACTGATAACAAGAACTATCACAAAAAACTGCCAGAACAATGATCTTGTATTAGGGCCACCGTGACAGTACACAAAGAATACTTCTACAGGGAAGTCTGTCCAATAACTGCCTGTTCAACCTTGGTCTAGAAATGCCCTTTCTCATTATTCTTTATGGCAAAGGATATTGTTTCAAAATAACGTATGCAATTCTCATTTTGCCTTTAAAAGTTTCCCTTTATCCTGTCACTTTTGAATATTCCCCTAGTTTCTGTAGCATTCGTGGAAATGCTCCTTGCTTATTTCCAGATAAATATCATTATTTTTTAGAGAACCTCGTTCTGTTTATTATTTAGATTGCCATATGAAACCCAGAAAGATCCAATAATGGTTTAAAGAATCAGGGGTTTATTTTTCTCATGAATCAGGAGTCAAATGCAGTTGCTCCGGGGCTTGTCGGGCACCACAGTGCTAGCAGGGCAGGCTGCTGCAGCCATCTTTATCAAACACCTTCTTCATCTTTGCCTGTTGCTTGTTAGTTGCAAGATGGCAAGTGACACATCCTTCTTCAATACTGCACCAATGTATCAGGCAGAAAGACAATTGAAGAAAAAGAGTAAAACAACTGCCAACTTAATTCTTCTCCTTTTTTTTTTAAAGAGAGAGAGAGAGAGAGAGAGAGAGAGAGAGAGAATTTCTAATATTTATTTTTTAGTTCTCGGCGGACACAACATCCTTGTTGGTATGTGGTGCTGAGGATCGAACCCTGGCCGCACGCATGCCAGGCGAGCGCGCCACCGCTTGAGCCACATCCTAGGCAATTCTTCTCCTTTTAAAGAGTTTATCCAGAAGCCCCACCCAGCAACTTTCACTTGCAACTCATTAGGCAGAACAAGACCACCCCTACATGGTGGGCACAAGCCTACCCTAAACAAATTCAAAATTATGTTAGTAGGAGGAGGGGGAGGATCAACACTGGCTAGAGAACTAGCAATATCTACCACAAGAAGGACAGACTAAGAAATATGAATCTGAACATCTGTGAGACAAACACTTAGCAAGGAAAATCATCACCAAAAGAAACTTTTGACATGAATCTTCTATAGCAAACTTTGTTTGGCATACAAATGACCTCCAATTCCCTACTTCAAGTTCTGCCTCCCAAGGATTTGTTTGCTTAAGTTCCATTTGTTATTATTGACTAAAGTAAACCCCACTTGTGATATCAACTCCATGGGCTTAGTTTGAATAAATATAGAAGCATCCCGTTTATCTTCAATGATTTCCTATTTTATTTCTTTTTTTTTAATTTCTTTTTTTTTTTTAAGAGAGAGAGAGAGAGAGATTTATTTTTTAGTTTTCAAGGGACACAACATCTTTGTTGGTATGTGGTGCTGAGGATCAAACCCGGGCCGCATGCATGCCAGGTGAGCGTGCTACCGCTTGAGCCACATCCCCAGCCCCTTCTATTTTATTTCTTCCACATAGATGTGATGAGGCTTATAAACAAATGAAACCAAAGGATGAAGTAAATAGCCTAAGGAGTCATGCTGAAAGAGAAGCACAAGAAAATAAAATCCAAGACAGGTGAAAGGCACAGAGGACCTTGGGATTATGAAAGTATTATGCCAGACCTTAGGATTAAAGGTGTGGGCATCCATTCATTACCTGCTGAACTCTAGCAAACTAAGTATTTTCATAATGTCTCATTAACATGTTAAATGTAATTCACAATCCAAATAAAAAATGAGCTATAATGAATACACAGGTGTGTACCAAGTTTGATGGATGGGTGATTGTCAAAGCTTCCTGCAGGCATAACCTCGTCTTGCTGTTCAGAGACATTCTGGAGCAGAAAGGCAGGTACAGGTATATAAGCCATGTGTGAGGTTCTTCTGCATGAAGCTGTAGAAGCTGAGGGCCTGGTGTCTGCAGCAGTGGCTGGAAGAGAGGATGTGGAGTAATGTTTTAGAGGCCATCAATCTACAGACCCACTCTTCTGAACCAGATGTTCTTGTGCTAAAGTCTGGGAATATACATTATAGGTTCCCTAGTGATTCATATAGACCTCGAAGTTTCAAGAACAAGTCTACATTAGTATTTCTCAGATGCTGTTCCTGACTTGCCATATCACAATCTTTGTAGGGTGGCGGGGAAGGGTTAAATAATAAGTAATGAACAGTGTGGAATTGAAAATTATGTTTTCTAGTAAAAACCTAATAGTGTAGGTATTTGGCATACCATATTTTACCACATAATTGTCACAGGTTTTATGCCAATTTTTTTTTTGCAAAAATGTTGAGTGTGACCATTGTGTGAAGATTTTTTTAAATTGTGCCAGTATTAATTAAAAATTATTTATTACTAAACTGTCTTTGATGCAAGATTAGATGCATGGAATAGCTATGAATATACATAAAAATTGAGTAGTCCAAATGGAGCATATAATTTCTTTGGAACAGTTTAGTGAACATTTTTTCTAGTCTAAAAAAAAGAAAAGAAAAAGTTAACACTTTAGTTGTTATTGATTTGTGCATCCTAGCCATAATATTGCACTTGAGAAATTTTCCTATTGTGTTGTGAAATATAGGTTTACAAAATTTAATCTTCTGTGTCCAAAAATTCTGTAGTGTTATTATTGGTTTCATTATTTGATATGACATCTTCAGCGCCACTCATATAAGATGTGTTACCATTAATCCTGCAGTGATCTAAACAAATCGACTTTGGGAAATATACTGACAATGTGCATGCACTGAGAATTCTGGGTTTGTGGTTCTCAGTGTGCAAGGAGACAAATGCACCTCCATAGGCCACTGGTGAATACATTGCTACTCTGTTTACCTTTTAAGCAGTGTGACCAACAGAATGCTATTATGTGACACTGGATGAAAGATCATAAACCAATCTTTGAACTGAAAAATGAGGGTTTGATGATTATGCAAAGATGATGATGTTTATGCAGCAAAATACTGTAGACACTTAGGGGTGGGTCCAAATACTTTAATAATGAGCAAGGTGATTTAGTGACTTGTTTTTTAAAAAGGGATACAGCAAAGGTGATGCCATACCATTTCTAAGATTAGGTTGCAAAAATACTGGCTTCTGGCTTGCTTCCTCTTGCTCTCTCTGAGGAAAGCCTGCTGCCACGCGTGATCTGCCTACAGAGAAGCTCACGTGGCAAGGAACAGAAGACAGACTCTGACCAACATCTGGTGAGGAATTGAGGCTTTTGGATGAACCACCCAGAAGGAACTGAATTCTGCAAACAACCTATGCATGAGCTTGGAAGCACCAAGTCAACAATACCCAGTTATAACTTTACTGAGGCCTTGAAAGAGACCTCCAAACACTGAACTAAGCTGCACCTGCCTCCCTGACACAAAGACTGTCCAAGCAGCTGCTAACTTGGGGGGATAAATTTGGTACCCAGCAAAGAATAATTAATACAAGAATGCTCCATGCAAAAATCTTACCAGTTTTTAACATTTTGGCCCATTAAAGAATGTCTTGATCATATGAGATTTTCATTCATATGGAATACCTTCTTTGTTTTTTTCTTTCCTGTGTATTTGAGGGGGGGTGGGTGGGATACTGGAGGTTGAACCCAGGAAAATTCTGCCTCTGAGCTACATCCCCAGACCAATTGTATTTTGAGACAATCTCATTAAGTTGCTAAGGATGGCTTCAAACTTGGAATCCTCCTGCCTCAGCCTCCTCAGTAGCTGTGATTACAGGTGTGCAGTGTCATGCCACAATTGGACTACTTTATTTCTTGATATTGTCCATAAACAAAAAAAGTTACTGCATAGTACAAAGTTTGACCAGTTGTAATTGACCAACCCCCAAGCTAGTCAGAGAGCAAATGTAAATCCCCAACACAGAGCAGGTGCTAACTAAACAGTAAGAGCAGAACTGAATTGATAGATCAGGGGTAACTGAGAGCTCTGAGGGATAGGTAGTGAGACTCCACTTGATCCCATAGGTCTGTAGTTTTCAACCTTGGCACGAATCAGAATCATGGAGTGGGGCGGGGGCTTGTTAAACCACAGATTTCTGGTGCCCATCTTCAGAGTTTCTGATTCAGTAGTTCTGAGATGAGGACAAAAATTTGCATTTCTAACAATTTTGATGATGTCAATGCTGCTGGTCCAAAGATCACACTTGGAACACCTCCAGGCTAGTTCTTCCAGACCACTCCTAAGGCACCAGAGGAAAGCAAGGCAGAAAGGAGTCAGACTTGAAGCAACTGTGAGGCTCTTGCTGAGGTTAATTAGGTGGAGGTATTGGGGAGAAAGGAGCCTTGTGACCAGGGGAAATTAAAAAAGGAAATATTGAAAGGGCTGGTTAACTTCTCCACTTCTCCTCCAAATGTTGCAGTTTAAACAGTCCCTCTAGCTACAGAGGGAGAAATAAAATTATACTGTTATTCCTAATGAAACAGCCACACAGCCAAGTTCGCTGGGCATTGGGAAATGAAGTCCCATTCAGCACAGCTCTTACCAGTCAGATGCTCTGAGCACTCTTTACTGCTATAATTAACTCTACCCATTCTGTTTACCTGATAGAATTGTTTTGGGGCTTCCAGATGGCCCTAGCTTCCTCCAGGATTATCAGCAGGAGATCCTGAAAGCCATTCAAACCCTTCAGATGTATGCCTGATCTGATTTATGCCATTTTGGAACATGGTGAAATTTTCCCTATTGGCATCCGTCGACTCTATTTCCAAGTTGAAAATGATTCAAGAAGTCAAGAGTATGTGATCGTTTTATTCTTGGGTTGTTTTTGAAACACATTTATTTTCTTGATGTTCCAAAGACAGTGATGTTAATAGAGTACTTTCCAAAGCACACAGACTGGGGCGGGGTGTGTGTGTGTGTGTGTGTGTGTGTGTGTGCGCCCATTTCCAGGTTTGTGGCATCTATTAGCAGATGTCACAAGCAATGGCAGTGTACTAGTAAACAGAGAAGGCCTTTTTATCTGCACCTTGGCTTGTTCACTTGAAGACTTGCTTCCTTTTGCATTTTCCTTGTAATTCCTTCCAAACGATTCAAGAGTTCTGGTATAGCTAGGATAATGTCTAAGTGACAATTTCAGATGCCAATTTATTTTTGTAATTTGGGCTCTGGCTGCCTTCCAGTAATTTCTAGTGCCGAGACAATGCCTCTAGAACCTGCAGCACAAGAGCATTGTTCAGAGATATTCTGGTTTACTTACAGGGGAAGGAGGGAGCAAAACACCTTGAGGGATAAGATGATAGAAATTTACCCCCAGGAAACTTCCAGTCTAGCATTGAGAGAGACATTTGTGAGCAAGAAGACTGGTATAACATTTTCGGGCTAAAACACAGTATCCCAAGTGAAAACTGCACATTTAAAAAGTTTTTTAAAAAAACCAAGCAACTTGGGAGGAGGAAATTTGAGTTCAAAGCCAATCTCAGCAACTTAGAGAGGCCCTAAGCAATTTAGCTAAAAAAATTAAAAAAAAAAAAAAAAAAAAAAAAAGGCTAGGCAGCTCAGTAGTTAAGCTCCCCTGGATATCATGCTAAGCAAAGTAAGCCAGTCCCCAAAAACCAAAGGCCAAAGGTTTTCTCTGATAAGTGGATGCTGATTCATAATGGGAGTGGGGGCAAGGGAAGAATGGAGGAACTATAGATTGGGCAGAGGGGAGGGAAAGGAGGGCAGGAGTACAGGCATGGGAAAGATGGTGGAATAAGATGGACATTACTACCCTATATATGGGTATGATTGCATGAATGGTGTGACTCTACATCACGTACAACCAGAGAAATAGAAAGTTGTGCTCCATTTGTGTAAAAAATAAAATTTTTTTGTGTAAAAAATAAAATTAATTTTAAAAAAAAAGAATATAGATTATGAATTATCTCATTTCCAGAGGCTGCTCCTATATAATGATTGTTTATAATGTTTTACCAACTGCTAGAAAATTCAATATTATAACTAAAATTAACATAAAAGGACTCTCATATATGAAGATATATGAAGTCACATAACAGGAATGAACACTTACTCCTCAAATATAGGGACTGGTTTTTACCTTGTTAGAAAAAAGTTTTACAAAATGACATGAGGCAAGGACCTTGGGAATATGTCTCATTTAACTGTTCTTTAACATAATATATCCTTTATGACTTGTTTTCTTAGATAATGATCAACATCAGCTATATGTCTTTCTAATCTGAAATTAAATTTATATTCTGCAAGATGGAGAAGACATAGCAAGGTTCACATTTATTCTGTTTACCTATTTTTAAAGTAAAACCATCTTATCAATATTTCTAATATTAAAAAAGAAAAAACAAACAAAAGCCAATTAGCGTAATCAATTTCCAGTATTATCAAGTTGTTGTTGTTGTTGATTCCATGATAGAAATAAATAGAGACCTAGATCTGAAAAGTGAACAGTAGAAAGAATTCTTTTTTTTTTTTAGTACTAGGGATTGAGCCAAGGGGCTTTTTACCACTGAGCCACATTTTTAGTCTTTCTTTATTTTTTCGTTTGAGACAAGGTTTCTGAGGGTCTAAGTTGCTGAAGCTGGACTTGAACTTGGTGATATTCCTGCCTCAGCCTCCTAAGTGGCTGGGATTACAGGCACAGGCACGCAACACCACGCCCTGCAAGGGAATTCTTTGCTGCCTCCCCTTCCCCTTAGTAATCAAACTTATTTCTTGAATAAACATTTTAACAAGCAAGTGCCCTGATTTCCCTCAGTCCCTTCTCTCCCTGGCCTCCTTGGCACAGAACTTGTTTGCTATGATTTGAATATCTCCTCCAAAACTCAGTTGGAGATTTAATTGCCATTTCAACAGTAGTAAGAGGTGGGAATTTTAAGAGGTTTTTAGGTCATTAGGGCTCTAATGGATTAACCCCAGCTTAAGTCCCCAGCTTTCAATTCAGCATTTCAACAAAATAAACCAAGTGCATTAAAATTGGTTGGAAATCATAATCTAGAGCTTATGTGTCCTTTATATATATTCTCACATACATCCATAAGGAAATATATTTTCTAAACATTCTAATCATTCACCCATTACTTTTCTCAAAAGAAAAGAACTCTAAAAACTTAGTATTTATTTCGAAAGTTACCATATGTGGTTTATTTGTGGCTCAGTTTAAGTTTTTTAGGTGTCTCACTTCTGGGATGTTAGGTCTTAACAAGTTAATGCTGGGGAGTAGGTTTCTGATAAAAAAGGATGACTTCGATCCTATTTCCTGCCTCAGCTGTGCTTGCTTGCCCTCTGCCACATTGTGATGCAGCCTATAAGCCTTTGCCAGGTGTGGGCGCCCTGCTCTTATATTTCCATACTATAGAACTATGACCCAAATAAACCTCTATTCTTTGTAAATGACCCAGTCTGTGGTATTCTACTATAGCAATGAAAACAGATGACAACAATACTAAGCATTTATATGCTCATTTACTAAGAGCAAAGCATCCACCTATATAGATATTTGTAATCTTTTGTTTCAACATCAACTTTTAAAAATAAGCCCTCTCTTCGGGGTGCTAACAGGTATATTTGCAATCTAAACTACTTTTTAGATTTTTAAATCTAAACTACTTTTTTTTTTTTAAAGTTGCAGTATAAAACCCTTTTAGGCCAAGATAATGAGGGGTATTTGCTGACAGAATGGCCATGCATTAACGCAGAATTCCCACCCTGTTATGATGCTGAGGCTAATGTTCATATGAAACTTCTCTCTGGAAGTTTCAAGGTAAACCTGCTCCAGAAATCCGTATTCAGTCCCTCAGGGGACAACCTCCTTTACAATTTAAAGCTTATGAAATGACCAAAAGCTTTCCAAAGCATGGATTTCCCTGGGTCTTTTAGATTGTTACACTGTCCATTTTCTCACATCCATCAGACATTCAGCTCCTGGCAACCCAGACCCACGAGTCCATTCACTTCCCATGGAGTTGTTTACATCTACTTTGAAGGTCTTTTCAGTTAACCTTTTTCCTGACCCACCCTACAATTTCCTCTGGTTTGTTATTTGACAGAGTATCCAAATAATTGACCTAAGTCATTGACTTCCTTCCTATAAAGCCTTTTTACTGCTACCACCAGGCTCTTATAGAAGTCTTTTTGAGCAAGGATTCAAGATTTTCTTTATTCTGGACCCTGGTACATGGTCTCCAGAGTAAAACCCTGTGATTTGAGCTGCTTGTTGGAGGATGGGGCAGGTATGAGTACAAACTCAGCTACAGTGTGGTATGACATAATTAATCCGTGAGTACCAAGAATAATGAGATCTAAAGCAGACAAAACATTTCATGGGAAGGGCCTTCTGAGGTTATAATCACCAGGCAAGTGCCATTGATTTCAGTCAGTGTGTTACTTGTTTCTGTGAGAGGAGCTTATTTTCTAAAATGGTTTGTTTACCTCTGAAAACTACTTATAGTCAATTATTTTAATAAGCCTTATGTTTATCAACATTACAAAGGCAAAGTCAAAAGATCACAAACACCGAATTAGTGGATTCTGAATCTAAGGAGTGGAAGCATCACTGGATTTACCCAAAGCAAAGATAGGGTATGTGTTTTAATTTTCTCAAGTAGCATCAAAGGCACTCCCAATCTCCTGCTCCTAAAGCAAACTAATCCTTTCAGACTTCACCAGTCCTATCTCTGGGTCCTGGAGTCTAGGTTATTACTCAATACTTGCCCTTTTCTCTCCTGGAAAATCCCTAGTGCTTTTTCATATCTAAACTGTGCTAGTGTCTCAAGTCGACCTTGATAAAGAATTTCCCAAATGTGAAACTGGCACCAAGAAATGTTTTTAAATTGGCAGATGAAACAGATCTGAGAATATTACCATTAGTTCCCGGAAGCCAGTTCTCCTAGTGACAAGGTATGAATTTGGGTAGATGACTAGATAGTCTGAGATGTAGACTGGGGTTAACAAACTAGAGTTCTGTGTCCTAAATGTCCAAGTGATCCAACCAGTCACATAATCTGAGCCTGATAATAATAGAAATACAAATGAATAATGCCACGTTTGAGCTCTTTGACAATAAGATATGAACATGAGCTGAATGTCAGGAGATATGAATATAACCTGATACCATCACTAATTATCATCTATATTAAAGACCTCTTCAATGCAATGGTTTTATGTATATATGTATGTATTTATACAAGTATTTTGTGATACTGAGGGTAGAAATTAAGGGCACTTTACCACTGAGCTACAATTCCAGCCCTTTTAAATTTTTTAAAAAATTTTAAGACAGGGTCTTGCCGACGCTGGCCTCAAATTTGCAATCCTCCTGCCTCAGCCTTCCAAACAGCTGGGACTACAGGCATGCACCACTGTGCCCACCATTGCAATGGCATTATAAGTCAGTGGAATCTTCTGCTCAAAATCAGGTCAGGGTGTGGAAGGTTCATTCCACCATCTGTTATTCCATCATGAAAGTTCTACTCTTTAATTTTAACAGATGAATCCTCTACTGAAATACAAATATTCCCTGAAGGAATTATGCTAATCTCTTATCAGTTGACATAAACAGTTTGTATTTTAGCAAAGATTAATACAAATGCAACACAAGCCGGGAGGGAAGGGAAAACTGAGGCTGACAAGGGAGGGAGGAGAAAACTGAAACAAATTCTGTTACATGTATAAAATGGCTTGTTGAGGACAACTTTATTTCTGCTTGCAATTACTCCTGTTGACCATCTGGGGATAAAGGTTGGTGGCTTTCTGGATCATGAGGTGAGATTTTTCAACTTTGGTGATGAACAACAGCAGCCTTGGAACTTGCTAGCCTTGAATCCAAGGCATATTGGTCTTCCTTTCGTTGGTTAAAAAAAAAAAAAAAATCACATTTGCTTGATTTTCACAAAGTGCTCAGCTGTCCAACTCTCATTTTCACCTGGGACACTCAACAACATAGAAAGGCATAACATGTGACCCCTATTTACCTTTCTCTTTTCATGAAAATCTATAATACCAAAACTATCCCTAATGCCAGAATTGATAGGAGAGTTGCATTTTGAAAATAAAAGGTAGGGAGGACCTATTTTAGATTTTCTTCCTGGCAGTCCAAAATGTCTAGCCATCACCACTAATTGAATTAACAGGCAAAATGAACCCCGAATAGCTAGTACAAAGGAAGGAAGTTATAAATACCAACAGTGGCCTCAGGCCAATTATAAAAACAGGCACAATAGCAGCCACTCATATTTTCTTCCTGACACACATAATTATAGATGACAAATACCCCATTTCCTCATTTCAAATAAGGTATACTGACGATGGTTAGCTTTATATCATAATTCTTAGGCTACAGAATATCCAAAGAGATATTATTTCTAAAGTAGAAGAATTAACATTGCCCAGAGATGGGTCTAAAGAAGGAGACTTTAATTTCCCCTTTCAGAGAGATTTTGAGCAGGAGCCAGAGAAAGAGAATTAAAAAAAAAAAAAATGGCATTTCTGGGCCAGGTGCACCCCTGCAATCCCAGATATAATAAAAGTATTTATAAAAGGTATAATAAAGAGATGTATTTTTTTTAAAAAGAAAGAACTTAAACCTTTGGGGCTAAAAAATAAGAGATAAGAACAATATTTTGAAAGCTGGCCAGTGAAGAAAAGAGAGATGTAAAAAAAAAAATACATTATAGAATTTTCATAATTTTCAAGAATTAGTGGTACTAGGTAACATGGGAACTGGGGTAAAAGGAAACCTAAAGCTGAAATAAAGATGAAAGATGCTGGAGAGGCAGTAAGAGCTCTGAGCGCCTTCCGCACTCCACATTGCTGGGTAACTGCCCTCCCCCCCATTCCCTAGCGAGCCTGCAGGTTTGCTTGCTATGGAGGGAAGAATGGGCATTGGAACTAGGGAATGCCAGGTCCCACTGAGGGCTGGGTTCTATAGCAACAAATGGTCCACCCAGGCGTCCCAAAAATGAACCTGTAAGTTGTAAGTCCTGAGGCAGGATAGAAAAAAATAGGAAATAGGAAGGAGACATGAAGAAAGACAAGAAAGAAAATAGTTAAATTCAGAAGTTCTGCATACTTTTCCAGGTCTGTCAAGAGACTCTCTCTTCCAGGCCTGTTACTTCCAAATTCCTGGGAAATCTGTAAATCTACCTGTGCACTGTTAATTAACTCCCCACTAAACCAATTATGCTGAGAGAGATACCATATTCTGAGGAACCTATAATTTAAGGAATTTTCAGGTGCTATATACCAATCAGAAAATGAAAACCAAGTCAGCTTGAAGATCCTAAGAATGACCAGACCATCAGAATCCCAAGATCAATGGAGTGATAGCGCTTCTACACACCTTTCCGTACCCACCCTTCACCAAGTTTCCTTTAAAAGAAAAGCCAGGAAAGCCAAAATTGGGTCTCTTCCTCTCCAGATGGTCCACATCACATCATCCCTCGATTGCATATGCCTCACTGTATCTGCAATCTCTTGTGACTGTCCTCATGCTCCCTTGAATGTGTATCTACTTTTCTGAGTAAACCTCTGTCTGTGCCTGATTGAAATTCTTTTTCATTGTGTATGCCAAGAACCCCGCTAGTCCTGAGCTGAATTTTGCCTTCTCTCTGGGAACTCCTTGGGCCCTTCTTGGGAGACACTTTTTCTCCCATGGCAGTCCCACTCAGGCTTTCAGTGTCTTCATTTCTCACTTTAGTTGTTTAACTATGGCTTTTTGTTATTGTTGTTGTTCTTGTACTACAAATTGAACTCCATAGGGCTTCACACCCCCAGCCCTTTTTATTTTTTTTAAAATTTTAAGTCAGGGTCTTGCTGAGTTTTTTAGGGCCTCCCTCAGTTGCTGAGACTGACCTTGAACTTGCAATCCTCCTGCCTCAGCCTTCTGAGCTGCTGGGATTACAGGTGTGTACCACCAGACCTGGCTAAGTATGACTTTCCTTTTTTTAAACATAATTTAGACAGTAGAGCAATGCACAGAACTTGAGTGTACAGTCTAAGCAGTTTTGTCAAATGCATGCACCCAAGTAACTCACACTACTACCAGAATATGGAACATTTCCAGCAACCAGAAAATTAGCTCCTTTATTTATTTATTTTGGTACTGGGGTTTAAACCTAGAGGTGCTCAACCACTGAGCCATATCTCCAGCCCTTTTTATTTTTTATTTTGAGACCAGGTCTTTCTAGTTACTTAAGGCCTTGCTAAATTGCTGAGGCTGGCCTTGAATTTGAGATCCTCCTGCCTTAGCCTCCTGAGTAGTGGGGATTACAGGTGTGAGCCACCATGCTCAGCTTGTCTCGCACTTTAAATCATGAACAGACAAACCAAGAATTACCCGCTTTCCGAGGCAAGATGCTATCATGGAAGATAAAGACTAGAGCAAGAAAATAGAAAAAAAGAAAAATAGTAGCTTAGAAGAAGGAACTTTATTTAGGTAAAATAAATCATACTTTAAAAAATTATATTAATATCCTTAGGGAGATTAGGTTCTGCGCATCGAATGCTATGAAAAAAAAATCAAGAACAATAACAAAGAGCTCTTAGACGTTGAAAACCTAATAACAGCAATAAAAATTTTTTTAAAAAAGCAATAGAAATTTTGAAAGATAAAGTTGAAGAAATTTCCCAGAAAACAGAGCAAAAAGACCGAAAGAAGAAAAATAGGAGAAGTGGAGTCTGGTCAGGAAATCCAAAATCTAAATATCAAAGGAGAAGAAAGCAACAATGAATAATTCAAGAGCATTTATTCAGGGTTTCCAGACTTCAAGGCCCACTGGCTGCTCAACAGAAAGGGTGAAAATTAGATTCACATAGATAATGCCCTACAAAACCCATTGAATACAAGCAGAAAATGCAACCCAAAAAATGGTGAAATATGGGGCCTGGGGATTTAACTCACTCTGTGGAGTGCTTGCCTCACATGCACAAGGTCCTTGGTTCAATCCCCAGCACTGCAAACAAAAAAAAAGAAAAAGAAAATACCAGCAATAAAAATTTATTCAGATTTCTCAGTTTGTAACACTTGAAACTAGAAGTCAATAGTCATGATGGCACATAGCTATAATTCCAGCTACTCCAGAGGCTGAGGTAGGAAGATTACAGTACGAGGCCAGCCTCAGCAATTTAGAGACACTGTTCCAAAATAAAATAAAATGGTCTAAGGATGTAATTCAGTGGTAGATTGGCTGTGGGTTCCATCCCCAGAACCGCCCCGCCCCCAAAAAAGAGGGAAAGAATCTTAAAGTCAGTGGAACAAAGCCTTCAAAATTCTAAAGAAAAAAATCTAATCTATAATTCTCTATATAGGGGCTTCACCAATAGAGCAGGAAAGTAGTTAATGATGTTTTCAGACATCCAAGATCTCAAAAAATTTACCCTCTAAATACTCTCTTTCAAAAAGCTACTGGATAATGTACTCTATCAAATTGTCAAAAGTACATCAAAATATGCTATCAACAGAGTAAAAGAATAACCTTCAGAAGGAGAGAAATATTTGCAAGTCTGATAACCCCTAAATTTAAAAAAAAAACTGATTTAAAAATAGGCAAAAGACTAAGACATGTCTTTAAAAAAGATACATAAATGGTCAATATGCACAAGAAAAGATGCTTAACATCATTACTCATTAGGGAAATGGAAATCAAAACTGCAAAGAGATATTATCTCATATTCATTAGGATAGCTACTATAAAAAATATAGCAATAGTTGGCAAGGATTTGGAGAATTTGGAACCTTTGTGCACTGTTGGTGGGAAAATAAAATGGTACCACCACTGTGAAAACAGTATGGAGTTTCCTCAAAAAATTAAAAATAGAATTACCATATGGTCTCTCAATTCTACTTCTGGGTATATGCCCAAGAGGATTGAGAGTAAATTCTTAAAGAGGTATTTGTATACTTTTGTTCATAGCAGCATAATTCATAATAAGAAAAGCATAATAACTTTATTGTCCACTGATGGATGAATGGATGAGCAAAATGTATACTCATAAAAAGAAATAGTATTCAACCTTTTAAAAAGGAAATTGTGCATCATGCCAAGTAAAATACATTCATCACAAAATGACAAATACTGTACGATTCCACTTATATGAGGTGCTTATATGAGTAATCAAAAACATAAAGACAGACACTACACTGAGGCTGGGGCTGGGGCTATAGCTTAGTGGCAGAGTGCTTGCCTGGAATGTGTGAGGCACTGGGTTCGATCCTTAGCAGCTCTATATAAAATAAACAAATGAAATAAAGGCATCTGTTCATGTACAAATACAAAACAAACAAACAAAAAAACAGACACTAGACTTGCTGTTGTCAGGGGCTGGAGGGAGGAGGGAATGAGAAATTATTGCTTAATGGGTAAAGAGTTTTATGAGATAAAAAGTTCTGGAGATGCACCATTCTTGTCTTTATACATGTATTAGGGTAATAAATTCCATTTCATTTTACAGTCTTTCCTACCCCCATGCCCCCTCCCTTCTCTCCGTCCCCTTTGCCCTATCTAAAGTTCATCTATTTCTCCCATGCTCCCCCACCCCATCCTCATTATGAATCAGCCTCCTTATATCAGAGAAAACATTCAGCATTTGTTTTTTTGGGATTGGCTAACTTCACTTAGCATTATATTCTCCAACTCCATCCATTTACCTGCAAATGCCATGATTTTATTCTATTTTAATGATGAGTAATATTCCATTGTGTATATATACCACATTTTCTTGATCCATTCATCTGTTGAAGGGTATCTAGTTTGGTTCCATAATTTAACTATTGTAAATTGTGCTGGTATAAACATTGATGTGGCTGCATCCTTGTAGTATGTGGTTTTTAAGTCCTTTAGGTATAAACGGAAGAGTGGGATAGCTGGGTTAAATGATAGCTCCATGGGCTGGGGATGTGGCTCAAGTGGTAATGTGCTTGTCTGGCATGCACGGGGCAGTGGGTTTGATCCTCTGCACCACATAAAAATAAAATAAAGATGTTTTGTGTCCACCTAAAACTGAAAAATAAATATTAAAAAATCTCTCTCTCTCTCTCTCTCTCTCTCTCTCTCTCTCTCTCTCTCCTCTTAAAAAAAAAAATCATAGCTCCATTCCCAGTTTTCCAAGGAATCTCCATACTGCTTTCCATATTGGCTGTACCAATTTTCAATCCCACCATTTTGATTTGCATTTTTCTAATTGCTGGAAAGGGAGACGGATGGTGACAATGGTTGAAGAATATTATAATGCATTTAATACTACTTAATACACATTTTAAAAATAGTTAAGTTAGGATAACCCCTATCAAACCCCCTCTCACCCCTCAAGAGCTCTGGCTCTTTTCTTTTCACTTGAATAAATACTTTTATGCTCAAAAAAAAAAAAAGGTTATTTTTGTTTGTTTGTTTAACTGGGGATTGAACTCAGTGTTATTTTACCACTGAGTTAGTCCTCAGCCTTTTATTTTTATTTTGAGATAGGATATCACTAAGTTGCTGAGGCCGGTCTCAAACTTGCAGTATTCCTTCCTCAGCCTTCTGAACTGCTGGTATTACAGATGTGTGCCATAGTGCTTCAGCTATGTTAATAAATTTATGTATATTTTACATAAATATGTATATTCTACCATTCTAAAAAAAAGTGGAAAAGAAAACACAAGGAGAAAAATGTCTCTGGTTCCTGTAAACTGTTAGATCACCCTGGTATATGCTGTACTTATATTCTGTGCTTTGCCTTTGTGACATTTAAAACAATAATTAATGATTATTTGTGTTTAAAAAAAAAAAACTTTATACTTCTCATTCTCCCTTGCAGCTGGTTCTAGATGTAAAATAGACTGCACCAATTAGATGCATTGTGCAAGATTTGGGAAGCAGAAGGAGTAGGTACCACATCCTCTCTGGTGTTGCTGCTGACAGTTGTGGTCACAGAATGACTGGGGCTTTCTGCAACAGTAACCTAGTGTGTGGGAATTGGCTTTACAGATGTTAAGAAGCAGTGGTAGTGGCAGTTTCCAATCCCTACATCACAGCCTCTGTGATGTGATTTTTTTTTTTTTTTTTTTTTTTTTGGTACCGGAGATTGAACTCAGGGGCACTCAACCACTGAGCCACATCTTTAGAGACAGTCTCACTGAGTTGCTTAGCACCTCATTGTTGCTGAGGCTGGCTTTGAACTTGTGATCTTCCTGTCTCAGCTTCCTGAGCCACTGGGATTACAGGAATGGACCACTGTGCCTGGCTGTGATGTGTTCTCTTTTTTTAAAGACAAGTTTTGTTCTTTTTTAAAAAAGAATTTTTTTTTTTTGTAGTTTTAGATGTATACAATACCTTTATTTTATTTATTTATCTTTATGTGGTTGTGAGGATTGGACCCAGGGCTTCACACGTGCTAGGCAAGTGCTCTACCACTGAGCTACAACCCCAGCCCTGTGATGTGTTCTTAAATGAACAGCTTCAGAGGGAGCTTGAATTCTCCACCTTCCTGACAACCACACTCCCTGTCAGGGCAGTTCAGTGATAAAGTTCCAATAAACATAATAAAGAGCCCAAACTATCCCACTCCTATCAGCCTCCCAACAATTCTGTAAGCACCTAAGTCCCTGCATTCAGTGCTCTTTTGCTTCAAATAGGCAGAGTGGTTTGTTTCCTGTAACTAAACTTTAACTGATAGAATTGATTATATGGAATTTTCAATAGAAAACCTACAATCCAGAAGGGTATAGTGTGCATGCCTGTACTCTTAATCACTAAGGAAGATGAGATAGGAGGACCTTGGATTCAAGGCCACCCTTAGCAGTTTAGAGAGACCTTGTATCAAAGTTTAAAAATAAATTAATTAATTAAAGTGCTGGAATGACTAGGTGCAGGGGCTTACGTATGCCTGTGGTCTCAGCTACTTGTACTTGGGAGGCTGAGGCAGGAGGATCCTGAGTTCAAAGCCAGCCTTAGCAACTTAGTGAGGCCCTTAACAACTTACCAAGACCCTGTCTCAAAATAAAATTTTAAATTTATTTTAAAATTTTAAAATAAATTTAAAATTTTAAAATTATTGGGGATGTGACTCTGTGATTGAGCATCCCTGGGCTCAATCTCCAATACTGTAATAATAATAATAGTAATAGTAATTATCATTATTATACATTTTTTAAAAAGCAAAACTTACTTTTAAATCATTATAGTAATTTATTTGTATCTTCTATGCACTATATGCTACCAAAATGAGTGTTATGGTGCTAAACAATTCAGAATCATCTATGGGATTCTCTTTTTTGTGTGCTGACTAGTGGCACATCAAAAAATACATCAAATATCAAATCAGGGTCAGCATGTTTAAATTTGTTTTTAAAGTTTATTCTGAACATAGAATTAATAAATTAGTTGGTATTAAGAATTATTTTCTTTTTGTAATTTAATTTTTTTAAGTTGTTGATAGACCTTTATTTTATTCATTTATTTACATGTGGTGCTGAAAATTGAACCCAGTGCCTCACACGTGTAAGGCAAGTGCACTACCACTGAGCCACAATCCCAGCCCCAGGATTATTTTCAACAAAGCATATTTTGTATGATTTTAATTGATGAAATGAATATGATTGGAAGGATGGTGGCTTATTGTACTTCTTGAGTATTTTCTAATTAAGTAATTAAAAGGTATGTCAAAGAAAACTGGATGATTCCAGGGTTCACTTTTCTGTGACTCAGCATTAATGACTCTTAACATGTGGTTGGGGTGGGGGCAATTAGGACAGCTACTGGCCCATAACAGTAACAAGTTCCTTACCTTTCCTTCATGATGATACTGTGGGAGATGAGGATGATTCTGATCCTCTTTACAGCAATGTAAAGAGAGCGTGTGAATAAAAAAGGATGAAACATGGGAAATGATAACCACGGAGGACCACGGAGCATACCATTGAGATAATTTGTTTATTTTGGAGGCAGTTTTTTATATTTACATTTAATACAGTGACATTTTTGTATGTGCTTTTAGAAGAGGAACATCGATGGATAAGAGAGTAATTGTCTAAGAAATCACAGCTGTCTATAAATGCAGACACACAAATTCTGGCACAGAACAAACAACTGCAAACATCTGAGTCTGAGTTTTCAGAAATTTATTCTACATTAATGAGGTCGCCATTCAGGGCAGAGTAAGACAGAATTGCTTTGACTCTCAGGCCTATTAAAGACTGACTGGAGCTTTCGATTCTTGACCATATGTGAATTATCCACTTGGCAGATCACTGTTTCCTTGAAATTCAGCCAGTATAACCCCAAGTGACCTGTTCTGCCTAAGTTATTTTTAGGAAACACTAACTTATTTAAACACTAGACTATGCAAAACCATATGGGGTGAATATGTCAGAGATTTAAAACACACACACACACACACACACACACACACACACACACTAAAACTAAAGGTTTTTTTGGATCATGTAGAGTTTTGGAATTAAAGTTATCTTAAGAGCTTTTGTCCAATAGCTTCATTTTATAGCTGACAAAACAAGCACAGCGAGGTTTACTGACTTGCCAAGCATAACCTTTAATTGTGAAATTAACATGTTTAAATCTTAGCTTCCCTTCCATTAGCCTGCACATAAGGGCATTTTGGGAATTATTTTTAGAATTCTCTGTGATATGGGGGAAATGATCCAAGGCCAGACCAAAGTTCCTAAAAACAGAACTGGACTCCAGGGACCACGGGCTGACACCCTGAGTCAGTGGCAGGAGAACAGACCCTGCCAGGTGTCCCTTCGCTTGTCTTTGTCAGCCTGGGCTGTGATGAGTGTTTAGAGACTGTCCTCTTTCCTTTCATTTTATTTTGTAACTGAGACTGTTTATTGCTGTATTGTATGTCTTTCCTGCAAGTACACCTCAGTTGCGTTCTCTGAGCTATGGAATCTTAGGGACGCGGAGGACCCACAGGAGGCTGGAGAAACAACCCAGAAGCTAACTGAGCATGCGCCAAAACTGCTTGAGCCGGAGGAGAGTGACGCTCATCGCGTATATTTAGTGCTGCTGAGCAGCTGGGTGCCAGGGATTGTGAAACTTCATGCCGTGGAAACTGCTCAATGGTGGCCTGTGGGGGACCTGCGAGGAACCAGCAAGGGAACCAGTAGGGAGGCAAGATGGTCTGCAGTTGGAGGCTTATGTCTATTTGGAGATGCATGTAGATTTTAAAAGTCTGCACCATCTCACACCCATTAGGATAGCTACTATTAAAACAAAACAAAACCCAAAACATAAAAAGTGTTAGCGAGGATGTGAGGAAATTCCACAGAAAGCACTGTGCGCTTCTGTGGAAAGTAAAATGGTGCAGTCCCTATGGAAAACAGTATGGAGGTTGCTCAAAAAAAACACAAAAAACTAAAAATAGGACTACCACATGATCTGACCATTTCTCTTTTGGTTATTTGCCCGAAGGAATTGCAAGTAGGGACTTGAATAAATATCTGTTCACTCATGAAACAATGCAAGTGTCCTTCAACAGAGGAATGAATAAGCAAAATGTGGTATGTACATATGATAGAATATTATTTAGCCTTATAAAGAAACAAAATTCGGAGACATGCTACCACCTGGATGAACCTTGAGGACATTGTGATATGTGAAATCAGCCAGTCACAAAAAGATGAATATGTATGATTCTGCTTATATGAGGTAGCTAGTCCAAATCACAGAGACAGAAAGTAGAAGAATAATGGTGGCTAGGGATTGAGGAAAGGAGGAATGTGAGCAGTTTTGCCAGACAAAAAAAAGTTCTAGAGATTGATGGTGGTGACAGTAACCCAACAAGGTGAATATACTTAATACCACCACACTATACAATTAAAAATGGGTAAGATGGTGTATTAGCCAGCTTTCCATCACTATGACAAGCTATCTGACATGGTTACTTATAAAGAAAAGGAGAGCCAGGTATGGTGGTGCACACTTGTAATCTCATGTATTTGGGAGGCTTGATGCAAGAGGATCACAAGGCATTTTTTAAGAGACCCTTCTCAAAATAAAATAAAAAGGGCTGGGGATTGTAGATCAGTGGTGTCACACTTGTCTAGGATATGTAACCTACCCCACCTTTCCATCTCCAGTGTATTGGGGGGAGGTTCTGAAGTTCATGGACAAGGTGCCTGCTTCAGCTCTGTTCTGGTGAGGACCTCATAGCAAATGGTGGATGATGGAGTATGTGCAGAAGAAAGATCACATCTCAAACAGGAAGCAGAGACTAGGGGTGTACCATCCTTTTGGAGGGAAAATTTTCAATTGGCCTAAGTACTCCCCAGCTAGGTCCTATCTCTTAAAAATTCTACCATACCCAATATTACCACCCTGGGGACAAAGCCTTCAATCACAGTGGACCCTTGGGGGATTCTTGAACTATACCCAAGCAACAGCAGGTAGTAAAATTTTTGTGATTTTTTTTTTACCACCATTTTGTAAAAAGGAAATCTGCAATATTCCTAAAATGTATATTAATTGAAAATGTCAAATATTTAAAGTTCTTTTTTAATTCAAAGAAAGACCACAGATATCTTCCAACCATTCTTCCCTTTGTTCCTTCTTTCTTCCCTTTCTTCCTGCATCCTTCCCTCATTCCTTCCTTCAGACATCTATGGGGTACTTAATATAGGCCAAATCTTTTATCAGAACCTCCAATAAAATATACTATGCCCTGCTCATAGTCTAGCAGGGAGACTCCCTAAGTAAACAGACACAGTCATCTACCAATGCTCTCTCATCTCTGAAAATGTGCACAGTTTTCCATGGGATCTTGGAGAAAAGATAGTTAATGCAATCTTGGAGATAAAGGGAAATCTTGTTGGAACTTAGGATTCCTAACTGAAGTCTTGAAGGGCAAATAGAAGTCAGCCAGCTAAAGAAGGGGAAAAAAATGTAAACTATCATAACAGCATCTGGAATAACATTTTTATAGTAACAACACTGCAATGCATATGTTCTTTATCCAACTAATGCTTATTTAACACCAGGTTCTAAGTGCTAGAATATGGAAGTGAGCAACTACATGTATGTAAATACACAATATTATCAAATTGTGGTAAGAGTTATGGAGAAGAATAGATTGCAGGGGAGGAAAGGGAGTTTTGAAATGAGAGAGAGATGTTACATTAATTTTTCCATGGTGGCTGGGGAGGGCCTTGCTTCAAATGACATTCTAGCAGAGGAATAAAGGCAGGGAGGAAGCAGCCTAGAAAAAAGAAGTGGAGGCCAAGGAAATAGCAGGTGCGAAGTTTCTGAGGTGGGAGCATGCTGGGTGTGGTTAGAGGACAGGGGTTTGAGTAGAGGAGGGAGAGGGAGAGTATTTGCAGAGGAATTCAGGGCAGAAGAAGGGCAATGCCATTTTATGGGGGCATTTGAGGCCACTGGAGGACACTGGCATATATTATTTGTGAGATAGGAGACACTGGAGGGTTTGGAGAAGAGGAATGTTACGATTTGACTCCGGCTTGAAAGGGAATATTTTATCTGCTCTGTTGAAAAGACTGGAAGGACTAAGAATGGAAATAGTGTCACCAATTGAGAGAATATGGCAACAATCCAAGAAAAATCAATGGTGGCTTGGACCAGGATGGCAGTAATTGATATTGTTATAATCCAAATATATGTTGAAGTTGGGGTCAATAAGATTTGCTAATAGCTTGGATAGCAAGGGTGAAAGAAAGCAAAATAGTCATGATTGACTCCCAAATTATTGGTCTTTTAAGTGGAAGCCTAGAAATGACATTTATTGAGATGGGAGGCCTGTGGACAAGCAGGTTTGGGGTGAGAGTAGTCAGGGAATCAGACATTTGGTTTTGGACACATCAAGTTTGAGATCCCTATTAGACATCCACGTGGAGGTATCACGTGTGTGATATAAAAAGATCCAAAATTCAGAGGAAAAATTCAGCTGAAGGCATAAATCAGAAGTTCCCTGCCTGTGTTGGTTCAAAGTCATGATACTGGAAGAGATGGCTGAGAGAGGAAGTATTGAGGGAGAAGATGTCTAATGACTCAGCCAAAGGGTACTTGGGGCACTCCAGTAGTCAAAGGTCAGGGAGAGAAGGGGGAACCAGCAAAGAATACTGAGAAAGAACAGCCACAGACATAAAAGGAGAACCCAGAGTGTCTTCACAACCAAGCAAAAAGTGCCTGTTTCAAGAGAGTGGGCAACTGTGTCAAATGCTGAAATGAGGTCATGTACAACAGGGTCCGAGATTTGGCAATTGCACTTAGCAGCATGAAGGTCAGTAGTGAGTGACCTTCTTGAGAGCTGTTTTGGTAGGGTGGTAGGGTGTGTGTTTGGAGCACAACTGAGAGAAAATAGCTTTTAACTATTTGGATTCTCTCTGGTTGGTCTCCTTATCTATAAATTTAGAAGCATGTTAGTACTTTTCCCATAGAGTTGTTATAAAATTTAAAGGAAGTAGCTGGGCATAGTGGAGCATGCCTGTAAACAGCAGCTCAAGAGGCTGAGGCAAGAGGATCACGAGTTCAGACAAGATCGGGCGTGTTCAGGGTGGTTTGGCCATAGACGGAGGATCAGGAGTTCAAAGCCAGCCTCAGCAAAAGCAAGGTGCTAAGCAACTCGGTGAGACCCTGTAAAATTCAAAATAGGGCTAAGGATGTGGCTCAGTGGTCGAGTCCCCCTCCATGGCTGAGTTCAATCCCTAGTTCCCCCTCCAAAAAAAAAAAACCAAACACACCCACACATTTAAAGGAAGTAACACATTTGAAGATCGAATATATAAAGTCCTTCATCTGTATTAGCTATTATTGTTTATATTATTCTTTTAGATTTCAACCCTTCCAAAGAAAATTTACACTACTTATCTTTACCTTCCTTAAGTTAATCAACCTTTTCTGAAAAGTTTAGGTAAGAATTGCCACATGTAATGACTATTTTATATTTCTTTCTTTAAATATAGAAATAAAGTGAGGGTATAATAAAGACAAGACTTAGGGATAGATATAGACAAGACTCCTTTAACGAGTTTTGCTGCCAAGAAAACCAGAAAAATTGCATGCTTGCTGGATTATTTTATTTTATTTTAAGATGAGAGAAATAGAGGAAATGATTCAGTCAAGAGGGAAAAGTGAATGATACAGGATAGGAAGGGGTATCACCAAGAGGGAAGAAGGAATGTAATCGGGTGTCAGATACAGATTTGGCCTTACAGATGCAGCCAGTTCATCTGGGTTGGAAGGCCAGCAGCATCTACAAGTGTCGATGCAGGTGGGTGGGAGATGGAACAGGGGGCATGGGTGGAGTTTCTCTTCAAGGCTTTTTCCTGCTTTCTTAGTAAGATATGACACAAGATCCTCAGTTGAGGGTAAGTGGGGGAAAGATGTCAGGACTGAGAAAAGATGTGAGAAGCGAGATACTTATGGAAAAGAAAAGGAAAATAAATACCTCTGAGGGGTGAAGGATCTCATGGCAGCCCTGAGCCTAATGGAGACTGGTGCTAAGGAATTGAAAGTGAGACTAGGGAACGTGTTTTCCAGTCATGTTTAACTGGGTGGATGATGGTTCAGAAGAGGTAGAAAATTGACATTATCAGGTTTGGGATTTTGTCAGGCAAGAATAGAGGGTGATTGTAGGAAGGCACCATGCAAACTAAGTGGGAAAGCAAGGAGATGAGGCTATGAGGAGGTGAGGGATAGTGAAGTGGTAGAATCCTGACAGGGTACTTGAAGCAGGCAGTGGCTAGTTAGGAGACGGGTCGGAAGTTGGGTTTCAGAGATGATAGAGAGGTTGTGGCTATTGGTAGTGACAATGCATGATTTCAGGTGGAGGATGAGACTCCACTAGAGAGGAGAGGCAGAAGACAAAGACTGGAGAAGCCAGTGTACAGGAAGGATCATCTGCATGTGGTAGGAATTAACAGGATTATCTTTGGAGAAAGAGGCAATAAGACAGGGTGAACCTCTTCAAGGAACAATGAAGGGTGACTCAGGACCCAGAAAAGATTGGCAGCTGTGGCTCAGGAATGTGGCTCAGGCGGTAGCGCGCTCGTCTGGCATGCGTGCGGCCCAGGTTCGATCCTCAGCACCACATACCAACAAAAATGTTGTGTCTGCCGAGAACTAAGAAATAAATATTAAAAAATTCTCTCTCTCGCTCTCTCTCCCCTCTCTCTTTAAAAAAAAAAAAAAGATTGGCAGCTGTTTAGACGAATTCTCTCTCTCTCTCTCTCTCTCTCTCTCTCTCCCCCCCCCTCTTTAAAAAAAAAAAAAGATTGGCAGCTGTTTAGACGAATGTAGAGATTCAAACTTTGGTTGGAGATGACGTGGAAAGAGGGTGAGTTTAGGAAGAGGGAGGGACAGAGTTCCGAAAGCAGCTGCACAGAGGTTACTTATCCCCCCTCAAGCCCAGCTTGAACAGGAGATGTGGCAGGAAAAGCAGCCTTCACTTAAGAAAACTGCTAAAGAAGCCAGGCCTGCAAAGGACTCAGGCCTGTGAGGATGCTACTTTTCAGTTCAGCCAAGAAAGTGAAGGAAATGTAGGAATTTTTGCTGAGCAAGTTGTTGATTTTCTCTAAGCCTGTTTCCCAACTGGAAGGTAGAGCCATGTATCATCATCATCATCATCATCATCATCTCTGTGATATGAGTTAAGTATGATAAACTCACTCGGAAAGTATGCAATGGTGAGGAACCTTGGGATGGAGAAAGAGCAGTGCCTCTAGCAGAGGCCTGCCCTGTCCCAGAAGAGAGACATTACCCATAGCTGAGTACTTCTGTGCCCGGTTGGCATGAGTTCTGTCTCCCCCTTGGGAGCAGGAATCATTCTCATGGTTATTCTGAATCTCCTAGAGTGCCTAATCTAGGGCTAGGGAACAAAGGTGGCATCTTGGACCTGCTGCCTGCCTAGTCTGGGTTTTTAGATTGGGAAACCACTTCTGAATCTTCACCACTCTGAAAACAAATAATCTGTAGTTTTGTAGAAATGCCAGGGACAGTTCTGATTGGACTCTACCAAACAATGTTTTTTTTTTGTTTTGTTTTGTTTTGTTTTGTTTTACTGAGCATTCATTAAAGTCTTCTCTGGTTAAGGAGGACACAAAACTAGAGGTCCTGAGGTTACTTAATTGCACTTTAAGAAAGCTCTGTGCCTGCAACACTAATTCTAGCCAGCTGCTTCACACATGCCCATTAATGGCCATGACAGAACAATTAATTATTCACCACATAACTTGTAGAGAAGGTGGGGTAGAGGTGCTATCACCAGCTGTCAGAGTTAGTATATTATCCTTTACCAATTTCTACCTTACAGAATCAGATAGAACCAGGGCACTGAGCCAGAAAAAATGTAGGTTAGCTTTGCCCACCATTTAAAAAAAGGTGTGTGGGGGGGAAGCAGGTATGGTGGTGCACACCTGTAATCCCAACTACTTGGGAGGATGAGGTGGGAGGATTGCCAATTTGAGGTCAGCCTGGGTAATTTAGTGAGACCTTGTCTCAAAATAAAATTAGGAAAAAGGGCTATGGGTATAGCACAGGGTTTCATCCTGTGTATATATATACTGGGTTTCATCCCCAGTACCACATACACACAAAAATATCACATAAACTGATGGAAGATAGAAAGATAGATAGATGGAGACATATAAGAACATAAATATGGTAAAATGTGAATTACAGAATGTAGGCAGTTATATGTTTGCTATATAATCCTTTCAATTTTTCTAAAAAATATTAATAATGAACTGAAATAATTCATTAATTAATATATAATAAGTACTAGTAACAAACAAATGTATAATATAGTTGTTTTTTTTTTTACCTAGTAACTAATAGAACATTTGTAAGTTTTCATAATTAAATGCTGAAGGGTAAAAGTGGCAGAATGGTTCTTCCCAGGCCAACTGGGTTATTTTACAGATGAGGAAACTAATGCTCAGAGAGCATGTCTGATCCTATTATTCCACTCTTCAAGATCCCTGAAGGTTCCCAATTCCCTTTACAATAAAATCCAAGCTCTTTGGCTTGTCACACAAAGCACTTCATAACCTGTCCTCTGACCACATGTTTAATCCTCTAAGCAAAAGAACAGAGCTGTAATGAAACACACAGGCCAATAATTTGGTGCTCTTTCAATACAATTTTATTTTAAACTAATTTTTACTTATCAAAGCAATATATGTACATAGTTTAAAAGGTCAAATAATGCCAACAAGCTTATAACAAAACACAACAGTATTTTCATGCAGTCCTGCCCCACCATCACTACCCTATTATCCAGAGACAATTACGTCAAGTTTTTAAAGCTATTTCTATTTCCTTTCATGTTTCTGAGTTTGTGATTCTCTCTTTATTCATCAAGTTAGCTATTATCTATTGAGGTCCTCTTAGTGTAGGTGAGGCTAGTAGTGTCTTACTCTTTCCCTGCTCCATCCCATATTCTTCCAACATAATTGTACCATTCTTCAGTTTAAATCCAAAAATTTGGTATAATTAATATGACTGTAAATACGGTTTGCTGATGAATCAAAAAGTATATTGTGGCTGTGGTGCATGCCTGTAATCCCAGTGGCTCAGGAGGCTGAGACAAGAGGATGAGTTCAACGACAGCCTCAGCAATGGCGAGGTACTAAGCAACTCAGTGAGACCCTGTCTCTAAATAAAATATAAAATAGGGCTGGGGATGTGGTTCAGTGGTCAAATACCCCTGAGTTCAATCCCCAGTACACACACAAAAAAAGTATATTATGGAAGGTACAGTGGAACATGCCTATAATCCCAGCTACTCGGGAGGCTAAGGCAGAAGGATCACAAGTTAGAGCCCAGCCTGGGCAACTCAGTGACACCATGTCTCAAAATACAAATAAAAAGGGTTGGGAATGTAGTTTACTGATAGAGTGTCCATGGATTCAGCCCTCAGTACCACCATGACCACAACAAAAGAATAAAAAAGAAGCATATTGTGACTACATTTTCTTTCTCATGTGCCTTATATTTTCTCTGAAAGTTGATAATTGCCTTGGGTTTTGTTGTTATTGTTGTTTAGATTTGATTACACTAATTATAAGTCTTCCCATACACACCAATGATTCTTTAAAACACTTCTCAGTACAGATTTTTTTTCTTGCTGGTAGCATCCTTCTCAGAGCCCTCTATCCCACTTAATTCACCTAGTTGCTTTCTAGGCCCGCCACATAGCCTAGTCTTTTCTGTCCTGTATCTTCTGAGACTTCCTTTTGCCATCATTCTGGCGATGCCCTTCACCCCACTCCTGAATTGGATCCCCCTGTTCCCTGGACCCACTATGTTCTTTCTTGATTTATTTCCTCTCTGCCAGATCTTATCATCTAGTAGCTTTCTGAGAAAGTGTATGTGAAAAGAACATCTTTTTGTGATTTTATATGTATGAAAATACATATACTCAAGCTACGTTTGGTGGTGCACACCTGTAATCCCAGCAGCTCAGGAGACTGAGGCAGGAAGATCAAAAGTTCAAAGCCAGGCTCAGCAACTGTGAGGCACTAAGCAACTCAGTGAAACCCTGTCTCAAAATAAAATACAAAATAGGGCTGGGGATGTGGCTCAGTGGTTGAATGCCCCTGACTTCAATCCCCAGTTTAAAAATATATATATATATATATATATTTTTTCCCTATCCTCACCCATAATCAATAGTTTATTTTGGTGAATGAATATAGATTTATAGGTTGAAAATCAATTTACACATCTTTTAAGTGGCATTACTTCATTAGCCTCTAGCTCTCATTCTGGTTGTGATAACTCCAGTTACCAGTAACAAGTCCTGCTTCTTCACATGTTGAAGCATAACATTAGAGAAACACTCAGAGGCAAGGTTTATTTAAAAAGGGGTAACAGACTTCGTCCAGGAGGGAGCAAAGGGCCATAGCTGGTATCCTGGTATCCCAAGAAGTGAAGGTGTTCGGCCTCTTTATTGGTCTTAAGCTTCCTTTCTCCTGCTCTCTTCCCCTGATCTCTCTCCACGTCCTGCTTACTCCACTAGGCCCAGGGGATGCTCGGTGGATGGCCAAAAGGTGAGAAGCAGATGGGCTAGAGGGGGCAAGCTGGAGTTATCTGGGCAGGAAGGGGGGGTAATTAACAACTCCCTGTGGGGAGACAATCTGTGGGACAGGTTACCTTGGCAACTGGTTGGAGCAGGTTATCTTGATCCGAGTGGAGGAAGGGCTCCAAAGGAATTAACATTTCAATTCCTCCATTCTCTGGATCCAGCCCTTGCCTATCTGCTTGTCTAATCCTGGCTTCAGTTGCTGAGAAGTCCAGTACCTTTCTTTCCCTCAGCCAGTGGGAATTATTCTTTTTTTTCTTTCTCGGAAAGCTTTGCTTCCTCCCACCACCCAAGTTGTGGTTGTTCCTGTTCTGGTTTCTAATTGCCTTGTTGGAGGCGTCATTCACACCTCCAGTGATCTTTGTTCATACAGTTAGAAGTTAAAGTAAGGTAGTTATAAGCTGTTTGGAAGCTATTTGTGTGGGAGTGGCATTGTCTTCTGGTGGCCTTCATGGTGACATAAGCAGGTAGCTAGCTAGCTTCTTCGTTTAGTATCCTCAAGTTTTGGTGTAGGTAGGTCTCTTCTCCAGTGTCAGAAAAGGTCTTATCCCTGGAGTTCAGTTTCTCCACGGAAGGATCACCCAATGTCCTGTGAAAGAAGGGGAGGGAGAGGGTGTCATTGAACCTGACAGTGAAGAGCTCTGAAGTAGTATTATGGTTTGGCTCTTAAATGTCCTCCAAAACTCACATGTTTAAGGCTTGATACTCAAAGTGGCAGTGTCCAGAGGTAGGGCTTTTAGGAGGTGAATAGGCTCATGTGGGCTCTGACATCATTAATAGATTAATCCACTCTTCAATTCATAACGGGCTGTTGGAACTTGGTGGAAACTGGAAGGGGGGCCTATTTGGAGGGAGCAGGTCATTAGGTGTGTGCCCTTGAAGGGTGTATTTTGTCCCTGGCCCTTTTTCTCTGTTTTTCTGTCTCTCTCCTTCCTGATTGTCATAAGGTGACCATCTTTGCTTTTCCATACACTCTGTTCCATGATGTTTGGCTTCACCACAGGACCAGAAACAAAGGAGTCAAGTAAGTGTAGACTGAAATCTCTGAAACCATGAACCAAAATAAATCTTTCTTCTTATAAGTTGATTTTCTCAGGTATTTTGTCACAGCAATGAAAAACTGACTAATTCAGGTTCTTACTTCCCTCTTTACAGACTCTAGGACTTCACTGCCAGCTTTCTAGGCTTCTTTCCCAAGATTTCTAGCTGATATTCTTCAGAGATTTTCATCTTCCTGCCATATAGAGTGGATGGGAACCTAGAGATCTAGCTGATCCTTACACACTTTTATTGTTTCAGTGCTGAGAATTGAACCAAGAGCCTTGCACATGCCAGGCAAGTACTTGGCCACTGAGGCAGAAATACAATGACAAATTGTATTTTGAGAAAGGGTCTCTCTAAGTTGCCAAGGCTGGCCTAGAATTTATGATCCCTTGTCTCAGCCTCCTAAGTGACTATGATTATGAAAAACCAGCCTCTACCTCAGAACAAAGCCTGTCCAAGGAAGGGACATCACCTTTGTCCTTGGAAAGACCCACAGAGCACTCCTAAGCACATTCCCACCCTGCTAAGTTGTTTATCTACAAATAACAGGAGAGATCTGCTGCACCAGGTGTCCCTGACTCAGTCAGGCTAGGTGAGGATCCATAGCAGCCCCCTAGTAGCCACCAATCAGCATGAGACAGGGAAATACCTGGGATGCAGATGACCCTCCCAGTAGTTTATGGTGGTTGATAACATGTTGGGAAACCATGTAGTTCAGCACGTACACCCCTCTTGGCTTAAACCAATCAGTTCAAAGGAATCCCCCTCTTGTAGTAACCAATCACCCCTACCCAACTTGTTTCCGCCAGTGAATGTGCTAATCATGTTTTAGAGTTGTTATTTGATTTTCCCACAGTGTGTGATGATTTGCTAAGGGATGCTATGGTATGTATGGGGGTCCTTGCCTTCTCCAAGGAATATGTAGGACTGCTGCGGGCCCTGGGCTCGGGGCCTCTCAGCGTCACCAGTTGCTGTGTGTGCGCGCGCGCGCGCGCAAAGGACCGAGCTAGCTGGCAATAAACAGCTCTTTGCTGTTTACATCGATCTTGGTCTCTGGTGGTCTTTTGGGGGTCCCGAATTTGAGCATAACAATTACAAGCATGTGTCACCAGATCTGGCTTCCATATACAATCTTTATTTATGTCTGTTTTTACTCCCTTGTCTGGCCTCTGCTTTCCAGGTGCGTGGTGCTACCAATTCCTGAACCTTTGAGTTCAGGGAAGAGAATCAGCTCCTTTAGATTAACATAATCCTGGGCAGGGACTTTAGTCTGGCTTTCTTTTTCTTGCTTTAGAGTCACAATTGTCCCCACAATTATTTGCTAAAGATAAACTCCGATTTTTATTGTTGTTTTAGGGTACTGCTTTATGGAGGGCACTGGGGGAGAGGACCAGCTTTACTCTCTTGTCTTATAACTGGAAATCTTCTATCCAAATAGATATTCTTTATTATATGTTGTGTGTCCCCCCACACCCATACTAGGCACTGAACCCAGGGGTGCTCTACCACTGAGCTACATTCCTCAACCTATTTTCATTTTTCATTTTGAGACTGGGTCTCACTAAGTTGTCCAGGATGATCTTGAACTTGACCTGCCTTAGCCTCTTGAAGTCACTGGAATCATAAGCATGCACCACCATGTCCATGATCTTTAAATTTTTTTGTTCAAGAAAGTATTTGTTTTTGTTTTGATTTTTGGTAGTAAAGATTGAACCGAACCCAGGGGTGCTCTGCCACTCAGCCATATCCCCATTCTTTTCATTTATTTATTTATTTATATTTATTTTGAGACAAAGTGTTGCTAAATTGCCCAGGCTGGACTTGAACTGATGATCCTTTTTCCTTGGCCTAATGAAGAGGGCATTGCTTGATGGAGGGCAGTGGGGAATTTCAAGGGCAGTGCCCTGAGATTTTAAGGGTGCCCCACCATGCCTGGCTGTTTAAAAGCTATTAGAGAAAGTCTTTGGGTGCTGCATGGAGAAATGGTGGAGACAAGGAACAGACATGTTAGAGGAGTGAGCTCTGCCTCTGTTAGTAAACCTTACAGCTTGAACAAACTTAGGCCAAAGGGGAGTGGAGTGACTTATATAACTAAACGGCTGAAAGGACAGGGCTGGGTCTTAGGAGAGAACAAGGCTCTTCCTCCTGTCAGGACTTTTTCTAGAGATGGTTCCATTCTCTAACTGGTGGGGAATGACTTGGGCTGACACCGTTACACTAGCACTATCAGAGAGGAAAGAACTGTCGTCACTGTCACTCTGCTATCCAAGGAAATAACCAAGGGAAGTTTTTTGACTGCCTAAGCTTATAACATAGGTTCACCCTTCTGGGCCCTTTGTAAGTTCCATTTGGACTACAAGAGAAAAAGAAAAGTGGCAAGTCCCCAAAAGAAGGGGAAGCAGTTAATACAAATGCTACCTGGGGACATCATCCATGTCCTGCATATTTATTGCATCGTTGACTGACAGCTCAGCATTGACCCTAAATGAACTTTTCCTTGGACAAGATGGCTGGAAAATATAAGGTTCAGTTACTACTCACTTCCCAAATACCAATGAGCATCTACTGTATGTCACTGGGTACTGGGAACTAAAAGACAAATAAAATCCTATCCTTGACCTCCAGGAACTCACAGTGTAATTGTAAGAGAGCCTGCAAACAGACTGAGTGCCACAATCCAGATGACCAGAGGACAGAGAGAGAAAGGAAACTGTACTCTCCTCTGTGGGAAAGTATTTTGGAGTGGTGATACAAGCTGAGTTTTAAAAAACATATAAATATGAGTTCACCAGACAATTGGGAAGAGGGAAAATACTCTAAGCAGAGGGAGAAGTCTTTTGTATTTGCTTGCTCAAAAAATATTTATTGAGCACTATCAGAAAACTGGCACTAAGTAGGCATTAGGGATGTAATTCTGAACAAAACAAAAATCCCTGTTTTATTAAGTTTGTAGTATGATGAAATCAGACAACCACATTATCAAACAAATATCCAATCACAAACTGTGATAACTGTCATGGAAGGAAAGTAATAAAGAAGTAGGAGTATTTGGGGGGGAAGGGGTCATCACATGGTGTATTCAAGGAACCAGACAGTTCCAAACTAATGGCCAGATAAGAACAGAAGCTCTAAATGTCTTGGACAGGGTAAGAAGTCCATTGCTCTAATTTTTACCCTCAGGCATGTTCCATGCTTATAAATAACTCTTCAACCCCTGGACAGAGAATTATGAATTCTAGAGTTCTTTCCCTCTTTCAGCAAGTTTAGCTTATCTGAGGATTTTAAACTTGCTTTTGAAAATTATGGAGACTCAAGTCCAACCTGCTGTCATACTGAAGCCTGCAAGCCCTCCCATCATGTTCCAGTCCATCTGGACTTTCTCAGACTCCTCCAGTGAGTTTTTATTTTTTAATTTCTCCAAACAATTTAGTGGCATAAGACACCTCCAACTTAGAGTTCACCTCTTCCTGTTGAATGCGTTAAGGACAACAACAGTTTGAGACATTTTTAACAGTTGACTTTGGATTACTCTCTCTTCTACTTTAAAAACAACTTATATTTTTTATTCCCATTTAGCAAACCAAGGCTGCCAAGATTTGTCTTTATATGTGATATCACCAAGTTGTGGTGAGTCAATGGACTATCCCACAAAGCACCAGCTTTCTGATAATATCAGGTTAGATTCTTTTAAGTCACAGGCTTAATATCTGCCCTGTCTCAGTTCGCATTTCCAAAAGATACCCCCTTGAAGCAGCCTATTAAAGGCTTCACCTAGAGATCAAGTCCAGGAGTATCCAGAACAAGTACCTAGGATCCTCAGCAAAGATGCAAAGTAGGTATGGTTTGTCTGTTTGAAGCCCACATCTTTGCCTCTCCCATGTGTCTTCTTCTCAACCCCCGTGTTTATGCTCCTAGCTCTAGTGAAAAACTCCTTTGGAGGGAGGCATGGGGAGAGAGATGAAAAGAACTGTCTTGGAGTGACTCTGACAATTAATCATCCTGCCTGGGAGCACAGAATGTCCATGCATCCACACCCAGACTGTTCTTATACATCTTGAAAGAAAGGCCCTTAGGGAAGGAGAAAGGAGCCTGTGGGAACAAGATAAGTGAGCATAGAGGATCCGTAGCAGAGGATCTCTGCTGAGAGCTGTGCCTTTGGGAGCAGAAAAGGAGCCATCTGGCTACCAGATAAAGATAAAGTTGGGCACCAGGTAAGCCTTTTGGAAACTTGGTAACTTCCTGATATTATTATTTTGCCTCCCCTCTCTGTTTCCCCATGTAATTTGGAGATCAGCCTCAGCAACTCAGTAAGTCCCTAAGCAACTCAGTGAGACCCTGTCTCAAAATAAACATAAAAAGGGCTGGGGATGTGGCTCAGTGGTTGAATGCTCCTGGATTCAATCCTTGGTACCAAAATAAAAATTAAAAAAAAAAAAAAACCCACACATTTTTTTTTGAGAGGGCCTGTGTGTTTATTTAAATGCACAGAAAGAGGAGATATAGCCCAATCCACATCCATTCTTGGAGGAAAATGAGAGCTAGGAACTCAAGAGTTTAAGTAGGAAGAGTTTTAGAGTTCTGCACCAATTTTGAGAGCAGTACATCCTCATCCCCCAGAGCTCCATGATTTTAAATTAATTCTCCTTCCTTACCTCTAATCCAAGCTTGAACAAAATGGGAAGAGAGAGTGCCTGGAACACCATGAGAGAACTGAGGAAGGTTTCACAGAGGAGGGAGATGCCTAACAGCTTTTAAATTTGGCATCACATCTAACCGAACACTTGTATGATGCCTTTACATCAGCCATGGAACCTGGTCAGTCTCCATGGGATCTCAGGGCAAGCATCATTTTCCAAAAGGAATAGCTACTTTGTATTTCATTCTTGGAAGAAGGCAGGGCAGAGCCTTTCCCAAGAGACATAACAAGTGGAAGAATGTTTTAGAGTCTGCTAGATCCACTTCAGAACCCTTGATTTCCTTGCATTTATTCCCAAGGGTGATTCTATTCACCAAGCATAAATGGCAAACACTTTACATTAATGACTTCAATGTGGGTTCCTGAGCTCTACAGAGTTGTGGTTATGAGGGTGGCTTCTGCAGTCTGCCTGTGTTAGAATCCATGCCTCCTTCACTTAATATAGTGTTATCTTGAGCAAATATCTAAATTCCCTAAGCCTGTACAATGAGGATTATAAACCCTTGTCATGGCCAGACTAAGAGCAGTAAAGAACTGCTGCTAAAATAACAACAAATATAATAATCCAAATTGGGCACATCACTTACATAGCAAAGACAATTGACAGGCCTAATCCTGAGTGGGCAGATACCATTTGCAGACAGCTCAGCACTTATATAATACCTAGTGGATAAAACCAAATATTAACAACTCATAAGAAACACCTTAAGACTGTTTTCTTAATACAGAAGAGAGCTGGTTTGTGCTTTTCAGCTTTTAAAGATGTGGTAGCTAACCCCAAGCTGGCCCCTCAACAATCCACACCTCCAGATGTTTATGCCCTTGGAGAGTCCTCTCCCACTTAGTATCAGAGTTGGTCTATATGATGGCTAGACAATGGCAAAAATGATGGATGTCATTTCTGAGCTAAGTAATAAAGACATTGTGGCTTCTCCCTGCTTTCTCTTGGACTACTCTTTCTAGAGGATTCCATAGCTGCAGGCTTGGGAAAGAGACCTATGAGATCTGAGGTCTTTGCCAACATCTAGGAAGTAACTGGGGCTCTTGCCAAAAGCCACAAGGGTCAGCCTTCTTGAAAGCCACTCCTGCAGCACCGGTCAAACCTTCTGATGACTATGGCCTTGGCTGACATCTTGAAAGCAACCTAATGAGAAACCTTGAGCCCGAAACATGCAGAAGACCTACGTCCAGATTCCCAACCCCCAGAAACTATAAGATAATGAATATTTGTAGTTTTTAGGAGGTAACAGCAATAGACACCTAGTATAAAATGTTTTCTCACTCTTAAGCCTCAGCCTCCAGAGCCAACTCTCCTGTATTATTGACCAGTAGCAGCAAAAACTACCTACTCAGAGATTACTCTCTGGGAAGACTAAGCAGAATCTACATGCAATGGGCTTAGTTGAGCCTTATACATGGTCAGCATTCAGCCAATGCCACTTACCACTACTACAAAGAAGTATAGGCCTGTGGGCAGTTGTGAGGAGTTGCTCTGGATCTTGTTGCCTGGAAGTCTTAGGGCACAGCATAAAGAGTGAAGACTTAGAGGGAAGGGAATGGAGAAGGAAATCCTATGGCATCTTTCCACTCTAAATAGCTTACAGGGAGCAAGTGCCTAGCTGCGAAGCAGGGCTCCCTTCCATAGGAGTAAGAGGAACGGTATGGAGGAGGAACATTCCCTTTTCTTGGTCCTAAATTATTAAACAGTATCAAAAAATGTAGAAAAATTTGTACTAAGTAAAGAAAAGAAACAGGAAATTAAAGTGGTGGAAAGCATCTTTATCTGCTTACTTTTGTCCTGGGTCTACCTTGCTTATTTGCAGCTTCTATTGGGCCAATTAGAAGGCGTGCTGAGAAACACTCCTTTTGTACACAGCCGTGCACTTTGCAGCTCAGTACAAAGCACAAAGATATGGTCTAGTATCTGCTTGTGGCCTAGTCCACCAGATACAATCTACACGGAAATGTGGTAAGCTTTGGGGGTTGCAAGCTAGGAGGATGATTATCAGGCCGTTCATACTCAGGGGAACCACACCAGAAGGGAGTTTTAGACACACACACACACACACACACACACACACACACACACAGTAAAGGACCTGATCTGAAAGTTTGTCAATTAGTGTAACAAACTAAAGTGATTAGAGAGGAGAGAAACTGAAGAACAAGAGCCCAGAGTAGCAGACAACTAAGTAAAACAGGTCTGTTGGAGCAATGTTGGAACTAATTTGGTGAAAGTGAAGCTTTTTTTTTTTTTTTGAACCAGAGATTGAACTGAGGGTATTTAACCACTGAGCCACATCCCCAGCCCTTCTTATTTTTTTTATTTTGAGGCAGGATCTCACTAAATTGCTCAGGGCCTCACGAAGTTGCGGAGGCTGGCCTCTAACTTGAGATTCTCCTGTCTCTGCTCCTGGAGGTGTGTATCACTACACCTGGCTTGAAGCACTATTCTTAACTACACTAGAAGAAGCATCACAATTTTTTTTCTGTTTTCCTCACCATTGTGTTCCTGATGCCCAAAATCAGAGCTTGGCACATAATAGGTGCTTGGTAAATATTTGTTGAAGAAATTAATGAATTTGTGACTTAACATAGCTCAAGATCAGTAGGGGTAAATTTCAGAAAACCTATTACTATTATTTTTTCACTGCTGGGGATTGAACTAAGGAGCACTCTACCACTGAACTACATCATCAGTACTTTGTAGTTACTAGTAGTAATAGTAGTAGCAGTAGTAGTAGTAATAGTATCATTTTGAAACAGGGTTTTGCTAAGTTGTTGGGGCTGGCCTCAAATTTACAATCCTTCTGCCTAAGCCTCCTAGTTGCTATGATTGTAGGTGTACCACTGTACCCATCAAAAAACCTAATATGCAAGGGTATGAACAGATTTATTCTAGATTATGTCATCTCCCATATAATTCAAGAGTCAAATGTGCATTATGTATTCCACTTGAAGACTTGGGTTTCAAGTTTTCTTGTTTCAAAACTTTGAGATCCACTCACTTATTAAAGAATTAGAGAGAGTATTCTAGTTTTGTGGGTTGTAGAAATAGAAGAGAGAAACAAACTGGCTATTTCTAAAACGTTTTATGAGAAAATTATAGTTTGAACTCATAGGTCAGTATCAACATAGAATTAATTATGCCTTGGGATTTTAAGGTACCATATTTTTAAGGATAGAAATACTGAGCTCGTAGTCTAATACATGGGCCCTCAAATGATTTACCACCTTTTCAGAAACTGCTTTGATAAGACCAACTCTAACTCAGGCAAAGATTCGAACAGATTGCTCCATAGCTGTTGTTTCACTTGTCTGAATAAAGCAGAAATCTAAGCAATTGTAATATCTTTCCTCTGCTATTCCTGGTAAAGAAGAGAGACATACATGAACTCCGTTTGACTAGAATCCTTTAGACTCTATCCTTAGGATTTTGAATCATTTCAAAAGTCTCTTGCTGAGTAAACAAATCTCTCCACACAAGGAGATACCACAATAGAAAGTTTGCATCAGAATCCTTGTGAGAAGGAGTCAGTCCTCCACTGTCTGTCCACAGTTGAGTTGGTCTGAGCTTCTTCAGAGCTTGATTTGGGAGTAGTACTGTCAGCTGAAGCCATTTTGCGCAGAATGACAGCCATCTGCTTGCCATGTGCCCTTTTTATTTGAACAAACAAAACAATCACCCCACATGAAACCCATTAATTAGTAATCCTTCCAAGACACTCAGCCCAACTCAGAGCAATAACCCCTCTCACTGCAATTCTTTGGGTATCAAGAATAGACCATGATGAGCACACCTCGGAAGTATTGGAAATGTTTGTGTGTTTCTAACATGAAAAAACATCCCTGATCATCATTTTTGGAAACTTTTATCTTCCCATCTGTCTGTAATCGGATTACTCATAAGATGCACAAAGAGTGGGTGAACAATTATTTACATGAACACTGGCTTAAAGCACTAAATTTTGACCATACTAATCCTGGTTTAAAATGCTGTATGATTTGCTATAATCCTCTATTTATAGTCATGATATGTTTTCTTATCTTCACAGATAATCCACTATCTAAGTATAAGGATTTGGGGATAGTGACTAAAAGGAGAGAATCAAATCCATTTATTCAGAAAGCATTATTATACGTGCTAGATATTGGCTTAGTACCAACAGTGGTATCAGAGGTGATTTTATAAGTTTTTGTTTTGTTTTGTGTGTGTGTGGAGGCGGGTCCTGGGAAGCTTTATCACTGAGCTACATCTCCAGTCTTTTTAAATTTTTTATTCTGAAACAAGGTCTCCATAAATTGCTCAGGTGACCTTGAATTTGCAATCCTCCTGCCTCAGCTTGTCTGAGTCACTGGGATTACAGGCATGCACTACATGTTCAGCATAATTTTATACTCTTTGAAAGCAATCCTGTAACTTTTACACTTTCTTTCTCATTCAGAAGGTACCTGCAGCTATGCATCTATCAATTGCCTTCTTTATTTTAAATTTATTCTTTTTAGATATACATGACAGTAGAAAGTATTTTGACATATTATATATACGTAGAGTATGACTTATTGTATTAGGATCTTATTTTGTGGTTAAACATGATGTGGAGTTACACTGATTGTCTATTTACATATGAACATAGGAAAATAATGTCTGATTTATTCTACTGTCTTTCCTATTCCCATTCCCGCTCCCTTCCCTTCATTCCCCTTTGTCTAATCCAATGAACTTCTATCTCCTGCCGCCCCCCTGCCATTAATTCTAACATTATATGCAACCTTGTACCAATTTGCACTATAATTACATTTTAAGCCAAAAGTTTTTATAATTCTTCTATATGTACATTTTAAAATTTGGACAATTAGTCTAAAGCAAATATGATCCTTTTTTTTCTTTCTTTTTTCTTTTTTCTTTCTTTTTTTTTTTTTTTTTGACATGGGATTTCAGTATGTTGCTCTAGCTGGTCTTGAACTCCTGGGCTCAAGTGACTTTCCTGTCTCAGCCTTCCAAGTAGCTGAGATTATGGGCATGTGCCACTGTAGCTGGTTTATATTATTCTTCTTAGTTCTCCTTTCTGTCAAAGATTATGTTGTCAAAACAAATAAAACCAGAAAAACATGGTACTTAGAGAACCAATGCTACTGTTGTCATAGTACTATAAAATTTTCCATTTCAACACTATTGGTGAAAGTGAGAACAACCCATGAGAAGGAGCCAGATTCCCAGGCTTGCACATACTATTATTGCTTAAACAAAAAGAGCAAGTGGTGAGAAAGTTTCAACATCAAAAAAGAGAATTACAAAGGCAAAGGTTTACAGCTTCTGCTCTGCCCTGCCTTTGAGGAATCTCCCTTGGGGGTAAAGACACTGGGGTGACTACTGCTTTAAATAAAATTCCTCCTAGAACTACTATGAATGCAGGGAAGAGAAACAGGCCTTAGTAAGCCCACCCACACATACACATATCCACACCTACAAATGCACAGTAGGTGCACACAAATGCCCATGTTATATAACATGATATATGTCTGAGGGAAGGTAATGGGAGGAAGCCGGGAACCAAAGGGAAGCTTTGTGTGAAGCTCCTCCCACCTCAGGACTTTGAAAGGTTCTGTGTGGCCTTTTGAAGTAAGTGCCTCTCTGAAGGGAAAGAATTCATACCTGTGAGCCTGTTTTTGTTTGTTTTCAGTATAAAGTCCAAAGATCAATGGATTAGATGGATCAAAGCTCTTTTGTTTGTCTAATCTGAATGGAGCAAGGCTGTAGACCTGATCAGATAGTGAGGGATTCTCTTGCTTCTCATATTTGGTAGTGTCACCATACTAATGCTACCATACCTATATAGGAGTTTTGCTGAATGTGGGGTGTTTGTTTTTTTTTTTTTTGAGCAGAAATATGCTTGAATGGCAAAATATTTTTATTTTCTACATTTCTGGCATCTTGCTTATTTTCTTCCCAAACTGTTCTTAAGCCAGGTTGCATTTAAAATGAATATTTGTGTGGAATATTAGTCAGCCATAAAGAAGAATAAAATATGGCATTTGCCTGTAAATGAATGGAACTGGAGACTGTCATGCTAAGTAAAAGAAGCCAATCCCAAAAAAATCAAAGCTTGAATGTTCTCTGATATGCAGATGCTAACACACAATAAATTGGGGAGGTAAGAATAGAAGTTCTTTGGATTAGACAAAGGGAAGGATGGGAAAGGGAGGGGGATGGGAATAGGTAAGATAGTAGAATGAATCAGACATAACTTTCCTATGTTCGTGTATGAATCTCCACATCATGTACAACCAGAAGGATGGGAAGTTATACTCCATGTATGTGTGATATGTTAAAATACACTCTACTGTCATGTATATCTAAAGATAAGAAATAAAAAAAGAAGTTGAAAAGTAAATAAAATAAATGTTTGTTATTCCAAGAAGGGGCTTTATGAAATTTAACGGAGAAATGGGGTCACCTGAGGACATTTGGAAGACATTGACTAGTGTCCTAAAATAAAACAACATATAGCTTTCTAAGCATTTTGTGTTTTGCACTGCTTTCAAAAAAGAACAGCAAACTAACTGGGTTTAGTAGTGTACACCTGTAATTCCAACAATTTAGGTGGCTAAGGCAGTAGGCTTGTAAGTTTGAGGCCAGTTTGGTAACAACTTAGCAAGTGCCTGTCTCAAAATAATATAAAAAGTACTAGGGATATAGCTTAGCTGTAGAGCACTTGTGTAGCATATGCAAAACCCTGGGTGCAATCCCCAGTACTACCGGAAACACAAAAACCAAAACAAACAAGAAAAGCTTTTAAAAAACAGATTAAAAATACACAAAGCAAGCATATAGTTTAATGTATCATTATAAGGCAGACACCTTTGTAACCATCATCAAGGCCAAGAAACAGAACTCTGCAAACCCAAAACCCACACAGAAGCCTTTTCATATGCTTATTTTAATGATGGTCCCCACAGCCCCCAGAGTAACTACTTTCTGAGTACTAAAGCCATCCTTATTTTCTTTACAGTATTACAAAACTTCCAAACGTATAATTTAACCCTATTTTATTTAAAATTTTTTTTAATTTTAAATCTCTTTTAAGCTAAGATTCTTTTTTTTTTTTTTTTGGTTTGGTAATAGATGTTGAACCCAAGGGTGCTTAACCACTGAGCCACATCCCCAGCCCTTTTTATTTTGAGAGGGGTAATCTTACTTGTGATCCTTCTGCCTCAACCTCCCAAGCCACTGGTGTCTGCCACCACACTTGACTCCTTCTGTAGTTCTTTTAACACCTTATCTGTGAAAGAAACGAGACCATGTGACCTGCATACAAGTTCCTCTGGATCTTTATTTTCTGCATATGGGCAGCTAGACCCAGAGGTAGGATCAGACTCAACACTGATCCCTTTGGGAAGACAAGGTGATGGTGTTTTATTTTACACATGTCACACGTGCCTGAAACATATGTCTGATTCTCCCTTTTTGTGACATCAGCAGCTTTTGATTTAGTCATAATATCCATTAATTCATCAGGGGTTGAAAAGTGGTCATACTCTAATTCTATTATTCTTTTTATTAGCGGAAATAGTTTTATAAAAAGATACTTCCCCTCATTTACTATTTAGTGACATAATGGCATTGTTCATGCAAGAAAGGTACAATAATCACTTGATTCTTCCCAGTATAGGACTTAAGACAATAAATTAGCTTCCTATCATCCTCCAAAGGAACCCAATTTAAGAGAAACATATAGAATAGGATGTTGCTTGGTGGTAGAACGCTTGCCTAGCATGCATGAGGGCCTGGATTTGATCTCCGGCACTGCCAAAAAAGAAAGACAAAAAAGAAAGACAAGAAAGAAAGAGAGAAAGAAAGAAAGAAAGAAAGAAAGAAAGAAAGAAAGAAAGAAAGAAAGAAAGAAAGAAAGAAAGAAAAGAAACAACCAATAATATATATATATATATATAAATTTTTATGTGTGTATATATAATTTTGAACACAAGAATTTAAATATAACTGATGGGTTTATTCAATTATTATCAACTTTTAAACTCAAGTTATAATTGTTCTACCTTTGGCCAGTGGGAGCCTCTTTAGATTGCTCTGGGTCTTAGAACATGACCTTCGTAGGTCTTGTCAGCTTCTTCACCATCTAGTATGACACTATCTAGTATCTAGTATGATGAGATATTTGAATGGTTCCTGCCTGTTATGGGATGAATTCTATCCCCCAAAATTTATATGTTGAAATTCTAACCACTGATATCTTAAGATCTGACCTTATTAGGAAAATAGGATCTTTACAAAGGTAACCAAGTTAAGGTGGGGTCATTAGAATGGGTCCTAATCTGACTGGTGACTTTATCAAAAGGGGGAATTGGGACACTGAAATACCTATGGCTAGATATGGCAGCCATCTGAAAGCCAAGGAGAAAGGCCTGGTACAGATCCTCCCACTCAGAGCCTATAAAAGGGACCAACCCTGCCAACACCTTGATTTGGGACTACTTTTCTATTCCCCTGAACTGTAAAAGAATCAATTTTTGTTGTTTCAGCTGCTTAGTTTGTAGTATTTGATTACAATAGCCCTAGTAAATGCATATATTTTCCATGGAAATCAGCCTTTCTCCAAGGAGCCCTAGTTTCTCTTAGTGAGAAATAGTATTAGAGGATTTCAAAACCACAAACTGGCTTTCAGGGATGCGTATGACAACAGGGATGGTCACTTTCTCTAGGTCTCTTCAGTGGACAGAGATATGAAAGTTAAAAAGAAAACTGCTTCTATCCAGGCATTGAACTCACACCTATAATCCCAGTGACTTGGGAGGCTGAGGCAGGAGGATTGTCAGCCAGCTGGAACAACTTAGCGAGACCCTGTCTCAAAATAAAATAAAAAGAACTGGAAATGTAGCTCAGTTGTAAAAGCACCCCTGGGTTCAATCCCTATTACTTAAAAGAAAGAAAAAAAAAAAGAAAAAGAAAGAAATAAAATTGCCTTTAAAACACATACACAAACTTTTTATTATAAAACACATGTTTTTATTAGAAAAGCACACATTTTAAATACAAACTCTAGTTAATAGTGATATTTCTAATTTTATATTTAAGACTGTAGAATTTTTTGTATTCCATGTTCCATACCAGAAAATTCTGATTCTCAAGGCAGATGGTAAAATAGAATTAAGATATCTCATAATTGCTGTTTACTATATCCTGTATTACATATATGGTATGTTTAGAAACATACAAATATAATTACTGAGTAGCGTTAGTATTCTTTCCCTATTTTCTCCATCTTTTTTTTTTTTTTTTGAGGAGGGAGACTGGGGATTGAACCAAGGACCTCATGTGTACTATGCTACCACTGAGCTATGCCCTCTGCTTTATTAGTTGTACTGTATTGACATTGTCAGACAGCCATGACCTAACATACACTTCCTTGTAACCCTTATTTAGTCTTAGGTCCTACAAGTAATTATTTGGTGAACGCTCAGGAGCCGTCCTTATGCTGATATCTATAGTCACTTTGGTTGTCTAAAGCGCCTTCTCTAGTAGATTCCTCGGGGCGAGAAAGTGAGAGCAATATTCCCTGAGTGTTTGCATGCTGATAAATGTTTGTGTTTTTTATACCTGAAGGTCAGTTTTGTTGAATATAAAATCTTTGGCTCACATTTGTTTTCTTTGAGTGGATTAAATGTGCTACTCCATTTTTGTCTGTTGACAAATCTGATTGTAATCTAACTGTCTATAAAACCACGTGGTCTGTGTGCTTAGATGCCTAAAGAATTTTTTTCCCTTTTTCTTTTCTTTCTTTCTTTTTTTTTTTTTTGAGTCGCAGAGATTTATATAGGAAAGCAGGGATTACGTACTTGAAGGAAAATAGAAAGGATGTAGTCTATCTCAAGAATAAGAAGACTTTTTGTTTTTAAATCTAATAATTTTACAAAATTATGCTTTGTTTTTAATTATTCTGGGGAAATATTTTCATATATACGGGGTACTCCATTAGTTTGTAATTTAAATTATTACTTCTTTTTGTTTCAGGAAAGTTTTCCTGAATTATGGTATTAGTATTTGCTTTGTTCACTGGATTTCTTTGGAGGACACTTATTATCTGTATGTCAGATTTTCTTTGCCTTCAAATTGTTACATTATCTTGAATTATTCTCTTAATTTCTTTTTGATTTTTAAAATTATTATTCTTAAAAAATTATTATTTTTGCCTCATCTTTCTCTTAAGATATTATCTGTATATTTATTCTCTGTGTTCTTTCTAGTTAAAAATTTATTACCAGGTGCACGCCTATAATTCCAGTGACTCAGGAAGCAGAGGCAGGAGGATTACACATTTGAGTCCAGCCTCAGCAACTTATGAAGCCTTCAGCAATTTAGTGAGACCCTGTCTCAAAATAAAAAATAAAAATGGACTGGGGATGTAGCTTAATGGTAAAGGCTCTGGGTTCAAACCCCAGTACTCACATCCTCCCAAAAAGGAAAAAAAAAAAACAGACTTTTTTTTTATGAAATGGTTTTACTTTTATTTCTAATTCTCTGGATTCTGTAACACCGTTTCTCAATTTAAAAAAAAAATTTGACTTCTGGGTTTTTTCTATGTTTTGTATCATGTCAATATCTTTCAGTTTATTTTGCAATTGAAAGTTAGTCTTAATGTGTTCTCTGAGCATGTTTCTGATGTGCTCTCATTGTCTGAAGTGATGTCTTTTGGCTCTTTATTATTATTTTTTTTTAAAGAGAGAGAGAATTTTTTAATATATATATATATATATATATATATATATATATATATTTTTTTTTAGTTTTTGGCAGACACAACATCTTTGTTTGTACAAGGTGCTGAGGACTGAACCCGGGCCGCACGCATGCAAGGCGAGCGTGCTACCGCTTGAGCCACATCCCCAGTCCTTGGCTCTTTATTCTTGTTTTGTTTTGCTTTGTTGTTTTTGCATAGAAATTAACTTTTTGTACATTCTCATGTGAAAAGAGTTTTTCTGTACTTTCTTTTCTTTTCTTTTCTTGGAACTAGGAATTAAACCAAAAAAGAACCCAGTTCTTTTTATTTTTTATTTTGAGACCTCAAACTTGAGATTCTCCTGCCTCACCATCTGCAGTAGTTGGGATTATAGGAGTGCACCATCACACCTGGCAAGTTTTTCTAAACTTTCATTGATTGATTGGTTGATTGATTGATTCATGGATTGTGGTCCTGGGTACTGAGCACCCATAGATGTACTCCCACTGAACTATATCCTTAGATCTTTTTTATTTATTTAAATTTTTTGGAGACAGGGTCTCTCTACATTGCCAGGCTGACCTTGAACTTGCCACCTTCTGCCTTGGTCTGAGATTATAGACATGCACCACTGCTCCTATCCTATCTGAACTTTTAGAGGAAGCCTTTGTTGAGAGTAGTCTTGCTCTTTCTTCTATTATTTTCAGGAGGTATTTAAAAATTAACTGTTGTTGGGCATGGTGGCACACACCTATAATGCCAATGGCTCAGGAGGCTGGGGCAGGAGGAGCTCAAATGCAAAACCAGCCTCAGTAATTTAGTGAGGCCCTAAGCAACTTAGCAACACCCTGTCTCAAAATAAAAAATAAAAAGGGCTGGGGATGTGGCTCAGTGGTTGAACAAACATGGGTTCAATCTCTGGTACCAAAAAAAAATTTTTTTAATTAATATTAAAAATAATTTTTAAATAATAAAAAGGGTGGGGATATGGCTTAATGATTAAGCCCCATTGGGTTCAGTCCCTGGTACAAAAAAAAAAAAAATTAATTGCTTGCTTGCTGAGATTCTGTGGCTATGGGTTTTCTCTTCCTGTGTTTCTATTGTCTTTATCATGGTCAATTTTGATTTCACTCCCAGAAGACTGGGTTATGCTCTATTCTGGAGGAGAGTCTTGGCTGAACTATTTTCATGACTTTATCAGAACCAAACTGTTCTAATTCCTTTCACCCTCACTGAGGGCCTCTTGCTATTGGAGTGGAGGCAAAGTTCTCCCAAGTTTGGCTGCAATTCTTGAATTATTCTGCTGTACTTTGCATTCGATAAATACCTCTTGCTATTTTTTCCATGTTCTCAGGTTCATCAGAGGCCCTATTGTTTCCTTCTGCTTTCTCCCACACATATGGCAGATCTTCTAGATATTAGTAGATTGTTCTCATGTGCTTGTATTTGGGTCTTAATGGGGATATCTTGTCACCTCATTTTGTTGTTGTTATGTGGGGATTTGGAGAGATTTAAAAACTATGTCACTAGTGCTTTGATCTCAGCATCTTCCAAATCCTAATAATACATTTAAAATGTTCATTTAAAGTGTAATAGTATTGTCCTCACACAGCGACAAGAAGACAGCCTCCTGACATTGCATATTACATCACAGATCTTAAAGTTAAGTCTCTGGTCCAGCTCCCTGCGGTCAGGCAGAAAAAGCACCATCCTAAATTCAGAATAGGTATCAGGAACCCTCACACATTAAGTAGGAAGAAGAACCTCTTATTTAATAGTTTTAAATGTTGATGTTTTCTCATAGTAATCAGATAATTAAACATCTAAATGTATAAATATATACCCCTGAAGTGGCACCCCCTTTCTCCACAGAAAAGCCCTCTTCACCATGGCTGATTTTAGGACTGTCAGCAAAAGAGTCTCTGCGAAAGAGTCCAATGTAGATAAACTTTCTATTTTTGGGTTGCCCTGTTTTACTTGGCCACTGACCAAGAAGATACCAGCACTCCAGGTGCTGGACACCCCCTAGTTTTTCACAAACATATCCAGTATAGTACTTTGAAGAAATGGGCAAACAAGGCCTCTGGCCTTGAGCTGGGGTTTCACAGAGATGTCTACATTTTTAAGATAAGTTACAAATGGGCTCCATGGTAACAGCTGGCAGGAGAAGGAAAGAGAGGGGAGAAAAAGCTCTCCCCTTCTCAGGTATTGTCCTTGAAGAGTTAACTTGCCCAGAACAGTGAAAGAAAAAGTTGCTTTATGTGAACTTCTGCAGACTGTGAACTTCTGAGCCCCTCCCCTTACATGCTGGGTATAAAACTCTGAAACTCCCTGAACTCGGGGTTCAGGGGATTAATTGATTACAGCAAAAGCTGTGCCCTCTGAACCTGGCTGCAGCCAAACAAAACTGTTTCCTGCTATCTTCGGTGCCTTGCCTCGTTTGTCCCTACAACACCCCAGAATATTACTCATTGAAATTAAAATAAATACTCAAATAGTTCAAAAGTCCAACCTTAGTTTTAGGTAACATATGGGTATGGATGAGTGTTAAAATTTCTATAATAGTTAATATAGTTAAGAATTGAAAATATTAGGGGCTGGGATTGTAGCTCAGTGGTAGAGGGCTTGCCTAGCATGGTTGAGGTACTGGGTTCAATCCTCAGCACCACATAAAAACAAATAAATAAAAATAAAGGTTAAATTCTTTAAAAAATGGAAATATTAATTTGAAATAGCTACTTTTGAAAATCAGCTAAAAGCAACACCCAGTCCAGCCAGTTTGTAAATAGGTTATTGAGTGATCCAGAATATTTTAACGCAAATTTTTATGAATTAACTAGGGAATAAAATCTCTGGTAAAGTATTGAATTAACAAAATATTGGACTAACAAAAAATAGGACCAAAAAAAAGATAGCTCTCTCTAATAACAAAAATAAATAACTATAATACAAGATGAAAATAACCTAAAAGCAAACAGAACATGTCATTAATAGAGTCCTTCATTATCTAGCATAGCCTGTAATAGAGAAAATAGCAAGTGTAATTCTGTTATCTTACCACAGGCAGTATGCACACACTGTAAAATCCATCTCTTCATTTTCTGGTTGAAAAGATCATTGTAGAAAAGGCCTGCCAGGGTTTGGAGGTCATGCTGATTTATTGGCAATTAAACCTGCAGGATTTCTGCACTCCCTTCAAAACAAAGTGTCTGTGGCTATTCAGCCAGGATGATTACATAGTGGGCTATCTACTAAAACCCAGGAGTCTTTCTGTTAGTGCACAACAGATTCAATTGACTTGGCTGTATTTAGAAAATTACTGCTATTTTCTGCACAGATTCTTGTTGTATCTTCCTCAAATCGCCTGAGCCCAAAGAATTACCTTGTTAGTCAATTTAACAAAGCAGAATCTTACCAATATAATTCAGCTTGGAAGTATAAAAACTTCAGTAAAAATACAAACATGGACTCACTTAAAGAAAATGAATGTGTTACCCAGTCTATATCCTCTGTCTATGATGACTCAGCTTTCTGAAATGATGGCTAGTTGGATGTTTTGGGACTTGATACTCATACAGTTTAGGTAGCTTTTGTCTTCTCTACATCTAGACACCCAACTAACACCAAGTTACTCAGTTTAGCTGTTTAGACCAAGATGCCATTTATATGTGGGCTAGTTCTACAGATTTCCCTTTGTCCTACTAATGGTAGCAGGCAGGCTTAAGTGGTCAGAGTGACAAAATCCCAGAAATACAGGCAAGTAGGAAAGAGAAGGAAGGTAGAGATAGGTTGGGTGAGGAAGGAGAAAAGTGAGCACATCAGCATTTCTGCCTCTAATCAACTCCACCTGCCAGAATGAATCTGATTATACCCGAGTTAGTCCTTAGAAACAGGAGCATGGGGGCTCTGCAGTGTGCATTGTGTACCCCCACAGGACCATCTGCCTCAGATACTAGCCGACTTCCACCATTCCTAGCTTCCTCTTCCTCTCGGCTGGCCTGTGTGGTGACAGGTCATTGGTTCATTCATCCGCTAAATATTTATTGAGACTTTAACGTGTTCTCATTACTGTTCAAAGTCCTTGCAGTATAGCATGTCTCTATAATGTATCCTTTTTCTTAATTTGTTAATTTATAAAATTTTAAATAAAAATGATACATTTATTTGGAAATATGTAAAGAAGAAATTTTAACCCACATATAATCCCAACAAATACTATTAAATATTCCGTTGTGCATCTTTTTGTTCTTCTTTCTTGCCTCTTCTAATGTTTTTAAGTTGAAATATTTAAGATACACAAAATATTAGAGATCAATTTAAAAATCCCACATGTACATTATCCATGTTAAAATACTGTACAAATTGATGAAGTGTCTTCTCAGCTATATTTAACTGTGTCACTACTGATCTACCATTAGCATGCATTTTATTTTTTTGTCCTATTACATGTGATATGTAGCATATGTTTACTATGTATCCATGATATATAGAATTCTGTGTGTGTATGTATGTATGTGTATGTGTGTGTGTGTGTGTTATGGTGCTGGGGACTGAACCCAGGGCCTCAGACATGCAAAGCATGTACTCTACCACTGAGCTACCCACCAGCCCTGATTTGTGTTGTTTTTCTTTTTTTAATTTGATATGAATATAATTTTGAACACATTCTTTTGCAATTTACTTTTGTTTTTCATTATTGTTTAAAATGTATCCATTGATATCTATAGCCATACTTCATTGATTTTTAACTGTTGTTCATTGTTAAAATGGATGAATATGCCATAATCAATTTATTCATTCTTCTATGTATTGGCAGGTAAGTTGTTTCTAGTATCTTGCTATTATATTGCTGAGGCTGGCTTTGAACTGTGATCCTCCTGCCTCAGCCTCCTGAGTCTCTGGGATTACAGGTGTGCACCACTGTGCCTGGCATTATGAGTTCTTGTTGAGATTGATGAACTGTTGAAGGAGGGAAAGCAATTTCCTTTTTCTCCCATATAGAGTTCAGGTTGTTAGGTAGTAGCTATGAATGAGCAGTGAAATACATGGTAAGACACAAGTGTTCTTTAAAGTACTTCAGAGTCTTCTTTAACTATTCTCAAAGTGGACGAGAGAGCAAAGGGTGGTTATTAATTTGTAGAAAATAAACAGAAGGTTTCTGCATCCTGAGGCTGTACCCTCTGGTTTGGTGTCATGGAGGCTCCCTTGAAGCTAGCTTTAGTTCATCCCCCTGTTGCTGTGACTTTGTTTGGATACAGGGTACCAGCAGTCATGAAGATCTACTGTGGTCTCACTTGACTTCAAGTTGATCTTAAAGCACTGACAAATGGCAATTGGTGTTTGCTTCCTAATGAGGGTTTTCTGGGTATAGATGTCCTGTAACCAACATGCAGCAGGATATTTTCATGTTTTTATACCCTACAAGTGACTATGGTATCCAAACTCAGATTGCAAAGGGAAGGATTATTTTTAATAATCCTAACATTTATCTTGAAAACATCACCAAAATAAGAAATCATTCCTGACTCATGCACTCTTCACCAAGGCCAACCCTCATCATGACCTGCAGTTTATTCATCCACCCAATGCAGAGCAAATCACTGGCTTCTCCAATTTTCCAAAAATACTTCCAATGCCATTTCAAATGCTTGAAATCATGCTGTCATACTTCTCTATCCATGAAGATCAATGAAGTCAAGGAAGTACTTAACATTAGAAAACTGCCCACCAGATGCCTCATTTTATTTTCAATGGGAAATGGAAATGGGTTACATAAAGATGTACGGAGCAACGGCAGCAAATTGAGGACAGAGTAGCAATAACAACCTTTGGAAATGTAGCACAGCTCTTAGTGATACCATGTGTTTTTAGATGTTCTTATGAATCTGTAATTTTAATAAAACTGACATTCCTCTTATGAGAAAGGAGTTTGAAATCATACTGGAATAAAAATAAATAAATCAAATAAACAGAAGCAAGGAAGCCAATGGGAAAATATGTCAAAAGAAAAGGATTAATGAGACTAATTCTTGACAGGATCCACTGAGGTTGATGTGAAGCTAGGAATTATAGCTATAGGTGTCTCCAGTTGTCTGGGAAGGAAGATTCCTTTAGTAGCGCATGCTCACTAAGATAACTTCTGACCAGCTACTGACCCCAGTGCCCACATTAACATGGAATTGACTTGCAGATGAAGCCCCCTAAATAGGGTGGCCACCATGACAGTTCCAAAGAGGACCAACTAAGATCAAAAACTCCACCACTCAATATGAAGGAAGAGTTGAACACCTGATTGGCCAAAGAGTACAGAAGAGGGTCCCCAGCTCTCCTGACAACATTAAACAGTAATAAATTTGGAGGCAGCATTGTCTTCTTTTTGTTCTCTGCTCAGAGACAGCCCACCCTCTCTCTTTCTTGAGAGTGCTCTCTGCTTAAGCCTCACTCTGCTTTTACTTCACTTTCACTTATAATAAAGTTCTCTTGCATGGCTTTTGGTGTCTGACTTCCAATTTTTTTTCTTAGGAACACAAGAATCGAGGTTTGGAGTTTCAGCTCCCTGCTTTCCTGTGACAAGGTCATTCTTGGGGCAACTTCCTACCAACAGCTGTCCTCTCTCACTTAGGTAATATCCAGTTCAGATGCAAGTCTGCACACTCTTTCTCCAACAGTCTCATTCCTCTGTATGTACCCTAGAGAAACTTCCTGGGTGTGTGCCCCTGCTTTACTCTCACACTCTCCTTTCAGTAAATTCCCAATGACAGCAACATGCACTTAGGCTAATCTTCTTGAAGCCACTACAAGTGATAAAACCATTCTTTGAAAATCATAGTCGCGTATAGGTCAGCAATAGAGGCTCACAGTGCATCTATGCTCAATGTGGAAGAAATCCATTACTGACAGCCTCTGTCTGCTCAATTACCTACATACACTCTACTCCTGATCCCTGAGGAGTCTGGAATCTACTGTTTTCAATTTCTAGCTACCTTTTAGTCTTCTGCTTGAACAATATACCCTTTCTGGCATATATAATCATAAACTTTGTTATGTTTCCCTCACCAGGCTATCAAATATTCAGATATATTTTCTTATCAGATGCTGAATCTTCTTTCATTTTAATAGCAGAATGGTATTGTGAAAAGAAAGCAGATTTTTAGAGCAGAAAGGGTTGAATCTCTACTATCACTTTACTGTATTGTGTTAGGTAATTTAAGCCTACTGTTTGTTAGGCAGGGAAATCTGTGCCTGTCTTATGGTTGCTGAGAGACTTTAACAGGATATAATAGGTTAAATTTGTTTATTATAGTGTCTTGCATGTAGTAGGCACTTAATAATGAGTAGGTCATTTCTCTCTTCCTCCCCCATATTATTTCTTGAGTAGAGATGGAGTAGAAAGTCACCTAAGTGACTGTTTAAGACTCCACCATAAACCCCACAAAATCTCTTTTCCTGTTTGCATTCCAGAAATTCTGCCATTATCAATTATTTGGGGCTCCCAACTGAGAGGTATTGTAAGTCCCTTCTCCAGTGTAAATGAGTTTATCAGGTACTTTGTTCCAAGACAGAGAAATGTGATATGAACCTTTTGCCAAAGTACATGGTGGGGACATTCTTTCTTCTAACCAAGATAATCTTAACCAACCTGGCAGAGGGACCTACTGCTCCCAAAACAGGGATGTTTCTCTTGGACAATTATGTATCTATCCTTGTACTTATATACAAACAGAAATAAATGGCATCATTGCATCAGAGGTATCTACCTCTATAAACAGTGAATATCCTTCAATTTAATTTTGGTTTGATTTGGTTTGGTTTGGGGATTGAACCCAGGGGCACTTAACCACTGAGCCACATTCCCAGTCTTTTTCATTTTTAATTTCAAGACAGGATCTGGCTAAAATTGCTTAGGGCCTCACTAAATTGTTGAGGCTGGCTTTGAACTTGCAATCCTCCTGCAATCTCAGTCTCCCGAGCTGCTGGGATTATTACAGGCATGTGCCACCATGCCCGGCCAAATGAATATGCTTTTTACCATATGTTTCTTAATTGTTTTTTTTTTGTTGTTGTTTTGCTTTTTGTTTTTTTTTCTGTAGTGGGGATTGAACCAGGGGTGCTTTACCATTAGTTACTTCCCTACATCCCCAGACCTTTCTAAATTATTAGAACAATAAATTATTTAAATTATTAAAAATAATAATTTGTTTTTATTTTCAGACTGGGTCTTGCTAATTTGTTCAGGCTGGCCTCAAACTTGTGAAACTCCTTCCTCAGCTTCCTGATTCCTGGGATTACCACCATGCCCAGCTATCTAAAATATGTTTAGACTATTTTAGAATAGCATATTATTATGTAAAATATGTAATTATATTTTATAGTAAAAATCTTGATGCCAGTAAGATTGCCATCAAAAGATCCACTGACAATTTCCCTCTTATGTATATCCACATCAAGGCAGATGCTTTCAATGGTAAAGCTTTTAGAAAAGAGCTAGTTCTCCTGAACGACTTAACTGAAGAAGTTATTGGAAAGCCTCCCCACATTTTAAATGATCAAACTGGAGTTATCCTAAATCACTACAGGACTTAGGTAACTTGAGACAAAGAAAAAAAGGGATCATTCATTAAGAAGTGTGAGAAATGTCTTAGGGTTGATTTTGTTTAAATGCCAGTGTGAATTGATCATTAGCATTTTCGAGAGCCGTGCAAATAACACCACCTAAGGGGCTAAACCAACATGGGATTCTTTCAGAGCAATTAATTCACTTCCAAGCTTCTTGTATTAACACTACCATATTTCCCTAGTGTAGATAGACAATTTGCTTTAAAAATCAACCAAAAACTGTGATATTCTGCCAACAAGATTACAGGGGTGAAAGAACAACCCCCTAGTCAAATGCAAATTGTAGTCATATTAGTATGCTAATGAGCTAAGTGATAAACTGTGGGTCAAATTTCCCCTTCTTCAGCTTAAATAGCACTTGAAAAGGGCTTATTTCTAAATGTTTGGGAAACCTAGGAGCAGCAGCAATTAAGGTTTATTACGTGAATATTATCTGTGCATTATCTGTTCAGCAATGTGAAGAATTAAGAGACGGGACTAAACTGAGACATAATTCTTCCTAATGGTTTAGAAGTTATGGAGAAACAGCTTAAAGGAGACACATTTAACCATTCTAATTTGGAATGAAGTCTTTTAGAAATTTCTTATGTTACAATTTTTTTAAATTAAGTTTATTTTGTCTTGTTGAAGAAAATTTAAGGAAGAGCCAAGGAGAAAAATAGTAGAGAAAAGATTGAAGAAAAATATATTTTCATGAGAAGGAAGTGAAAGACATGTTTAGAGATATAAATTTCTATTTCTTGACCACTTACCTAAGAGACTTTTTGAGCTAGGCACGGTGGACACCACCTGTAATCCCTGTGGTTCCGGAGGCTGAGGCAGGAAGATTGAAAGTTCAAACCAGTGTCAGCAATTTAATGAGGCCCGGAGTAACTTAGTGAGACCCTGTCTCAAAATAAGAAAAAATTTAAAAATGTGGCTCAGTGATTGAACGCCCCTGGGTTTAATCCCTGGTACTAAAATAATAAAAATATAAAATGCTTTGTGAATTGAACCTATACCCTGATCTCACCTTCTCACCAAGCACCTTTGTACTTTCATAGGATTTTTTTCATATTCACTAGCTTTTATATCCTTATGCTCATCTTATAAGTTTCTTAAAATTCAGGAACAGTTTTGACTGTATTTTTCAGCATCATTTAGCTGTTGCCTGCAGGGCACATTCTGGAAAACCAGGTGAAGACTGAAAGTGGCCGGGATGTGGGTGGAGAAAGTCTGCAGATGGGGGGCACACAGACTCCCTCCCTCTTTCTGTCTCCCATCCCTACCCTTGCTGACACTCCCACAAGCTTCGTGATTATGTGCAAGTTACTGAATCTTCTTGGGTCTCATCTTCGACATTTGTGAAATAGAGATCATAAAGTATTAGGTCCTAGGCAGCAGTCCTAACCTTGGAGTCTCCTGGGGAACTTGATAGAGTACTAATGACTGAGTCCTATGCCAGAGCTTCTAAATTTATCAGGATGGTTGTTGCCAGGGCTTGGGGAATAGTAAAGCTCTTCCGGGACTTGTAATGTGCAGTCCAGGTTGAGAACCAGTGTTCTAAAGGGTACTATGAGAATTAAATTAAATAAGGAGGTGGGGAGCTGATAAGTAGTAGGAGACAAGAAATCATTGTTTTCTTCTATCTGCAGTTACTTTTCCTATTTGTGTTGGTAGTTGTGTTTGAGTCTAGCAGGAAGCTAAGGAACAGGGGGAGAATTTTGTTCAAAGATTTGTTTTATTTTTAAACATTTTATCTTGAAATAATTTTAAACTTGCTAAAAAGTTGGAAGAACAGTACAAAGAAGAATTCCTATACAAGCTTCACCCAGATTCATTCTCTCTCTCTCTCTCTCTCTCTCTCTCTCTCTCTCTCTCTCTCTCCCTCTCTCCCTCTCTCCCTCTCTCCCTCTCCCTCTCTCTCTCCCTCTCCCTCTCTCTTTCTTTATTGCTCAGGCTGATCTCAAACTTGTGATCCTCCTGCCTCAGCCTCCAGTCTCTGGGATTACAGGCATTCACCTCTATGCCAAATTATTTGTTTGTTGTTGTTGTTTTTAATCTAGCATAATTAATTCCTCTTTCATGATACTGACATTGTGTGTGTGGTGTGTGTGTGTGTTGATGCTGGGGATTGAACCCAGAGGCACTTAACCACTGAGCCACATCCCCAGCCCTTTTCTATATTTTATTTATAGACAGTAGAGACACAGTCTTGGTGAGTTGCTTACAGCCTCCCTAAGTGGCTGAGGCTGCTTTGAATTTGCAATCCTCCTGTCTCAGCCTCTGAGATTACAGATGTACACCACAACATCTGGCCTGACATTTAATTTTTTTTTTTAAGACAGACCAGTTGTTTTGAATCCCATACCTTTTTTTTTTTTTTTAGTAAATTTACAATTTACTAAGATTCCACCATTTATTAGGTAGGGAAATCAGTGCCTTATGGTTGCTGAGAGAATTAAATGGGATAGATAAATTTGTTTAGTCTTGGTAGGGACTCATACTACACACAAATGGACCAGTAAGGGTTCTGTCGTGATGAAAACTAGAGTTCAAATCTTTTAGAAGAGAGGATGGGTAGAATTAATGCATCTCTAATTCACAATTTGTGTTTTAAATTGTGAAACAATAAATAGACAATGTATTTCATTCCATCGCATATTTGCCATTTAATATGTAGCATTCGAGCTTCTAAATTGGATAGGGAAAGGGAGAAGATGTAAGCCTGGCCAGACACCAGAAGTTCAACGTGGATCACTATTAGTGAGATAGTCAATATATTTCTCTATTAAATGGCAACACAGATACCCAAGAAAGGCATAGAAAATAAAAGGGGTACATTATTTTACTTGCCAGATTAACTGAATTAAGATTAATACTTTTTTCTTTTAAGGATGTAAAGGTATATTTTATTTTATTTTATTTTTTTCAGATACATAGAGATTTATTTAGGAAAGCAGATACCTATTCAAGAGAGAATGAGGACAAACTTGACAGAGATGCCTGTGAGGATAAAGCAAGGAAAACGCATTCAAGGGAGAATGGGGATCTTCTCTAGAGTGAGAGATGATGAAGGTATATTTTAAAAGAAAGTGAAATGAGCTGGGCCTGGTGGCTCACGCCTACAATCCCAGCAGCTCAGGAGGCTGAGGCAAGAAGATTGCACGTTCAAAGCCAGCCTCAGCAATTTTGCAAGGCCCTAAGCAACTTAGCGAGACCCTGTCCCATAATAAAAAATAATAAGGGCTGGGGATGTGGAATGTGGCTCAGTGGTTAAGCATCCCTGGTCCCAAAAAAGAAAAAAAAATGATATGTGGTATTTGCTGACAAGAATATGAAATCATACTTCAGATTTGTTCAAGGTGCTGAATTACATACTGTATCAAGCTGTTTCCTAAACAACCTTTGAATAAATCCCACCTGGGCCTTACTGTCCTCACTGCCCCCAGCATTCTCGCTAGCCATAGTTGACCATATCAAAGGTAGATACCTGACCAAGGAGACACAAACCCATTCATCCAATCAGATTATCTTTCTCAGTACTGTGGACCCTGAGCCACATTAATGATGGAGCACTTGACTCACGATCCTGAAGGTGGAGAACTAAATTGTTTCCTGTCCTTCCTGAGGTTCTTCATTTCCTCATAGACTGTGAGTTGATATTTCAATAGTGCAATTATTTTTAAAACAGCATATTGTGTAAGAACACAGACAAAAAGACAAAATCTATAAAGAATAACAAGAATAATTATCTCATAAAATATTTTAGTGCTAGGAGTGCAGCTCAGTGATAAGAGTCCTGGCCTTCCATGCTTGAGGCCCTGGGTTCAATCCCCAGCAGAGGGTGGAGTGGGGGAAACAGTATAATCCCCAGATGACAGATAGGGACATGTTTTCAGAAGGGGCAATTAAGTGACTTCTAAGGTATAGTGGTATATTCTTAGCCTGGGTAGTGGTTACAGTTATAGTTATTTTAAAAATTTATACATATGTGTTTTATATACTCTTGTTGTATATGAAACTCTCTCAAAAGGAAAAAAGATGTTTAACTTGAGCTAATTTAGTAGATTTCTGTTCCTTTCACGCAAACATATTCCAAAATCATAGTTATTAAAGGTAGCTTAGTAGTAGTATTCATTCAAAAAATAAAGGGCTGTGTGTGAGCACATACACATGTGCTTAAAGAAGGCTATGCAAATGTCATTGAACTCCAGGATTAGAAGAAATCTTAGAAAATTTCTAGTGAGTTGAAGATTTTTATTTTACAAAGAGAAAATTGAGAGCTAACTCAGAATCCTGGGTTCTGTCCATCAAGCTGTATCATTTCCCTAACACAAGAGACAGCAATCATGTCAGCCAGAAATGCATATTTCAAAGATTCAATTATTTTTAATGTTTATTTTTTTCTTAGAAGACTTGACTGCCTCTGTGCTGAAAATAAATTATTTCATGTAATATAATATCTACACATAAGCAACATTTTATATCATGATTGCTAGATATCAAGAAAATAAATGACTGCAATTTAAAATGGAATTTTACTGACAACTACTAAATTTTCTTCCTTGCTTATTAATTTTAAATCATATAATAAAATGAATTTACTGATACAGCTAGTCTTATGGGTACGGGAAAAATTGCTTCCCCTTTGCCAAGCCCATCAAATGTAATTGAAGATTAATAATACTATGTGTTGTAAAAATTGGCTTATTTTCACTAATGGAAGACATCACTGCTTCTGATGTGATAGTCTGTTACTTAGAAAGGAAAAAGAAGTAGAATACCTACAGACAGCACTGGCTAGATAATTTGCAGGGCCTATTGAAAAATAAAAATGTGGCCACCTTGTTCAAAAAGTGGGAATAGAGGGAAATGCTGTTAAAGCTTCTAAAATTTAAAGATTTAGGGGGAGAAGCGATACTGATATTGAACCCAAGGGCACTTTACCACTGAGCTACATCCCCGATCCTTTTGTTTGTTTTTCTGAGACAGGGTGTATGTAGTTAAGTTGCTGAGGTTAGCCTTGTGATTTTCCTGCCTCAATCTCCTGAGTAGCTGGGATTACAAGTGTGCTTCATCACATCTGGCTTAAAGCTTTTCTTTAATAAAAAATATTTTTTTAAAAAAGCTTTTTTCTTTAGATACACCTCTCTTTCTAGCCAGTGTAGATTCCTTGGCTACTTACTGTCATGCTCTCTCCCATGGGGGGTATTTGCAAGGTAAGTGCAGATGCTCCCAGATACCCTAGAGTCTCATTTCAAAACTGGTGTTGCACTCACCCTCCACCAGATTCACTCTCTTGCCAGCCACTGGGCCCTATAAGGAGCAAGAAGTCAACCTCCCCTTACAAGAAGTCAATCTCCCCTTACAATGGCCTGTCACCCCAATGCATGTCAAAAAGGCACTCCTCACCTTGATCCCCTAAGACTGCAACCTCCATGTTGGTACCTGGGATCACAGATGGAAAAGAGCCTCACTTGTACCAAAATATACACTAAATGTCTGACAGCACACTGACAGCCCAGGGCACTACACCGTGCCCTGACCCAAGGTATTATAATATCACCATGTCCAATCTGGATTTTCCCCCACACCATACACAGGTTCCACTTATGGGCAGAACCACCACAATCACCATCCACCCACCAAGACTCATTGCCTCCCCAGGCAGAAGCAGTCCCTGGCAAGGCAAAAAAGGGAGAGGCCAGGCAGAGTTTGAAATGCTAGGGCATGATAGTACCAACAGCTGAGAACTGGTCTTGGAAAGCAAGAGAGATGGCAAGTGATAGAATCATATGGGAGCCAAGGTTCCAAGCCCCAGTGTGCCAGCATTGTCCCATCAAACTTCACTTTCAAAACACAAGTTCAAAGAGAAAGTAAGATACTAAAGAGGAGTCTGCAGGCACTGAACCTTAAAAACAGTCCATTTGAGTACCAGGCCCTATTGGATTTTTCTGGTCATATTCAAGCCAGCCTGCATACAAAACTATAGTTATTTCCACAGCATGCCAAAAATGAAATCACAAATATCTGTGTGTATTTATGAGCACATGTTTATATCTGTGTTGAAATATCTTTATGGATGAAAATAGTATTGCTGGCAGGATTCAAATCAAGTTATGGTGCCAAGCAGTCAAAATAATGAAGGTAATTTTTCCAAAAACATTACATATAGTTTTGTTAAAGAAACAGATGGGAGCCAAGCAGGATGATACACTCTGATGATCCTAGAGACTCAGGAGGCTGAAGCAGGAGGATAGCAAATTCCAGGCCAACCTCAGCAATGTAGTGAGACCCTCAGCAACTTAGTGAGACCCCATCTCGAAATAAATAAATAAGTAAGAACTGGGGATTTAGATTGGTGGTAAAATGTCCCTGGGTTCAATCCTCACTACCAACCAACCAACAAACAGATGAGAAAACATTGGGTACAAAAAACTTTTAAATTTTTAAGGATTTTTAGTCACCCTATGAAATTCAATGTGTCTAGCCAGGCACAGTGGCACATGCCTGTAATCCCAGCAACTTGGGAGTTTGAGGCAAGAAGATTGTGAGTTTGAAGCCAATATAAAATAAAAAAAAATTGGGCTGGGAATGTGGCTCAAGTGGTAGCGCGCTCGCCTGGCATGCATGCGGCCTGGGTTCAATCCTCAGCACCACATACAAACAAAGATGTTGTGTCCACTGAAAAAATTAAAAAATAAATATTGAAAATTCTCTCTCTCAAAAAAAATTAAATAAAAAATAAAATAAGAAAATTAAAAAGGACATTCTAAAATAGAATGATCATAGGTTCAACCCCCAGTACTGATAAATAAGTATATTTTAGAAATAACATGTCTAATTTTTAGAAGCTCTCTGGCATTTAGTAATGGGAAACCATCTATACTTGGAATGTTAATTCTTTCTTTCCTTCACACTCCATTTGGTATTTCTTACTCACTTCGATGCACAATCAAATTTCACCTTTTCCTTAAGACCTTCCTCAACTATCCCAGTGGTTAACTATGGTTTGCTTGTTTCTCTTTTTATCATTGTTTTTTTCTTATTTTTGTTGCTTATTTTGTTTTTTTTTTTTGTTTTTTTTTTGGAGGGTTTGGTTGAACTCAGGAGTGTTTTTCTGCTGAGCTGCATCCCCAGCCCTTTCTTTTTATTTTTTGAGACAGGGCCTCACTAAATTGCACAGGCTGGCCTCAAACTTTCGATCCCTCCTGCCTCAGCCTAGAGAGTTGCTAGTATAACAGGCACCAGCTTTAGCTATTGTTTTATTGTCCGTTATCTGCCAAAAACTGTTGTGTTTCCAAACCAGAACCTAACTTTCCTTAAAGAGAATACTCAGATCCTCCAGTATTTTCTGCATTCCTTATTTGGTTACTTCTCTACTCAGGACTTGATTGAAGTGAATGGGGTAATACTTTGTCTTATATTATGCATACCTAATCACATTTTAAAAACAGGGCTCCAAATTGTCTTTGTTGTTAAGAATTTGCTTCAATGATAGCAAAATCTTTACTGGAAATAAGAGGCCAACAAGAAATGAGGATATCCATTGGGATGGAGATACAAGACCTGATTATAAAATGAAATTATAAGAACATTATGATAAAGAACCAATGCCGGGCTGGGGATGTGGCTCAAGCGGTAGCGCGCTCGCCTGGCATGCGTGCGGCCCGGGTTCCATCCTCAGCACCACATACAAACAAAGATGTTGTGTCCGCCAAATACTAAAAAATAAATATTAAAAAATTCTCTCAAAAAAAAAAAAAGAACCAATGCCTGAGGAAAGGGTTAATCTGCACCGACCCCTCCCAACCCCACTCCCAGCCTCTCTAGGAGCCCAGAATTTCTGAGAACAATCTCATTTGACTGGGTTCTCCAGTCCCCAGAGTGCTGCTTGGTTTCTTGCTGAGTACAATTTCCATAAGACATGAACTTGAGACCTTTGGCCAGCTGTGGTTGTAGCTCAATGGTGGGGTGTTTTCCTATCTTATGTGAGGCACTAGGTTCCATACTCAGCACCACATAAAAATAAATAAAATAAAGGTATTGTGTCCATCTACATCTAAAAAAACCCCAACAATTTTATTAAAAAAAAAAAAGAAAAGAAAAGAAAAGAAAAAGACCTTTGGCCAGAAAGGATCTGTGGGGAAATGTGATGCAATTGAATAGAACTAGATCCAATCTCTCACATGAAAATCAACACTTTCAACTGCATCCTGTGCCCATTGCCCAGGGCATGTACTGTGGTGCCCATGCCTGTTTACCTCTGTTGGCAGTATACTTTGCCTCCAAAGATTTCCAAAACTCCTCTTCCATGATAAGCATGAATACTTTTCTTTTGTCACCCTTTGGCCTTCCCCTGCCCCCAAGATTTTGCTTATGGTTTATTAAAGAAGCTAACAAACCTCAACTAACAAGTATGTTAGTGAGAGATGGTTGGGTGATATTTATACATTTAAAAAAATGCTTTGGGCAATCAGATTCCTAACTCAAAAGGAGAACTCTGAATTTTTGTTACATTTAGGGTCCCTTTCCCAACAATTCTCTTGCTTATTTGAACAGGTCTAGTTGTACTGATCCTACACCTAAAACTCTCTTACATAACTCTGCTGTGGGAAGCTTCCCTTTTCGCCCCAGGCCAACACTGAAGTAAGAATCAGCACACTCAAATCCCTTCAAAAGAAAATCCACCCTTCAAATATTTATAAGCAACGTAGATTTTACAGAGTATGTAAAAGAGTTAAGAGAGGATTTTATAAACCACACCCTACAGCACATAACATTATTAATCCTCCCTTTACTTTTTCTTTCTTCCCCTCTCCCACCAGTGGGGTTGGGCAGGGACAGTGTTTCAACATTTTTTCCCAGAGAGGGAAACTCTCAGATCTTCCTGTTTACACCATTACTCCTGTTTTCTCCTTTCTTGGCTGTAATGCACTAGTCCCAAACCAGGCCACTGGTCTAAGCAGGAGTTCTGCCTCTCTGCCAACATATTAGAACAAGCAGGTATCTGGACATAAAAATTCGGTTCTGTGCATATGGGGTATGGCTGAAGACCGTAATTGGAGTGGAAATGGTATAAATACCATGGGGAGCATGAACTCTTAGGTGAGGAAATGTGAACATAAGCTTAAAGTAGAATTGCATTTAGGACACTTATTTATAATAGTTTTTAGTACAATTGCATTTAGGACACTTATAGTTTTTATTGTAACGTGGAGGAGAAATTAGAAACAAAGAGAAACAAAAAGAAAATGGAAAATTCCCAACTCATGCAGTTATTTGCATTGTTAAATGATTGTCAATTTGGTTTAGTGTTTGTCCAAGTAAGACCCTGCAGCAAATACAAAACTGTAACCACAATGGTAATTAATTCAACAAATATTTGTTGAGTATGTATTATATGCCAACAGTGTTGGATGCTTAGAAAACAGGAGTAAATAAAACAAAGACTGCTACTCTGTGAAGCCCTCATCTTAGTGGAGGAAACAAATTTAACAAAAATATGATAAATAAGCTATCTAGTGTTAGAAGATGGTTTCTGCGAGAAAGAAAATAAAGAACAAGGAACGGAGAGTGGGATTCCTAGGATGGGGTTATTTGCATTATTAAGTAAGGAGGCAAAGGCAAGCCTCAGGAAGCAAAATTTGAGGAGATAAGAGCCTTACCTAAGTAGATATCTGGAGAAAGGACATTCCAGGCAAAGAGCAAAGGTCATTGGGCAGGGTGTGTCTGGTATTGTCAAGAAAGAGCTTTGAGGCCAGTGGGGGCAGGCGCAGGGGAAGTTGGATCTTCTAGGACTTGTGAGTAATTTTAAATATTTTGGCATTATTCTGAGTAAAATGGTGGAGCTGTTGACCAATTTTAAGCTGAGGAAGGACATAAACGGACAAATTTTAAGAGAACCACTCTGGCTGCTATGTTAAGAAAATACTGCCCTTGGGCTGGGGATGTGGCTCAAGCGCTCACCTGGTATGCGTGCGGCCAGGGTTCGATCCTCAGCACCACATACCAACAAAGATGTTGTGTCCATCGAGAACTAAAAAATAAATATTAAAAATTCTCTCTCTCTCTCCTCTCTCTTAAAAAAAAAAAAAAAGAAAAAAAGAAAAGAAAATACTGCCCTAAAGGTAGGAGGTGTAGCTCAGTGGTAAAGCGCTTGCCCAGCATGTGCAAGGCTCTGGGTTCAATCCCCAGAAAAGAAAAATACTGACAAATTCAAGACTAGAAGCCAAGAGTAAGGAAGTTAGTAGAGTCATTCAGATCAGAGATGATCGTGGCTTTGGGCAGAATAGTGGCAGTAGAGGTGAAGAGAGGGGATCAGATTCTAGAAATATTTTGAGAATATGAGAGAATAAGTGGAGCCAAAGATGATTCCAAGTTTGGGGGCTTGCACAACCACAGAGTGAATCTAAGTGCAACATGACTATAAGGTCCTTGCTTAGCATCTGGATGGTCATCTTAAGTGACAGCCATCATTTTAAGACAGATTTCGCTTTCCCACCCAAAATCAGGAATAGAAAGGCTCACCACTCCCTCAAACCAACCCAACCCTTCATCTCCCCCATTAGGAACTGCCCTGCTCTAATCCCTGAGCCTGCACCACAAAAGTCCCAGAACTCAAGCCTGCGTTGTCTCTGTTTGTCTATGGAGAAATGTTCCTTAATTTGTCAGCTCTGACAAATAAACTCTTGTGTGTATCTCTGCCTGGTCTCTGTCTTTAATTTCTTGATGGCCTATTTCCCAGTTTCTCACTTTCCTTTCCATGACTGTTCAAGCAAAAAGTTGCCCTTTTTGCACTTCCCTGAACATTTATCTCATTTATCAAAAGCTATTTTCACAACTGCAGTATTTAGTTTCAAATAAACTCTATTTGTTATATAGTGGATTCCTGCAGATAGAATTTGTTTCACTCTCTTAGCAATAAGGAAGAAAACAGTCTTCTCTAGCTTCATACATGCAATCCTTTCGGGTGATATTTTTAAAAATCATAATAGGTTTCTAGGTGTGGTTGTGCATGCTTGTAATCCCAGCACTTGGAGGCTGAAGCAAGAGGATGACTTGAACTTGGAGTTCAAAATCAGCAACAAATGTAACTAGACCTCCATGTCTAACAACAACAACAACAACAACAAAAGCAGTAGGTTGCATTTCTAGTCGTTGTTTATTTTAAAATAATATTGAAGCCAGGAGAGGTAGCACACACCTGTAATCCCAGTGGTTTAGGAGGCTGAGGCAGGAGAATAACAAATTCGAGTCCAACTTCAGCAACTTAGGCCCTAGGCAATTGAGATCCTGTCTCAAAATAAAAATACAAAAAGGACTGGGGATGAGTGTTAGAGCACCCCCTGGGTTCAATCCCCAGTACACACACACATACTGCTACTACTGATAATAATAATGGGGGGCGGGCACTGGGGACTGAAACACAGCAATTAAATTCCATACATGTAAGGTTATGTCAAAATGAACCCAACTATAATGTACAAATATAATGTACCAATAAAAGTAAAATAAATAAACAAAAATAATATTAATAGCAGCTAACATTTATTGAGCACTTAGTTTCCAGGCCACGTGCTAAATATTCACAATCATTTACCTTATAGCACTGCTCTGAGGCTGGAATTATTATCTCCATTTTAGGCATGAAGAGGGTTAGAAAATATCTTAATTTTTTTTTTTTTTTCTGGGCTAGTAAGTACCAGAGCTAGGATTCAGACTCATTTGCCTAGGTTGAGGGCTTTTATTATATTCTATTATTTACTTATTTATTTATTTTCTTTTTAGAGTGCTGGGATCAAACTCAAGATCTCACACATGCGAAGCCAGGACTCTACCACTGAGCTACACCTCCAGACCTCCAGACCTAGGGCTTTAAAGAACTGTGTATTCTGTCCCTCTACTTGACGTCCCTAGGAGACAGTAGGGAAGAAATATAGCTTTTAGTCACCCCTTCCCCTTTTTGTCTCTAAGATTTAATAAAGGATAAGGTTTGTCTCGTTTGTTAGAGATAAGTATGATATATTTATTTATTTTGCCATGCTGGAGTGGGGGGCGGGGGTCAAGCCTAGGGCCTTACACCTGCTAGGTAAGTGCCCTGCTACTGAATTACACCCCCAGTTCCAGTATAGTTTTAAATATAGTTGTGGTTTAATGAAGTCTCCCTGGTCATCTTCTGAACCTTAACTTCCCTATTTTTAAATCAAGAGAAGACATTTAGATAATGAGGTTTTGTTGTTGTTGCTTCTTTGGTACTGGAATTGAACCCAGAGGTAGTCTACTTCTGAGTTGCTACATCTCCAGCCCTTTTTATTTATTTATTTTTTTAATTGAAAGACAGAGTCCTTGTAATGCAAAAGGACAACCACTAAGTTGCCCAGGCTGGTCAAACTTGTGATCCTCCTGCCTTAGCCCTTCTCCCCTTCAGTCTCTCTCCTCTCAAGGGATACTCCACTGCAACCAGCTCTAAATTTTTAAAATTCTAATATCTTTGTTACTCACCACAAAAAAACCTTGTTTATGAAAGATTTCTTGCCCTCACCCCCAAAAAAGTCTCAAGTTTACCAAAATGGTAAATTCTAGATTTCATTGTATCCTTCCACCTGGAGATCTCAGCCTGTTTTTCCATCTGCCTTACTCTTTTTGTCTGTCTGTTAAGTAATAAACTTCTGGATGTTTAAAACTCAATGTATATACATTGAACATTGTGCCTCAGCCATTTCAGCTTAGCAAGAGCTATCTATGGAGGGTCTGGGAAATTTGCCATAAGTAAGTTATTTAAAGGTGGTTAGGGTGACACACTCTACTAAATTTAGCATCTTAATGAACTTCTCTAGATTAAGGAGTTACTGTCTTGCATTCTTCTACCCTTTGTGTGAAAAACTTGGCACATACTTGAGATTGATTATTTTCTTTCCTGTGTTAGACTTTTCAAACAGTTCCTTTCTCAAAATATGTTGTCAGCTGCCTTTCCCACATTATCCTTTTTCTGCAGAAAGTGGGAGGGGCTATCCACTCTCAGAGCTGAGATTGCAGAGTTGACTTCCCCCTCACGTCTCCATACCCAGCTGTCTAATGCAAGATCAGCAATTTTAATTTTTTCTCTAAAGGTCTAGGTAAGTAAACGTTTTCAGTTTTTGGGTCAATAGGGTCTCTGTTGCAATTACTCAGCTCTGTCCTTGTAATGCAAAAGAAGCCACAGACAATATGTAAATAAATGTGTGCTGTGGTGTTCCATTAAAACTTCATTCATGCCAAGCACATGGCACGTTCCTGTAATCCTAGCTGCTCTGGAGGCGAAGACAGGAGGATCAAAATTTCAAGGCTACCCTGGGCAACAGAAGAGACCCTGATTCAAACTTTTAAGATTAAAAAAGCTGGGGGGCAATAGCTCAGTGGTAGAACCTAGCATATGCTAGGCCCTGGGTTCAATCCCCAGTACTGAAAAAAGCAACAACAAAACTTTATTTACAAAGGCAGAAGAAGCCAGATTTGGCCCTCCAGGCCATAGGTTGCTGACTCCTGATCTACAAGCATGAAGGAGCTGTATCAGAGTGACTACAGTTCCTAGGAATTTGGAATTGGGACCTAGAGACTGAGGCAGGTATTAACTGCTGGTTGCTAGGCAGGTGAATGGGGTAGAGTGGGTGGGGGACAGAAACAGAGAGCCAAGACTGCTATTGGAGACAGCTATAGGAGGCCACATGTGAACAAATAAGTGAGCAGAGAAGCCAGTCTGTGGAGAGGGAAACACACACACACACAGAAAAGCCAAGACTGGAGACCAGATAACGGGAAAGAGGAAGGAGAGAGGAGTTCCTGTCATTTTAGCTGTGCTTTCCACAGTTGGGTCTCACATAATCCCTTGCCTATTTTTATATTCATTTCTCCTTTACTTTAGCCAACTGGCATGAATGTCTGTTTCTTGCCACCAGATAACCCTTAACTTGAGCAGCCTTTTATACTCTGGACTTCCCAAATGACTGGCAGCTTTCCGACTTAAATAGCCATGCATTTGTACCACTAGGTTTTGCTGGGTCTGATTTCACCTGTGACCTACCCTTTTTCAGTTCTACTCCAAGAGTGTTCTCTGTCTCTCTGTCTCTAGAGATAGCTGTCTATCTATCTACCTATCTATCTATATATACATATTATTTTATATATATATATATATTTTTTTTTTATGTGGTGCTGAGGATGGAACCCAGGGCCTCACACCTGCAAGGCAAGCATTCTACCACTGAGTTGTAGCCCTAACCCCCCAAGTTCTGTTTTTTCTTCAGCTTTTGCTAAGACATTATCTCCTATGCCCGAGTTAGGATTTGGTTTCTGCATTAGTTAACTCTTCATTACTACAACAAATAGCCAAGGCAGTCTTTCTTATTTTTATTAATTTATTTTTGGTATTGGGGATTGAACCCAGAAGCAATTAACCACTGAGTCATATCCCATCCCTTTTTATTTTTTATTTTGTGTCTTAGCTTTTTTGCTGCTGTGACTAAAAGACCTGACCAGAACAATTGTAGAGGGGGAAAAGTTTATTTAAGGGCTCACGGTTTCAGAGGTCCATAGGAGGCCAGTTCCATTCCTTGAGGAGAGAGAGTGTGGTGGAGGGAAGCAGCTCACATCATGATCAGAAGCAGAGAGAGATATCTGCACTGGCCAGCTATAAATATATAACCCAAAGCCACGCCCCAATTTCCATCTCCTCCAGCCACACCCTACTGCTTCAGTTACCACTCAGTTAATCCCTATTAAGGGATTAATTCACTGCTTGAGAAGAATCATTTCTTCTCTGAACCTTCTTGCATTGTCTTCCACGAGAGCTTTTGGGAGACACCACATGTAACCACAACATTTTGAGACACAGTCTCACTAAGTTGCTTATGACCTCATTAAATTACTGAGGCTGGCCTTGAACTTGAGTTCTCCTGTTTCAGCTTCCTAAACCCCTGGGATTACAGGTATGTGCCACCGTGCCTGGCTAGTCTTTTTATTTTATTTGGTACCCAGGGATTGAACTCAGGGTCACTCAACCACATCCCCAGCCTTATTTTGTATTTTATTTAGAGACAGAGTTTCACTGAGTTGCTTATCACCTTACTTTTGCTGAGGCTGGCTTTGAACTCATGATCCTCCTGCCTCAGCCTCCCATCTGCTAGGATTACAGGTGTGAGCCATTGCGTATGGCTAGTTTTTTTATTTTATTATGTATTTATTTGTGCTGGATATTTGTGCTGGGTATCGAACCCAGGACCTGATACATGTTAAGCAAATGCTATAATACTGAGCTATACCTCCAGCACAGGCTACTTTTTAAAGAAAAGAGGTTGATTTTGACATGTAGTTCTGGAGATATAAGGTCAAGGGGCTACATTTGATGATTGCCTGTTGGCAGAGTCCCAAGGCTACCCACAGCATCACATGGTACAAGACAGGGAAAACACATATATGACTATGTGCTGTTTAGTTCCTGCTCCTTCTCCTCTTTTCTCTTTTCCCCTCTCCTCCCCTTCCTCTTCCTCCTCTTCCTCTACTTCTTCTTTCAGTACTGCATATTGGATTCAGGGGTGCTTAGCCACTGAGCCACTTCCCTAGTCCTTTTTATTTTTTAGTTTGAGATAGGGTCTCACTAAATTGCTGAGGTTGGCCTCAAACTTGCAATCCTTCTACCTCATCTTACTGAGTAGCTGGGATTACCTCTAGTTTTAATTACAGCTTTCACCTCTGAACAGGGCCTGGAACATAAATAAGAACTTAATGTGTTTATTTGTGAATGAGGTAAAGGTACACAATGTTAAATATACCTGCAAAATATATATCTTGGTAATAACTAGAAATAAATTGTAACCAACTAAAAGGCTCAGGATTCTCTGATTTCCCGCCCCCCAGTTTTATGAGACAAAACAGAAATAAATGAATTACTGTTGCCAAAAGCTTGGTTCTTGTCCCCAATGCCAATTCAATAATGAGGACACAGTTTTGAGAAAAAGGAAAAAGAAGGTTTACTGCTTTGCAAGCAAAGGAGAAACACAGGGACTCCTGTCTCAAAGGCTGTGATTCTGCCCATCAGCAGGTACAGGGGGTTTTAAAAGATGTGATTCAGAGAAAATGAGATTAGGGAGGAGAGATCAGGAAGGAGAAGTTTAGGGAAAAGAAGATCAGGAAAAGATCAGGGAGGAGAAGGTCAGGTAGAAGGAGGTTGGGAAAAAAGAAAAAAAAATGTAAGTTTCAAAGCAACAAGGGATATAGTCAAAGCATCAAGCAAACCCTTTCACTACTGCATTTGTTCTTAAGTAAAGGACTATAGAAATGTACTCTTTATGATTTACACTCAAATATGCTAACAATGTTGTTCAAACCTATATTCTTACTAAATTTTTTGTCTGCCTATCGGTAACTGAATGTGTTCACTTTCCCTATTGAAATTGTAAATTTTGGCGGGGGCTGGGGTTGTGGCTCAGTGGTAGAGCGCTCAGCTCACAGGTGTGGGGCCCTGGGCTGAATCCTCAGCACCACATAAAAATAAATAAATAAAATAAAGGTATTGTGTTCCAACTACAACTGAAAAAAAAATATTTTAAAAAATGTAAATTTTTTATTCCTTCTGTATTTCTACAATGTTCACCTTATTATACTTTGAGGGGGCATGAAAGCTTACAATTTAAAAAAGGTTGGCAGATTAAATCTTTATCATTATGACGAGTCTCCCTTTATCACTAATGGTACCTTGGAGTCTACTTAATCTGATAATAACAGCTATTTCAGCCTCATGTTTTGGATAGTATTGCATGGGTTAGTTTTTCCATCCTTTTACTTTCAAGCTTTCCTCATTTTTATATTCTAGGTATGTCTTTTGCAAATAGCATATAGTTAGGTTTTGATTTTTTTTGTCCAGTCATAACAATTTGTGGTAGTTGGTTACATTAATTTGTGACCATGGGCTTATCTCACTTCTTAGCATTTATACCCTTATGTATAAGTCCCTCCTCTCGACTCAGGGAGGAGACTATAATGTACTTTATCTGAGAGCCCTGTGTGTGTGTGTGTGTGTGTGTGTGTGTGTGTGTGTGTATGTATGTATAAGAGGTTTTCCAATTTGCTTTGAGAGACTGCAATGAAAGGCCATATGGAAAAGAAGTCTTGGAACTACCTGTAGAAAAATTAAAGAAACCAATCAACAGTGAGAAACAAGGCCCTATAAATATAGTCTCAGTCAGACTATTTCAGGGAGCCCTCCACCCAGTCATGGAAGTCATCCTTGCTGAGGGGCCACTGAGTGAGAGAAGATGCCATCTGGAACACACTGACCACAGCAGACATCACCTAGAGGAGAGAGGTGTCATCTCCATTTTGTCCTATCCAATGTCCTGACCCACAGACTCATGAAAAGTAACAAAGTCTAGTTGTTGTTGCTATTTTTTTTTCTCCCAGTACTGGGGATTGATTCCAGTAATGCTTTACCACTTAGCTATATCCCTACCCCTTTTTATTTCTTACTTTAAGATAGAGTCTCAATAATTGCTGAGGCTAGCCTTGAGTATATTATAGTCTCCTCCCTGAGTCGAGAGGAAGGACTTATACATAAGGGTAAAATGCTAAGAAGTGAGATAAGCCCATGGTCACAAATTAATGTAACCAACTATCACAAGTTGTTATGACTGGACAAAGCAGGAGGATCACAAAATCCTGCTTCAGCCACTGGAGTTGTTGGGATTAGAAGTGTGTGCCAACCACTGTACCAAGCTACAAAATATAGTTTTAAGCTACTAAATTTTTAGGTAGTTTGTCACAAAGCAATAGGTAACCAAAACAGTCTATTATTAAACAAGGATCTGTTTTCACTTAGTATAATTAGCGATATATTTGGTTTTAAGTCTGTCATCTGGTTGGGAGTGTAGCTCTGGTAAAGTTTTTGCCCAGCATGCAAAAAGCCCTGGGTTACATCCCTAGCACCACTAAATAAATAAATATCATCTTATAAATTATTCTCTCTGTCTCTTTTCATGTCAAGAGTTTGGGAATCAAACTGTGGGCCTTGCACATGCTACCAAGCACTTTACTACTGAATATAGAACTGTCCCTTACTCCCACCTTCTGTAAGTAGTACTTTTTTTTCAGGGGGGTTAGAGGGGGGCTGGGAGGTGTGTGGTACCAGGGATTGAATCCAGGGGCACTTAACTATGGAGTCAAATCCCTAGACTTTTTTTTTTTTTAAGAGAGAGAGAGAGAGAGAGAGAGAGAGAGAGAGAGAGAGAGAGAAGAGAGAGAGAGAGAGAGAATTTTTAATATTTATTTTTTAGTTCTCGGCGGACACAACATGGTATGTGGTGCTGAGGATCGAACCCGGGCCACACGCATGCCAGGTGAGCACGCTACCACCTGAGCCACATCCCCAGCCCTCCCTAGACCTTTTTTATATTTTATTTTGAGACAGGGTCTTGCTAAATTGCTGAGGCTGGCTTTGAACTCGAGACCTTTCTGGCTCAGCCTCCTAAACTGCTGGGATTACAGGCATGTGCCACTATGCCCAGCTAGTAGTTTCTATTTGGTTGTCATTTTGTTCTCATTTTTCCCCCTTATCTTGCATTTAGATTAATTATTTTTTATTTTTTCATTTCCTCTTATCTCCCTTTTAGATTCAAAATTGCTTAGCATAATGGTTAATTTACAATTTGCATATTTCCTATTAGAATCACCCCATTTTTCATTGTGGCAATTTTGATATGTATGATGAACAGGTGTTTGGTTAAATGTTAGTCTAGATGTTTATATAAAATCATTTTTTAAAATTAACATTTAAATCAGTAGACTTTGGTGAAGAGGGGATATAGCTCAGTGGTAGAGCATTTGTCTAGCATGTGCAAGGCCATGGATTCCATCCCTGAAAAAAATTTTAAAAATCAGTAGACTTTATGTAAAGCAGATACTCTCCATAAGGTGTGTGGGTCTTATCCAACCAGTTTAGCGTGTTAATAGAACATCCTGGCCTCCCATGAGTAAAAAGGAGTTCTGCCAGAAATCCACCTTTGAACTTGAACTAACTCTCCTTTGGGTCTCCACCCTGCTGGTTCACCCTATAGGGTTTGGATTTACCAAGACTTCACTTCAATTTCTCTGAAGAACCCTGACTGACATACATAGTATTTTATAATTCTCTTAGTGATTATTCTATGGATTACAATGTGTATTCTTTTTTTTTTTTTTTTTAAAGAGAGAGTGAGAGGGGGGGGGGCACAGAGAGAGAGAGAGAATTTTAACATTTATTTATTTTTTCTTAATTCTCGGTGGACACAACATCTTTGTTGGTATGTGGTGCTGCTGAGGATCGAACCCGGGCCGCACGCATGCTAGGCGAGCGCGCTACCGCTTGAGCCACATCCCCAGCCCATGTGTATTCTTGATTTACCAGAGTGATTAATAAGTCAAACTTATTAATTTAAGTTTTTTCATCCTCCTAAAGAATGAGTCCATTTATCTTCTGACATTGTTTGTATGTGTGTGTGTATTTTTTTTTTTTTTTTTTTTTTGGTATTGGGAATTGAACTCAGGAGCACTCAACCACTGACCCATAGCCCCAGGCCAACTTTGTATTTCTTATTAGAGACAGGGTCTCACTGAGTTGCTTAGCACCTTGCTGTTGCTTTAGGCTGGCTTTGAACTCACTCACGATCCTCCTGTCTCAGCCTCCTGAGCTGCTGGGATTACAGGCGTGTGCCATCATGCCTGGGAATTGTTGTATATTTTACCTACAGAAGACATTAATATTACTGTCCTATATAATTTATATTGATATTTGTCTATATTTGCCCACATATTTATTGTTTTTATTGATCTTTATTTCCTTCTGTATTTCAGACCTTATGACGGGAAACATTTTCTTTCTGCCTATAGAATGCCATTGTGAACCTACTGGGGACAAATTCTCCATTTAGTTTTTTTGAAAACTTCTTCATTTCATCTTCCTTCTTTTTTTTTTTTTTTAACCAGGATTTGTTCAAACCCTGGTACAAAATGTGGCTCAGTGGTTAAGCACCCCAGCCCTATCCTTTTTAATTTTTTAAATTTTGAGACAGGGTCTTACTGAGTTTCTTTAGAGCCTCAATAAATTGCTGAGGCTGGCTTTGAACTTGCCATCCTCCTGTCTCAGCCTCCTGAGCCACTGGGATTACAGATGTGTGCCACCTTTATTTCACCTTCATTCTTAAAATGTATTTGCTTTCAGCTCTTTAGTCATCCTATCATTTTTTGACTTCAGTTATTTCTGTTAAAAAAATCAGTATTAAGTCTAATGCTTTCTTTAAAAGTCATATTCTTTGCTTTCTCTGACTATGTTTAAGATTTGTAGCAGGTGTTCATCATGTGTCTGTGTCAATTGTATGGAATAAAAAAAAATCATCCTTCTGGGGATTCGCTGGTGCAAATATTCTTCACTCTGGAACTTTACTTATTTTCATGCACCTTAAATTTTCTCACTGTACCTTCTACATATTTTCCCTGTGTTCTGTATTTTCTATCCTTTTCCCTTTTTGTGATTCATTTTGAATGTTTTCTTTTGACTTATCTTTTAGTTCACTAATTCTGTCTTTATCTGTGCCTAATATGCTGTTATACATATTATTGAGTCCTTATTTTCAGTTAGTGATTTTTTTTCATATTTCTATTTGTTTGACTAAATGTTTAATCTTGTGTTTTACTTATTTGAACATAGTGAGCATTGTCATTTTAAAATCTGGGCATGAGCAGGGCATGCCTATAATCCCAGCAGCTCAGTAGGCTGATGCAGGAGGATCACAAGTTCAAAACTGGCCTCAGCAATTTAGAGAGGCCCTAAGCAACTTAGCAAGATCCTGTCTCAAAATAAAAAATAAAAGGTGTTAGGGATGTTGCTCAGTGGTTAAATGCCTGGGTTCAATCCCTGGTACCAAACCAAAACAAAACAAAACCTAGGCATGACAATTTCACTATCTGAATCACTTTTAGTGTCTGTTCTTGTTCTCTGCTATTTCTCCTTCTTTTCTCTTTCATTCTTTCTCCTCCCACTCCATGTATTGGGAATTGAACCCAGGGGTACTTTATCCCTGAGCTACGTCCCTAACCCTTTTTTATTTTGAACAGGATCTCACTAAATTGCCCTAGCTGGCCTCAATCCTCCGGCCTCAGCTTCCAATGTTGCAGAGATTACAGGTGTACACCACCATGCAGGGCTCTGTTATTTTTATTTCCTTGCATGACTGATTTTTTTTTATTGTGTACTAGACATTGTATTTGCAAAATTGTAGAAATTATTTGAAGTTTACTAGCCAGGCCTGGTGGTACATACCTGTAATCTCAGTGACTTGGGAGGCTGAGACAGGAGGATCACAAGTTCCAGACCAGACCAACTTCAGCAATTTAGTGAGAGCTGGTCTCAAAAAAAAAAAAAAAAAAGTTATTTGAAGTCTAGAATATGCATTTTATTGCACAGAGGAGGAGTTTAGTTTGCTCTGCCAAGTGCTTGGGCATTAGCTCAAAGGAATTACCCTATCTAAATTCAGGGTTGAGAAGATTCAAAACTGAGCTGTAGCCCCTTTACTTTTAGAGTGTAGTTGTTTGGATTCCTAGCCCCAAACAAAGTAGATTCTATAGGGTTCTTCTTCTTTCCCCATAACATGCCCTGAACATTAATTTCTGTTCCTCATTTCTGTTCATTCCCTCATCAACTGTTTGGAATGGACAAGTACATTTCCTTGGATCTCCACCATTCCTCAGGTAATGGCCTCATAATTCCTCATTAAGTTATTAGCTCTCCAATGCCTTTAAGCTGACATTTTAAATATTTTTGTTGAGTTTTTCTTTTTCTGTTTCTCAACAGGAGGATTTATAGGGTTTATAGAAATGTAGATATTATTACATATAAGTGGTTGCTTTTAAGAAGTACATTGAAAAAGATCCCTAAGGGGGGAATTAGACTTTTATTTATTTTTTAAAATTTTTTTTTTAAAGAGAGAGTGAGGGGAGAGAGAGAGAGAGAATATTAATATTTATTTTTTAGTTATCGGTGGACACAACATCTTTGTTTGTATGTGGTGCTGAGGATGGAACCCGGGCCGCGCATGCCAGACGGGCGTGCTACCGCTTGAGCCACATCCCCAGCCCCTAAACTTTTATTTTTAATTCTCACTTTTTAGCACAAGTGGTAGGCTAATACTTAGGAACATTTTATCCCCGTCCTGGTATCATATAATTTGAGGGAAGTTATTTCTTTTATTGACAAGTATTATTTCATATCACCTCTATATCAAGAAGTTGTCCTATGAAATTAGACTATTCAGATGAAAAATATGTGGTCCTTTTCCTTATGGGGCTTAAGTCTAGATTCCTTATTCATAAACCGGTTATTTTTAGAGCTATACATTCATGATCACACTCTAGTTAAAACAGTCTTTGTTAAATACATGTAGCATTACCAATGATAAATGCACTGAAGACATAAACACATACTTGAGTTCTTACTACTTTTCAGCCTAAATATGAGAGAATTTTAAATAATATATTTTCTAATGTATTTATCTTTTAGTAATATTTACCATTGAATGAATATGTTTCTTTGAAGTCTTTTGGAGAAAGAAGAATAAAGCTTCACAAGAGATCCTGAATGCCAGGATTCTCTTTTTCCTAAAGAGATAAGTTCTGTCTTCCTAGCCTTATTATTTTTATAAACTCCTGGAAAATTACTTAACTCTGAATCATCATTAATTTTAATAGGCTCTTCTCCTTGACAGATGTTCAAAGTCCTCTAAAATAGCCTCTAGGAATACAAGTATCCCTGGACTTTAAACTAAGAGTGTAACATATTGGTGTAGAGACTTGAGCTTTACCCACAGATAGTATTTAAATGTGTGCAATGAGCCAGGCACAGTGGTGCTGTCTGTAATTCCAGCTATTTAGGAGGCTGAACAAGGAAGATTGAAAGTTCAAGGTTAGCCTCAGGTACTTAGGGAGAGATTCAGCAATTTAGAGAGAATGAGAATGTAGTTCACTGGTATAAGCACCCCTGTGTTCAATCCTCAGTCAAAATAAAATAAAAGTGCCCAGCATCTCTGGGTTTGATTAGTCAGTGAAGAAGACCAACAGAGAGAATTTAGTAAGGGTACAATAGATTCATCTATTGACCTCTAATGAGTTCTACAAATTCTGGATTTATTTTCTAATCCATAATAGATTGAGATCCTGGATGATGTATTTCAGCTCTGAAATTCTGTGATTCTTTTAGATTTGAGGAAGAGTACTTAGCCACTTGAGTTCGAGTTGAGGGAAATATATACTAATATATACCTGATATACATGAAATGTATATCAAGTACGAGTTGAGGGAAATATATACTAATATTGTATATCAGGTATATATTAGTATATATCTGTAAGGAGATGAAGACCCTATTTTATGTTAGTGGCCACCACAGCAATGACCAGCAGAGATAATACAAACCAGGCACGAGGAGCATGTGGCCTTTTAGAAGCTGGGTTCTCTCAATCTTTCCTTCCTTCTTTCCTCAGTTCCCTCTCTTCTATACTCTTCTTCCAGGAACTGGTATCATTTTGTCCATATGAGAGGACAATAGCAATTGCTCTGAAGGGAGAATTGGCAGCAACTCTGGCTCCCTGAAGTGCACTGTGCCTTGTAGCCTCTCCCTGTGAACACAGCTGTGAAGCTCTCCAGGACAGTGTAAGGAAAAATATGCAGAACTAGTAGATGACCTTGGACAAATCATGTAAGTGTATTCATCTATGTAATGAAAGGATCAAATACTCCCATTTATTTTTATATATCCTGATGCCTATAATTCTTCAATATTCATTATCCCTAAGGCTTGACCTGTTTTATTTTCTGCAGGCAGCTTGTTTCATATTCAGCTCACTTGATACTCAAAGCCTGGCACATAGTGAATATCTAGTTAACATCTTGTTCAGGAAGGAAATGAACTCTATTAAACATCTACTTAGGTGTCATATCCTTTTCTTTTAATCTACTCAATATCTTTGTGAGAGAGGTTATCACTACTGTAGCGTTTTAAGTTGTAGGTATAGAAATTCAGAGATTTAATTATCAGAATCATAATGATAGCAGTAAATGGAGTTTTAGTTCTGCTGCTTTTTTTTTTTTTTTTTTTTGTACTGGAGGGTGAACCCAGGGGTCCTTTATCACTGAGCTACCTCACCAGTCTTTTTTTTTAAATTTTGAGGCAGGATCTCACTATATTGCTTAGGGCCTCATTAAATTGCTGAGAGTGGCCTTGAACTTGCCATGCTCCCTCCCGAGCCTCCCCTGTCGTCTCCCTACCCCTATTACAGGCATGCGCAATAACGCCTGGCTTTGGTCTGCTTTTTATTATGTATTTGACCGGCTATTTTTCTAAGCTTTAATTCCTCATCTGTAAAGTGAGAATTCATGAGTTAGTACAGGGTTGGTAGATTTAATAAAAACCAAAATCACCAGAAAGTATGTCCCAAATGGAAAGTTCCTATATTAAAATTTTTTGCTACATTTATCTGAATTTCAATTTTAACTGCATACTCCTGTTTTATCTGGAAGAATGTTAAGTTTGCGTTAAGGTTATGACAATGCATATAAAGTTCTTATCACTGTCTGTAGCACTTAGTGAGCGCTCAGTAAACGCAATTCTTACTAATTTTGGATCCGGTTCCAGAGTCCATTTTTTTCCCCCACCACAAGCTCGCGGAGCTTAGTTTCTACAAAATTTCACTCAAGTGAGGGTAACGCTACTTTAAATTTATAGCAATGCTTTATGGTCCCTAAAGCGCTTTTGAGGCTTGGCCAATGGAGGAAAGCTCTTGGGGAAATGACAGAACCTCGGGCAGTACAGGGCAGTCATCGCTAGCAGAGTACTGGCATCCCGGGTCGACCAGCCCAGGCGGCCACCCTCGCCCCGCCCCGCGCCCGCTCGTCCACTCAGCAGCCGCGCCGCGCCTCCGCTGCGCTCCTATAGGTCCTTTCCGGGACAGGCGAGACCTTTCCATTTTCCCGCCTTCCCAGCCCGGGTTCGGCCCAAATTCCGCACCGGCCCACAGCCTCTCCGCCCTTCCTTGCCTGCGAGCCCCGCCCTTGTGGACGCCGCATTTCATGCCAACACCACCTGCCATTCTGGTCACCCTGCGCTCTGGTCACCCGAGTCGTCCCTTCAGTAGGAGGTGGGAGGGGACGGAGAGGGAAGGGCCGAGCCCTCTCAGTGGGGGTCGCGGGAGGCGGGGACGGAAAAAGGGGCGGAGCCAATTGCCTAGGCGCCGCGTTGCCATGGCAGTGGGGCGGGGGGAGGAGGGGGAGGAAGCGAGCCGGAGGGGGATGTGGTGCTGCCGCGGCCGCCACCGCAGCTGCCGCTGCCTGCTTGTTGCCGCGTCTTCCCGGAGGCGGCTGCTGGAAGCCACAGGGAGCAGCTGCGGTGCTCTGCCATATTGTGTCTTTCCCGGCCCATCCCTCGCTTCCCCGCTGCGGCGGCAGAGCTGACGGTGAGTCCCGGGCGGAGCGGCGCGGCTCCCGGGCGCTGAGGCAGCGCGTGCGGCCGGCGCCGGGCGTGGGTCGCGGAGGCGGCTGTCCCGTGACGCGCCCGGACATTTTCGTCCCGTGAAGAATTGGCGCCGGCGCGGGGGTGTCCCCAGCACGCGGCTTGGGATCGCTTGTGGGCTCCCGGGGGTGACGAACTGAGGGAAGTGTGGCCCCGTGAGGAGTTAGGAGTTTTTCCTGAGAGGTAATGATCGCCCGGAGGGAGTGTCGCGGCGGAAACCGCGACACGAGTGTCGGCTCCCAGCAGACTGGGGGATAGCTCCGAGGACGCCGAGGGCTCGTCCGCGGGGCGATCTGCTGTTGGGGAAGTACCGCAAGCCTTTCGGGAGCCTTTGCAACGCTGTTTCCCGGCTCCAAGTGGAACGAGACGTGCCGGGCGTGGAGTCCTCGCCCGGCCCAGGCGGGACTGGCTGGGCCACGCGAAGTAGTGCCCCGGGAGGCGGCCAGGCGCGAACTTCGGGCTGCGGTGCGTTGGGTGGACGGGCGTGGGTCCCGGATGTCGGGATGTTGGACCCGGGCACCCTCTTGTCCTTCCTCCAGCGGGCGCCCGGGGCGCCTCCGAGGGTAACTGTTGGCGTGTTGGGAGTTAGTGTTTTAGCGCTGCAATATGCACACTTCCTGTTCACCGCCCCCTTTGGGGCCATGGTTGCCTCTGCCCTTTGGTCCACTCTTTCCAGGCAGAGGAAGAGATCTGTGGTGGGAGAGGCCCATCAGCCTTAAGAGTTTGCCCCTGTGCAGTAGCAGCCTGCTTGGAACCCAGAACAGTGGGAGCCGAGGGAAAGCAGTCCAGGTGCGTAGCCCTCGGTGCTCCCCTCTTCTTTAACTCCACCCCCATTTCCCCCTTGCAAAATGCCTCTGTTCCCTTTGCAGCTCCGGGGAGTTAGGGTAGCCAGTTGCGTGGAAAGCCGCATTCTAGGGATCTTCTTGCACTTGATTTCTGCTTTAAAGTCGCATTAACACAGTCCTAGTACTTCGTTTTCCCTTCACGAGGAAAAAAGTCTTAGCGTGCAAAGAAAGAACAGACTTTTTTCCCCTTCTACCTCTACTCTGATGTGCGAGGAGGAGTGAGGTTATTTATTTTCAGGTTAGTTGATGCTGTTTCTCCTCTCTTCCTTCCGATTGTGACAGCCACGTGGCCGGCTGAGTGCTATAGAGTGCCCTAGCGGCGCTAGGGGCTGAGGCTTCTCTGGTAGCCAAGGGGTTTTGAAACTGCTGTAGCTTCACATACAGATTTATCTTGGTGCATTTTGAGTTGGGGAAGAGGAAAAAGAGGAATCGTTCAAGTCTGTATAAGTATCATTCGACTCTTAAGACTTAAATGTTTCTTTTGCAGTCCTGAAAAGGTGTGTGTTGACATTTTTGCCGTCTTACGTTGTTTTGATGATTTATCTTTTAAAATGTTAGCAGTTTTAGGTATCAGAGTAATGGGAAGTAATAGTGCATTATGGAATTTCCCGACTCTGAGAAAAAAAAAATCTGAATTTCAAAACCCTTAATGACTGACTTTGTAATCAGAAATAATCACATTTGGGTGGTTTTTGTGTGTGTGGTTTTAGAAAAATATCAATTTTTCTCGTTTTACATATAAATTATGACCTGAAATGCATAAAATTACAGCGAAAATACTTTTTTTAGGGATAAAATAGATACTAGTTTGATTTGTGTATATGCAGTTTCTTAAACTTTTGAAAAAAATATTAATACGAACCTTAACATAAACAGATTTTATTTCAAGGGAGTGAAATTTGATTTTTAGAATATATAAAAGGGAAAGGTCAAAGAGTTGAAGATAGCTGGGCACAGTGGCGCATGCCTGTAATCCCAGTGACCTGGAAAACTGAGGCAGGTGGATTGCAAGTTCAAAGCTAGCCCCCAGCAATTTAGCCAGGCCCTAAGAACTTAGTGATACCCTGTCTCAAAACAAAAATAAAAAGGACCTGGGGGTGTAGCTCCCAAGGTCCAATTCCCAGTACCTCCTACCCTTCAAAAAAGTCAGAAGTTAACTTTTGGAGATTGGGGAAAATTTTGAATTAAGTACAGTCTTTAGTACTTACTAATGCGTGGGGTTTCATTTTGTGAATGTTTTGATGGATTTGTATTATTTCTGTAACAAGTTTTTATTTGAATCAGTCTTCCTAAAAAATGCTAATTAACAGGAAATATTTAAATCTGTAAAAGAATTGTGTCAAGAGTCATAGCAACACTATTTATTTGAATTTTAATTGCTGCTTAACAATTGTACTCAGTCATGTTAATAGGGGAAAATATTGAAAAGGTACCATAGGTGTCAGTGCAGAAAAGAAAGTACAGTTGAAAAATAAATGTATATACTGACCACTGAGACCAGTGCTTAGTTGAGATAGAAAAGTAAATGAGATGATGAGATCAGTAGGGAGCCCTGAAATCATGCTCTAGGGTAACTAATTTATATCATTAGTTTATGAGATTTGACTATCAAAATGAAACTTAAAAAAAATACCAACCAAAAAGGACTTATTCTTTTGGCACCTTATTGCTTAGTACTTGTTGGTGGTACCCCTCTGCTGGTAGGCTATCCTGGCCCTTGGTTACTGGAAATTGAACCAAGAAGCGCTCTTCCTCTGAGCTACATCCCCATCCTTTTAAAATTTTATTTTGAGACAGTTTCAGGCTTGGCAATTTGCAGTCCTCCTGTCTCAGCTTTCCAAGTTGCTGGGAATAGGTATTACCAAACCCAACTTAATTTCCTTATCTTTTTGGTTGTTGTTATGCTAGTGACTGGGTTTTGTATAAATGCAAAAATGGTACTCCAAAAGTAGTCTTGAGACCCCCTATACTTTCTTGATTACTTAAGGAAGAAAAAAGAGGTCTAGATTTGATCCTTGTTCTTAGGTTAAAAACCATTAGTACACTTGGAAAAAAAGTTTACACTGTGAGAAGATATAGTTAGAAGTAGAACTGTGTGATTCAGTCAGGTGCTGTTATGAGTTAAAAGGAGAGCAAGACCTTAGAAAGTTTGAGTAGATAAGGGAAGGCTTTTTGCTTTCTCAAGTAGAACTTTCATGTTACCCCCATTAATCTTGCAGATTGTATCATTCAAAGGAACACATCCCTTATATCAAGCATGAATGGCTTCTTCTCAAGACCTTTCAAACTTTGTTTCCAGTCTTCTCCCACTAACCTACAGAAACTGTTTATTATTCACTACCTCATTGTGGTATAACAATCTTACTTCTTTATAATTAAACTGATGTAACATTTTTCTGTTGCAAATCCACATGTATATATCCTCTTGACTATTGAAGATCTACTTAATCTTGAGGCCTGGCTGAAATCTTGACTGCCCTCTGAACCTTAGAATCATAGAACTTTTAGACCCACATTCATCTCTCTAACTGAAAATTCTTTCCCTTTTCTGATAGAATATAATTCTTTTGGAATATAGAATTCTATACTGCTTTGTTTTCATTTAATAAATATTTCTGAGGATTTATCATATGCCAGGCCCTGTTATAAGGAACTGAGAATATAATATTAACAAAATAAATTCTCATATACTTTGTTATATTTTAAATTTTATCACCCCAGCTGGATTATAAGGTCTTTGACTTAAAGGAGACTTATTTTCTCAGACATGTTATATGCTTAGTAAGAATGTAATAATTTTCTGTATACAGGGATAATAGAACTTAGGGTGTGAGGACTTAAAAAAAACTGTGTTTACAAGTGAAGGGTAAAAATGAATAACTATGGATGGTCTTGAAAACGTTGCTTTGGAGTTTAAATATGGTTTGGTACCAAAATAATAATAATAATAATCATTATCATCATCATCATCATCATCATCATCTGGAGAATGACATAAACACCCCACCCCTTTTGTGGTATTGGGATTAAACCTAGTGACATTCTACCACTGAGCTACATCCCAACCATTTTTAAGCTTTATTTTGAGTCAAGGCATTGATTAGTTGCCCAGCCTGGCCTGGAACTTGGAATCATCCTCGTCAGTTCCACAAGTTGTGAGTTGCTGGGATGGCAGGCATGTGCCACCATGCCTAGCATAAAATCCTTATTTGAGGAAGGCTTGTTTGACTGCAGTATATGTAGGACTAACTGGAATGGAGGGGAATTGGAAAGAGAACCATTGAAGGGAAAATGAATAATTGCAAGGGAGGTTTAGAAGGTGTTCATTATCAAGAAGATGTTGAGTTTAGTTAGTTGAATATAAGATGAGTGGGAGATATTAAGGTAAACATGATCTGTAGTAAAGATGTAGGGAAATGAAGAAGTGACAGAGTTAACTAATTTTTATGAGTCCATAATTGAAGTGTTCAGAAATAAGAATGCTTTGGGAAACTAGAATTTAAGGGGCATTTATTTGTTTTGGTCTATCTAATTTCATAATGCTATAGACTTGTGTGATACCTAGGTCTATCTATTGTATTCATAACCGTTATTTCCATCATATGAGAATACTGTCTTGCCACCAAATAAAATAATGTATATCATCATTTATTCTCAAGAGAAATAGTTTTACATTTATGGGAAAATTGTAAGACAGTATACAGAGTATACTTCACCCAGTTTTCCCTATTGTTAACTTCTTACATTACTAGGGTACATATGTCACAACTAACTTTTTTCATTTTTGATGACTAACAGTATTAAGTGTTAGTCAGAAATTTTATAGAATGCCCCTTAACTGAGATTTGTATGATATTTTTCCCATCAGGAAACTTGGGTGGTGGATTTTAGGGAGGGAGACCCAAGATCAGTACTTCACTGATACCTTTAATCACGTGATTGTCATCTTTGCCAGGTTTGACCCACCCTCCCCCTTCTGTACTGTATACTTTGGAAACAAATCACTAAGCAATTAAAGGCCCTGACCTAATTTTGTTCGTGTTTTTTTTTTTTTTTTTACTTCCATCAACTTAGTTTTCTTTTCCATAAAAAAAAAATTTAAACTCAAGTATTTATTGTGTATCTACTGTATTTAGGTGCTAAGAGAAGAGTGATAAGTGAGAGACATTATTTCTACTCTCTGTAGTTGGCCACATTCAAACATGAAAAAGTATTTACCTCCTCACCACAGGTCTTGATTTTATTGACGTTTATTTTATTTTTAAAATGTATTTATTTATTCTTATTAGGTATATATAATAGCAAAATGCATTTTGGTTCATTGTACATAATTGCAGCACAACTTTTCATTTCTCTGGTTGTACATGATGCAGTATTGCACTATATGTGCAGTCACACGTGTACCTAGGGTAATGATGTTCATCTCATTCCACCCTCTTTCCTGCCCCCATATTCCACGTCCCCTCCCCTCCCTTCCCCTTCGCCCAACACTGTTCCTCCATTTCCCGTCCCCATTATGGATCAGCATCCACTTATCAGAGAGAACATTTGGCCTTTGGTTTTTTGGCTTGGCATGATATTCTCCAACTCCATACATTTATCTGCAATTGCCTTTTAATGCTGAGTAATATTCCATTGTGTGTAATTCAAAGAAATCTGGAGAGATGACTTTGAGCAGTTTTGAAGCATGGGATAAAGGACCTTAAATCCCTCCAAAAAGCTCAAGGATTGAAAGAGCTTAGAATATTAAAGAAGCTTGGGGTGGTATGAAACAAACTGGATTCTGTATTTTTATGTCTGTATTTTTGGGAATTTATAGGCCAACATATCAAAGATTTTAGGTTTTATTAGACTGATGATTTTTCTGGAGTCATAGTGATGTTTCTTTTCTAAAAAGCAGGTAAATATGTATTTGGTTCCATCATACAGTCCAAGGAGAATTTTAGGGATAGAAAACTTGACCATATAATGTATGCATTATAACATGGTAACCATGAGCACAACTGTGCATGAAAACAATTATATCCTAAAACAGATAAGCTGTTTAGAGGTGACTATCAAATGCTCCTTTTCTATTTTTTCTTATGATTTATCATATGCTATTATTGCTAGTGGACTAATGGCACTAGATAATAAAGTTTTAATAAAACCTTATAAATAAAAAAGTTGTTTTCCTTTGAATTGAGAAGATCACTATTATTCAATTCTGAGAACATCTGTAAGCCAGTTTGCAAATTGCACCAGCAGCTGTGTTTTGACTTGTGACCTTCCCCCCCTTTCCCCATATTTTGCATTTTTGTGTTATCTTTAAAATATTCTTACATTTTATATAATAGAGTTCTTCTATTTCTTGAAAAAGTGGAGTGGCATGGGGAGAGGGGAAGTCAAAGGAGAGGAATGGGGAGTGTAGATAGAATCAAAGCTCAATATATGCCTAAATGGAAGTGCCATAGTGAAACTCGTTAATTTGTATAATTAATATTACTGAATAATTATAATAAAAATAAATAAAGGAGCAGGGTGTGGTGACGCAATCCTATAATCCCACTGGCTCAGGAAGCTGAGGCAGAAGATCCTTTGTTCAAAGCAAGCCTCAGCAATTTAGCTAAGCCTTAAGCAACTCAGCAAGACCCTGTCTCTAAATAAAATATGAAAAAGGTTGGGGATGTGACTCAGTGATTAAGTGTCCCTGGGTTCAATCCCGGTACAAAAAAAAAGGAAAATTTATTGTGGCAATGTTGATTTCAAGTAGTAATTGGCAGAAGCTTCTAAGTATCTGTTCCAAACCCATAGAATGTCATATAAATGGGTTTACTCTAGATTTCTTTCAGTACTACTTTATCTTTTATTTTTTTTGCCTTGAGGTTTGAACCAAGGGGCACTGAACTACATCCCCAAACCTTTTTTTTTTTTTTTTTTAAGAGAGAGGGGGAGAGAGAATTTTAATATTTTTTAGTTTTTGGCGGACACAACATCTTTGTTGGTATGTGGTGCTGAGGATCGAACCCGGGCTGCACACATGCCAGGCGAGCGCGCTACCACTTGAGCCACATCCCCAGCCCCCCAAACCATTTTTTTTTAACCTTTTTATTTTTAATTTTGAAACAAGGTTTTACTCAATTGCTGAGGCTGGCTTCTAACTTGCAATCCTTTGGCCTTACTTTACCAAGTCTCTGAGATTATAGTCCTGTGCTCCTGTCCCCAAGTCTTCAACACTAATTCAAAATAACTTTATTTTCTTAATTAGATATATGTATAAGTTAGATTAATCCTATTTTAAATCTACTTAATTCTGTGTTAAATTAATCATGCTTTTGTTTCAAAAGTGCATAAAAATCAGTACATAAATTAGTCAATATGGAGCCCTTAGTTTTACTCTTGTTTTCAGGGACTATTAGTGAGATTTTATTATCTGCCTTTATTAAAATTATTATTATTTTTTCTTTTTAAAAATAATTTCTGGAGGGGCTGGAGTTGTAATTCAATGGTAGAGCACTTGCCTAGCCATGTCTGAGGCACTGGGTTTGATTCTCAGCATTGCATATAAATAAAAAAATAAAATAAAGGTCTATCAATGACCAGAACTATATTTTAAAAAATTATTACTTTTGAGATTGAACCCAGGGATTGGATTGAACCAGAAAATGGAGGGGGTTATTGAGACAAATGTGAATGGACTTGAATGTGGTGTGAGGTGATAAAAGGACTTGAAACATTTCAAACAGTAGGGTCCACCTCAGAAAGGGTTAATGGGAAGGCACTGGCAGACAGAATAGGGGATAGTTCTAAGTAAGGGTGAGGATCAGGGAAGCAGCAGGCGAGTCTGGATGGAAGCATATATGAGGGGAGAAGGAAAGCGTAGCCCCCCTACCTTTTGAGGATGTCCCTTCCCATAAAGGGAATAGGCCACTGTGGAATGACCAAAAATGAGAAGGTAAAGTGAAATTTTTCTTAAAATGGCGGCTGTCACTTAAGATGGCTGTCCAGATGCTAAGCAAGGACCTTACATTAAGACAACCTAAAAGGAAGTAGAAATTATAAATTCTTTAAATTTGTAACCAAAAAATGCTGTTCATTTGTCAGGTACTGCAGGTTTCAGAGGTTTAAGTATTTAATGGAACAGATTTTTAGTAGGCTGCTAGTATGGTGAGGTCCAAATGGTGAGAAACAACTGTCTGTAGGTTAAACGCTGTCATAGTTTGAGTTGAATCATCCTGTGCTTTAAGCACAGGACTGACTTTGGTCTTCAGAGCTTCTTGGTACAGTTGCTCAAGTGTTGGTTTCAACTTTTTCACAGTTCTATAGAATGTTAACAGATGGTATGGTTCTTTCACTTCAGTGTAGTAAAAGCCTATTAGATTCAGCAAAACTGATTTTACCTAAAGAAGGTAATGAGGAAAGGAGTATTTAATGACTGGCTCCAGAGTACAGGGAGAAAATAAATTTGAGTAAGTTTGCTTTGTAGTGTTTAAGAATTGACTGACTATTGGGGCTGGGGATGGGGCTTAGTGTAGAGTACTTGCCTAGCATGTGTGAGTCATGGATTCCATCCTCAGCACCACATAACAAGACAAATAAATAAAATAGAGGTATTATGTCCATCTATGACTAAAAAAAATAATAATTTTTTCAGTGCTATATTTTGTTTACTAATAAGAATTCTTAGACAGTATAGTAAAAATAAAATTTCAACAATTAAAATTACTGAGAAACAATAACAGAACTCTAAGTAAGAACCGTAATATAAGTAACATAGATGCTTAATTAAAATTGAAAATGTAGCATGAAGAGATTCAATAATTTAAAAACCATCTTGTAAAAAATTGAACATATAAATGGAACTGAGTTAGTTGCAATTATTCTTTATTTGCTGTGGATCCTTATAATTTATTAAAGTGTACTCCTTTATGATGAGAATTGCTGATTTGAGGGCCATTTATGATGAGAATTGCTGATTTGAGGGCCATTAAATAAGCATTATATTAATGAGCACTTATTTATTTATTAATTTTTATTTTAATTTTTTTTTATGGTTCTGGGGATTGAACCCAGGGCCTTATGCAAGCACTCTACCAACTGAGCTATATCCCCAGCCCCGAACACATATTTTAAAAGTACTATTTTGAGCTGAGGATGTAGCTCAGAGGATAGAGCATGAGCAAGACCCTGGGTTTGAAAATAGTAAGTAACTAAAAGTACTAGAGACACTATGCTGAAATTCATGATCTAAGTAATATCTAGAAAGTAGATAGGAAATTATTATATTTAGTATTTTAACTTGATAAGAATTCTGAAATAGGATAGTAGGTTCTACATAGTTGTATATGAATTAATGTAACTATATGTATGTACTTATATTCCTGTTTATATTATACCATTACACTTTTTGCTGTCTTTTTGTTAAAATAAATATTTAAACAAATTTCAGAGGTACTGTAGTTATTCTCTTTATTTTTTATAAATTCTTTTGTGTGTGAGAATGTTGGCATCAGGCACAGCTCTTTATAAAGGAATTTATATCTTTCAGGGTCATTAATAATAAAATATTAAAAGTTCTCAGTTGTTTTATATTATTTAAACTAAAAAATATTTGAAGAAGGATTCCAACACATCGCGTGATTATAGCAAAATATAGCCAAAGGAAACAAATAGAATAAGGAAGTGAAAGTTGTGTCCTAAAAAAAATATTTATGATGAAATAGCGATTGCAGCACTCTTCTGAGAAGTCCTAATTACGTTTGGCTGCCTTGCCAGTGGATGCTATTGGTCATGAGGGAGACCAATCCTTAATAGAAAATTCTTGTATAATTTCACAACTTCAAAACACCAATGTATTATTACTGATTTTATACCCTAATTTTTGTATTAAAGAATATAACAGGTATGAATTTACTTTATATGGAGAAAAGTCGTAATTTTAAAGTTGATAACAATGGTAACTTGGCATAATTACCATGTCTGCAACTAGTATTCATTGTGTTTACTTTGTATCTCTGTTCTAAGTGCTTTTTTAGGGTTCTCATTTATTTTCTATTAAAATCTTATGAAAGTAGGTATAGTATCATTGTAATTCTAATTTGGTGACTGACAGAACTAGGGTTTGAACACAGGCAGTATCTCTTCACAACTCCTTCTCTTGAACTTCACCATCTCCAGAAGTGATTAACATAAACGCTAGTGATTTAAATTTTACCTTTGTAATATTTTTATTATTGAAATTGTTTATCCTTCTTCATTTTAACTTCAAGTTCACAACTTCCTTAAAGTTCTGTTTCATATATCCTAGTATTATGCATATTAATTCCTTTCTCAAGGAAGAAGCCTTTCATTTTATAGGTGGGCATTATTTACTATAGAATCTAACAACTCTCATAATAGAGACGTGAGTGTAGGACAAGCAAAAAGGTTTCTGCTTGAAACTCCTTGGAAAAGAATCAGGACAGAATGTCCTGAAATGCATAATTCTCAGACTTTTCTTTCTTTTTTATTTACATTGATAGATGTAGAGATACTAACATCATAGTCCAATGTAGGTAATACGTCAGCTTTGAAATGTATTTAAAATTCTCTATAAATTTAGGTACTTGTGACATTATAGTTTTTCATGACATAGTTCTTATCAGGCAGTTATTATTTTGTATCCCAAGCTATCAAGCCACAGTACACAAAAAGATACTCAGAAGTAGTTGGAAAAATATCACAAAGTTTGTATATTAAGTTCATAAATCTTAAGATGAGCTCTTCCGCCTTTGTAGATCTTAATCTGATCTTAAGTGTTTTATAAAATTCTAATGAAATTTATTTGGATTTCCAGTCTGTAGCAGATAATCTATAAGTTTATATCTATGATTTAGAAATTGAAAAGGTGCTAAAAACTGAAAGTTTTCTTAACCTTTTTAATGGCACATCATGAGCTAAGCTAATAAGGCTATTGAGGATCTTTATTTGTACCTTCCTTAGAGTAAGTATACATTTCCCCCCCAAATTAACATTTTATTATGAAATATTGCTTCAGATCTCACTTGGTTATAACATTTCATAAATACATTGTATTACTTTCTTGAAATCCAAAATATTCTGAATTTTAAAATATATCTGAGTCTGGGGATTTTAGAGAAAGGATTGTAGACCTATATATTCATTCATGTACAATGACCACAGTACAAATGAAGTCTAAGATTCAGAACTAAGCATTTTAATCCAGTAAAGAACACAGCAGGGGCTGGGGATATGGCTCAAGTAGTAGCACGCTCGCCTAGCATGAGTGAGGTACTGGGTTTGATCCTCAGCAGCATATAAAAATAAAATAAAGATATTGTGTCCACCTAAAGCTAAAAAAATAATTTTTTTTTTTTTTAAAAAAGAATACAGCATTGTGAGACCTTTAAATGTGAATCGGTTTCTCAGTCTTGTATAAGGCATGAATCCCTTAAAAAAAAAAATCTCATTTTGAATATCATCATCTTTAGTTCTGAAAAAGTTTTCTTTAAAAAGTCACTTATTTTGTTTTTTGTAAATGGTGAAGTACATTTTTCATTTTGTTATTGGAATGAAATCACAAAATGAAAATTTATAACACTTATAAACCCCCAGAATGTATCTATGGAACAGACTGATTTGAGAAACACTGATACAGTGGCAAATAGTCCCACATAATAGAGCAGTCTCTATAAGCATTATGCTTTAGGCAGACTTTGATTAAAGTCACAATCTTGAATAATAATTAACAGGTTAAAATATTTTTTATATTCAAATAATATTTTTAAAAGAGACAGAGGTCTGTCTTACTTTCTTAAAAATGTGTATGGTTACCTTGACCTCCACAACTATAGCCTATACATATTTCTAGTTGGGAAGTACCATCATAACAAGCATTATTGGTGGATGAGAGTGATGTCAAATTTATCCAAGGTGCTAAGGCAGAAAATCCTTAAAAACTGGTGAGTTTAAAAAAGAGAATAATGTACTCTCCTGCATTGCCATGAGAAACTAACGTAAACATCTGTGTATGTGTGTGTATGTATGTATATGTTGTTAAAAGACCTTTGTTTTATTTATTTATATGCAGTGCTGAGAATAGAACCCAGTGCTTCACACATGCCAGGCAAGTGTGCTACCACTGAGCCACAGCCACAGCCCTGTAAACATCTGTTTTCAGCAGCATGATGAATAAGTACCTGGACCAGCTTTCTGATGAAAACTTCCTAAAATACTGGATAAATAATTTAGATGCGTCAATGCTGTAGCAAAAAGTAAAGAATACTTAGGCTGAAACTAAACCCAGTGAGGTAAGCTGAGTTCTAAAACTAGTTTTTGTATTGAGGGTGTTTGTCAAATCAGGTGAGCTTCTATTTTGTTGGCCTTATGGGGCTCAAGGATTAAGAAGCAAAGCCCAGATTCAGTCAAGGTAGAGCATTCTGCAGGAATAGTCTTCTTTATTAATTTGGAGCCCTATAGGGCAGAGCATTCCAAGTGCTTTGTGCTCTCTACAGATTCTTTTCCTTCATGTCAGTAGAAAATTGAGAATATTGCTGCAAATGGGAAAAATAAAATCTCACTGAAAATTTGCTACCACGAATCAGCCTTTAAACTGATTTATAGCATGTGTACACACTAAAATCCCAAGCTAAGAATTTAAAATGAACCTGAGCTGGGCATGATGCTGCATACCTGTAATCCCAGTGACTAAGGAGGCTGAGGCAGGAGATTCCAGGCTAGCTTCAGCAATTTAGTGAGGCCTAAGCAATTTAGCTAGATCCTGTCTCAAAGTGAAAAATAAAAAGGGCTGGAGATGTAGCTTAGTTAAGTGCCCCTGGATTCCATCATACCTAAAATAAAATAATCCTGCTCTATTACTACTACCATGGGAATAATGAAACTTAATGTAATCATTATTATCCAACAATTCCCATTGTTGAAAGTTATAATGGAAATAAGTAACTTTTAATAAAAATTACCAAACAATCAAAGAAATAGGGCAGTATAAGAGAATAAGTAGTCAGACCTGCAAAGAGTTCATATTTCAAATTATCAGATAGAAATAAGTACACTTTATATGTTCAATAAATGGCTTAAATGAGAAAAAGAACAAACATTTGGAAAAAGAATCAAACTCTAGAAATGAAAATTGTCATTGAAATTAAAATTTAGTGGAGAGGTATAAAACAAATAGGCTCTACTGAAGAAAAATTGGTTTATGAAAGGCACATCTGAATAAATCCATAATGCAACATACACAAGAAAATGGAAAATAAAAGATTAAGAGTGGGGAAAAATCTGAGAAAACCGATTACCTTCAAAGGAATATCTAGTTTCAATAACAATAATTGAAGTAGAAGACCATGAAATGACATACTAAGCTAAAATAACAACCTATAATTCAATAGCTAGCAGACATCTCTTTCAAGAACAAGGAGAAAATAAATATATGCTCAGACAAATAAAATAAGTGTGTTTGTGTGTGTATGTGTAAGTGTAGGTGTAGGTGTGTGCTGGTGGGATTTAAACCCAAGGCCTCTCAAATGGATTCTGCTACTGAACTATACTAGTTCCAGGCTAGTTTTTAAGTAGGAGGATAATGATCATAGTCATAAAGTCTGAAATTTTAAGAAGGAATGAAGATCAAAGAGAATGGCAAATATAGGGGTAAATTAATAAAAATTGACTGGAAGAAATAATGATAGTATCCTATGATGAAAACCATTGTAATATCAATTCAGTTAAGTTAGAAATCAGTAACAAAACATTTTAGAAGAAAAATAACATAAATTAAGAAAATTTCTTCTAAATAAATTAAGATTGAAAGAAGAAATGTTTGTTTAGGGGTGCTAAGATATTATTATAATTTTCTTTTTAGGAAAAAAAAAAGGTAGAATGAAACATCAGTTAATATGATAGAAACCGGGAGGAGCTGCGCATCTTGGTACATGCCTATAATCCCAGAGTCTTGGGAGGCTGAGGCAGGAGGATCACATATTTGCAGGTTCAAGGCCAGCCTCAGCAAACTAAAAAGACCCTAAAGGAAGTTAATGAGCTCCTCTCAAAGTAAAAAATAAAAATTGCTAGGGATATAACTCAAGGATAAAATGCCCTCCTGGGTTCAATTCCCAGTACCAAAAAAAAAAAAAAAAAAAAAGGAAAAAAGAAACCAGGAAGTAATAATTGGAACTAGTGTTCAGAAAGATCTTTTTATTGTCCCGAAGCAAAATAAACATGATTTAGTGTTTTTTTATAAACACTTTAAGGTAACTATTCAACAATAATAAGTATATAATAATAAGTATATAATATATAATAATAAGTATATAATATAAGTATATAATATATAATAATAAAGTATATAATAATAAGTATATAATAATAAGTATATAACTTCCATGCTAGTAGGCGGTAAGGAATGAAACAAGAAAGAAATCCCCCCCACCCCCAAAAAAGTCAAGAAATGAAAACAGAAAAATTGATGTGGTAAGAGCATGATCCTAAGTAAGATGGTAGAAGTAAATCCAAATATTTGCATGCCTTATTTTAAAAAATGTTCAGTTATGTGTGGACTAAAACAGAGCCTGCAAGGAAACAAGGTAAAAAATTTTGAAACTAAAATGATGGAAAAAGATGCACCAGGCAAATTTAATAGAAAGAAAGCTAGTCTATCATTTTAAATAGACTTTTAGACAAATAGAATCATTAGATACAAAAAGAATTGATACATAATGGTAAATGACAAAATTACAACTACCTTATATTTGACAAAGGTGCTAAAAGCATGCAATGGAGAAAGGATAGCATCTTCAACAAATGGTGCTGGGAAAACTGGAAATTCATATGCAACAAAATGAAACTAAATCCCTTTCTCTCACCATGCACAAAAGTTAACTCAAAGTGGATCAAGGAGCTTGATATCAAACCAGAAACTTTGCGTCAGATAGAAGAAAAAGTTGGCTCAAATCTACATCTCGTGGGGTCGGGCTCCAAATTCCTTAATAGGACATCCATAGCACAATAGTTAAAAACAAGAATCAACAAATGGGACATACTGAAACTAAAAAGTTTTTTCTCAGCAAGAGAAACAATAAGAGAGGTAAATAGGAAGCCTACATCCTGGGAACAAATTTTTACTCCCCACACTTCAGATAGAGCCCTAATATCCAGATTATACAAAGAACTCAAAAAATTGAACAATAAGATAACAAATAACCCAATCAACAAGTGGGCCAAGGACCTGAACAGACACTTCTCAGAGTTGGATATACAATTAATCAACAAATACATGAAAAAAATGCTCACCATCTCTAGCAGTAAGAGAAATAATGCAAATTAAAACCACTCGAAGATACCATCTCACTCCAGTAAGAATGGCAGCCGTTATGAAGTCAAACAATAACAAGTGCTATCGAGGATGTGGGGAAAAGGGTACACTTATACATTGCTGGTGGGACTGCAAATTGGTGCAGCCAATCTGGAAGGCAGTATGGAGATTCCTTGGAAAGCTGGGAATGGAACCACCATTCGACCGGACTATTCCCCAAAGACCTAAAAAGAGCATACTATAGAGATACAGCTACATTGATGTTCATAGCAGCACAATTCACAATAGCTAGACTGTGGAACCAACCTAGATGCACTTCAATAGATGAATGGAAAAAAAAATGTGGCATTTATACACAATGGAATATTACTCAGCACTAAAAAATAACAAAATCATGGCATTTGCAGGGAAATGGATGGCATTAGAGTAGATTATGCTTAATGTGGCATTTATACACAATGGAATATTACTCAGCACTAAAAAATAACAAAATCATGGCATTTGCAAGGAAATGGATGGCATTAGAGTAGATTATGCTAAGTGAAACTAGCCAATCCCTTAAAAAACAAATGCAGAATGTCTTCTTTGATATAAGGAGGGCAACTCAGAGCAGGGAGGAAGAGCATGAGAAGAAGATTACCATTAAACAGGGATGAGAGATGGGAGGGAAAGGGAGAGAGAAGGGGAATTGCATGGAAATGGAAGGAGACCTGCACTGGTATACAAAATTACATACATATAAGAGGATGTGAGGGGAAAGCGGAAAAAAAAAAATGAGAGAGAAATGAATTACAGTAGATGGGGTTGAGAGAGAAGAAGGGAGGGGAGGGGAGGGGGGATAGTAGGGGATAGGAAAGGCAGCAAAATACATCAGACAGTAGTATGGCAGTATGTATAAACGTGAATGTGTAAACAATGTGATTCTGCAATCTGTACACATGGTAAAAATGGAAGTTCATAGCCCACTTGAATCAAATGTATGAAATATGATATGTCAAGAGCATTGTAATGTTTTGAACAATAATAAAAAAATTTAAAAAAAATGGTAAATGACTCATTTTGCCAGGAAAATATAGGTTTGAATTTTTATGCAAATAATGATCATAATCATGAAATTAAAAAAGCAAAAATAAACAGATCTACAAGAGAAAATTGACAAATATCCCCAGTATGGTGAGATTGTAATATATCTTACTCAATATTTGATAAAGAAGGCAGACCCCACAAAACAAAAACAAAAACAAATCAGTAGGGATGTAGAAAATTTAAACAGTGCTTGATTTAAAAACTGCTTGTTGAAATTTAACAATCTTGATCCAATGAACATATATTTCATCTAGTCACCACAGAAACATCAACTGAATCATGAAGGGCAACCAAGTACTGATTTCAGAGATATATTATCTTGCAAACCATTGTAATACCAATTTAGTTGTTAAGAAATCAGTAACAAAAATCTTTTGAAGAAAAATAACATAAATTAAGACAATTTATTCTAAATAAGTTAGGATTGAAAGAAGAAATGTTTGTTTAGGGGAAAATGTCAAAGTCATCCCTCAAGCTCGCTTATGGCAAACAAAACTGAGAAATGGACTAGATAAAGGCTTTGCCTTCTTGCCATCGAGCATGTGCATGGATATTGAGGACCAGTGGTAGATTGGTTCTCAACAGGAAGGGTAAGATTTTTAATAACTAGTGTTGGAATATTTTCAAAGAATTGAATAAATGTGCATTTTTGGTGAATCGAAGACTAAAGATGAAAGGCAAAAATTATGAAACAAACAGTGGACCATAAAGGAAAAGTTAATAAATTCTGCCATATGGAAGTTAAGAAATAGTCAAAAACTGCATGTGGTGGTGGATGTCTATAATCTAATCAACCTTGGAGGCTGAGGCAGGAGGATACCAAATTCAAAGCCAGCTTCAGCAACTAAGTAAGGCCCTAAGCAACTTAAACCCTGTTTCAAGATTTTTAAAAGTAATAATAAAAAGGGTTGGGGATGTGGCTCCATGGTAAAGAACCCCTGGGTTCAATCTCCAGTACTAAAAAGAAAGATTTTAGTAAAAGGCAATCAGTAAAGACAGGCCATCTACTAGGGAAAGATATTTACATGACATAAAAATTAATATCCAGGGGCTGGGGATGTGGCTCAAGCGGTAGTGTGCTCGCCTGGCATGCATGCGGCCCGGGTTCGATCCTCAGCACTACATACAAACAAAGATGTTGTATCCGCCGAAAACTAAAAAACAAATATTAAAAATTCTCTCTCTCTTTAAAAAAAATTAATATCCAAATATTGCAAGTAATTTTTCAAAAAGACAGTCCTATAGAAAAATGGGAATCAGGTCTGTACTGGTGGCACGTGCCTATAATGCTAGTGGCTTGGGAGGCTGAGACAGGAAGATCACAAGTTCAAAGCCAGCCTCATTAACTTAGTGAGGCACTAAGCAACACATTGAGACCCTGTCTCTAAATAAAATACAAAAAAGGGCTGGGGATGTGGTGGCTGAGTGGTTTAGTGCCCCTAAGTTCAATCCCTGGTACCAAAAAAAAAGAAAGAAAGAAAGGAAGGAAAGAAAATGGGTATCAGTAAATACTTCTTATAAGAACTCTATCCCAAAATAAAAAAGGACTGGGGATGCAATTCAATGGTAAAATATTCCTGAGTTCAATCCCCAGTACCCCCCACCCCAAAAATATTGAAGGGGTTTGGGAATGTAGCATGTGTGAAAAAGAAACTTTTCTTTATTTAGTCTTCAATACAATGAGGTAAAGATATGGGAAAATAAGATAGGTTAATAAATGTGTGTGGTTAAATCAAAGATTTATGGTTAGTAGGTTCCTTTGCTCTATTGGGTCAAAAGGCTGTCAATGTAATTCACCTTATTCTCTGTATTGCAGCATGAATGTTTTAGATAATAAAATTCTGTGACTTAATTTCCTTTTTCATTTAATCTCTGCAAAGTATTCCTCTTTGATCAGTGTTAATATCAACCAATGAGTGAGTGTACCAGGGTTATTAAATTCTTCAGTTCTGAATCTCTTTGTGAGAACAAAGTCTGTTCCTTCCTTAACTGTAGAAGATTGAAGGTCTTGACACAAATTTGCTTTCCTCAGTTATCTAAAACATTCATGTACTTTTTTGGTAGCTATGACTTGGTTTTAGAAATTGGTTTCTTAGTAGTTGTATTAATTACTTGAATTAAGCTAATTATACTCTAAAAATTTTGAAGAAAAAGGAAGTATTACATCACTAGCTCAGGTTTCTTTTTTGTTCTTTACACATTTTGTTTTATGAAGGAAACTGATCGTGCATATTATTAACACTCTGCTAGTGGAAAATTTCGGTTCATTTTAAGACATGGTTTCGCATAAAACTAGAATTTTCCAAATAACTAAAACTAAGTTTTCTTGATTTTTATTGTGAACATATTGTTTTGTAGCAATATTACATATTATCCTAAAAATACTGAAATTGTGCCTAACTGATGGATCAGCTTGCCTAAAACACTGCAACTTTGTAACAGAATGTTAAGGAAAAAATACATTGGTAAGAATACTAAATATTTTAATACTACAGTCATTTTGGGATTAAAAAAAAAAAAAAAGGTGTGAAAGGATGGTTGAAGCTACAGCATTTAAGAGGCCAGGGTAAAATGCATAAAGATTTGGAGAAAAGCTCACTAAGCATTTCCAAGAAAGACCATGTGGCCAAGCTGTGCCAAGAGAAAGAACATGGGTTGAATGAGAATTGTGTACAGCACTGTATTTTCAGCAGCTTGATGCTTTCCATGGTGTTAACCTATTTGGGGTTCAGCTGTTTTTATTTGGTAGTGCAAACAAGAGGCTGAGGAAAAAAAATAATAAACCAATGTTATTTTTGCATTATACTAAAATTATTGCCTTATTCACTGATGAACTAATTCATGTTAGAAAAAGGTTTTCTAATGAATAGATATAAACACACTAAAAAAAAACTAGAAAATAAAACAACAAAGAAAAGAGTTACCCAGTTAGTAACATAAGAAACCATTAGGTGTTTTTTTTAACAGTTTATATAAGTTTGAAAACTTGTCTTTTTTTTTTTTTTTTGTACCAGGGATTGAACTCTTAACCACTAAGCCACATCCCCAGCCCTTTTTTGTATTTTATTTTGAGACAGGGTCTCGCTGAGTTGCTTAGGGCCTGGCTAAATTCCTGAGGCTGGCTTTGAACTCCTGATTCTTTTGCCTCAGCCTCCAGAGCCACTGGGATTACAGGCGTGTGTCACCACACCCAGCTAGACAGTCATTTTTAATGGCTACTAAATATTAGATTGAATATATGTGTGCTTACCATTTCTCATTGTAGTTATTAATAGTTTTTCATCATCTTTAAAAATTCTGTGGACAATGAGGTTGGGTAAGGAAGGAAGGACAATGTGTGGGGAGAGGGAAAGGGGAATATTTTTTCCCTATGTAGGATTATGTTATCAAAGTGACTGGAAAAGTTACTAGTCAAAGAATGTAAAATTTTTAATGATTCTTATTGTCAGTTAACTTTTCCAAAATGGTCATAGATCTGTGCCCCAACTTGTACATTTTGTATATTTTTAATTATTTGCAAAAATAAAGTTATTTATATTACTGATATCTGATCTTAGTACATTCCAGACTGTGTTTAGTTCACTATATATAATATCACATTTCTGTTTTTCATTTTCTTGATCATTAGTGAACTTGAATAATCCTAATGTATTTATTTGATGTTTATGTTTACTTAATTTGTAAGAGAAAGTCATTTGTCTATCATTTGTGGACTTGCTGCTCTAAAAGTTAGTGTTCTACAGTGTTCAGAAAAGATACTTTAGAAATGATTCTTTTTCTTCTTGAAAATAAAATGACAGTTCAGATGTAGTACATTAAGAAAATGTTAGCCTTTCAGTGTTCATACTTGATTTTTAAAATTTGTGTGGATCCACACTTTGTGTGACAATATTTGTTGGCATCATATTGCATTATTAAAGCAATAGAATTTTATTATAAACTTGTAATTTAGAATAATACCATATTTGCCACCATCTAAATTAGTTTCTGATGAGAATATTGAACCAGTAGTTACTAAGAAGGCTGGGGTTGTAGCTCAGTGGTAGAGCACTTGCCTAGCATGCTTGAGTGCTTTGATTCCATATTGCTAAAAACATACTTTCCTTAACCCATTTTGTCCAGTTGTCCTAGGTGTGCAACACCTTTAAAACTTAAACTGAGGGGCTGGGGATGTGGCTCAAGTGGTAGCGCGCTCGCCTGGCATGCTTGCGGCCCGGGTTCTGTCCTCAGCACCACATACAAAGATGTTGTGTCCGCCGAGAACTAAAAAATAAATATTAATATTCTCTCTCTCTCTCTCTCTCTCTCTTCTTTAAAAAAAAAAAAACTAAAACTGAGCCATAAACAAACCCCCAAACACCTTTATGGTAACTTTGAAATAATATTTGAATATTTATTATATTCTCAGAATTGAAAAATTGAGACTTAATGGGTTAGGAGATTGGGTGCAACTCTAATGGACAAAAACTTGAATTCAGGGGCTGGGGATGTGGCTCAAGCGGTAGCGCGCTCGCCTGGCATGCGTGCGGCCTGGGTTCCATCCTCAGCAACACCACATACGAACGAAGATGTTGTGTCCGCTGAAAACTAGAAAATAAATATTGAAAATTTCTCTCTCTCTCTCTCTCTCTCTAACTCTCTCTCTCTAACTCTCTCTTTAAAAAAAAACTTGAATTCAGTTGGGTTATAATTTTGGCTTTATTTTTCATTAACTTTTGAACCTTAGGCAACTGGTTTATTTCACTTCCATTTTCTTATTCATGACAATGAAGTTCTGGTTTTGGATTGTTACCATTTAGAAGGTTTCCTTCCATTTAAGAATTCATTTCTAAAGTAAAATACTTTGTTGGGTGTGGTGGTGGGAGTGACCCCAGAGGCTGAGGCGGGAAGATTGTTTGAGGCAGCCTCAGCAATTTATTGACAACCTGTCTTAAAATTTTTAAAGGGCTGGAGCACCACTGGGTTCAACCCCCAGTTCTTGGGGCTGGGGTAAAGAATTATTTTATTTATTAATTATTTTTAATTGGACTCTGGATGCACTTAAGAGTTTTGTTTTTTAAAAGGGAAGCAAGACTTTGAAATCAATGAATTCTTACCATATTAAGTCTCTGTTGTTATTAGAGACTTTGGTAAAAAGAATAATTCAATGAGTTACAACGAACATGAGGTCAGCTCTGAAATTTATTGTGAACATATATGTAGATTTTTGTATGTGTATTGATTGAAATAAAAACTTAATTTGTTATAGTTTGATCTTTTTCCTTTTTACAGTGTCTTGATGTTTCAAGTCATAGAAAGATAGAAACTAGATATGAAGAGAATGATAAGATTTTAATCTGCCTGGGTTTAAATTCTGATATTTCCATTTACTAGCCCCCACAAACCTTAAACAGTATGTTTAACCTTTCTGAGTCGTTTTTCCTTATCTATAAAAGATGATTATTAATAATAGTATCAATTTTTTAGGGTTTAATTAATGATTAATTGAGCGATAGTATGTAGAGTGTTTGGCACAATGTGTGGCCTCAAAAATCTTAGCTGATGCTATTGCTAATTTAGATGTCCATTGGAATTCTGGTAGCTAGTAGCTACCAGTTTGAACAGTTTGCATAATTCTTGAAGTAACATGTCAGCTGTATTCCAAAATAAAACTCTGAAGGTACTTGTCCCTATTTTTTTCACTGCATTCAGAAATAAGGTCTTTTTATGAGGCATGGTGACGTGCCTATAATTCCAGCAGCTCTGGACGCTGAAGCAGGAGGATTGCAAGTTCAAAGCCAGCCTCAGCAACTTATCAAGGCACTAAGCAACTCAATGAGACCCCATCTCTAAATAAAATCTAAAAATAAAAATAGGCTGGGGATGTGGCTCGGTAGTTGAATGCTCCTGAGGTCAATCCCAGGTACCAAAAAAGAAAAGAAAATGAAATAGCACATTAGTTCTATCACTTTCCTCTGTTTAGTTATTATCCCATGGTGTTATTTTTAATTTAAATGTGTTTTAAAAGCAAAACAAATCATTTGACAAAACAAATGAAAAAGGATAGTTTAGAAACAGCTTTTCCCCCTCTCTTGGTGGTAATACAGTGTATACCACTAGGGGAATGTCAGCACTTGAGATGGCAGAATGCAAAATTTATGTATGTATGTATGTACTGGGGATTGAACTGAGGGTATTTTATCATTGAGCTAAATCCCCAGTAATTTTTTATTTTTAAAGACAAGGTCTCGGGCTGGGGATGTGGCTCAACTGGTAGTGCGCTCGCCTGGCATGCGTGCAACCCGGGTTCGATCCTCAGCACCACATACCAACAAAGATGTTGTGTCTGCCGAAAACTAAAAAATAAATATTAAAAATTCTCTCTCTCTCTCTCTCTCTCTCTCTCTCTCTCTCTCTCTCCCTCTCTCTCCCCCCCTCCCCCCCTCTCTCCCCCTCTCTCTTTAAAAAAATAAAAATAAAAAAAATAAATAAATAAAGACAAGGTCTCATTAAGTTGCTGAAATTCTATAAGACTGGCCTTGAACTTTAAATCCTCCTGTCTCAATCTCTTCAAGTCACCAGTATTACAGGCATACACCATTGTACCCAGCAGAATGCAAAATTTAAAATACTAGAGTTTATAAAGGACAATAAATTTATAGTAAATTCAGTTTAGGTGATAAGGAATTTGGTGAATAGGAAATGTTGAACTCAGAAAGCAGAACAGTGGTTATGAATTACTATTAGGGGTGTGAGGGAAGGTGGATAGGGAAAGGACAGATATAAGTCAATGGGTACAAAGTTTCAGTTACACAGGAAGAATAAGTTCTAGGCATCTATCACACAGCATGATGACTATGGTTAATAATAATAGCATACCATATATTTCAGAATTGCCAAAACAGTAGATAAGTGTTTTCACTACAATGAATATGAGCTGATGGATATGTTGATTAGCTTGATTTAATCCTACCACAGTATTTACATGTACCATATCACATTGTACCTTCCAAATATATATATTTATAATTTTTCAATTAAAAAGAAATCATTTTTAGTATGATGCTATAAAATATAATTAATGGTTAATCTTCTTATAGTAAATATTTCAGATCTGATGAAAGCATTTATTTGGAACTATCGTTTAAACAGTATTTTAATTTATTTTAATTATTTTATTTATGGTTTTAAGTGTGTGGGGTGGCTTCATGCCTGTAATCCCAAACTACTATGAAAACTGAGGCAGAAGGATTATAAGTTCCAGGCCAGTCTTGGCAATTTAGAGATTTCATGTCTCAAAAATAAAAAAGGGTTAGGGTTGTAGGTCTGTGGTAGAGTGCTCCTGGCTTAAATCCCTAGTACCACAAGAAGAAAAAATTTACTTAACCATTGTTTCAAATAATATAAATCTGTTACTTATATAATAACTCTTTATTATATAAGTATTGTCTTAAATATTAGGAGGGATAATTATAAATTTTTTGATTTGTGAACATTTAAATCTGTATTTGCTTTTTCCAAAGTTTAAGAATGTCAGTATTACATTGACTGATCATTTTTTCCTTTGTTTCAGACCTATTAAAGTAAATGGGTCCAGTAATTGGAATGACTCCAGATAAGACAGCTGAAACCCCGGGAGCTGAAAAGGTTGCGGCACTAAGTCAGATTTATAAAATGGGAAGTTTGCCTGAAGCTGTTGATGCTGCCAGGCCAAAGGCCACTCTAGTAGGCAATGAGTCTACAGATGATGAGCTCACAAACTTGAACTGGCTTCATGAAAGTACTAATCTTCTAACAAATTTCAGCCTCGGAAGTGAGGGTCCTCCAATGGTTAGTCCATTGTATGACATAGAAGGAGATGATGTACCATCCTTTGGACCATCTTGCTACCAGAGCCCGGAACAAAAATCAACAACTTCAAAGCCCCCATACTCTTTTAGTCTTCTAATTTATATGGCTATTGAACACTCTCCAAATAAATGTTTGCCTGTCAAAGAAATTTATAGCTGGATTCTGGACCATTTTCCATATTTTGCTACTGCACCTACAGGCTGGAAGAATTCTGTTCGACATAATCTGTCCCTAAATAAGTGTTTTCAGAAAGTGGAAAGAAGCCATGGCAAGGTCAGTGTTTATGGAATTTATTTGGTGGAGGAACTAACATGGAACTCTTAAAATATGGGACAATTAAGGGAGACAATGCCATATTGCTTCATTTTGAGGTTAATTATATCATCATTTGCTTTCATTTGAGGTATTTAGGAGTTTTAAGTATTGATAGAAATCTAGCAGAATTATGTTCACTGTTTAGGTACCTGGATTGTTCTCTTAATTCTTAGTTTCTGTAGTGTTTTTATAACTGTATCAGTATATATTGTTATTTATTGAATATGATAATCTGCCTTATAGTCAAAGGATAGACCATTTGCATTAATGTAAATGATAGCTTTGGGTTGAAATCTTATACCCTGATATTTGTTTTGTGTTTATTTTATGTGTTCTTTTTAAAAGTTTGCTTTTAAAATGTGCTTTTTAAAAAAAGAATAGGTTTTCTGCAGGTAGAGAAGGTACGTAAGGGCGATAGTATATGTTTCTTGCAGCTTGGGGGAGTAGGCATATTTTCTGTGGGTAAGGAATGTAGGAGAGTGGGTGGAAAGATAGAATATGAAAGATGAATGTCACACTAAGTTGTTTGGACTCAGTTTTAATATCAAGCCCCAGATCATTTTGAAACAAAGGTATGATGAGGTTTTCTTTATTTTACTTTTGTGAAGGTGTGAATGATAGAGTCAAGTTATCTTACACAACATCTGAATTCCTTACCAGAAGAAAGTTACAATTAGTACCATTCAAACAAGTAATTTCAATAAACATGTGGGATTTGATCTGTTGGTAATCATTGCTTGGCTTATGTCTAAATCCATTGATTTCTTTTGTCTTTTCCGATATGATACTGCATTATAGCATAAGATTAGCTTTAGAAATTATTTTTTTCCTTGATTTGTTTATATTCTACTTTGTTCATGTTTGCCTTGAATCCATCATTTTCTTCTACCATTTACCTTTTAAACTTTAGTGTTCACTCTTTTGTTTTTCCCATGTTTTCTTGGGTAATCTCATCAGTGGTTTCATATTTCACCAGGATTCTAGTGACTCCCAGTTTTCTCTTCTAAAGGCCAGAATTAAATTTGTAGCTAATTATTAGATTTAGAGATATCTCTACAGTTTATACAGAACCGAACTTAATTCCTTTCTTCTAAGGCTGGTTTAGGATTCTTTTTATTTATTGATTGATTTTTAAAAATTTTTTGGTACTGGGGATTGAACCCAGGAGTGCTTAACCACTGAGCCACATCCCCAACCCTTTTTATTTTTATTTTGAGATGGTCTTGCCAAGTTGCTGAGGCAGGCTTTAAACTTGTAATTTTCCTGCTTCAGTCTCCCAAATTGCTGGGATTCTAAGCATGTATCACTGCTTATGGCTTTTTTCTTTTTCTTTTCTTTCCTTTTTTTTTTCAGTTTAATATTCTAATCTAGAAATCTCAGTCATCTGGTATATCTGCCCTTCACTGTGCCTAGTTTTTTGAATGTTAAATTTAGAAGGAATTTAGAAATTATCCTGATAAACATCTTAATTTCATAACCAGGGAAAATGAGATCCAGATAGGTAAAGTTAATTGACCCTTGTCTGCAAAGCCATGGTTAGAGTCTAGAAAATTCAGTGTTTAGTAGCACCTATAAATACCTAAGAACCTCCTTTTTATTCTGATCATTGTTTTATAGTTTCTATAAACTATAACATCAGATCTCCCTCATTTTTCATCAGATTGAACTATTATATAAATTGAGGAGTTTGTATGAAGGAGAAAAATTAGATGTTCCTAGACCCAGGTTTGACTTGACCTCTTAGCCCCTTTTTATTTCAGTTTTAGTGAATAATATATGGCATTAAATATAAATAAAAAGTCAGACTTTCCTTTTTTTTTTTTTGGTACCTGGGATTGAACTCAAGGGCACCAAACCATCGAGCCACATCCCTAGCCCTCTTTTGCATTTTATTTAGAAACAGAGTCTCACTACATTGCTTAGGATCTCACTGGGTTTCTAAGGCTGACCTCAAAGTTGTTATCCTTCTACCTCAGTGTCCCAAGTCACTGGGATTACAAGTGTGTGCCTCTGTGCCTGGCTTTAATTAATAATTTTATTTCATGTTATTTAATGGTGACCTGTGGACAGACATTTGTTCCTTTTCTTTTTTTTTTTTGTAATAGTACTAACAGTGAAAATCTTGCATATAGATTTTTGCTTGCTTGTCTCATTTCTTCCTAAGGCTAAATTTCTAGTCAAATTATTGCAGTGGTGAATATGCACATTAAAATTTTTGATAACATATTATCCATTTGCCTTTCAGTCTTTTTCAATTAGATGAAAAGTAATACATTTCTATTTTGTTTAGTTTTTGTTTGTTTGTTTTAATGTGGTGCTGGGGATTGAACCCAGTGCCTCAGGAGCTAGGAAAGCACTCTACCACTGAGCTACAACCCCAGCTTTGTTTTTCTTTTTTCTTTTTAGTTAGAGATCTTTGTCTATTGGTATCTAATTCTTCCTTTGTCATATAAATTTAAACATTTTTAGCATATTTGCTGGGTAAGTAAATTTGCTAATAACAACAGCAGCTACATTATGAAGTATATAACACACCAACAAGATCCATGTGCTTAACTGTTTTATTGTGCCATCTTAACTAAATATCTGTCAATGTATTGACTTTTTAGCAATAGCACTATTAGTACTAATAGTAGCAAATATTCATATAGTTAACTATGAGCCGTATAGTGTTTTAAATATCTTATATTTATTAACTCAACATGCAGAACAACTCTTTGAGGTAATAAATGTTGTAATCATTCTTCTCAAAGTGAAGACATTTAAATAGAGAGTGTCATGTACTTTGCCCAGGTTCATATAACTGGTAAGTACAAGAGTTGGAATTTGAACCCAGGTAGTCTGAGATCAGAGTCTGTTTTCCAATATTCCTTTTTTTTTCTTTTTTTCTTTTCTTGTGTTTTTGGGGATATGGTTACATCCCAGCCCTTCTTTTCATTTTTTTAATTTGAGGGTGGGTATTGAGGATTGAACTCGGGAACATTCAACCACTGAGCCACATCCCCAGCCTTATTTTGTATTTGTATTTTATTTAGAGACAGGGTCTCACTGAGTTCTTAGCACCTTGCCTTTGCTGAGGTTGGCTTTGAATTTGCAACCCTCCTGCCTCAGCCTCCAAGCTGCTGGGATTACAGGCAGGTGCCACTGCACCCAGCCCCAGCTCTTTTTATTTTGATACAAGGTTTGCTAAGTTGCTGAGGCCAGTCTCAAACTTGTGATCCTCCAGCATCAGTCTCTGGAGCTGCTGGGATTACAGGAATGAGCCACCATGGCCAGTTTGGAGTCTTGACCATTATACTATACAAACATAGAGGATCAAAAAAGAAAAAAAGTTGTTCTTTTAAAATGTCTAACTAAATTGTTAACTTCTGCCAAAACTAAAAAAGAATAAAAGCAAAAGTTAGAGATAAATAATAGTAGGAATGCAAAGAGAATGAAGTTAATAAAAGCAAGGAAAATACAACTTTTCAAAACTAAAGGAAAAGTAGAAAATATAAATCATCCTTTAATAAATAAAAAATAAACAAAACTCTCCCCTCTCCTTCAAAGAACTCATCAAAACCAGATGTTTTTTATATTGTTACCCCATCCCACCCCCCGTGGTACCGGGGATTAGGGGCACTCAGTTCCACTGAGTTACACCCCTCACCGTTAAAAAAAAAATTTTTTTTTCTTTGAGGATCAGATTGAGTCGCCCAGGCTGGCCTCATATTTGCCTTCCTCCTGCCTAGCCTCCCAGGTAGCTGGAATTACAGGTGTGCTCCACTACCCCTAGTACCAAATGGTCTTATAGCTAAGTTTTGTCCCACAATGACAGAACAAAGAGTTCCAGTCTTGACTCTTCAAATGATAATGAACTGAGTTAATTTTGATAACAAAATTCATTACAGACTGTAAAACTGGAAGATCACCAGCTAGTCTTCTTCATGGATATAAATGTAAGAATCCTAAGCAAAATGTTAAGAAACAGAATCTAGCAATGCATGTACAAGATAATATCATTCCCAGACTGATTTATACCAGGAATGTGAAGTTGGTTTAATAGCAGAAATTCAGATTAAAAGAGAAAAAATCATATGGTCATCATTGTAGATGTAAGATTTAACAGGGTTACTCAATACAAAATCAACATCTAAGAACTCAGTTGTAGGGGCTGGGGAGATAGCCCAGTTGGTAGAGTGCTTGCCTTGCACAAGGCCATGGGTTCAATCCCCAGCACTACCAAAAAAAATAATAATAATAATTAAAACTCAGTTATATTAACAGTAGTTAGAAAATGAATAACTAACAAAAGATGTATAAGACCTTTATAGAGACAGAAAATTAAAGTAAATGAAGAAAGCTGCAATATGAAAAGAAGGCAGTTCTTCCCTAATTGATCTTAGATTCACTGTAGTTCTAATCAATTTCAAGAGGGGTTTGGGGGGAGAGGTATGGAAGGCTGGAAAACTAGTATAATAACAAGCTGATTCTAAAATTTATATGGAAGTACAAAGAATTATCAATACACTTGTGAAGATGAACAAGATTGCAAGAGTTAATATGAAGTTAGGATATTCAAGACAGGCCAGTGGAGTAGAATAGAGAGCCAGAAATAAATCATTGCATATATGAATGCTCGTTAAGTATACATCTTGCTTTTCTGTTTTCAAAATTTATAAGGTAGACACAGCTTTTTTCCTAATATAATTATTTAAAACTCCATATTTTTATAGGTGCAACTGCATACCAACAAGTTGTATTCTGTATTATATTATCATTCATTCTAAATACTTTCTACTTTATATTGCTTTCCTTTTTATCCATAAGTTTTTGTTGTTGTTGTTCTATTTAGATGTATATGACAGTAGAGTGTATTTTGACATATTATATATACATGGAGTATAACTTATTTTAATTAGTATCCCATTCTTATTGTTTTACATGATATGGAGTTTCACTGGTGGAGTTTTCATATATGAACATAGAAAAGTTAAGTCCAATTCATTCCACTGTCTTTCCTATTCCCATCCCTTCTCTCCTCCCTTCATATCTAATCCACTGAACTTCTATTCTTCCCTCCCCCCACCCTTGTTGTATGTTAGCATCTGCATAGCAGAGAGAATATCCAACCTTTGGTTTTTAGTGATTGGCTTATTTATTTTAGCATGGTAGTCTCCAGATCCATTCATTTACTGGCCAAAGTTATAAACTCATTCTTTTTTATGGCTGAGTTAACAGTCCATTTTGCATGTATACCTCATTTTCTTTATCCATTCATCTGTTGAAGAACACCTAGGTTGGTTCCATAGCTTAGCTATTGTGCTATAAACATTGGTGTGCATATATATGTTGTTAAGAAATACTTTAAACAGTTTTAAATGAATAGTTTTTTTTGAGGCATTTTTTTGCTATTCTTTCTAATAACATTGTAATGATATTTATGATATTATCAGTTATCTATTGCTGTGTAACAGATTACCCATAAAATAAGTGACTTAAAACAACAAACATTAATTGTCTAGTTGGCTATGACAGATATTGATCCTTGGAAATTTATTGAAGTTTCCTTTATGGCCTAGAATATAGTTGGTTTTCATAAATATTCCATGTATAATGGAGAATGTACATTTTTCAAGTTTGATTGTTATGATCTATGATTGTATGTTAATCATATTCAATTAATTTATCTTAATTACCTCCTGACAGACCCTATCTCCGAATATAGTCACATTGGAAGGAGAAAAGCTGACCCAGTTTAGTTCATAACATCTGCCTAGCCTTCATTTTGACTTCTTTTGAATAGATTCTCTTCACTTCTTAAGTCATTCCATTGTTTTTCATTATGACTTTGGGAATGTTAACACTTGCCTTATTTAACACTACATAATTCACTATTATTTTTATATAGCTGGCTTCAATCCTCAGCGTCACATAAAAATAAATAAGTGAAAATAAAGGTATTGTGTCCATCTACAATTAAAATTTTTTAAAAATTACTTTTATTTTGCTCTCAAAGGATAGTTTAATTATGAACATGCATTCATGGTATAATTGCTTTATTCTTAATAGTAATTTGTCTTTTTTCTTTCAATAATGTCTGAAGAATTTCAACCCATTGTTTTTTTGAATACAATGTCTTTATCATTGTATTATCTAGAACCATGTTTAGGTTATGTTAAACCTTTTCACTGTATCTTCACTTTTTAAAAAAAATCTTTCTGAGTTTTGTGTTAGTTTTTTGCTCAGTCTTGTTCACCTGTTCTTTCCTTAGTTATGTCTAAATGTTGTTTACCCTATCCATTGAGCTTCTAATTTTAGTTAATTTATCTTTTATTTGTAGTACTTCTCTTTGGTTCTTTTTCAGATCTGATTGTTTTTAATAGTGTCTTCTTGATTATATTCAAACTTATCCTTCAATTTTGAAAAATATTTCATAATATTTTATAATCCTAATGTCTGTACCCATTCAGGTAGGCATCTGTTGTTTCTGTTCTCTCTGCTTGGTCTCATGGTCTTTCTGTCCTATGAGATGTCAACATGGAAGATCACGTTCAACATATTATAACAGATACCTCTAGGACAAAGCAAGCTTCAGACACTTAAAATTCCTGATTTCTCTTTATTTTTGGCTTTTTTACTCCCTTTCCTGCAAACCTAGTGATATAATTAAAATCTTTTAAAAATTATTTTTCATGATTTTAGATTTTTTGTTAGGGAGTCCATCATTGTTTACTCATATAAACAGAATCATAGTTTCCAGATCTGTTATAAAAAATCATACAATCTAGGGAAATAAGCTATAGCATTAGATAAAAAAAAAAGTGAAGAAAAAATATAAAAGAAGAAATCATATTTAAATATATTTTTAAAAACCAGAAGTTCAACAGCAACCAAAGTACTCACTGTCTCTCTCTTGCTAGATTATGAACATTTTCTTTGAGGATAAGATCCATGTTCTCATTTTTATGCCTTTAGCATGTCAAGCTTAATGCACAGGAGGGCTCAGTTAACGTATGCATAATTTAGTAGGATGTATGAGTAAGTGCATTATGTGAGATTCCTAGATAGGGTTAATGGGAGATGTCTGGTATTTCATAATAGACATAGCAGTCTGTCTGCCTTTCACGACTTAAATTTTAAGGACTATTGTAATATTTTCCTTTTCCAAGTTTCTAGCAATATTCTAATTGCAATATGTGGTCTACCTAATTTCCGACTAGATTAAAAATTTTGCTCTTTCTTTTTCCTTTTACAAAATCAATTTTAGAATATGCTATTGGGTAAAAATGGTTTCTATATATAAAATATTGGAGGAAAATATATATAGTAAAATGTTTTTTAAAACTTGCCGTGGTAATTTTAAAACACTTACCATGGTAAAAAAAAAAATCAATTTTCTAAGGGAAAGGATTTTCTTGTAATAGTGGATTGTAGGGGAGGAAGTTAGAGATTAGTGTACATTTCATTTTATTGTTAGAAATTTTGGATATGTACTTTACAAAGTGCACCGTTAAATTTTGTTATTGAATTGTATTGCTTAATTCTTTTCTACTTTTGAAACTGTTGTATTTACACTTATAGCAGGTAATTGTTTATGCCAGGCATGGTTAACTCATGCCTGTAATCCCAGCTACTGGGAAGGCTAAGGCAGGAAGATTGAAAGTTCAAGATCAGCTTGGGCAACTTAGTGAGACCCTGTTTCAAAAAAGAGCCGGGGAGAAAAGCTCCTTGTTAGAGCATTTGATTGGTATGTGCAAGGGCCCTAGGTTTAATCTCTAGTAACTCCCCCACCCCATTAAGTACTGGGTATTTAAAATTGAAAATAAGGGATTGGAATAAAGGTTATACAGTGAGATTAAAGAGTTAAATTTGAAGGTCATAAGCATTGAGGAGAATCTAGGAAAGGTGTGGTATAAAGGAAACCAAGGAAGGTATTTTAAGTGTGAAAGACCAACAGTGTTCAGTGTTGCAGAAGCCTTAAATGATTGGCTAAGAAGAGACAAGTTAGCAACCAAAAAATTAGGAATACACACATGCACACACACATAATGGTATTTAACAGTTGGCTGGGGGTCAGAGGTTTAGTTTTTCCAGATTTCTGTGGTAAAAATATTTTTATTATGGCTAATTTTAAGCTACCAACATCTTGTCATTAGATCTGGAGTAGAGAAGAGATGTTTACAACCAGCAGTGTACCACTACATATAAGAAATTCATGTTATTCAATAAGGAAAAGGAAAACCTAATCTAAATATGGGCAAGAATATGAACAGGCAGTTCACAGAGGGGAAATATGAATGGTCAATATATATGCAAAGATGTTTATTTTACTAGTAAGTAGGGATATACAAATAAAAAATATAACACTAACAATAACAAAACCTTTGTTTTTATCCATTAGAATGCAAAAGTGTTTGATAATATCAAATTAGGTGAGGACATGGAGGGAAATAGTGATAGTCTCACATTGACAGGAGTGTAAATTAGTGTAACTGTTCTTGAGGGCATCCTGGCAGTAGTTATTAAAATTGGAAATGTGCTTTCCTTCGACCTAGCAAATCAGATTCTAATTTCTCCTTTGGGGTGGTATTCTTACTTGCACACAAGAAGATGAATATATTCATTATGGTATTATTTGTAATAAAATTTACAGAACAATATATCCAGTGGTAATATTGTGGTTGTGCTAAAAAACAACCTAGTCCTGTGTACATTATTTATATAATCTGAGCATTTTTTTGAGTGTTTAGAGAAAGAAAGGTATTCAGGAAGTAAGAAGTAGAGAATGGGAAGGGATATATTTGCCCACAGTATGGGTAGTTTGATCAAGGAAAGGAAGAGAAATCGTACAATTAAAAAAAAAAAGGATAAATACAGAAATTATAACATTGGAACAAAAATTGGAAAGCTATCACAAGTCAGGGTAGGAGAGAAGGAATTTATAGATGATGGTGTTCCTAAAAATCAATAGATCACTTTGTTTAAAAAAAAGAGAGATACATTCATAGAGAATGGGGAATTCATATGGTTTTTTAAAAAAATTTATGAATTCCGTTTTGAGTTAGTATCTCAAAGTAACAGTTTTTTTTTTTTCCTAATCCATGGAAGACAAGTAGGTTATTCTTTCTTCCCTTAAATGTTGAAATTGAATTTGGAATTTTTTTTTTTAATATTTATTTTTTAGTTTTCGGCAGACACAACATCTTTGTTTGTATGTGGTGCTGAGGATCAAACCTGGGCCGGCACGCATGCCAGGCGATCGCACTACCGCTTGAGCCACATCCCCAGCCCTGAATTTGGAAATCTTGACAGCACTTTTCTGATAATTAACTGTTATCTAGAGATAGTAGTCCCTAAAGGAAGGCAAGATGGCACGGTCTAAAACAAACCAAAGTGATCGATCATACTCAACCATCTGACAAAAGTGCTTGATTAGACTTTTTATCATATCATCAATGCCATAGTTAGTTTGCCAAAAAACAGATCTAATTAGTTTGTGTTCTGTCTCAGAACTTTAAAATCACAAAAGATAGACATGGTAGTGTTTTGGTTTGGTTTAATTTGGGCTTTATATGTTAAACATTCACATTTAAATAATATATTGGTTTTTCTAAAAATTTATAAAGCCCAACTAAAACATTATAACTGAGATTTTAGATCAGAAACATGGAATTAAAATTTTGCCTCGTTTGTCAATCACTTAATTCTTTTTAGTTCAGTACTTATAAAAACCACTGAAGAGGTCAGGGAAGAACATAAAAACATTTCAGGAATAGTAAACAAACATTGCATGTTCTCTCAATTTATTCTTTAAAATTTCCATTAAGATAAATTGTATTAAGTTCAGCTTTTGATATACTTCTCATTTCTTCAGAAACTTTAGTGGTTTTCTACCAAATAAGTCCAGAAGCTTTAGAGTTCCAGTATGCAAAACAGTAAATGAGAGAATGCATATTTCCTGTTTCCATTGCCCAAAAGATTATTTTTATAGACAAATTTAGTTTAAAAGCAGTACTTAACTTCCAAGGCTCTTGTGTTCCATCATCCAAGCACAATAATATAGAACCAAAAATTTTAAGTGAGAGTTAAAAATTAGTTGCTTTTTGTACAAAGACTCCAAAACATAGATTAGCAAATACATAGTTTTATTTTGTTAGTGATAGTTCATGAACAGAACCAGTGAGAGGAAATGCTGCCATGGTAACATAAGCCAGACTGTTATTTGCAGCAGTACTCAGGATACTTTACTGCCCTGAAACTGCAAGTTTTTAGTACTAGATCTTGCAATTTGCTATTTCAAGGAAATAGTAATTCTACTGTGATAAAAACAATTTGCAGTACTCTCACAATAGAATTTGAAAAGTAGACTTGAACTAAATTGTTTCTAGGAGTGGAAAACCTAGGTAGAATATGGCTAAAATTATTAAAAGAATTGTTTCATTCGGTGTATGAAAAATAATGCCTGCATATCTTTCTTTCTTTTTTTTTTTTTTTTTCTTTTTTTGAGGCAGTGTCTCCCTATCTTGCCTAGGCTGGTCTCAAACTCCTTGAGTTCAAGTGATCTTCCTACCTATCTCCTAAGTATCTAGAACTATAGGCACCTACCACTGTGCCTGGCTCCTTGCATTATTATTATTTCTTCTTCTTCTTTCTTCTTTCATCTTTCTTCTTCAATTGAATTGGCTTTGGGACAAAGAGTATTATAGTTGCTAAGATTTCAAAGTTTTATTTCCCTTCCTTAAAGCATATTTATCATTTGGTTCACATGACCAAATATATATCTAAATTTCATCACTTAATCCAAAAAACATTTGTATAAAACTTTTTTTAGACCAAAAATCATAATGTTGAATACTTCCTTGATATAATTTATGTGATATCTTGCTACTAAATACCAGAAAGATTGATCTGATATTCTAATACATTCTTCCTATATGACAGTGTCATAGGATATCCATAGTTTTTCTTTTCCTTTACATTTAAATTGCTGGAATGTTTAAAAATGCCTTACACTCAATTGTTGTATCTTTTCACAGATAGGAGTTTTTTGTTTTCCTTTCTAAATTTTTTTTATCCCTATTTATTATCTAACTTGTGTCTCATGGTCAGAATTAATTTATTTTTGTTCTTATTATTAGTTTTGTTAAACTCTCTTATCTCTTAGGAGTAAAGGAATAAGAATATAATGTTATTTACCAATATTCAATAAACCTTTCTATGTGCCAAGTTTGGAATAACCCACTTATTTTGCAGCTGTGTCATCTACATATAAATTACCTTTTTGAATCTCATCCCACCTTAGTGAAGTGGCCTGGATTAGTGTTTTGTTTGTGGATAAAATGTGATGGGAGGTCTAATTCTCAGAGATTAAAATATTTGTCCAGTGTCACATAGCCAGTCAATAAGCAATGATTGGGATCTCAGTCTTTTGTTTTGTGTTTTATGTTTGTTTTCTTATTCTGACGATTGGGCTAGAACCCAAGGCTCACACAAATAAGCACTCTATCACTGAACTACACTCCAGCTCTTAGTTTCTCAGTTTTTAAATTTGTGGAACCATTTTCTTTTTATTATGCCATTATTCTGTAAAAATTATGTCATAAGTACGCCTGTAATCCCAGCAACTCTGGAGGCTGAAGCAGAAAGATCACAAGTTCAAAGCCAGCCTCATCAATTTAGCAAGGCCCTAATGCAACTTAGGGAGACCCTGTCTCAAAATAGAAAATAAAAAGGGATGAGAATGTGGCTCAGTTGTTTGTGCCCCTGGCTTCAATCCACAATGCAAAAACACAACCAAACAGAAAATTAGTTTGAACTTCTCTAGTATTGTGAGTTGGAGGAAATTTTGTACATCACATGGGTACTACAATCACTAATTCACTTCAACTTTTGTATTGTACTCAAAAGATACTGGAGGGTTCCCCTCCATAACATTTATTAAAAACATTCTGACACTGATTGTGTATGTTTAAAAATTCCATGTTACTAATTCATATGCATTTTTTTGTAGGTTAATGGCAAAGGTTCCTTATGGTGTGTTGATCCAGAATATAAACCCAATCTTATGCAGGCACTGAAGAAGCAACCTTTTTCCTCAGAGCCTCGTAACTGTCAGTGGTGAGTTAGATGGTTTTATTGTGTGAGTTGGAAAAACTTAACAAAGTTGTTCGACTTTTTAATTGTATAGAGAGGTATCTGTGTATGATATTAACCTAAAGCATTTATGTTTACTTATGGTTGAATTTGTGTCTAGGAAATAAGAAATTGGATAATTGAGAACAAATAAATTATTAGAAATATAGTCAGTATAATATATGATGAGTAAATGCAAAAGAAAGTTATAATTTTAGTCACAGAAAGGTTAAATCATTTTAATTGTTTGCAGTACTACTCAGACCATAGGAAAGTGAAAGTATATTTTAAAATTTTAAATAAGACTATTAACAGTTTGTCATTATAACATTTTTATATACATTTTTAGAGTTCCTATTTTATTTTTTTCCTCTTTAATAGCACTTTTAATATTTAAAGTTTGTTCTAAAAGTTTAAACAGCAAGTGGAATACTTTTTTGAAGGCTCCCCCTTCCTCGTAAAAGTAATTATAATGTATTTTCCTATAATTTCCCTTGGCTTTTATTTTTAAACCCAGTTATGACAAGTACTGTGACACACATCTATAATCCTAGCTACTCTGGAGATGAGGCAGGAGGATGACAAATTTGAGGACAGCTGGGCAATTTATCAAGACCTTCACAAAATGGAAAAGGGCTGAGGATGTAGCTCATTGTAGAGCAGGCTTATACTTAATGCCCAGTACTGCAAGAAAAACAAATAATAAACCTAGCTACTCCTATGGATTTTTTTCTAGCTTTCTCTTTTTAAGTTAGATCTGAAAACTCCTTAAATACTTGTAGTGGTAGTCTGTGATGCTTAACTTGTATTTTGAAAACTGTAAAAAGGTTTTTAATAGGGGCTAGGGATGTGGCTCAAGCGGTAGTGAGCTCGCCTGGCATGCGTGGGGTGCTGGGTTCGATCCTTAGCACCATATAAAGTAAAATAAAGATGTTGTGTCCACCGAAAACTAAAAAATAAATATTAAAAAATTCTAAAAAAAAGGTTTTTAATATAATAAATGAAAAATTTCAAACACATGTAAGGGAGTACATTATAATGAACTCTGAGACGCAACAGTTATTAATATTCATATAATGGTTCATTTGAATTCTTAAGGTATTATTAGATATAGAAGAATGGTTACAATTGAATACTGTAAAAAACTAGGAAAACTAGAATTGAAATGCTAATAATATGCACACCAATTGAGATTTTAAGTTTTTACCATATTGGAAGATTAGATGGATCATTTTTTAAAAAAACTACAGAGTGATTTCTCCTTGTGAAGTAAAACCTAGAAAAGAAGTTATCCGTACTTGTATCTTCATCTGGGAGTTATTTTCTTTGGTATTAGTTAATATTGGTGTTTATGAGGTGTTCTAGTTAAGTTATACATTAGAAACTAGTGAAAAGTTCTAGTTAATGTTCACTTGTGTGTTTTATTTAACTGTGCTTTTTTTTTTTTTTAGAGAGAATTTTTTTTTAATATTTATTTTTTAGTTTTCGGTGGACACAACATCTTTGTTTGTTTATATGTGGTGCTGAGGATCCAACCCGGACCGCACGCATGCTAGGCAAGCGCGCTACCGCTTGAGCCACATCCCCAGCCCTAACTGTGCTTTTTAAAAATAAGAATAAGTGGGAGAATTGGCACTATTTTTTTGTAAACCATCACAAATGCATTTTACTGGGCCTTTGATATGTTGCATTTTCATGTTTATGTTTTTTAGCGCTATCATAACTGTAGATGTTAAATAAACAAAGGTGGTTTTGTGATTTAAAAATAGATTAACTGACAGCAAAGAGATTATAATTCTTTAACTTTAAAACCTTAATGTAAAATGAAATATTTTCTCCCTTTTTGGTTCATCTGACAGACTTTTGTATAGCCCTCTCATGTTATAATTTACAAATCTGAGAAAGGATGGATAAAATGCAATGTATGTAAAAGTTGATTAGGAAGGCAATAAACTTTTCATTCCATTAACAAAACAGATTATTTTGTACTGGCAAAAAGTACAAAGAACAGAAGATGTTTTTCCCCAAAAATATTTAAATTTATGGAATGGGAGGTAGGGGTGGAAACCCACCTGTGTATGTTTTTCTCCACAAAGAAAGTTTAATTTGATATTGATAATTCTTAATAAAATCAGGAACTTAACTGGTATCATTAGTCTTCATTAAACACTAGTTTTTTAAATGCTTTGATTTCTGTGGTAATAACTATGTTAATACTATATCAAACATATACATATATGTAAAAAAATACATATAATACAAAACCAATAACTATTACTGTTGCAGGCATTTAAAAAATATATTTTTAGTTGTAATTGGACATAATAACCTTACTTATTTGTTTGCTTGTTTGTTTGTTTGTTTGTTTGATGTAGTGCTGGGCAAGTGCTTTACCACTGAGCCACAACCCCAGTCCTGTTCCAGGCATTTTAAATGTATTGTTCTTATTTAATTTGCCCAACAACTGTGTGTAATTAATTATTTGGCCTAAGAGCACCCAAATAATTGTGATTTAATATTGGTTGAACGCCAATATTGGTAGTATGTACTTTATGCTCTGGCCGACTCTTCCTAAATTGAGTATTATTAGCAAAATTACAAGGTAAAAACAGTCTGTTTTTTATGGTACAAATCAGTTCTATTTGTGACTAAGTTATGAAAAGCAAAATAAATTAAGCATGTTTGTGTCTTTATTTTTCAGTGGTTCTTTATCACCTCACTACCTAAGCTCTGTTTTCAAGCAGAACCAGGTGCGAACCCTCAAAGGTAAATGTAAAGATCAGTCTTTTAAATTAAAAAAAAAATTTTAAAAAGTTAAAATTCAGGATTTTTTTTCTGATTATAAATTATATGTTATTGTAGAAGTTTCAGTAATTAAAACACATAAAAGAGAAGGTAAACACCACCCTTTATTCTATTGTTAATGTTTTGATATAATTCCTTCGGTCTTTTATTTATGTTATGTGTGTGTATACACACATATACACACACATTTTTTTCCTCCTAACAGTGGACTTGATGTGTGTATAGTTTTAAGTCCTTTTTTCATTTACCTTTTTATTTTTTTTTTTTTTAGAATTAGTTGGACACAATACCTTTATTTTATTTTATGTAGTGCTGAGGATTGAACACCCAGGGCCTTGCACCTGCTAAACAAGTGTTCTACTGCTGAGCCACAATCCCAGCCCTCATTTACTTTTATATGTATTTTTCTTTGAAAATTGGATTTAGTTTCTAATAACATCTTCAATAAAGTTATCTTTATTTGTTTTTTGTGCATTTAATTACCTAAGGATGGCTTTACATTTATAAAATGGTTGGGGGAAAAATCAAAATAACAATATTGTTTCAAAGCATGCAAAATTTGCTGTAACAGCAGAGTTAAGTAGTTGCAAAAAAGATCTATTATTTCCTTGGTTTTTCCTCCTTGGTTATGCTTTATGCAAAGCATAAAGTATTTACTTTCTGACTCTTTACTGAAGAAGTTTGCCATTCCCTGGATTAGAATATAGTTCAGAATATTTTTCTAATAGGTTATTTAAATGTGAAGAGTTTTAGTTGAGGAAGCTAAGTTGACTTTTAAAAATTTTTTATTAATTATTAAAAACAAATTAAAAATTTGAATAAGGGATTTGCTTTCCTTCTCATAATTAATGTTATAGATTAGTAGTTTATTAAAATAGGTTTTTCTGACATTGTTGCTTTGATGCCTAGAGACATTTCCATGAACTTTGAAAATAAAATTCTCAGACTAAAGCCTTTCTGTGTAACAGACATTTTTGGCTCTTTCAAATGATATACTAAGCTGAACCTCAGTAGTGTTGTACTGATGTCTGTAAAAATGTGGGAGAGAAAGTGTGAAAAAGCTTTAGAGAACTCTGCAAAAAGTCAAGTGGATAGGGAATTGGTTTTGGATAATGTTCTTCCTTTGCATAAGGCAGGCTTCAGTTTTCTTTTACTTTGTGGGTAAATGTAGTTTCTCTTTACATTTAGATACTGCTGAAACTGCTTTATTTTTTTATTGCCTCAATAAATGCTGACCCTTTGTTCTTAAGCTCAGTTCACAGATACATGTTGAGAATATATTCTTTGTGGATTCTTGGGCTTACTTAACATCTCTTCTTATACTTGTTCCATTCCATCTAAACTCAGTTTCTTCCTTTGGGGAGTAGACAGTTTCACGAGTTTCTCTTAAGTTTTAGCTATAGTTTTTCATAACAATAAGTAGGTATTTCTGCTTCATCTGATGACTTACACATCACCTCTCCAGTACTGCTAACCTTCCTTCCTTCCTTTTTTATACTCAGAAATCTTGGGCCTGGTCCCCTGATTATAATTAACTAGGTGCAGAAGTTGGTATTCTAGGTTTTAAAACAACTTCGGTCCATTCTGGAATAGAATAGTAAAGTCTCACAGGTTTTAAAGAGAAAAACATAAGACCCTGCAAAAACTTCATAAAATTTATATCTCAATCCGGATGCTTTAGAATATTCATAGATTTTTGAGAAAATTTGCTCCTCTTCCTCTCTTTACATTATTTCTAAAGAGAAGATTGAATTTTCATAATAAGTAATTATTGATCTCCTATGTCTTGCCAGGCATTGAAGAAGATGCTTTGGGATATGCAGAGATGAGAGACTCTGGCTGTTCTTAGAAAGCATACAGATTAATTAGAAAAGGTTGACTAGATTTATACAGAGTACACTGTGGAGAAAGGTAATGAGTGGCAAATTAAACTTAGAGGTAGGGCAGGAATGGCCTCTTAGCGAAGAAAGTATAAGACTTCAACCAGGCCTCAAAAGTTGGGCAGATACTTAACTTCCATGAATAGAGGTTTGGAGGAGGGCATGCCAACTTGACAGAATCATGGCAGTAGAGAAAGTGGTCTGGCAGTTGCTGAAAATCAGTCTGGCAGATTGATTGGTGTGACTGAAACCCAGGAGAGGACCAGGTAGATATGGTCTTTTGGCATGGGCAAAAAGCAAAGGAGGCAGAAGTTTTAAGAGGATGAAGAGTTTGAACTTCTAATAGTAAGGATTCTGTGACTTACTGTTATGGTTTGCATGCATTATCTCATTCATTCCCTGAAACCATCCTTTAAGGTATTCTTACCCCTTATTTACAAATTAGGAAACTAAATTTTGGAGAGGTTGACTAACTTTTTCAAGGTCACACAAACTAGTAAATGACAGAGAGATTCATGTCCAGGAATTCTCACTTCAAAGTTTGCACCTCCTACCAGATATGACCCATTGGAGGAGCTGCTGAAGAGCTTTAAATAATGGAGATGACATTACCCATTTTGTGGTTTTATAAAGATCACTTTAGTATTACTGTTGGCTGCAGTATTACCTTATACATTCATCTCTCACTTCATAGAATCATCTTTTCTGATCATTACATTGTAACTAACATTAAACATTTAAGATTAATGGAGGTTAGGTTTAGGAACTCTAGAACCACTATCAGCCAAAACTGATATAGCACTTTGTTTGAAGTATAATTGTCTCTTGTTCAACTTGCTAACTTTATGTGCCAATATCTATATTACACTGTTGTTATAATAGGTAGCAGGAAACACAGGACTTTCATACTGATATAGCAAAACAAAACTTTTTGGTCAAGATTTTGGCTTGGTGTGGGTTTGGGTAAATTCATCTGTTTTAGAATATTACTGAGCTGTGCTATGGCACTGTTTTAGGCACAGGGTACCTCAGTAAACAAAACAGATAAAAATGGAACTCATATTCTGGTTAGTAAATTTTAGAAACACCTAGTATACTACAAACAAATATAAAATTGAGGCAGTTGGAAATGATGTTAGGGGCTCAGCACAAATTGAAATTCAAATTTAATGTTGAAAATTAGCATAATTTCTGTCTTAACCTGAGTCCAGACCAAACCAATGGACCAAACAGCTTAAAGCTTTGGTAGTTTATTTAAATTGCTGTCTTACTGAAAGAGACAGCCTCTTCATTTGGATGCCTTATAAATGTGCATGTTAGTTTGTTTTGGTTTTGGTTTTGGTTTTGGTACTGGGGTTTAAACTCAGGAGCACTGGACCTCTGAGCCACATCCCCAGCCTTGTTACTTTGTATTTTACTTAGAGGCAGGGTCTCACTGGGTTACTTAGTGCCTCACTTTTTAAAGAGACAAAGAGACAGAGAGAGAGAATTTTTTAATATTTTTTTTTTTTTTTAGTTTTCGGCAGACACAACATCTTTGTTTGTATGTGGTGCTGAGGATCGAACCCGGGCCACACGCATGCCAGGCGAGCGCAATACCACTTGAGCCACATCCCCAGCCCCCTTTTCATATATTTTATTAGTGAACTATAACCCTTCAAATTCTGTTCTACATTTTTTTTTTTTTTTTTTTACTTTATCTGGATGTGGATACTGACATTTAACTTGAGGTCAATCTACCACTGAGTTATATTCCCAGGCCTTTTTACTTTGAGACAGGGTCTCATTAGGTTGTTGAGACTGGCCTTGAACTTGTGATTCTCCTGCCTATGCCTTCTGAGTCACTGGGATTACAGGGATATAGCTTCAAATTTGACTTCTATTCCTTTAGTCTTAATATCATCCTTTAAGCATGGGGACCGAGAATCAGACAATAGAATCATGTTTGTCTTATAACCTTTACTTTCATAGGGCTAAAATTTGTGTCCTAATTTTTTTAATCAATCATTGTTAATAATTTCTCAGGATTAAAGCTAAGGAAATATAAATCAACAGGTGGAAATTAACAATTTTGATAGATCTTCATTTGAACAGTTATGAAATTAATAGCATGTTTTGAACTGCCAAATTTTGGTTCCTGGTGAACTGGATATGTTAGATAATATAACTAATAGTGTTGTTTGCCTTTTTTGGGGAGTACGGGGCTGGGAAGACTGGAGATTGAACCTGGGGTGCTTTACCACTGAACAACATCCTCAGTTCTTGTGACAGGGTCTCACTAAATTGCTTAGGGCTTCACCAAATTGCTGAGGCTAGCCTTGAACTTGCAATCCTCCCTCAGCCTCCCAGTTTGTTGGGCTCACAGGTATGCCTCACTGTACCTGGCAGTGTTGTTGTTTTAAAAAACAGCCTCCTTTACAATAGTCAAAATGCTTTATCAATGAAAAGTAACATTATATGAAGTATTTTCAGCTCAGTCAGTATATTGTCTGTACACTACGAAAAAAAATTGCTGATTACATTTGTTTATCATAAGTAACTATTTGCTCATTTAGATTGACAATCACTTTCTCTGTGCTGATTAAGCATCCCAACCAGTATCTAGTGTGTAGTAGAAGCTGTTTTTTTAAGTAGGAGAACATACACCAAAATCTTAATCTTTAAGTATGTGCAAATATTTAACAATAGCCTCTCTTATGAAGAACATTAATGTTACCATTCTTCCCTTTTCAGAATCTGATATTGATGCTGCCGCTGCAATGATGCTTTTAAATACTTCCATAGAGCAGGGGATTTTAGAATGTAAGTCATGATGCTTTTGTTTTTAAGAAACATTTTCAAATTTAATTTAGAAATACACAAATTATTTCTCTTCAACTAAATTTTCTTTTAATCTGAAAAACTTATTCTGTTTTATTATATTTTCATTAATTTATGAGAGTAATTGAAAGATTGAAGTTAATGCTGTGAAAGATTTTTGCATTAAACAAGAAATGGAGAAAAATATTATATTTAGAAAATAAGTTTGATGAGCTAAAAGTAAAAATGAAAGGTGTATGTAATAAAATACAGGAAAGCATATTGAGTTTTGACAGCAAAAGATACCTATAAGAAAAATAACATGAATGATTAGGGTTGTAGCTCAGTGGTAGAGTGCTTGCCTAGCATGTGTGAGACCCTGAATTTGATCCCCAGCACCACTGAAAGAAAGAAAACAATAAACAAATAAAATAATGGGACAATTTTTTTCACTATGTGATAGACAAAGGATCAATATCCAGTCTCTATATAAAAAGATCCTATAAATAAGAAATAATAAAACAGTTTAACAGAAAAGTCATCAAAATATATGAATAGGTAGGTCTCAGATGAGGAAATATAGACAATACCCATGTAAAAAGGATGTATAACTCCTCTAGAAATTAGGAAATGCAAAATAATATGAAGATTCTATTTTTGTCTAGGAGATTGTAAGAAATTAAAATGATTGATAGGCTTTGTCAAATACTGTTGGATGTTAAATGGTACTACCATTTCAGAGTTTAGTTGAGGAATACCAATTGTAACTTTGTGTTTATATATATCTTTGTTTTTAATCTTTATTTTATTATTTTTATGTGGTGCTGAGCATCAAACCCAGTGCCTCATGCGCACTAGGCGAGCATTCTACCACTGAGTCATGGCCCTAGCCCCATGTATACATCCTTTTACTTAGCACTTCTATCTCTTGGTCTCAATCCTAGTAAATTATTTGCATATGCATGAGGAAAACTATTCAGAACTTTCATTGCCTCATTATTTGTACTGTACAGGTGAAAAGCTAGGAACAACTTACATATCAACAAGGAAATGGTTAGCTAAACAGTGGTATATTTATATTGGGGCATTCTGTGCAAGTAGTTAAAAATGATTGTATATTCCATGGAAAGGTGAAGACATACTATTAAATGGTTTTAAAATGTTTCAGATTAATGCTTATAGAATGGTATGATCTGGTTAAAAAAGAAAAAAACTACTAAACATTACTAGTCTAAGGCACTTACTGCTCCGTTTTTAGTTGTGTGATTTTGCAATCAAATGCTTTTGACTTAGCGATAGAAGTTCTCTTTTCCACAGGTGAAAAGCCTCTTCCTCTTAAAACATCATTGCAGAAAAAGAGGAATTATGGTAATGCATTTAATCATCCCAGTGCTATAAGATTACAAGAGAGTGATTCTTCCACCATCAGCATTGATCCAAAAGAAGATCATAATTACAGCGCAAGTAGCATGGCAGCACAGCGCTGTGCATCCAGATCTAGTGTGTCTTCCTTGTCTTCTGTGGATGAGGTCTATGAATTTATCCCAAAGAGTAGCCATGTGGGAAGTGATGGCAGTGAAGGATTTCATAGTGAAGAAGACACAGATGTTGATTATGAAGATGATCCTCTTGCTGACAGTGGCTACGCATCACAGGCTTGTGCAGATACCTCTCAGAAAGGGCAGCCAGGCAAAAAGATGCGAAAACAGTCATGTCAAGAAATTGATGAGGAGCTCAAAGAGGCAGCTGGATCTCTGCTCCACCTTGCTGGAATTCGTACATGTCTGGGTTCCCTGATAAGTACTGCAAAGACACAAAGTCAAAAGCAACGGAAAAAATAGAAATGCTTTTTAGTGTGAAATTATTTTAAAGTGTGGCAATACTCTTCTACTTAATTCTTTACAAGGGATATCAAAGCCATAATCGACTTTAGTTTTAAGGTGAGGAGGGGTGCCAATTACTTGTTCCTTTCAAAACATTTTTGATTTCTGTTTATTTTTTAAAATTTAACCATTGCTGTAAGGATCATGCCCAATCGTAAACGTGATAAAAAAGCCTGAGAGCATAATTTTTGTGATAAGTGTCTCTTAAGATTTGGAAATTGTTATATATGAAAATCCCCAGCCTTTGTCTTAACCTTGTAGGAAAAAAATCTTTTCTATTGATATGTCAAAAATGTAACATTGGCAACTTTATATAACTTAATTTTATTTTCCTTTCCAATCTGTAACTAACCATAGCTACTGATCCCACTAAAATTTTTGCTGATATTTTTGTCATATACTCCTCCCTGCCACATGACCTAGTAGGGTAAGATTTGAATTATTTTAATTGTGTCTTATTTTTTGTTTTAAATTATTTGTTGAACATGAGCAAAGTCATAAATCAGAAAAGATCCTAGATGTCTAGAAAATTCCTGTTAATAATATAGGTAAAAAATCCAACAGAGTGTTGTAAGATTTAGAAAAGAAAATTTGGGGATGTGATTTCATCTAAGAAGACTACAGTTCCTATTACAATAGTATCTGAAGTGTTTTTACATCATGGATGACGCATAGCATTCACTGGGGCCTTTTATTTTTTCCCAAAGTGCTCTGCAACCACTGTTTAAGCCACCAGCTGTCTATGTGAAGTGGAAATTGTCCACTCAGAGGATATAGCCATAGAGTGTTATGGAGTAACACCAATTTTGACATACTTTTGCAATAAGAATCTTTCATTTGCTTTCCTAAATACACTGCATTCTAAGAGTCTTATAACCAGATGGAGTGGAATACTTATTACTTATGTTATCATAAATGAAAGTAGGTCATTTAGGAAAAAAAAAAAAAGAACAAAACTTTCCAAGCTTTGTATGAATTAAAATTGAATGTATACGAAATAAATTTTAAAAGGCTTAACTGTAAAGCTAAAATACTTTCTCGGATTTCAACACTCATAAAATTAGATCATACACAAAACTTTTTGAGGAGGCAGTGTAATACTTATATGTGCCATTAATCCATGCTAAAAGGTTTTTATATTACTATTCCAGCATTGTCTTAAAATGTTTTAAGTATTTAAACAAACCTGCTTATGAGACAGTTTTTCATAATATCATTTATATAGTTTGACTACATTATGGAGAAAGAACAGGGATACTAATACTATAATTTATTACATTTTTTTTTTTACAATGGTGGGAACAACTTTGGAAAAGTTTATTCTTATGATACATTCTATGTCATAGACAATGACTTAATTTTCATTTTTCCCCATAATTTTTATACGTAGATACACACACACAAACTCAAGATGTTAATTTCCTGCTTTCAGCTGTGTTTATGACTATAAAACATTTTCTTGGATTTTTTTTAAAGAGATAAATGTTTTTATTTTAGCTTCTAAATTTTATTTCGACAAAACTGTCAAAAGAGAAGAATAATAACAAATGTATCTTTCAATTGATAAGACTTTTATCCAGGGATAATAGCATTAATGTTTTCTGTCCTGTTTCCCTGTCAGTTGTCATTGATTATAGATAACTACCTTAATACAATTGGTGCTGTTGAAATACAGTATTTTTTTCATTTGTTGATAATGTAGGATGAGTTATTTGGACTTTTTCCTTCATAAATGTCACATCTCCAGCAAATAGCTAAGCCAGATTAACCTCTTTTACTATAGACAGTGAATAAAACACCAAAAACAAACAAAAAAAACCTTTTACCACGGTGTAAATAGTAAAGAGATTACAAAAATGGATGTATTCTCCGTTGTAATAGGGATCTTCAAAATGTCTTCATATATGTAACTCCTTAATTTCTTTGATTTTTTTTTTCTCCCTCTGTACTTATCCAACAAATTTAAATGTTTAAGCTACATTCATCATTAGCAAGGACAATAAACACTGTACTAACATCTACCAGGGAGAAGTTAGACATTTTATTTACACCTAAGTCTTGTACAGGATTAGTGTGTCATGTTCTATTTGCTAATACAACACAGCAGTTATTTTCAAGGGGAGCAGCTTTTTAATTATGGTCCTGCTGTTCTCACTCCTAAGGTGTGTGGAGATAGAAACATGTCTCATAGCCATACAATTAAGGAAAGTCATTCCAAGTCCTGTGGACTAGAAATCGTATTCCCAATAATAAATTAATTTTGCTGTAGTCAGAACAATTTGGAAACCCCAGAGAAGTTACATATTTTTCAATAACTGTGACTTAAATTAACATACAATTTGCCTTACATCAAAAAAATAGAAAGTTGGTTGCAACCTATTCCAGTTTATACTAGATCCCTAGTGAGAGTTTTGTCTTAGCATGATTAATCTTCATCTGTGAAGATGAAGAATCTGTGTTTCCCGAATATGTATTTTTGACATTTATTTGTGCAATATATTACTAAATTAGTTAATATTTTACTTTACAAATTCAGAAGAAAACAGATTACCTGCATTTGTGGAAAAGCTAACTATTGGTGGATACCTCCCTTTTTCCACCTTTGAGCCTTTCCTGTCCTCATAGTCACCATGACTTCTCTTAAATTAGATTCCTTTGTATATTGTAAAGTTTAGTATATATATATATTTTTTTTTTCTTTTGCTATTTTCTGAGGCATTATGTGAAGGGTTCATATTAGATGGTCAGTCAAATATACGTTAGCAAAAAATTCAAAGCTAGAGAAAGTGTTAAGGAGGGAATGTGTGTGTCTTGGTAGGCCAGGAAGCCTTCCCCAGCAATTTAAGCAACAGATGTGAATACTTCACAAAGTGTAAAGACTTTTGTCTTAAATACTACAGTAATTTAACACCGTTTTGTGAAGACTCATTTAAGAGACTTTGAGGCTTTCTGGTTTATATATACTTTATAGTTTTATTAGTTTGAAATGTGTAAGCTTTGATTTAAACAAAGTTTACTTCAGTATGTTAGATGTAGTCAAAATATTTATTGAAAGGGAAAATAGAATATTTTAATGTTATACCTGCCATTTTTTCTTAAAGTACATTCTTTGCATCTAACTGCCAGTGCCGTTGTCAAAACTTGTTTCTAAAATTGTTGTACATTTTTTTATTAAACTAAGTGCTTGATTTTAAAGTATTATGTTGCCATCAGATAGTATATAAAAATGTATAATTGCCAATTCATTGTAACTACTATTTATTTTTAAATGAAAGTATAAAGATGCTTTCTGTTTCAAGAAATTTGTTATTAAACTGTTTTCTTTTTTGATGTAGCATAAAAATTGTCTTCAGTTGGAATTGTAACTGCCAGTAGATGACCAGTCACAAGTGAACCACTTCTTAGTTGCCAGTCTTTGCTCATTTTAAAAACAACTTACAAATGTTTAGTTTTTGTATCTAATCTCTGATAATTAAAATGTTTATAAAGTTTATTTTTACCAAAGAGATACAATTCATTATGATAAAGTATTGCAGAGTAAACTTTGTTTTGTAATATTTTTTGTGTTTTCTCTGTTCTTTGGCGGGTGAGAGGAGGGACAGTGTAGATGTAAGGTGGCACATACTTCTACACACACACTAATTGCAGTGGTGTTACTTCAAAAATATCAATAATACCATCTGTTTGAAAATTGGAACATGTATTATAAAATGGATTAATTTACAAGCAACGTTTTGATCTTGAGTTTTCAACCCCCATTAACTTCTGTACTGATAATTTAGTCTTTTTTACATGGAATTATTTATATGAAATGAGTCAAATGAGATGACTATATTGATTTTAAACTACTACCACTCTGTGTCCTTTGCCTTTTAAGGCATCCTCTTGAAATAGAAAATGATTAAAATAATAACCATTCGGGGGTCATGATGTATTCTGAAATACTTTTATTCTCATTATTGCATTCATTTTCTAGCTCATACTAGTCTTGAAATAGAGAAATATATTTTAGGAAAATAAGTTATTAGAGTGGACTTGAAATACACAAATCTTTTTCTCAAGAATTTCAGGACATACTAACTTGATGTAATTTTAAAATATAGAAATAAGACTGTCAAAATGTACAATAACTTAGATTTCAAATCACTGAAAAATCTTCAGGAATAAAAATTAATTTTAATCTCAGAAATAACAGTAATTATCTGGACACCGTGTGTATGCCTTGTAGTCCCAGCTACTTGAGAAACTGAGGCAGGAAGATTGTTTGAGCCTAGGAATTTGAGGTCAGCCTGGGCAAAATGGTGAAAGGCTGTAAAAAAATAAGTATATTACATGAAATTTGAAATAGAGAAAGTTTATATGCTTTCCACTGAAAAATAGCTCTGTATTACACAGAATATTTATGGAAAGTTTGAATTATAAAAGTGTCTTTACAAATCTGTTGAAAAAGTAACCTTTTCTAGGGAACATCAAGGCAAGCTCAAAGGGCTTATTTCCTAATGTGGAAAGCAATAATCCCTTCTTAGTGATTCTCACACAAAATTTTTGTGTAAGTGGATTTACTTCCATTGTACATTTTCCTCAACCTTCAGATTTGGACTCCAGTAAATATTTACAAGTCAGTCTTGGAAAATAAAAGAGGAAACCAAGAGTTGGGTAGAAAAGAGATCATAGGAAGTCCAATTAGAGGAGATTTATGAAGCTGAAGCAAAATTGCTGTCTACTGGTTGAGGATTCTAAAGACACTGCAATGTAGCTAAATTCATATGATAATTTGTAGAAAGGAGTTGAGAAAAAATTTCACACCTTGAGAGCCTCTTTTCACTTGAGTTTTTGTGTGCCTAATCCCAAGCATTGTGCTTTAAATCTGTGACATGCAATATGTGCTAAGAAACAAAAATAGACATTCTCTGAAACATGTAAATATGTAATTGTGAATTGTGATTGCTACACAAGAATAGGGCCTAGAACATATAATATATAATCTGGGATTTTAGTGGTGGTTTCCCCTAGAATATGACTTAAACTGGGATCTGAAAGATACATGTTAATCTGGGAATAAAAACGTGGTGAATTGTTCTGGGCAAGGGTAGCTTCAGAAAGATCCTTGTGAAACCAGAAAACATGAAACTTTCAGTGAATTAAAGGTAAGTGTGAGTACAAAGAGTTCAGGCTGGGATCACAGCATCTGGGAAAGACTTTGAAATTGTATGCAATTTAAGAGATCACCTTAAGACTTTCACTTGCAGCCATAATGGAGTGGCAGGACAAAATTTAAGTGCGTCTTTAACAACAAAAGCGGACAAAATATTTGAAACAATATTTTTTAACAAGATCCATAAGAATGTTTTACCTATAGCCAGACTAATGAATAGAAAAAGGACACAAATGAAACAGTACCTATAGACAGATTATACAGATATTGAAAGGATGTACATGAATAATATGAAGAATTTTATGTGAATAAAGTCGACAACTTAGAGAAAATGAAGTTTCTTAAAAGACATACAAGCAAAATACCAGCAAACAACAAAATGAGCAAAATATCTGAAGAAAAAATTTATCAGAATAGATTAAACAAATGGCAAATAAGTACATGTACTGATGTTCAACATCATATATTATTAGGAAATTGCAAGTTACAACAACAATAAAAGAACTGGAGTTGTGGCTCAGTGGCAGAGCATTTGCCTGGCATGTGTGAGATCCTGGGATCAATCCTCTGCACCACATATAAATAAATAAAAGATCCATTGACAACTAAAAAAAAAAAAAAATACTACCACAACTCTATTAGAATGGCTAAAAAAAAAAAAAAAACTGACAGTTTGGCAGTTTCTTACAAAACAGAACATACTCTCCATACAATCCATCTCCTTAGAATGTAGTTATTAAAATGAGTTATTAAAAGCATTCCATAAAAAAGGTGTAGACGATTGTCATTGCAGCCTCATTCATAATTGACCAAACAAGGGAGCCACCAAGACATCCTTCAGTAGATGGACAGATAAACTGGTACATCCAGACAACAGACTATTATTCAGCAATAATAAATAATATCAATTTTTAAAAGGATTGACATTTCTCCAAAGAAGATGCACATGAAAAGATATTTGATGTCACTCGTTATTGGGAAAATGTGAATCAAAACCACATGATATGTATAATTTAAAAAGCTTTTAAAAATAATCAGAAACCACTTCACACCCATGAAGATGGCTCCTAAAAAAAATAAAACAAAATGACATTATCATTTATGGGATGAGAATGTAGGGAAATTGGGCCCTGTGCAATTTTAAATGATGCAAGTGCTATGGAAAGCAGTATGGAATTGAAATTAGTGGAAATTAAAAAATGATTGCAGCCACTACAAAGAACAATTAAATTCATCAAAAATTAAAAATAGAGCTAGATGTAGTAGCCCATGTCTGTAATCAGTGATTCTGAAGACTGAGGCAGGAGGATCACAGGTTCAAGGCCAGCCTAGGTAATTCATCAAGACCCTGTCTCAAAAAATAAAAACGGGTCAGGGATGTAGCTTGGTGGTATAAAGTAAAATTTTAGAAAAGGATTGAAAGGAGGGTCTCAAGGAGATATTTGTATACCCACATTTATAGTAGCATTCTTCACAGTGGCCAAAGGTGGAAGCAGCCCAAATATTCATCAATGGATGCATAAAGAAAATATGGGAGTGGGATGAGTAGGATGTAGCTCAGTGATGATAGAGTGCTTTCTAGCATGTGGGAGGCCCCAACTTTCATCCCCAGAACTAAAAAAAAGATACATACATATGATGAAATACTCTGACACATGCTATAACATAGATGACCCTTGAGAACATATATTAAGTGAAATAAGCCAGGCACAAGAGGACAAAAATACTATATTATTCTACCTAAATGAGGCACCTAAGAGTAATCACATTAATAGAGACAAAAAGTAGAAGGGTGATTACCAGGAGCTAGGAGGAGAAAAATGTGAGGAATTGTTTAATATGCATGAAGTTTGAGTCTTGCAAAATGTAAGGATGATTTTTCCACTAAATGGTGCCAAAACAATATACATATTGGAAATAACCCTAAATCCCTTCCTCTCATCATACATAAAAATGTATTTGAAATGAACCATAGGCCTAAATGCAAAAGCTAACAGTATAAGATTTTTAGACAAAAACACAGGAGAAAATCTTTCTGATGTGGGGACAAGCAAAGATTTTTTTTTTTAATAGAAACTCCTTAAGCTTTATTTTTTTAAATTTTTTTTTAAATTTTTTTAATTATTGGCGGACACAACATCTTTGTTTGTATGTGGTGCTGAGGATCGAACCTGGGCCGCACGCATGCCAGGCGAGCGAGCTACCGCTTGAGCCACATCCCCAGCCCCAAGCAAAGATTTCTTAGGACACAAAAAGCACAAACCATAAGAGGAAAAAAAAAAAAAAAAAAAAATATATATATATATATATATATATATATATATGTACATATATATATATGTACATATATATATATGTACATATATATGGACTTTATCAGATAATTATATATATATATATATATATATATATATATATATAAATGGACTTCATCAAAATTAAAATTTGCTCTCCAAAAACATTCAGAAAGTGAAAAGTTAAATAAAATACTGTACAAAGATATTCACAGTACACAAATCTAACAAAGGATTGTATTCATAATATATAAAGAATTCCTTCCTACAACTCAAATTAAGTAAGGACGGGTAAACTATTTGAACAGCCCATTAACCAAAGAAGATATTTGAATAAACAAAAAGACAAAGGAAAGAGGCTGAAAATCCTAAGTCATCAGGAAAATGTCCATTAAAAGCTCAATGAGATACTAATATGTACTCAATTAGAATGTCAAAAATTAAAAAGATTAACAATACTGGTGTTTGTTTTTAAGAAGGTAGAGCAATTGGAAAGCTCATGTGTTGCTAGTGGAACCAGGTAGCACAACCACTTTGGAAAACAGTCTGATGGTTTCTTACAAAGTTTAGCATACAATCATTATGACCCAGTAGATTAGTTTTCCAGGGCACTCAAAACAAAATACTACAGGCTGGGTAACTTAAAACAACAGAGTTTTATTTCTCCCAGTTCTGAAAGCTGAGAAATCTAAAACCAAGTTATCTTCAGGTTTTGGTTTCTTCTGAGATCTCTCTTCTTATCTTGCAGAGGAATACCTGTTGGTATGTTTCCTCACAAGTTCTTTCCTCTGTATGCACATTCTTGGTCTCTTGTGTGTGTTCACATCTCATAAGGACACCAGTTAGACTGCATGAGCACCCACCCTAATAGCCTCATGTTATCCTAATCACCACTGTAAAGGCCCAAACCTTTAAATACAGTCGCATTCTGAGCTACTGGGAATTAGGGCTTCAATATATGGATTTAGGCAAACCATTCAATATATAACATCCAGCAATTTCAATATTAAGTGTTTATTGAAAAGAAATGAAAGCCTATACTTGAATATTTATAGATGCAAATGTTCATAGTACTCTTGTTCATAACAGCACCAAACTGAAAACAGTCCATCCATCAACAAGTGAATAAATCCATTATGGTGAATCCCTCTGTCACTACTCAGAAATGAAAAAAGAAACAAACTCCTGGTCCTTGCAACAATGTATAAGAAACCAATCTCAAAAGAACACACACATGTGGTTACATAAATTTTTCCCCTGGGGTTCTGGGGATTGAACTCAGGGCGCTCTACTAATGAGCTATAACCCCAGCCTTATTTATTTGCTTATTTTTGAGACAAGGTCTGGCTAAGTTGCCCAGGCTGGGCTTGATTTTGCAATCATCCTAATCCATCCAGAAACTGCACTAAACGCCTTTAAGAACTCAGATGTTTGTATATTTCTAGTGAATAAAGTAAGAACTATGTCAGCAGAACTTCTATTCACATTAGGATTTTATCTCAAGCTCCAGGTGTAGCCAGTGGTAAAGCACCTGCTCAGCCTGCCTAAGACCCTGGGTTCCATTTAAATGACCCCTCACCCACTTTCTGCCACCTCTTGCACACATATCTCAATTCTTGTTTTTTTTTTTTTCTTCTTCTTCTTTTTGGTACCACAGATTGAATCCAGGATGCTTAGCAACTAAGTCACACCCGAGCCCTTTTTATATTTTATTTTGAGACAGTGTCTCATTAAGTTGCTTAGGGCATCTCTAAGTTGCTGTGGCTGGCTTTGAACTCCTGAGCCTCCTGCCTCCACTTCCCCAGTCACTGGGATTACAGTGTGCCACCTCGCCCCACTTGACAATCTCAATTCTTAAAGGAAATCACATTAAAAATAGGTTTTTTTTTCCTGAATGAACATGTTCAATAATTTAGAGTGTGTTCTTAATAACTGGATTCTGTATAAATACTCTGTCTCCCTTCTTTCTGATGAATTATGCCCAAGAAAAGTATCATCCTCTTTAATTCACTTTAAGACAATGCTGATTGTTCAAATGAGAAAAGATCATGTTCAACTACACTGCAGCCAGCTTTGGGGGAGAGGCAGCAGAGTACTCACACCTTCTGGCTGACACAATGCAGGTACCTATCAATGAAGGTAAAAGCAGGGCCATATATAATTTATTAGTTCCCTCACTCTAATGGCTTTCCAGTAGAATAGCAGAGAGGAATTCACACCCTTCTGTTTCCCATGGGGATTCGCCTTTGTTGCAGCTCAACTCTAAGCTTTACATGCAGTTGCAGCTTTTGAAACAGAGCATTAATTGGAAGCAATTAGCCAATTATACCAGCTGTGACTAGGCTGTATACTGAATATTTACCAAGAAAAGAAAGCATTTAGATTTAATATAGCAGCCTGGCATAATGAATCTGCAACCGACACTATAATCACATAGCTGATGTCTTCAATGGCTGAAATATTCAAGTACATGGCACAAGTAAAAATATAAAACAAAAAGACTATCAGGCTTAATTTTCAAAGCAGTGCAAACACGTGTGATGTCAATTTCAAAAGTAATCAGAGAGCTTATGTTTGTTTATTATCTAAAATGTGTGCGATCTCTCCAACTGCTTGATTTTTAGAAGTAGGTATGTTTTCAACTTTAATTACTTCTCTTCTCTTTCTTTCTTTCTTTTCCTTTTTCTTTTTAACTCTTTTGATGCCTCCTTTATGTACCTTGAGCCCTATTATGAGGCTGTCCTTGAAACTGATGCTTTGGAACCACTTTAGGTACTTCTCAGATAAGCACCAAGAAGAACCTGCCTTGTGAGAAACTCTACTCTGAAACCACTGGTGTGATAATGAGCCACCGGGCAGTCATTTTCTGCCTGTAATCTATTCAGCTTCTCAAGTGCTGACCAAGTGCACGGCAGGGAAAGGCTTTGGCTGGGCTAGCATTGACTCAGTGGATGAGAAAATAATCCATATGCTGTCAAGGAATATTTTTATGACACACAAAAAAATCCACTACTAGCACCCACAATATTGACTCTATAATAAATGGAGAAAACATGCACCAAATTTGTTAGCTCTACATGAAAGAAACAAAGCAAAGGAAACAAGACATGTTGCTAACAACTCTTGAGTCATCTTATTGGTGTTATTTTGACAAAGAGATGCTATTTCTTTATGTGCTATGATGTCACCTTTGTCCAATCATAACCTTTCTCATGAGAATGGAGACAAGGTGAGTGACAGCAGCTAGCAAACCAGCAGTCACTAGGCAACAAGATCCAGCCTTCAGTGGAAGAGAATTTGAAAACATTTAACCCTCACGATGTCAGGGCTTCTTGCTGCTGAAATGGACAAAGGTCTAATATGAATAATGCAGCTTGCTTCTAAAGCTGTGCTTCCCCAGGCAACGGGAGGAAACTTCCTTCTTGGTCTAAGAGCCTTGCTCGGTTTGAAAAGATTGGAGAAGTTAGCAATTTTTAAAACCTCTTTTTCACAAGGGTCACTGTTTAAGCCACATGAGTATCTTCTCAGTATGTTTGAAGTCATTTAATTGCTCCTCATAAACCAGGCTGCCACAAAAGTGTGGACTCTATACAAAGTCATGCTAAAAAAAGAGAATGGAGCTACAATCAGTCTGTCCTCTCTCACCAAGATACATACTGGGTAGGGCAGAGGGGAGACGGGAGTCTTTATCTAGTGTGTTGCCCTGATGGGGCACCATTCTGTAATTTATCTGCCTAGAGCAGTTGCTTCCTCCTGCCTAGAGCAGTTGCTGCACTGAGCTCATTAATGGGGATCCTGCAGATGTATCTTATTCTTCCAAGAGTCAAAAGTCCTGCAAGATCGTCCCTTCTCTTTCATATGACTCTGCCATAGAATTTAATACAGGACTGGAAAGACCCAGATGTGGACTTGTGATATTGTTTCCAAACTGAATTTCCAGGATCAATGCATTCAGATCATTCTGGTTTGTATGGGGGAGGGGAGAGTCTTTTAGACATTTTCCCATGAAACAAAAGTTTTTGCCAATTTGAGAGATCTAAGTTTAGCATTATGTATGTTTTAACTTTCACTTTAAACAGTACAAAATAAAGTTAAAATAAAATTTAACCTTATTTTCTGTTCTTAAGCAGTTACACAGTATGATTTCCGTAAGAGAAGTCTCCACCGGATTTTATGCAGATCATAAGCCAATTAGCAGGCACTATGAGGTGAACTCCTTGAGGAGAGCAGTTGCCATGTTTTCTCTGACAGTGCCTGGTGGCACAGTAAATACACAGCTCTCTCTGCATGAATGAATCAATCAATTTGTTAATTAATTAATGGTATTCACATGGAGGAGATCCAGCAGGCATGAGTTATATAATACATTAGAACTGTCAGGATCTGTACAGATTATCTAGTACAACACTCATTTTGCAGCAGAGGAAATGGAAACCCAAATAACTAATTCTTACATCTAGTTAAAAGCATAGCTAGGTTTCTCTATATCCAGGCCAATGTGGAGACTAATTTAGATTGCAATCATGCAGAGATCAAAGATCATTTCCATTAACCTTGCTATACGCCTTATCTAGTGTCATTAAACCTGTTCTAGAGGTCAAAAAAATAAAACTCAAATACAGTTCAGAAATAAATAGGCTGTACTTGGCTCACAGGGGTTGCATTTCTTCTGAAATGTAAGAATCTCATGGTGAATTTATTTATTATTATTATTATTTATTTTTTAATTTTTTAATTTTTTTTTTTTGGTATGGGGAGTGAACCCAGCTACCACTAAGCTATATCTCCAGCTTTCTTATATTTTTTTATTTTGAGATGGGGCCTCACTCAGTTGCCTAGGCTGGTCTCAAACTTGTGATCCTCCTGCCTCAGCCTCAAGAGTAGCTGGGATTACAGGTGTGTGCCACTATGTCCAGCTATTAACAGTGATTTTTGCTTTACAAAGTTTTTTGTGTTTTTTTTTGTCACTTAAAGCTTTTATCAAACCTACTGAAGGAGACAGGACTAACACAAGATAAATTAGAGAAATAACACAGCCAGGTGTTTTTACATACCTATTTAATCCTTTCAAGGGGCTAATTTAGGATTTAAAACCATCATTATCTTACTCTGAAAGCTTTTCTTATTTTAAAATAGATATTCCCAAATTTCAGTCATTTACATTTTTATACTGTTACTTATACTATTATTTCTTTAACATGTTTCTTTAAACTGATTAACTTTTATGTATTCTTTTAGTTGTAGGTGGACACAATACTTTTATTTTTTTATGTGGTGCTGAGGATTGAACCAGTGCCTCACGTGTGCCAGGGAAGCAATCTACCACTGAGCCATATCCCCAGCCCAAACTGATTAACTTTTTTTTCAAAAGTGATACTGGTGATTGATTGAATCCAGAAAGTGTTCTGCCACTGAGCTATGTTCCCCAGCCCTCACCCCTATTTGTATAAAATTTTTGAGACATGGTGTTGATATTTGCCCAGGCTAGCCCCAAACTTGTGATTTTCCTACCTCAGCCTTCTGAGTAGCCAGGGTTACAGGTGTGTTACCTCACCCAGCCTGATCCACTTTTTTTTTTTTTTTTTTTTTTTTTTTTTTTAAAGAGAGAGTGAGAGAGGGGGACAGAGAGAGAGAGAGAGAGAGAGAGAGAGAGAGAGAATTTTAACATTTATTTATTTTTTCTTAGTTCTCGGCGGACACAACATCTTTGTTGGTATGTGGTGCTGAGGATCGAACCCGGGCCGCACGCATGCTAGGCGAGCGCACTACCGCTTGAGCCATATCCCCAGCCCCCTGATCCACTTTTAATTGTGGTGGTGTCAGTCTAAGTTGTACTACCCCTAAAGGGTATACCAAATATACATTTTTCCTAATGTGCATTAAAACAAATATATATTTAGTAACATATTTTGAAGTGTTAATATATTAAATATCTAAAAAAAAAAAAAAAAAAAAAAAAGTATGGCTTTCTGCTTCCTGGTGTCATATCCTGAGCTGCTTTTCTCAGCCATACTCTTCTGCCATAATGTTCTGCACCACCTCAGGCCTAGAGCAACAGTGTTGGTCATCTATGGATTGAGATCCCTAAAACAGCAGGCCCTAAATTAACCTTTTCTTCTCTTAAAAAAAAAAAAAGGTTCAGAAGTCTTTAGCAATACATATCATTACTAAGGAAATGGTCTAATACTGTGATTTTAAATGGCAGTGAAATATAATCAAGTGCCAACGATCGCTTTGGGTAGTCCCACAGGGCTGGGACGAGCTAGTACTGATTTTGGCTGATTTCATTTGATCCGAATGAGACTTTCCTGAAATTGCGTTCGAAGTTACAGTCTTGTGTTCAAATTTAACTGCTAGTTCAAGCCTTGCCACTGATCAGTGTGACCTGACACCAGTCTCTTTCCTCATCTGTCAAAGAGCAGATTGGATTAGGAGAACTCTGAAGGCCAACATTACATGAGCTAAAATCATTTGCATTACTTATTTGTATCCCCAGTGAGCCAGAAGATCCTTGCATGAAGGGAGAGCCCCACACAGAACTTAGAATGTAAAATCACTATGGTAAGTGTGAATGAATTAAATTCCCCATTAAAGATTTTCAAATGACTTATTTAAAAGAGCTTTTTTTTTTTTTTTTTGTAAACCTAGAGGCACTTTACTATTGAGCCACATCCCCAGCCCTTCTAAATTTTTTTTTGAGAGAGGGTGTCACTAAGTTATCTAAGGCTTCGATAAATTGTTGATGCTGACTTTGAACTTGCAATCCTGCTGCCTCAGCTTCCGTAGTCACTGAGATTTTAGGTGTGCACCACCGTGCCAGGCTCAAGTGATTTCTTTAAAGAGGAAAATTAGGTGCTATGTTATTAATAAGACATTCTTAAAAAGAAAAACACTGAAAATCAAGGGCTGGGGTAACATATCAAACAAGAAAATAAAGGTGGGTATTGCAATTAAATCAAACAAGCCAGATGTAAGGCAATAAGTTACAACAAGGAGAAAGATTTTGTTTTGACAGAAGTCTAGCCTACCAAGAAGATGTTATGATAGTTGTGAATATTCATGGACAAAATAAGCAAAGCAAAATTTTGATTATATGTAGAGAATTTGACAAAATCAAAATCAGAATAGAAAAAAATTTCCCTCAGAATTTATTAAATACACATAAAAAAATAACTTAGTAAAGAAAATTTAAATTATGATTACTTAGTAAGCTTGGATCAATAGAAATGTGTAAGATTTTGTGTCTTACAAAAATACATATCTTGTTAAATATATATTTCAAAAGGTAAAAATTACACTGTCACATTCTCTGACCATAATAAAATAATACAAGAAATTAAGAAGAAAGGCAATGTTCCCTCCCACCAGATTAAATTACTTGGAAATAGTCATATAGATTTGTCAGAGAGAAAATCAAAACTGAAATAGAGATAATTGAAATATTAATAAACAAAAACTCTCAGTGAAGATGTAGTCAAGGAAAAAATAATAAAGCTAAATGCTTTTATTAATAAACATGAAAAGTTAAATAAATGAAAGAAGATAGAAAGAACAATAAAATAGTATGAAGGAGGAAATAAGAATTAATTAAAGGATAAAAGTAGAATCTAGTCAGGCATGGTGGTACACACCTGTAATTCCAGCAACTGGGAGACTGAAGCAGGAAGGAGGATTGCATGGCTCAGGCCAACTTTGGCAACTGAGGCCCTGTGGCAAAAAATAAATAAATAAAAATTAAGTCCTTGGGAAGTGGCTCCATGGTAAATTGCCTCTGTGTAGTTACTAGTACTGAAAAAAAAAAAGTGGGTTCACTCACACACATACATACACACCTTTATGTGAATAATATAATTATGCAGATAAAATGAGTAATTTAATTGAAAAATCCAAATAGATCAATTCCAATAGACAAATGGAAAAGTCTGCTCAAAGCCCTGCTTACCTTCATTCTCAACATAACACCAGTCCAATGTTTCAACAGGTGAATGTGACCTGTCTCTGGGAGCAGGGCAGAGAGTTTCTTTTGTGTTTTAATTGTTCTAAAGGATGTGTGGGGAGAAGGGGAGGAGAGTTTATTTTATGAGTTTAGAAATTCCTTAAAAAAAAAAAAAAAGAAAGAAAGAAAGAAACTCCTGATGCCAAAACCAACAGAACATCACAAAACAGAAGATTTACAAGGCTGATGTCACTTGATATTGGTGATGTAGGTGGGTACGTTGGTACAACTTTCTGGAGGGATGTCTATGATGCAATTTTTATTTTGTTTGTTGGTGTCATTTTTTCCTTTCTTTTTCTTTTTTCTTTCTTTCTTCCTTTTTTCTTTTCTTTTTTTTTTTTTTTTTTTTTTTGGTACTGGGATTAGAACCACCAGGTATTCTACCACTGAGCTATATACCTAGCCCTTTTAATTTTTTTATTTCCAGACAGGGTCTCTTCAAATTTCCCAGTTTGACCTAGAATTTTCTATTTTCCTTACCTCAGCCTCCTGAGTAGCTGGGATTTCAAATGTGTGCCATCACACTCAACAATTTTTGGAGTGTTCCTATTTAACCTAAAATTGAATTTTAAGGATTCTGTCCCAAGAAAACAATAGAATATGAGTGCAAAATCATAGAAGAATTTAAAGATTCACTACGATGTGGTTTGTAATAGAGAAAAAAATGGAGATAACCCTAGTGTCCATCAACTGGGAATGTTAAGATAAATTATGTTACAATTCTTATTACACATATATACCACAATTTTTCATCTCTGTATATAAAGTATGTTGACACCCAATTTGTGTCTTCATACATGTACTTTGGATAATGATGTCTTATCACATTCCACATGCATTCTGCTTCATTTTTTTTAATCAAAAAAAAAAAGAAAGAAAGAAATAAGGGTAAGGGGTGAGGAAGAATAGAAATACATAAGATTAGATAAAGGGGAATAAAGGGAAGGAATGGGGACTTGGAATAGGAAAGAAAGAATGAATCGGACATTTTCCTGTGTGTATATATAAATACATGATCAATGTAATCATAAATCCTATACAACCAGAAGAATGGGAAGTTATACTACATATATGTATAATATGTGAAAATATATTCTATTGTCATATATAACCAATAAGAACAAATAAAAAGTAAAATTAAAAGTTTTTAAAAAGATAAATTATGTTGATTATAATGAAAGATTATGAAAATATCAAGAGGGATATATATTTTTTGAAGTATTAGGATATATAAAATATTGACATTTAAAAGATCTACTATTTATTGTTATATAGGAGATTATAGAATATAATATGCAGCATGTACCTGTTAAGCTTATGTGTGTGTTTATACATTTGAAAGTCTAAACAAATTGTTAAGAGACATTATTCCTAAAAATAAATAAATAAATACAATGAAGAGAGAGGGAGAGATACATACACATGTATCTCTAAATAGAGAGGGGGGTTATCTTTGGGGTTTGTGAGGTTAGCTGGCAGAAAGCACTTGATATAATTCTGTGTGATTTGAATTTTAACTGAAGAAACAGGAGCATAAAAGGTAAACATAAGATTAGATTATCAGTTTTGCAAACACATGAGTAGGTAGGTGGTGGGTAGATACAAAAATTAATAAATGGTTACCTAGAAGAGTAAATAAATAAAGCTATTTAAGTTTTCCTGTCTTCTGCTCTTACTCATTAAGATCAACAGAATTTTAGATTTTACTCATTTCTTTTTCTCTTTTTTTTTAAATACAGACAATCCTTGAGAAATTTAACTTTAAAGTGATGAAGAGAGTTTTTTTTTTAAGAGAGAGAAAGAGAGATTTTTATTTATTTATTTTTTAATTCTCGGTGGACACAACATCTTTGTTTGTATGTGGTGCTGAGGATCGAACCCAGGCCAGATGCATGCCAGGTGAACGCGATACCGCTTGAGCCACATCCCCAGCCTCGATTTTACTCATTTCCATATTACCAATATTGCTGGCTTTCTCTCTTCCTTTCATTAATTCCTCTTCTTAGGGATACAGAAAGGAAGAGGAAGTAGCTCATCTGATGTCTCATTTCTGAGTCATGGTCCTCAAAGTCTTCCTGAATTTTTTTTTCCTGTTTCTTCAGTTTTTCCAGTGGTTCTTAAGTCATTAAAAACCCCACAATATATTCTTTTTGCTTATGCCAGTTAGAATGGATTCTAATTCTCATGACAAAGCCCTGGATAATTTAAGGAGTTGTTAATAACCACTACAAAAAACATTGGTTCACAAAGTTGGCTTCTTTTGCAGTTATTTTTAAGAATCATCTCAGTCAAAGCTAAAAAAACAAAATTGGCTTATTTTACTTCATATGAAATTCATTAAAACTGAAAAATATGGGCTGGGGATGTGGTTCAAGCGGTAGCACGCTCACCTGGCATGTGCAGGGCGCTGGGTTCGATCCTCAACACCACATAAAAAATAAAGATATTGTGTCCACCTAAGAAAGAACTAAAACAAACAAACAAGCAAAAAAAAAAACCCCTAAAAATATTGGATGAAAATGGTTGATTATTGAGATTATGAGTAATCTAATGTGTAATATAATATAGTGTAATATAATGTGTGTACACAATGAAATTCTGAAAATAATGATTAAAAACAACAATCTTTCCTTGTTGAAGAGTTTTCACTCCATGTTTTTGGTAGAAACAGTAAAAGAGACTGGTGATGCAGAGACTCTGGGAGAATGTACAGAAACACACGTATGTGACCTCAAAGATGGCCATGTTCTAATTCCTGGAATCTGCAAATATGTTCCTGTTAATGGCAAGGGGGAAATGAAGGTAGAGGATGGAATCATTAGCTCTCAACTAATGGTAATGAGATTTTTCCTACATTATCTGGGTGGGCTGAATGTAATCACAGAGTCCTTGTGTGGAAGGGAGAAGCAGGAGGGTGAATGTCAGAGGAATGTAATATGAAAAAGACTCAACCCATCATTACTGGATTACTAGAGATGGAAGGAACTAGAACCAAGGAATGTGGCACCTGTAGAAGCTGAAAAGGAGCAGGAAACGGATTCTCTGTTAGAATTTCTAGAAGGCATAAAACCTTCTGGAGACCCTGCCAAAACCTTCATACCTAGCCCAGGGAGGCCATTTTCAGATTTATTTTTTGTCCCCTGTCCTTTGGTGCTGGAGCATTGGACCCAGGAGCTCTCTACCAATGGGTCTCTAACTTGCTGAAGTTGGCCTTGAACTTGGAACCAGCTTCATTTTCAGACAGAGCAGATTGATGATGAAACTGGTCCTGCAGGCACTAAGCAGTCACTCCTCCGGCCTATAAAGAATGAGGGCCGAAGAGTCTGGAGCTCTCGGAAAGCCACAGAAGGGTTAGGGGTGGTCTCACCTCTCTCCCTGGGAAGGAACAGGGAGTGCACGCCCTCATTGCCAGCCAGTGAGAGGGACTTTCAGAGACTTCCTCTGAGCAGCTGGGGTTTGGCAACTAGTGTCTGCTTTTGCCAAAACAAGTCTATAGGTAAGAGATCACGCCTGGATCAAAGTTGCACAACAGAAAAAAAAAAAATGCAGGCAGTCCAAGCCGTTTGACTTTTCCTTGGGGACAGCAGGACTGAGGAGACAGCAAGCCTGGGTCTTTCTCTCTCTCTCTCTCTCTCTCTCTCTCTCTCTCTCTCTCTCTCTATATATATATATATATATATATATATATATATATATATATATATATATATATATATATCTTTCTCTCTCTCTCTCTCTTTTGGTACTGGGGATTAAACTCAGGGGTACTCAACCACTTAGCCATATCCCCAGTCCATTTTTTAAAATTCATTTTAAAATATTGTTTAGTTGTCAATGGACCTTTATTTATTTATTTGTATGCAGTGCTGATAATCGAACTCAGTGCTTCACACATGCTAGGCAAATGCTCTACCACTGAGCAACAACCCCAGCCCTCCCAGCCCTTTTTCATTTTTGGATTTTATTTAGAGACAGGGTCTCACTGAGTTGCTCAGTGCCTCGATTTTGCTGAGGTTGTCTTTGAACTTGATCCTCCTGTTTCAGCCTCCTGAAACAGGCCTGTTGTCAACATGCCTGGCTCCTCTGGGCTCATTTTATAGAATTGCACAAGAAGTCTCTTCAGTGGGAGAGCAAAGGGACCAAAGGAGAGGACTAGAGTAAGGGAGATGGCTGCAAACTATCTGAGGGAGACCTGGGAACTCCAGCCAGAGGAGAGGCAGCATCCTCAACCAAGGATCTCACAAAAAGCACCTTCCAGAGGGAGCCTGTGAAGGTGCCCCTCAAAGGCACCACCGGTGGCCCCTGATGTCAGTGCCTGGCAGGGAAGACCACACCCTTCCTCCAGTCCAGATGCTCAGCACCCAACCTAGAAGGATCAGAGCCAAGGAAGAGGAGGATCTGGTGGAGGGGAATTGGCAACCACTGACCCTATGACCCTGCTGCTTCATGCTTGCTGCAGTTTGGCCTGAAGGAGGACAGTCCCTTTCAACTGAAGTTAGGACTAGTTTCCATTTATTGAAGTAAGACAATCCATCTGGCTAAAGGGCCAACCAGCTTTGAGATCTGCCTGAGATTTCATTCAGGGATGGGAAAAGGTGAATCTCCACAGTGGGGTTGAAGTAAATGTGGGAAAAAAGAAAAGAGTTGTTTTATTATTACACTTGGGCCCACCCACTTTGTTCAGTAAAAAAGTAACAAATACAAAAAATATTTTTTAAAAAATTATTGAACCAGACTAGATTCTTAGATAAGTGAAATGACTTTGTAGATATAAAGTGTCTTAGCATGATGTTTGGCATATAATAAGTGCTCATAAAATTGTTAGCTATTATTAACATCATTTCTACTGTTTCCTAATCTGTTTTTTTTTTTCACTTAACAATGTATCTTATCCCATGCTATGGCAAATACCTCCAATCCCAGAGACTGAGGAGGCTCTAGCCGGAGGATTTTAAGTTGGAGACCATCCTAAGCAACTTAGCAAGGCCCTGTCTCAAAAACAAACAACAACAACAAAAAAAACTGGGGATGTAACTCAGTGTTTAATGTTTAATGTAACCCCGAGTTTAATCCCCAACACCAAAATAAACAAATAAACAAATGAAACCAATGTATCTTAAATACATTTTCATGTCAATAAATAAATACAACTATGGTACATAACTAGACTGTGAGTGCTGCATAATTTTACTTGCTAATATATCATGTAGCAGATCATCAGTAAACAGTTTTGTTAAGTGAATTTAACAGTGGAAGCAATGTGTTATATGGCACGTACCATATTTATTGATTGATCTTCTATTATTTATTTATTTTTTATTTTTAAACTAAATCTTTTTTTAATACCTTTATTCTATTTATTCATTTGTATGAGGTGCTGAGGATTGAACCCAGGGCCTCACATGTGCTAGGCAAGCACTATACCACTGAGCTATAGCCCCAGCTCCTGATCTTCTATTATTGATTAGAAACATTAGAAACAACAACACCTAGATGCTTTCTAGTCTTTCATGAGTATAAACAAGCCTCTAACAAACATTCTTAGTTTTTCATCTCTGTGTACTGTAGATCCTTAATTATTTTCTTGGTATAAATTCTTAGGACAGAAATTGCTAGGTCAAAGGGCATGGTGATTTTACTGAAACTTTGAAAATTGCTGTCAAGTTGCCCTCTGGAGAGAGATTTTGAGGCTAAGCAAGAAATAAACATTTCCAAATACAGAGATTATTTTTATTATCTTTCCCTAATGCTGGATACTTCCCAGTTCCAAAAGTTTGGCATGGCTTTATCCCAAGAAGGATTTCTGCAAGGTTGAAAATAAAATATTTTCTAAGACATAGTTGACTGGATGAAAAGGAAGGGAAAACAGCATTCAGCAGTAGAAGCAGCTGTGAGTAACTTCTTAGTTCAAGAAAACTCAGCCCAGAAGACAACAGATTCCTCTCTAGGCATCTCAGAAAATTGCTAAGCAATATGACCATATTGAGTATCTCCTAGGTATGGCACTGTGCTGGCTGTCAGAGTGGAATTCCTCCACACTGCAGTGGCCTGTCTCTCCCCCATGCCCAGATGGTCAGCTCTCCAAGGAAGAAAACTTCATTTCTCCTTGCATCTTTGGTACACAGCAGGAGAAACATAAGAGGTGAAATTCATGTTTGTGGAACTAAACAGAACTCCTCTAAGAGAACTCTAGAAGGTTTGGCATAAATTCTGGAAACACACACTCATATACATTTGAATGACTCATGTCAAAGGTAGGAAGCTGCTGGGTGTGGTGGTGCACATGCGTAATCTCAGCAGCTCTGGAAACTGATGCGGGAGGATCACAAGTTGAAAGCCAGCCTCAGCAACTTGGTGAGGCCCTAAGCAAACTTAATGAGATCAAAATGAAAAATTAAAAGAGCTGGGGATGTGGCTCAGTGGTTAAGTATCCCTGGGTCAATCCCTGCTAACACACACACACACACACACACACACACACACACACACACAAAAGGAACTGATAAAAGTTCAATAAAAGATATGTATATGTATGTATGATATATGTAGATGACAGAGATGTAGAAATGAATATATATTACTGCACTGTCTAATTAGAGTAGCTAATAGCTATATATGGATGTTGAATTATGACTAGTATGAATTGAGACATCCTGTAAAATATGTAAAAATATATCCCTAGGTTCAATCCTGGGCAAAGAAAAAGAAGAAGAAGGAGGAAGAGGAGGAGGTGGAGAAGGAGGAGGAGGAGGAGGAGGAGGAGGAGGAGGAGGAGGAGGAGGGGAAGTAGTTGAAGTTGTTAAATCACTGTCATCTTGATTTCTTCAACTAGCGATTCAAGCAGTTTTGGGGTTTGGATTCCCTCAACCTAACATGGATCTGGTGTCCCCAGATTTGTTCGGTACCAGAATCTAGTCACACCAGATTATTGTGATGAGGCTTCCCTCTGCTTGCTTGCTTGCTTGCTTTCTTTTTGGTACTGGGGATTTAACCTAGAGGTGCTTTTCCACTGAGCTACATCCCCAGCCCTTTTATTATGTTTTATTTTGAAACAGGGTCTCGTTAAGTTGCTAAGGCTGGCTTTGAACTTGCAATCCTCCTGCCTCAGCTTCTGGAGCTGCTGGAATTACAGGCGAGCGCCACTGCCGGCTTCCCTCTGCTTTCTTGCCTGGAGCAGCAGCCAAAAATGGAACCCTCACTCATTGAGCCACCACAGCCAAGGCGCACACAAGGTCCTCTCTTAGGACCTGTGTGTTGAGTCTGCATTTTGGGCTGTGACAGGATCCCTGGACATTGCGGTGGGTGGAACAATGTGGTAAAAGTGGCTGATTTCCAATCCCATCACTCCTTCTTCTTCACTGCAGAACTCAATATTATTAGAGACTACAATATGTCTAACTAAAAGATAGTTTCCAGGTCTACCCTGAGGACAAGGATAGCTAATGAGATATGCAGAGTTGTTAGGGGGACTTCCATAGGTTCTGTTAAAGGAGGGTTAATCATCTACTCGGTGGCTTTGCTCTTCCTGCTTTCCTTTGTTTTCTTCTTCCTACCTAGATCACAAACACAATGACTGGAACTTCAGCAATCCTTCTGTGATCAGGAACTTGAGGATGGAAATCAATGCTAGGAATGTTGGAAAAGATAAGGTAGAAAACTTGGACAATCCATCCCAAGACCTACTCCCAGATTTATTTAATTAGAGAGAAAAACAAACCCTTATCTTATTTAAGCTATTGTCACTTGGAAACTCTATTTGTAGTGGCCAAAGCTAACAGCTGACCGAATGGCTTTCCATGGGGTAAAAGGCAGAGTACTAAGGACATTTTGACATTTTCTTGGGAGAAAGGTTACAATTTTTTTTTTCTGTAGCTACTACCTATTTTTAGTAGAAAGAACATAGGACATCCTGTCCTGATGTTCCTATAGATTTAAAACAATGACAGCAAAATATTTACAAATAACTACGCCTTCAACATAATTATATTTATATGTAGTCAACTCTCTCTCTCTCTTTCTTTCTTTTTGCACAGCATTATACATTCCTAATTTTCCAGGAATTTTTCCACATAAAACAAATTCTGTATTTTACTTTTTGGAACTTTATTAGGATTTGTTTACCATTTCCAAAGATTCATCGCCCATCAGTAATACTAGTTGCATCCAATATAACACTCTTGTATTAATCTGTGTATAATCCCATTCATGAAGAATGTATGGATAAGTACAGCATTTGACACCTTCATTGTGTCTTGTAGTGTAATTGGCCCCAGCTTTTCCATACTGAAATGCATTTTACTTTAATGTAAGTTATCTTTTTTCTTTCTTTCTTTCCAAGCAAGGCATTTTACGGATTCTATTCTGTGTGTGTGTGTGTGTGTGTGTGTGTGTGTGTGTGTGTGTGTGTGTTTGGTGTTAGGGATGAAATCCAGGGCTTTGCATGCCAGACAAATGCTCTACCACTGAGCTACATCTTTAGCCTACTGATTTTATGTTTGAGGGGTGTATGTAGGTTATATTACCTGTAAATTTCATCTCAGGATCATATCTGCTCTCTAGATTTATGGGATGGGGCCATTGGTCTTGATGGGACAGGTGAATACACATTCAGCCCTTGTCCGCTTTCTTTTCCTTAGTCTGTGAGGCAGAAAGGATTGAGTATTTGGGGTCTGTACTTCAGAGCAAAACAAGCATGATTTTTACATTTGTCTGTGTCAACCCCAGATTTGGACATAGACACAGAAGATGCCTCAAATGTTATTTGAGAGCTAATTCTTTCTGAGAGTTAGTGCTAATCCAGGATCTATCACTAATTCTCCTGCGTGTTTGTTGATCAGGGGACACAGATCAGGACAGAACTCTGTCGACAGAGGGGAGGCAGGGCCAAGACACAGCTCTGGAACTCCAGGGACGCTCAGGGGGAAGGAGGGGGCGAGGGAGAAACTGCACTGGCCATCTGGGGGTAGGGAAAGAGTGCCAAGGGAAACAGCATGCCCAGGGCCACCGGAGGACCCACAGCCAGCATTGCCAACCTCACCCTTCGTCTTGGTCAACCCACTGGAGGGACTGAATTAACCACATCTCGCTCTCCTTAATTGGAGCAGATAATTGGTGAGCTGGCTCTGTGCACAGGAAATGTGTTCAGATGGATTTGGCGAAGTGGAACAGGAAGAATGGGGACCACCTGACTTCATTTGGTGCCAAGGAGGGCAACACAAAGCGGCAGTGTCTCCTGTGGAGCCTGGCCTGGTCAGAGCAGGGGCATGAAGAGCTCTGTGCAAGCCCACCGACCAGTACCCCTCAGGAACCTCGGTGTGCAGGATGAGGAAGATGGCTGGAACAGATGACGATGGCCTGGAGCCCTAGGGCTGGGCTCTGTGGTGAGGCTGCTTCCTTATCTGGGGCATGTAATTTAACCTCTCCGTGTCCATTTGTTCATTTGTAAAATGAGGAAAAAGCAAAAAAAAAAAAACCACGTTCATTATTATTTCTTAATTTTTGCAGGACTGGGGCTTGAGCCCAGGGATGCTGCCACTGAGCTACATTCCAGTCCTTTTGATTTTTTTTATTTTGAAACACAGCCTCACTGAGTTGCTGAGGCTGGCCTCAGACTGGTTATCCTCATGCTTCAGCCTCTGGAATAGCTAGGATTACAGGCGTGCGCCACCCGATCCCACGAAATGTTGCGATCTTGTTACTCCACTCCATCCAATCCACAAATGTGTTGCTTGAATGCCTCCTCCGTGGATACAGCCCTGCCTGGGTTTATGCCCTGCGTGGACTCCTAGAGGAAGAAGGGGGGATGAAACAAGCAAATACTAACAATAAACACCCCTGCAGGGCTGCTGACCTCTCCACCTTCTCCCCAGATTAAGCTCCAGCACTTTCTCTTCAGGTTGAGACACATGGTCAAACCTACCCCCCCCCCCAGCTCTTTGCCCAACTTTTTTCAGAGGAACCCCAGGGGAGGAACTGTGCAGAGGTGGCCATTGCCAAGACAACAGAAATCAAACACCAGCAGGGCTGTCACAATTTCTGAGGATGTGGTGAGGGAAGTGTTTGCCTGATGACCAACTGCATGATTGCCAGAGGCGCTTTTCCAGCTCTTTTTTGGAAACTTCATACTTGGAAAACCCTTTGTTGTGAACTATGATCAGATCCAGGAAGGAAGCAAGGGTCAGTCTGCAATGCCTCTTCCACAGCAATTCATATGCGCGTGCGTGTGTGCTCACACACCAGCTATGGAAGAGCATCTCCTTTGAAAGCTTCATCCTCCTGATGGTATTTCCTGGGGGTCACCATCTGACCTGCAAGGAGCCCTGGCCTCAGCTCTCATCCACATGCAGAATAGAGACAGCTGTACTCCTGCGTGACTTTCTCTCTGCAATGAGAGGAAAACAGAAGGAGTCAAATGGTGGAGTTTATGTGACCCTGGGCAAGTCTCTTTACTCCCTGAGCATCACCATAGCAATACAGGCATTTTGTAAATTGTGCTCTTAAGGGAGAGTTGATGACAAATTACCATAACACATTGAATACATGTTTGTAACTGAAATTATTATTTTTATTATTTTGCTTTTAGCTCGAGATTTATTCTTCATGATCCAACAGTTATTCAAAGGAACATTTTCCTTTAGTAAAATCCTTTGGCTTAGAGCTATCCATCTAGTAATATTACCACTCATTACAAATGTTTAAATGCAGAAATGTATTTTTTTATTAAGCTTGTTCATCATGAATAGCTTAGTCTAAATTACAGACCCTATAATCTCATAAAAGCTAAGTGGAATAAATTTGTGAAATTTAGTTTGCAAATAAATAAGCTGTAAAAATCATCAAATTTCTCCAAAGATAAAATGAATCAGGGAGTCACATGTCCTTCTCATGACTAGCTTGTAGCTAATTTATTAATCAGCAATTCCCGAATTACATTCCATGCTGTGCTGTCGAGAAACTTCAATGAGAATATCATGTTTTGGGTGCCCAGTAGGCATCTAATAAGTGACAGTTATTATTAATAAGTTTATGCCCTCAAAACTAGAAACACAACACCTGTAGAGATACACATCTATGCACACGCACACACACATATGCACACTTCTGGCCATTTTTACAGAAGTCCCAACTGTGGCAGAGATGGATGGAGACTCGATTTAGAGACGAAGCATGAAAGCTGGATGTGAATTTTTTTGTTGTTTGGAGCTTGGGTCATTTGAGTACAGTCTATGCGAGCCCAGCACTTGCTAGGTCAGCCCCTCAACTCACAGTCTGCCTACCTGGGGAAATAAAAACTCAAGTATGAAAAACAACTGCATCTGAGTAAGTAATAACTGTCCACTGTGGTGGTGTAGGAGGGTTTTGGACTTTATGGTGCATCAAGAAAAGTCCATGGGTCTGTGTGTAGAAAGGGATCATCCATCCTCCTGGCCTCAGAGGATAAGAGAAGGCATTCCTGAGCAGCAAGTGATTTGAAGGACAGAAAAGGTCAATTTCCTGTAGGGAAGGTGCAGGGGATGGGGAGCTGACAAGGGTTTTATGGTGCCTGTGGTCCTGGTGCTGTGATCTTTGGACTCTGTCATGTCTTTGTCTTCCACCCTGATGGGGCTCTTGCTCTCTCCCCTGGATGACACCATGGCCTCCTCACTGGTCTCCCAGCCTCCCATTTCTCCAGTTATTTTTTAATCGTGTGAGTGTAATTGCTTACTTCTCAGCTAAAGCTCCATCAGTGGTTCTGCCTGGCCTGCAGCCAAGACCTGGCTCCTCTCTGTGGAGCAGATCCTCTTCTCCAGCCCTGTCTGCTTCTTCTGATCACTGGTTCACCAGCCCCTGGCCCTTGTTTCTTTTCCTCAACTACAATATGTGCTTTCAAGGGTGGCTTTTCACATGTGGAATGTCTTTCTTCTCATTTTCCCCCAAACTTCCAGTTGACCTTGAAGCCACAGTGAATTGTACTTTCTTTTCAGTCTGCCAAGAAATCCGGGTAGGTTTCTACAGATTTGGGTCGGAACATACCCCCAAATCTGCCTGCAACCCACTGCCTCCACTATTGGTAACCCCTTGGGCTATTGCTAGGTCCTCTCGCCCTGGGATTACCGCAAGAGCTTCTTAAATGACCCCTGCTTCTGCCCTTGCTCTCCTGGAGCCCCAGGCGTTACTCTCCACACAGCAGCCAGAGGGGCCTTAGAGCACAATTCAGATCATGTCAATTCTGCTCAAAACTCTCCAAAGCTGTGGTGAGCTGGAGTGAAGCCAGTCCTGCACTGCACCTCCCTTCCCTAATCTGTGTGTGGTGATGTCACACTGATAGTTTGAAATAGGCCAAGGCAGTAAGATTTACACCACAGAGATTGGCAAATGCTATAAACAAGGAACTTTTTCCCCCCTCGTGATGCTGGGAATTGAATCTAGGGACACTCTACCACTGAGTTGTATCACCAGCTCTTTTTATTTATTTATTTATTTATTTATTTATTTTATTTTTATTTATTTTTTTTTAAAGAGAGAGTGAGAGAGGAGAGAGAGAATGAGAGAGAGAGAGAATTTTTAACATTTATTTTTCAGTTCTCAGCGGACACAACATCTTTGTTGGTATGTGGTGCTGAGGATCGAACCCGGGCCGCACGCATGCCAGGCGAGTGCGCTACCGCTTGAGCCACATCCCCAGCCCTTATTTTTTATTTTGAGATAGGGTTTCACTAAATTGCCAGGTTGGTCTCTGATTCTCCTGCCTCAGCCTCCTGAGTCACTAGGATTACAGGAGTACACCATCATGCAATGCCCACATCTTTATAATCTGTCTGCTGTACTCCGACCTCATCTCCCATTTGCTTTCCAGTCTCACTGGCTTCCTCTCTTTTCCCTAAATATGTGGGCACACTCTATTTTAGGGACATTTGCCCTGTTGTTTCCTGTGCCTGGAGCATGTCTGCCAAATACCCATACCCCAGGCTTTACCTATTCCTTGTCTTATAAGTCCTCCTTCAAGTGTCAATTCTCTATGAGGCTTACATGATGGCCCTTCCATACATTCCACCCCCTCCCAACTCCTGGCCACTTGCCCTGTCCTATTTCCCCTGTAGTTACTCTCACCTGCTATAGAATATATTTATTGCATTTATTACTAATGCTTTGTGCCCTCACCAGAATACTGTCTCCACGAAGGTAGGGATTTCACTGTTTTCTTCATGCACATGTCTCAGGGCCCAGCCCTGGCACACCCACTGGCTGGCAGAATCTTGCAATGCCCACCTCTTCTGTATTCCTTAAACTTTGCATCTTCTGGAGCTGGGGTTGTGGCTCAGTAGTAGAGTGCTTGCCTAGCATGCATGAGGCCCTGGGTTCCATCCTCAGCACCACATACATATAAAATAAAGATGTGTCTCCACCTAAAACTAAAATAAATAAATAAATAATTTTTTTAAAAAAAACTTTGCATCTTCCTTTTCTCCATCCACATTGTGTCCAGAGTTCTGTTCCTCCAAGTTAGCACAGAGTCCTCTCTGTACATGGAGCTGAAGTATCACAATGGTTTGCATCCCCTTTCTCATGGCTGGGTGTGAGTTCTTCAAAGGTATGTCCAACACCCATCCTCGGGCCTGGCACACACCCCACCTCCCTGGCGTCTGTCAGATGAACACCTGCATGTATAAAAAACAGTGACCAGAATTTAATTCTCAAATTGATTCTTTTTCCTATCTGGAGGCCTCTCTGGTGATGGCTCTGGTAGAAGAACTGAGGCACGGAGGGATTGAGAGTTTCTTGAAGAGAACAACAGTCAGAGTGTGGAAGCAGCTTTGGAAAAGCTGGTTACTACTTATTTCTGTTATGCTCCTCCAACTTTCTCTCCACACCCTCACTGCTGCTGCCTTCCGTAAGTCCCCATTTCCCTCCTTCCCAGGGTCAGTTTTACACACTGAGAGAAGACAGTGACCTCTGTCTTGCGATGTGAAGAGCTTCTGGAGGATTCCTTGTTCTCAAATACTCCCTTCACCCTGGTGCCACTTTCTTACAAAGTGATGGGAAGTGTTTTCAGATTTTCAAAAGGATTTTTTTTGGGGGGTGGGGTGGGGCTGGTAACTGGACCCCTGAGCCACATCCCCAGCCCTCTTTTGTATTTTCTTTAGAGACAGGGTCTCACTGAGCTGCTTAGTGCCTCATTTTTGCTGAGGCTGGCTTTGAACTCCCGATCCTCCTTCCTCAGCCTCCTGAGCCACTGAAATTACAGGCATGCCACTGTGCCTGGCACCTCAAAAGTTTTTATGGAAATAGTTTCTATGCCACTTAGAGTCTATCGAGGGAGTCAGAAACAAAGGTAAAAATTTTGAAGAAGTAGCTCAGGGTCCCTGAAGAATAGTGACAGGACCTCCTGAGCTGGGAATGAGGAGAGTGTGGGTGTGGAGGGTTTCAGATGGAGCTAATATCTTATTGGTGATCACAGAGCATCCCAGGACTGGAGACCATGTGATTGGATTGATTGCAAGGAACATGGGGCACAGTGTCAGGAAGGGGCTCATGGCACAGACATTGTAAGCTATGACATTCTCTTTCACAAAATCCCCTCAGAAGGGCTTTCTGGAGCAGGAGCTGCAGGATCAAACTGCAGTTGAGAGAGATCCTTTATTCCTCATCCTCTTCTAAAGGGTTTACTCATGGAGTGGGAACACGGCATGGAACATAGGGGGCGCTCCGCATGTGGCCAGAAGGAACAGGAGGGCCCAGGAGCAGTGCTGGAGCATCAGTTCTGGGGCCGGTGGAGCAGCATTCAGCAGTCCCTTAGGACTTTTAATGTCTGTCCCACCCCCACCCCCCTGTCCCTAAAGGCCAACTGCACTCCTGCCCGCCCAGTGCACCCAGGACAAAAAGGGAACTGCGCCCTGCAGAGAAGGGACTTGCCGCCTTTCCCAGCCATCAAGAGAGGAAGAAGAGGCCACACCCTAACTGAGCCTCAAGGGAGTACAGGATGTCCCAACACGTCCTGTAGAACGACTTAGTAATTTTCCAGTTACTAATTTGCCTTACCTGTTCTGTTCAAACAGGCTAATTGTTTCTTTAAAAAGACTCAGGTGTAGTGGGATGAGGTCACCAGAGACGTGCCTAAACAATTACAGCCCCTGGTCGCGGGCATGCCAAAAAGATTGGTAACCACTTACTCCTCCGATTGTAGTGCTGGTTTTGTCGCTCCTCGGTCCTCCGCGGAGCAAGTTCAGGGAGGGCGCGCCCCCTGGTGGCAGCGAGAGATTAAAGCAGGCCGAAAGAACCGTTCTGCGGAGCGCCAGAATGGAGAGTAAAGAACTCTTTATTTTGTTGACTGAAATATGAAATAAATAAAATAAAATAAATATGAAATAAATAAATTAAATTAAATAAATAAAGTTGATTAGTATAAGACACCCTTAATTGTGGTCTTGGGATGTGTCAATTAGTAAAAAGAAACAATCAGGGCTGGAGTTGTGGCTCAGTGGTAGAGTGCTTGCCTGGCATATGTGAGGCCCTGGGTTCAATCCTCAGCACCACATATAAACAAATAAAATAAAAGATGCATTGAAAAAAAATATATATATATAAATTATATATATATAAAACAAGCAGCCAAAGACTTAGAAAAACCAACAAGGCAAGTGTGGTCTCTGATATCTTAAGAGAATGTTAACTTTGACACTGTGGGTATTATATTCTCTATCTACCTAAACCAATTAATTTTTTATTATGAACATTTTCAAATATACATAAATAGCCAAAAGGACAATTACCCACTCTCCCCACCCACCACAGCACCACCACGCAGGTTCTGGAGTATCAAGATTTTCTCACTTGCTGTCTTTGCTTCCCCCTGTTAAGTATTGTCATCTGAGCATCATGTCCCTTTACCCTAAATGCTGCAGTATGCATTTGTTAAAACTGTATTTTCTTATATATGGATTTTCTTATACATGCCATTATCATATCAAAAGACACATAATTCCTTGGCACCTTCCAAATGCCTATACAGTCTGCATTTAGGTTTTCTTGAAAACTTTTTGCAGTTGTTTGTAGATCCTAGAAGTCTACATATTATGTTTAGTTATGTCTCTTTAAGTGTCTCTCTCTTTTCCCTCCCTCCTTCTCAATTGCGATATCCTTACATAAGTGAATTAAGCATGCAGTGGGATGGATTTTGATAACACACCCTTACAAAGATAGAGAACATGTATTTCTACCACTTCAGAAAGTAAGTCCTCCTGCACCTTTGAGTCAATGCTGCTCTGATGTCTCTCACCATAGATGAGTTTTGCCCAACCAGAATGTCATATAGAATGGAAACTTACAGTGTGCACTTTTTTTGGTATGTATGGCTTCCTACGCTTACCATAATGTTCATGAGTTCACGCGTTCTCTTTTATTGCTGAGTTGTATTCCAGTTTGCTTGTTCATACTCTTGTTGCTGACTGGATTGTTTCCAGTTGGGGTCATTATGAATAAAGCTGCTGTGAAAATTTTTGTGTGGATATGTTTTTATTTCACTAGGTTAAAATCCCTCCCCACACCCAGTAGAACAAACCGATCATAGTGTATGTGTAATTTAATATTGTAAGAAAATCTTAAGTCTCTTCTCATCTAATGCACTCCTTACTCTTCCACTTTTTCTGTTGTCTAATAGCCTGAGATTTTGCAAATATCTGTCAGCTTTCTTGTGGTGTCATTCAACTTGTTCCTCTAATCTCTGTTTTTTATTTTTTAATTTTTTAAAAATAAACTGGAAGGTGGGTATAAACGCTGAATGAAACCCAAGTGAAGTACTTTGGCAAGTATGATTCAAAAATAGTGCTATGTATTGTTTTTTGCATCTTATCAGAAAGCACGTTGGTGACATGATCTCCCTGTCTCCCTCAATTAAGACAGTGCAGTGACGTGGGCTTATAGTCAAAACCAGCGAATGGGTAGGCTGAGGCAGGAAGAGGTCAGCCTGTTTCAAAATAAATAAACAAACAAACAAACAAATAAAAGGACTGGGGATGTAGCTCAGCAGTAAAATGCCTCTGGGTTCAATTCCAAGTACCAAAACAAACAAACAACCCTCCCACCAAAGAAAATAAAGACTTTAAGACTTACCAAAAGGTACATGGAGTAGCACCTGATTCTCCCTCCATTCATCTAACAGTTTCGTATGACCTTTGCCTTGAATCAATTGTACTGCTAGAAATTACAAAAAGGTTGTTTTAAAAAATCCTATCATCCCCTCTGTTTCTATAAAAATGTCTCCTTTATCAATTAATTCTCAATGTCATATAGAAAAGGCAGAAAAATACCTGTCTTTGATTGCTAATGAAAATTTTAAGTTGGTTTGGTGGTTGCTGGAAATTTTATAAAAAGCTAAGACAAGAAAACCTCTCACAATATTGTATTATTCAAAATGTGAATAACTCTCACACCTTGCTCTAGGAAAAAGATACCTAATAAAGAACAGCTACTGATAGATCAGTGGACTTGGATTAAGTGTGGGCTATAGTAATAATTACAACTATAGTAAATGATAATATTTGGGAAACATTTTCTATTGATTGAAATTAAGAATTAAAGTGAAATAATTTTCATTATAACAGTTATACAGAAAATAGAAGTGCTAGACATTGTACAATCCAAAAGGCCTTCCATCCGGTTAGGTTTAACTTTTCCCCTTGAGAAAACCCTGGATTCATTTCTTCAGTTGACATTCATTGAACACTCACTGTTTTGGGAGAAAAAAAGATGAATTAGACCCAGACTCGGCAAGGCCCCCAGGGCTGAGTGGATGAATTTCATCTCAGTGGTTCCTGAGAATTGCTTTGCACAGATGTTTATGGTTTTCGTTGTGGGATATACAAAGAACATTCTGAAGTTATTAGTAACACCCCAAGGTTGTATATCACCTGTCCTATACACAGGTGACAAATGTATAACCAGTTCTGTGATGGGGGTATAGACCAGGGCCTAATTTGCAGCATTTTCCTATTTCTATGGTGCAAATACTCCCATCATGGCCCATTTCAAGCTACCGACATGATTTCATGAATGTTGAGCTACAAAAATATGAACAGCATGCCACTATACAGTATCTCCACCATAGGGTACAGTGAGAGTATTGATTATGGTTATATATACCTTAGCAGTTCCACTGCTGGGTATATCTCCAAAAGAATTAAAAGCAGGGGCTTGAACAGACATTTATATACCCATATTCATGGCAGCATTATTCACAACATCCAAAACAATGAAATAACCTGGATATCATCTAGGGATGAGTAGATTAACAGCATGTGGTATGTACATACAATGGAATGTTATTTAGTCTTTTTTTTTTTTTAATAGTGCTGGGGATTGAACTGAGGGTTGCAAACATGCTAGGCAAACACTCTACCACTGAGCTACATTCTCTGCCCCTATTTAGTCTTTTAAGAAGGCCTCATATTCTGACATATGCTACAATATGACTGAAAAGTAAAGACATTATTCTAAGTGAAATAGCCAGAAGCAAAAGGATAAACATATAATTGCATTTGTAAGAGGTCCTAGAGGGGTCAAATTCATAGAGACACAGAGTAGAAGAGTGGTTGGGGTTAGGGGAGGGAAATAAGGAATTAGCATTTAAGGATCTGGAGTTTCAGTTGAGGAAGATGAAGACTTTCTGGATGGATGGGGATGATTGTGCAACAATGTGAATATACTTAATGCTCTTGAACCACTTCAAAATGGTTACAACGGCCTCCTGTGGTGGCACAGGCCTGTAATCCCAGCCTTGATCACAAATTTGAGGCCAGCCTCAGCAATTTAGTGAGGTCCTAAGCAACTTAGCAAGATCCTATCTCAAAATACAAAAATAAAATGGGCTGGGGATGTGGCTCAGTGGCTCAGTGCCCCAGGTTTTAATCCCTAGTACCCCCCCCCCCCAAAAAAAGTTAAAAACGTAAATTTTATATATGTATATTTTAATACACACACACACACACACACACACACACAACACACACACCCATACTGTAGAATACAGGAATGGACTTCCAGAAGTGTAGAGGTTAAATCTTCAATCTACCTCCTCTGGTCCCCACCTCCACTCTACCCCAAAGGTCATATTTAGAGTGCCAATACAATGTCTACCCAGATCTGGTCTTATTATCTATTGCTCTTTAACACACATCCTTTGTTTTATGCCCAGTAAATAGCATAAAATCAGAAATTTAAGGGCAAAAGAATGCAGAAAGGGAAAGTTCCATACTTCAAAGAGGTAACTCTTTGCTTTTGTATTTTTATTTATTTATTTATTTTTGTGGTACTAGGGGTTGAATTCAGGGGTACTTTCCCATTGGGTCACATCTCCAGCTCTTTTAATTTTTATTTTGAAACAGGATCTTGCTACGTTGCTGAGGCTGGTTTTAACCTTACAATTTTCCTGCCTCAACCTCCCCAGTCACTGGGATGACAGGTGTGTGCTACTGCACCTGGTAGAAGATGCAACTCTTTAACATCAAACTTTAAAAGGTTATCAAGATTGTCGAGATTGGCATGTTTCTACTATGTAAATTTGGTTCAACATATTGAGAATGGCTCTTTAACTCTGTAATCTCCTCCCCAAACCCTTAAGCCCAGTCAAATCATGAGAAAACATTAGATAAATCCCAACTGAAGCATGCTGTACAAAATACCTAAATAGGACTCTGCAGAACTGGCCAGGTGGTCAAAAGTGAAGAATATCTGAGAAACTGGACAAGAACAGAAAATGGACTAGGTAAAAACTATGAATAAAGCACATACATTAGTCATTATTAGCATATATATAATAATAATGTATTAAAAAAGAGTCATTTATTTTAGAAATATGTGCTGAAAACTTTAAGCATTAAATACTATGATGTTTGGGATTTATTTTAAATTAATCAAGCAGATGGGAGAACAGGTATGGGTTATGGATCTGGAGGTCAGAATTTTTGCAAAAGGGTCATGGATGCATTAGGTTTCATTACATTATAAGAAGTATAATGAATGGTTTGGCACCCTCACCTCTAATCCAGGACTGACTGACTTCTGACCTTTTGAGCTAAATAGTAAAGCAGAGGACCTGCTTCTGGTTTTGATTCTGCCAGTGTCTGCCATGTGACTTTGGATATGACATGCCTGGCTCTGTGCTCGTCCCATCCATCTTCTGTCCTGCTGTCACTGAGACAGGAAAAGTACTGGGGCACAGCCAAAGGAAGAAGTTGCAAAACTTCCAAGCACAGAATCCCTATTTTTAGTAAGACTCCTCAAAGTTGCAAATCATCAGATTTTGTTCAGACTTTTGCTTCACTGAGCCCTCATTATTAAGCCTGAACTTTGGAGCTAATTGCTCAAGAGAAAAATCATGGGGAGTAAAGTTCTTTTCTTCCCTGCCATTCCCCACTCCCCATGATAGAGTTGGTGTGCATTTCTCACTGAATAAAAAATAAAAATAACACACTGTCCTTGTGACTATTTTTATTTTTCATCCTAACATTATTATTAAATGCCTTCCTTAATCCTTCCCTGCTATGGTCTGAATTGTGCTCCTCAAAGGTTCATGGATGGTAAACTGTGATCTCTAAATTCACATGTTAATGGTATTTGAAGGTGAGGCCTTTGGGAAGTAATTGGATTAGATGAGGTTATGAGGATGGGACCCCATGATGGCATTAGTGACTTTATAAGATGAGGAAAAGAGACTTGAGCTAGCATGTTTGCACTTGCTTTGTCTTGCTACGTGACACCCTCTGCCATGTTCTGATGTAGTAAGAAGGCCCTCACCAAATGTGGAGCAGATGCTGATGCCATGCTCTTGAACTTCACCCAGCATCCAGAACTGTGAATTCAATAAACTTCTTTTCTTTATAAAAGTCTGTGGTAACCTGTTATAGCAACAGAAAACAGACTAAGACCTTCCCCTCTATCCACTCATATATAAACATTTTTCGTTCTCTATTATCCCTAATCAAGTATGGAGACTGGCCATAGAGATTATGAAACCAGATCAGAGAAAATCTTTGCTTACTTCTCTTTATGACTATATAGGGGGTGATGCTGGTGGGGCAAATTGGTCTAATGTCACTATAGTGGGTTCTGTATACATCAAGTTACTCTGAAGTAGAATGCATGACTTAAAGGGCGTGGAGAGAGCCCTGAAATTTGAAAGAAGTCCTTGACTTCAGCAAGCATGTGATTCTACTGGACCATGAAATAATGTTTACTCAGAGATTGTACAATACCTCTGATATTACCAAGAAACTGATGGCATAAGTGGTCATTGTCCATATGGCTGAGGGAAGATCCACTTGTTCTACATATAGTTGATTCTCATTACCTAATGTAGTTTTGTTCTATAAATTGCTGCAAACATTAAATTAGCAAATAACATAATCTAGGGAAAATATAAAGTTAGGTCCCTATGAGTCTCTGGCCACAATATTTTCACCAAGTGAAGATGTTTTATGTGTGTTCCCATTTAAAGGCTCCTTATATTTAACATGTATTCTTGATTCATTGATGTTGAACCGGTGGTGAACAGCTCTATAAACTTAGCCTGAACAAAGCTTAGGGTACACCCGTATTTTCTGAGTAAGGCATATCACAGTCTTCTTGCTCTTAGGAACCCTGTCTAGTGTTTTAGCACTAAGTTTGGGAGCCATTTTAAAAAGCAAAAATCTTCAAAAATCCCCAAAAATGAGACACTAAACAGCATCCACTATAGTGTGGAGAGCTGAAACAAGGCGAGCATCTCCCTGTTTGATCTCAGCAGGAAATGTGGGTTTTGGGTGACGCAAATCTTTGTTGCTCTGGGCATATTTGTAAATGACCTCGAAAGTGTTGTGATTATTGATTTTGAGGTCACAAATAAGTTTATGCAAATTTGCAGATACAAAGTCCATGAAAACTGAATTTTGACTGTAAACATTGTGTGCCAGAGCCTTCCTTAAGTCAGTAAAATCCAACTTTCACTATCACTTTGTGACTTTGTTGTTTAGAAGAGTGAGGGGTTAAATGTGCTGTGTATTCTAATATGAGTTTTAGGTTTGATAAGCTGTTACAAGAACAGCATTGCATGTCAAATAGCTCTTAGGTTAGGAGCTATTCCTAATAAGGATCTGAGCCCCGCCCCCCCATCATGGGTTCCCCCAGGGTCCACTCAGTAACACGTTTTTCATCTTTGCTTCAGCCATTTTCTGAAATAATGAAATAGGTAGGTCCCCATTTCTGCTGCAGTGTTGCACCACCCATCAGCTACCCCCTGGCTCAAAAAGATGCAGTGTTTGTGTTGTGGAATGCACTCCACATAAAAGTGAGGCAGCCTTTCAGATAGGACCTGAATAGTCCCCCTTTCTGTCCCATGGTCCAACTTCATCTTGCACCATCTCTGGTGTGGGATCTGACAAACTCTGTTCACAATTATCATTCCATGATGGCTAAGAAAGCCAGTCCTGCTGTACACCAGATCCATTGTTCAGCATGGAGTACGAAATACACAAACAAAACTTTTTCTTGCTCATTCTGTGAGACCACAATTGATTCATCCTATGCGTAGGTGTGGAGAGAAAAGTCTTTCCTTTCTATATGACAGATCTAGTCTTCCTCAAATGTCTCCACTCTATTGGAAGAGGAAAATCAAACTCATCGGTTAATGATTTCCCAGTCCAGCAGAGGCAGAGATGGAGCCTGAGAATTGCAGAAACATCCAGATTCCTGACTTATGTTGTTCCAATGTCCTGTGGCTCATTTCTTCCTATTGTTCTGTGAGATATCCTTACACCTTTCAGGAAATGCTCATTTGTTTCAAGTTTTGACCCCTTCAGAGATGACTTCTATCTGTTTGAGAAAAACTATGTCCTCAAGGGTAGGGCAGAGCAGGGGACCTAGATTTGTCATCAATCAGATCCTTGATGCTTTCTGGCCCTCACTGGCCTCTGCTTTGGTGTGTCCTTGCTTAACCTAGTGGCTTACACCACAGAAGTCTTCGTTTGAGGAAAGAGTAATCTAATCTCTTTTGGCATGGTCATGGCTTGGTGGTTCTCCCAGCTGCCCTGCCTGTGCTATGTAACTAAGACCTCATGCCAAAGCTTCTCCCAGGAATGGGCATCTAGCCCAACTGGGGCCAAAGATTTTCCTTGGGATTTTTCAAACTGGAACTAAGAAACCTACTTTTTTGTTGTTTGTTTGTTTTCCTGAAGGCAACAGAGGCAAAACTGTGACACGGGAGGCTTAGGATCTGTGGGCTTCTATGTTGTTACCTCATAAAAGTGCATCTGCGGGAAGAGGCAGAGATGGAGTATGAAAACTGCAGAAACTAAAACCTGGCCTAAAAATCTGAGGTCTGGTAGCTGTTTTCTTCCTATTGTCCTGTGACATAGCCTCACTTCTTTCAATGAGTTCCCCTTTGGTTCCAAGTTACTTTGAGTTTGGTTTCTGACATTTGTGATCAAACAAGCAAACAAAACTCCCAGACAATAATGATCAGCATAGCACTTGCATGTGTACAGTAATTCCAAGAGTCCTTTATTCATACCATTCCCCACAAGCATGCTGTTTATAGTTGAGAACTGTTGCTGGCAAACACGAGATAATTGAGACTTCAAACATTTTGTTATCATGTTTGTAATACCCATACAATAAAGCACATGAAACAGAAATATACTTCATAAGGGATTAGCTGAAGCCAACAACCATGTAGTGTTATGCTCGAATTCGGGACCCCCAAAAGACCACCAGAGACCAAGATCCATGTAAACAGAAAAGAGGTGTTTATTGCGAGCTAGCTCGGTCCTCCGCGCACACACACAGACAGCAACTGGTGACGCTGAGAGGCCCCGAGCCCAGGGTTTGCAGCAGTTTTATACATTCTTTGGAGAAGGCAGGGACCCCCCACATACATCATAGCATCTCTTAGCAAATCATCACACACCGCGGGAAAATCAAATAACAACTCTAAAACATGATTAGCACATTCACTGGTGGGAACAAGTTGGGTAGGGGGGATTGGTCACTACAAGAGGGGGATTCGTTTGAACTGATTGGTTTAAGCCAAAAGGGGTGTACGTGCTGACATGGTTTCCCAACTTGTTATCAACCACCATAAACTACTGGGAGGGTCATCTGGCATCCCAGGTATTTCCCTGTCTCATGCTGATTGGTGGCTGCTAGGGGGCTGCTATGGATCCCCACCTAGCCTGACTGAGTCAGGGACATCTGGCACAGCAGATCTCTCCTGTTATTTGTAGATAAACCTCTTAGCAGGGTGGGAATGTGCCTAGGAGTGCTCTGTGGGTCTTCCCAAGGACAAAGGCCATGTCCCTTCCTTGGACAGGCTTTGCTCTGAGGTAGAGGCTGGTTTTTCAGTAGTACCACAGAAGCAAGGGACAGGGCATTGCCAATGCCCATCTTACACCCACCTCCTTAGAGTTTCCATTCTCTCCCCCATGAAAGTAATCACATTCCTTTTTTGGTTATCACTTCCTTACTGTTTTAGTTTTACCACCAACCATGCATCCCTGGGCCTTTGATTAAATTCTATCAATTTCTGAACATTATAAAAATCAAATCAGACAGTATAATTGTTTTCTCAGATCTGGCTTCTTTTACCCTTGGATTTTTTTTTTTTTTGAGATTTATGAAAAATCTACTATTAGTAACTCTTTTTTCAGTGCTTTCAACATTCCATAATATAAATGTACAATCATTTACCTATCCATTCTGTTAATAAGACATTTGGAGACTCTGTTTGGATGGTTTTGATTATTTATGGGTAATTCTGTTATGAATATTATTATTATTATATTTATTGTATACTGGGGATTGAACCCTGGGGAACTCAATCCCTGAGCCACATCCCCAGCCCTTTTTATATTTCATTTAGAGACAGGATCTTGCTAAGTTGCTTAGGCTGGCTTTGAACTCATGACCCTCCTGCCTCAGCCTCCTGAACCACTGGGATTATAAGCATGCTGCACTGCGCCTGGCTGTTACAAGTATTCTTGATGAATAATACATACACACATTTTTTTTTTTCTGGTTGGAACTGCTAGGTAATGTGTACTATATGTATCTTTTCAAATGAGATGACACCGAATTTTTTCCCTAAACTACTGTTCCAATTTACATTTTTACCAGCATTTTATGCAAGTTTCTTTCCTGTATTCTTACTCTTTTCAATCTTTTTCATTTTAGCCATTTGTGTGTGTATGCAGTGGTATCTCACTGTGGTTTTAACTTCACTTCCTCCTGATTACTAACAGAAAGAACATACTTTTGCATATATATCGGTCATTTGTATAACTTCCTTTGTGAAAATCCTGTTGAAGTCTCTTAGCTATTTTCCTCTTTTGTTGCTTGTCTTTTCCTTTATTGATTTGTAAGCACTCTTTATATATTTGGATAAAGAGACCTCTGTTGGATATGTATATTGCAAATATCTGTTTTCATTCTTTGGTTTTATATTTTTTTTCACTTAGTGAGGTCTTTTGAGAAAGAGATTCTTAATTTTAATGTATTTGGACTTATCATTTGGGATTTTACAATAATACATCTGACAGGACAACTAGATTAGTCAGTGGAAAATAAATTTCTAAATTTAGCAAAATTACACAGGCTCTCTGGCTAAACTTGCACATTCTTTCTTTGGAACGTTATTTAAATTTTTTTTTTCATTCTTTTATAACCAATGGAAATTCACAATATTTAATTCTGCCACTTGGTGGTGCCACAGAAAACTAACAATTTTAAAAACTACTGTTCTGAAAGTTTGGATAGTAGGACTTGATTATTAACAAATTGAAAATTATTAACATTTTGAAAAAGAATTATAAACATTTTAAAGTCTATAATCCTCTTACACATTACAACGGATATAGCCTTAGTCCTTCACTATAAAATTCCTGGCTTACATAGGTTTTTTTTTTTTCTTTCTTTTCCATATTTTAAAAAAGTTATTTATTTTAATTAAGTATATAAGACAGCAGAATGCATTTTGATTCATTGTACACAATCACAGCACAACTTTTCATTTCTCTGGTTGTACACAATGTAGCATGACACCATATGTGCAGTCATACATGTACCTAGGGTAATGATGTCTACCTCATTCCACCATCTTTCCTGCCCTCATACCCCCTCCCCTCCCCTCTGTCTTGTATATTTTTTATTGGTGCAGTATAGTTATACATAATGGTAGGATTCACTGTTACATATACATACATGCATACAATATAACAATACAATTTGGCCAATATCCTCCCTCTATATTTTCCCTTTTCCTCCTATCCTCCCTTTCCCTGGTCCCTTTCTTCTACTCTACTGATCTCCCTTTGATTTTCATGATATTCTCCCTAGCCTCACATCTTTCTTTTTTTTTTTCCTCTCTAGCCTCCCATATGAGAGAAAACATACAACCTTTCACTCTCTGAGTTTGACTTATTTCACTTAATGTTCTCAAGTTCCAACCATTTTCCTGCAAATGACATAATTTCATTCTTACCATGACTGGATTAAATTTCATTGTATATATCACATTTTCTTTATCCATTCATCTGACAAGACACCTAGGCTGGTTCAATAGCTTGGCTATTGTGAACTGTGTTTCTATAAACATAGGTATGCATGTATCACTACAGTATGATGACTTTTTTAATTTCTTAGGATAAATACCAAGGAGAGGTATAGCTGGGTCATATGGTGGTTCCATTCCTAGTCTTTTGAGAAACCTTCATACTAATTTACATAGTGGTTGTATTAATTTAAAATCTCACCCACAATGTAAAAGTGTTCTTTTTTCCCCCCACATCCTCTCTAGCATTTATTGTTGTTTGTATTCCTGATGGCTGCCACTCTAATTGGAATGAGATGAAATCTCAATGTATTCTTGATTTGTATTTCCCTAATTGCTAATGTCTAACATTTTTTCATATAACAGTTTTTTTAATCATGAAAAATTTCAAGCATTCTAAAGTGCTAATATAACATCTCTATACTAGTATTTAGATAATAAATGTTAACCCTATCATTTTACTTTAAAAATTAAGGAAATAAAAATAAAGTTTAGGCTGGGTGTGGTGGCACAATCCAAGCAACTCGGGATACTAAGCAGGAGGATCACAAGTCTGGGGCCAGGTTTGGCAATTTGGCAAAACCTTGTGTAAAACAAGCAACAAACAACAACAATAAAAACTGGGGATGTAGTGCAATGGTAAGGCACCCCTGGGTTCAATGCCCAGTAACCAATACACACACAAAATACACACAACCCGTAGTAAAGTTTACATTCCTTTCTTCTTCCCAGTTTCCTCACCCTGTTTCTCATTAGAGGCAACCAGTATCCAGAACTTGATGTATCCCTTTCAGTTCTTGTTTCTGTATTTTTAGTACATGTTGTGTGTCCACAAACAATACAAATGTTACTTATTTCAAAAATGTACCTATAGTATGACGCAATTTCTTTTTATATTTAACATGGCCTTTTGCCCTGTTGATACAAACAAATGCAGATACACACAAATCTAGTCATTAGTTTTAATATCCATATTGTAATTCATGGCAAATATGTAGCCTATATCTATTTATCCATTTCTTTATTGATGAAAATTTCAATGTTGCAATGAAATGCAATGCCTACTAAAATTCTAAAAAACATTAAAATTAATGAGTGGATGCAGTTTGTAATTCAAGCAAAAGTGTCATAAAATATCCCAGGCAGACTAGTTTTTGCTTCCTTTTTTTTTTTTTTTTTTACTGTTAACTCCACTCTATCTGCATGCTTGGCAGAAAACATCTGCAATTTCCTAACGGTCTTTTACTCAATTCACTGAAAAAGACTCTTAACTTGTGCTTCCGGGGACAGTGGTGGGCAGGCGGGGGACTTGGGTAGAGAACCGACACAAAGAAATTTCAGGATCAAAATGCAAAAATGACAGTAAGGGTTTGTCTGGTGTGGAGCAAGAGAAAGTGGCAGCAGCGTTATACATTTGGGGTAGGTCTGATAGTTCACAGTGCAGCACATGTCCGGTGCTGCCATCTCCAGATAACCAGAGAGCGGAATACAGCGGTCTTTCTCTCCACGCTCCTTGTGAACAAGGTAACCATCAATGCCAGTCGGTTGCCATAGGAACTGGGAAGCACGGGGTAGGTTAGAATTCTCGATGTTCTTAGAATGTTTCTTCTTCCGGTCCTCTGCTCTTCGCAACCACGGTCTCACTTCTCCGTCCCCCGCCCATTCTGTACACTCATCAGTCGCTTCCCTTCCCGATACGCCCTGCCTCTGTTCCGGGTCGCCATCTTGTCGCGTGGTCCAAGATGGCGCCCTCTGCTCTCAGAGGGAGAATCCCGGCGCGCCAGCGAGGCGGCGCGCGCACGTGCTCGGGGGCGTAAGGGTGGGGCGGTGACGTCGAGACGTCGACACGCCCCGATGTTTGCTCCGCCCCCGGTCCCACTCCGCCTTCCTCCCACCCCGAGAACCCGGAAGCGGAGGAGGAGGCGCGGCGGCAGTGGCCGAGCAGCAGACGCTGGCTGAGCCGTGTCCTGGAGCGGGTCTGGGGTTGGGGGCGGGGGGCGGGACTGAGCGGCCTGGACAGCCTGGCCTGGACGGGGCGGGCGAGGCCATGGCCTCGGCAGAGTTGCAGGGGAAGTACCAGAAGCTGGCTCAGGAGTACTCGAAGGTACCCAACGTGGGCGGGGAGTAAGGGGTCCCTGGCCCTGCGGCTTTGGGTTGCCTTGGCAGCGACTTGTCGGGACGGAGGGGGACCGCTGAGGGGGACGCGAGCGCGCCCCTCCCCGCCCCTCCCCTCTACCTTCTCTGTCCACCATTACCTTGCCTCTACCTGCAGCTCCCACGAGATGGGGCCGGGCGGTGGCTGGGTCCGTGTGCGTCTCTGCAGAAATGAGCTGGAGTTTGATTGTTCCTTCTTACTGAACTAGAGGGCTTGGCACTGGGATGTCAGAAATCCAGGCTTCTGCCTCTGGTGCTGGCCCTGAGGGGAAGAGAAAGGTTTGGACCACCCCTTCCCTAGCTGCTTCCTCACTTTTCCCATACCAAGTGATGGGGAAGATCTACTGTTGTTCTTCCCTTCCCTTAGGGATGATTAAGAGCCATTTCTGCCCCTAAATCGATTTGGGAGGGTAAATAGTGTCATTCGTGTAAACTGCCTCACTAGAGATGGATGGCTATGAATGTATTCAGTGCTCTCGCAAGATGTTGTCTGGAATGATTTTGACAGCTTGCAGCTTGAGTACTAGGGCTGTGCCCTCTCCCCCTTTCTCCCTCTCTCCTCACTTTCCCTCTGCTTCCCTCCCTCCCTCTCTCCTCTCCTCTCATTCACCAGGAATAGGACAGAACAACCAGCAGTTGCTCCATACATGTTGAATTAAGCAAAATAGGGACCTGCTCCTTTGTCGTGTTTACAGCATCAGTCTTAAATGGTGGAACTCCTTCCTTGGACAAGGATGGTGCAGTTTCTGGGTAGGGTGTTTCTGCCTTAATATTTTAATGAAGTTATTAAAGCGCTTTGATCTTTGGAAATTGATTCAGCAGTCATTAAGCTGAATTTTCAGTGATCTTGGCATTCATGGAGTCAATGGGAAGACTTAGCCCCCTTTTTACAGTTTTGGAGAGATTGAGATGCACCATTCCCCCCATCCCCTCCCCCCTTAGGATTTCATTCAACAGATATTCAGCAAGGTGAAATGAAATATTTTTGAAAAATAAAACCCGTATCTAAACATAAACACTTAAGTCTTCACCATCAAATAGGAGCCCTTTGAGGCACTACACATTCCAACTGCAAAACTTTCTTGCATTACCATTTGAAATCATCTTAAGATCCTGTGACACAGTGTCAGTGAAGGCAAGTTTTCATCCTTTGAAGGAGAATTTCCTTGTTTGAAAGGACCAAAAGTTTGGAGCCAATCCATACAATGAAGGGGGGTAGGGTGGAGGATGGCAGTGTTCAAAGTTGCCTCTACTATATTTGGTTGAAAATGTTTTGTGGGTATAAAGGGACTGATTTTCTTTTTTGGAGAGTAAACAAGCTCAGAAAGCAATTCCAAATGGCAAAAGAGGAGTTGCAAAAATGTTTTGAGCAGTTACTACATTGATCAAATAATTTTATAGCCTCCTAAAGTAATTAAAAAACTTTGAAAGATTTTATTCTTTTAGTTATACAAATGTGTTTAACAGATACTTAATGGACTACCTGTGAGCATTATGCCAGGGTCCATTGAGTGAGGCAGGGTTCTAGCTATAAGGGTCACCTTTAAGAGAAAGTCCAAACATAGTACATAATTATGGTATAGTATAACAAGTGATAGTTCAAAGGGAGCACCAAGGCAGTACTCCTGGAGTAAGGCTAAAAGTTATTTAGATTAGGGAGTAGGGAAGGTGGAAGGAGGAGGTAGTAGCTTTCCAGACTCTGTAAGATAAATGGCAGAGTGGTGAAATGAGGTTGGAGAGGTAAGCAATTTGGACTGGATCATGAGTTGTGGATATCAAATAATAAGTGTGAACATTATCTTTTTTTTTTTTTTAATCTCCAGGATTGAATTCAGGGTGCCCTACCACTGAGCTGTATTTCTGGGCCATTTTATTTTATTTTGAGACAGAGTCTAAATTGCCCAGGCTGGCCTCCATATCCCACCCCTCCTGCCTCAGCCTCCCAAATATCTGGGATCACAGGCATGTTGTACCACACCCACTGTGGTCTTTATCTTTTGAGTTATATTTTTTTTTAAGTTGGGGAGTGACATTACTTTTAGGAAAGAAACTGCTGACTGTATGGAGTATGGGTTGAAATGGGGCAAGATTGGTGAAAAGGTAACTAAATAGTAGGCTGTTGGAATAGTTTTGGGGAGAATAATGTAGGGTTAAATAAAGTTAGTGATTTTGGGGATGGAGAGGGGAGGCTGGAATCAGGAACCATAATTAAAAAAATACTTCTTAGATTACTTCCTTTTTGAGTGAATGCTTTGTTCATAGCACTAAACTGATGAAAGATATAAAGAGTGCATTAAGGTGCTCCTCTTTGGGTCTCATCCATTCTTTGGGACTGGGTGAGTGAGGGAGGACTCAGCAGTGACCCTGAAGTTCTGAGGTAGAGTTATAACTGCCACTGACAGATGAAGATTGACAGGACAGAGAGCCCTTCGGAACAAAGGGGATGTTAAAGGCTAGATGCAGTCATAAAATGTAGTGATGGAGGGCACATTAAAGTTAGGTGATTCACACATTAGCTTGAGGTGATTTGAGGGGTAATTGCTGAAAATTTCTAATGGAGATGACCTGGCTAAAAGTAAGGACAAAGTCTAATGTTTTAAAGTAATTCCCATAAAGATGAACTTTGAGAGTTAATCTGGGTAGAAATGTGGGGAACACTCATGGGAAGGATGTGCCAGGAGGAGGGATGCTAAGGGGAATATAGGAAGTTTGTCAAACTTGGGACCATCTCCTTTATCTGGCCTGACTATTTCTTTACCACTGAGCTATATTCCTAGCCCCCCACCCCATTAAAAAAAAAATTTTTTTTTTGAAACAGTTCTTGCTAAATTGCTGAGTCTGGCCTTAAACTTGTGATTCTCCTTTTTTAGCTTCTGAGTTGCTAGGATTACAGGTGTGAGCCATTGTGCCCAGCTCCTTTTCTCATTCTTTTACATTGCATTGCTATTGAAATTTTATAGCACAAGATACAGAGACTGGTCAAAAAATTTCATGTGCTTTTCCCTGTCAATTCCAGTGTGAGACATTTTCTAGATGAGTTCTATGATCTCTTCATTCCTTACCAGGGAAGGTAATAAAATGATTGACTATGCAAGGGGTAGTCAATCATTTTATTACCTTCCCTGGTACAGAAATTGTGGGCTGATACTGAAATCTATTTATACTGTACTTTTGTTTTATTTAGGATACTAAGGAAAAAGATTTTCTGTTACTTTAGAAGGAAGCCTACATATCAGAAGAGCAGTAAGCACAATCCTTAATCCAAAGACTTTGAAAAATGTTCTCATTCTTTGGAGTACATCTCAGCTTGTAATTCAGGAAAGGGTCTTTCCTTGCTTAAGAACTATGGTAATAATTTTTCATCCTAAGAAGTTTTAAAAACAACAATAATGACAACACACACACACACACAAAAACCCAAAAAAACCAAAACAAAAAAACCCCACCAAGTTTTGAGAAGCTCCCATAAAAGACACTGAGAATATGGTGAGAATTTCGTTAGATAAAAGATGAACCATGGAGGCCAATACAGGACAGAATTAGGAACCAAACAGGTTGCTAAAACAAAGTGTTATAGAAAGGTTGATAAAAATGGAGATGAAGACTCCAGTGGTTTGGGGAACTAGGAAGTCATTAGAGGCTTTTAAAATGTCAGAGTCAGTAGTTTGAGGGAGGGAGAAGGTATGTAGGGACAGGTTTTCAAAGTTATTAGGTAAAGATGCAAGGGAAAGCTAATCAAGGCAGTATTGCCTGTACCATGTGTGAGCAAGTCTCAAGATCTTGCTAATATTTGTGTTGTGCTAGGTCAGTGATTCTCAAAGTGTGTGTCCTGGACCCCTATTATCTGAGAATGGATTTGAAATGCAGACTCCTGAGTCTGCCCTGGACTTACTGAATATGAAACTGGTGGTAGAGCTCAGCAAGTCTATGTTGTAACAAACTACTGTGATTTTGTTGCAAATTATAGTAGTAAGTAAGTGTTACTGCCACACAGTCCCTGAGGCAGCTAACTTATAACAAATGTTTATTTAGTTCACAGTTTTGAAAGTTCCAAGCCCAAACAGTGAAAGGCTTAGTAAAGGCTCACCCTTGATACTTGTGGCACATGGTGAATGACAATGGCAGGAGTACTTGGGAGCAAGCACTTAATTACCTTTTGAACCATCATGCAGAGACAGACAGACCCCAGGGTCCACAGAGCCTCCCAGTGTGGCCACCCTATAGACCAAACCTTTAGATATGAACTTTTGGGGGACCCTGAACATTCTAACCATAGCACATGCTAAACTTTAAAGATCAAAGTTCAAGTAATGGTATCAGAAATGGAGTGGGGGAGTGGAGAAATGGTATTAGCAAAGTATTAGCAAAATAATTTTGCTAAAAATTAAATTTGTCATTTTTCCCCAGCCCTTTAAAATTTTTTTGTTAATTTTTTTTTTTAGTTGTAGTTGGACACAATAACTTTATTTTATTTATTTGTTCTTATGTGGTGCTGAGGATCCAATTCAGTGCCTCACATGTGCTAGGCAAGTACTCTACTGCTGAGCCACCCCAGCCCTTTTTTGTTAAATTTTGAGACAGGTTCTTGATATGTTGCTCAGACTGGCCTTGAATTTATGATCCTCCTGCCTCAGATTCCCAAGTTGCTGGAATTACAGGCATGTACCATCATGCTTTCTCTATTATTGAAACTAGTGTTTTTTTTTTTTTTTTTCCTTTTTGGTACTAGGGACTTAACTTAGGGGTGCTTAACCACTGAGCCACATTCCCAGCACTTTTTGTATTTTCTTTTTTCCTTCCTTTCTATCATTTGATTTCTTCTTAGATATACATGACAGTAGAATGTATTTTGGCCTATCATACATACATGGAGTATAACTTCCCATTCTTGTAGTTGTACATAATATGGCATTATACTGGTTGTGTATCCATATATGTACATAAGAAAGTTATGTCAGATTCATTCCATTGTCTTTCCTTTTCCCATCCCTTCTCCCTTCCCTTCATTCCCCTTTGTCTAATCCAAAGTACTTCTATTCTTCTCTCCACCTCTCTTATTGTGTGTTAGCAGCTGCATACCAGAGAGAACATTTGGCCTTTGGTTTTTTGGGATTGGTTTATTTCACTTAGCATGATAGTCTCCAGTTCTATCCATTTACCAGCTAATGCCATAATTTCATTCTTATTTATGGCAGAGTAATATTCCAATCCACAATTTTTTTTTTTCATCCATTTGTTGAAGGGCACCTAAGTTGGTTTCAGTTTTGTGAATTGAGCTGCTATAAACATTGTTGCAGCGGTGTCACTGTAGCATGCTGATTTTAAGTCATTTGGGTGTACATCCAGGATTGGGATAACTAGGTGAAATGGTGGTTCCATTCCAAGTTTTCTGAGAAATCTTGATACTGCTTTCCATAGTGGTTGCATCAATTTGCAGCCCTACCAGCAATGTATGAGTGTACCTTTCCCCCATCTCCTCCCCAACATTTATTATTTATATTCTTGATAATTGCCATTCTGGCTGGAGTGAGGGAAATTTCAGTGTAGTTTTAATTTGCATTTCCTTAATTGCTAGAGTTGTTGAACATTTTTTTCATATATTTGTTGACCAATTGTATTTTTTCTGTGAAGTGGCATTGGCACCACTGATTAGGTTATTTATTTATTTGGTGTTAAGTTTTTTGAGTTCTTTATATAGGAGATTAGTGCTCTATCTGAGGTGTAGATGGCAAAGATTTTCTCCCATTCTGTAGGCTCTCTCTTCACGTTCTTGATTTGTTTCCTTTTCTGTGAAGAGCTTTTTAGTTTGAAACCATACGATTTATTGATTCTTGATTTTACTTCTTGTGCTTTAGGAGTCTTGTTGGAGAATTCAGTTCCTAAGCTTACATAATGGAGAGTTGGGCCTACTTTTTCTTCTAGGAGGTACAAGGGTCTCTGGTCTAATGCCTAGGTCCTTGATCCACTTTGAGTTTGGTTTTGTGCAGAGTGAGAGATAGGGGCTTGATTTCATTTTGCTACATATGGATTTCCAATTTTCCCAGAACCATTTGTTGAAGAGACGATCTTTTCTCCAACGTATGTTTATGGAGCCTTTGTCTAGTATGAGATAATGGTATTTATGTGGGTTTGTCTCTGTGTCTTCTATTCTCTTCCATTGGTCTTCATGTCTGTTTTGGTGCCAGTATCATGCTGTTTTTGTTACTGTAGCTCTGTAGTGAAATTTAAGGTCTTGGTATTGTGATGCCTTCTGCTTTACTTTTCTTACTAAGGATTGCTTTGGCTATTCTGAGCCCCCTATTTTTCCAAATGAATTTCATGATTGCTTTTTCTATTTCTATGAAGAATAACATTGGAATTTTAATAGGAATTGCATTAAATCTATATAGTGCTTTTGGTAATATGGCTATTTTGACAATATTAATTCTGCCTATGCATGGGAGATCTTTCCATCTTCTAAGGTCTTCTTCAATTTCTTTCTTTTGTGTTCTGTAGTTTTCATTGTAGAGGTGTATCACCTATTTTGATAAGTTGATTCCCAAATGTTTTATTTTTCTTGAGGCTACTGTGAATGGGAAAAATTCCTTAATTTCTCTTTGAGTTGACCCATCACTGATGTACAGGATATTTTATTTAGAAACAGAGTCTTGCTAAGTTGCTTAGGGCCTCACTAAGTTGCTGAGGCTGTCTTTGAACTTGCGATTCTCCTGCCTCAGCCTTCCAAGCTGTTGGGATTAGAGGCATGTGCAGCTGCACACAGCCCTCTGGTACTTTATGAATCTTTATTTGAAGCAGTGGAAACTGATAGGAGAGCCAAACATTCATTAATTCTCTAACAGTTTACTTTGCAATTAATGCTTCTTTTAGTTGTGAAGGAGATCTCCATTGGGAACTTTTTAGACTTATCCTCTGAGTACAGAGCTACTTATATTGGGAAAGAGTCAGTTTGGTTCATTGTGTTTTCTGTTGAGATAATGAGGCTTGGTGGAATCTGATTATCACTCCTTGCTGTGAGAGAAGTAGCCTCAGGAGCTGGGTTCATACTGAAGCTGGTTTGAAGAACAACTTTGTGTTCAGTGCTATCCAATGGAACTGTCCATGAGAATGAAAATGTTCTTTGTGCTGTCTAGCAGATTAACTACTTGCCATGTGTGGTAATTGGCATTCAAAATGAAGTTAGTGTGGATAAGGAACTAAATTTTGGATTTTATTTATTTTAAATAAATTTAAATCGCTACCCTGTTGAACGGGGCTTGTTTAGATCTTAGATCAGTGCGTCCCAAATGTAGATATCTGTGTGATTTGCCTGAAGACCTGGCTAAACTGCAGATCCTATTTTAGAGGTTCTGGGGTTGGGTGTGAGATTCTGTTCCCAAGCAGTGCTGCTGCAGCTATCCAGGGACTACACTTTGAATAGTGAACAGCCAGGTCCTAGAAAGACAAGGGTTGGCCCACTCTTCCTCTTTAGTTCAGTGTCCTACCCATCCAGTCACTGATGGCGGGTAGCTTGACTGCAAGGGTTGAGGGTAGTTGTCCTCATGAATTTCCCTGCATGAGAGCAGGAGAAGGAGAAAAGGTTCCATTTTGGGCTGGGTTGAAGAGGAGTTTTTTTCTTGCATCAGTGACAAAATAAACACAGACATTAGTGCATAGTAAGTAGCCTGTACATGCTTTATCCCTTCCTGGCATAGGAACAAGCAAATAGCCTGAGAGAAAGACCAGTTGGTATTTCCAACACTTTAGTATACTTAAATGCTATACCTGGAAGGAGTTTTAGGGATCATCAAGGCCAGGTAAGGCAATTCATATCTGCAGATAACTTGAATGTTCTGAAGCTTTTTTTTTTTTTTTTGGTGTGTATGTGTGTGTGTGTGTGTGAGAGAGAGAGAGAGAGAGACTGGGAATTGATTCCAGGGCCTCGCATATGCTAGGCAATCACTCTGTCACTGAGCTGCGTCCCCATCCCTTTTCATTTATATTTTGAGTAAGGTCTTTCTAAGTTGCCCTTGCTGGCCTTGAACTTGTGCTCCTCCTGTCTCAGCCTCCAGAGTAGATGGGAATATAGGCATGTACCACTGCACCTAGCACATTCTGAAGCTTTGAATCAGAGTTTAGGTGAGGCTTAGGGTTACTTGTTGCCCACATAACAACTTTTTGATGAAGAAAAGCTGTATGTTTAAAGGCTCATTTTATAGGGTTATAAAACATGTTTAAATGTCAAACTGTCCATTGCATGAAAACGGCCATGTAAAAAAATGATTTAAACCCAGATGATTGAGGTTTAGATGAACAATGCATGTGGGTGACTCATTGAACTCTCTCCACAAAGCCTTCCAACAGTGTGTGTTTGAAAACTATAAATCCCTCATCTCTGGGCATTTGTCCTATGAGAAATTGTCAGGGTGGTGTGAGAGAGTTCATAGCTGGCTCACCAATACTCTGTGTCCCTAGAGAAATAGCTTTGTGATAGGCCTGGATGATGCTGGATTACTCCAGAACCAAAGTTAAACAGAACAGGTCTGGGCACTAGTTATTAGAGAAGCATTCTCAGGACTTGTGAGGATTCTTGGTGTCCAATAGGATCACGAGGTTCTAATCGTTTGGAGAATGGTCTTAGGAAATGTTAAATTGACGATGGTCTCTTATAGTTGTATAATGCGTTACATTTAAATACCTTTATATTCAGTAATTTGATTAATTGACTAAAACTTTGAGTGCTTTCTCTATCCACAGCATTGATCTTTCATTGTAAGCAGGAAATACAAGGACGTATATTGGAGTCTTTACCACGAAGAACAGTTTATATTAGCAGATGGGAGAGGAGTACAGAAATCATACATAAATAACTTTAAGAAATTAAATTGAACAGTTTAGTGAGAGATGTCTTATTACTAGCAAATGCCAAAGAAACTGAGAAGCAAGCTCACTATGGGCTGCAAGGAGCAATTAGGAAAAAAATATGGAGGAAGTAGGATCAGAGGTAAGAAGTGGGCTTCTAGAAGGACAGATGGGATCTGGTTGGCCAAAGTAAAGAAAGGCTGTACTTTCAAAATAAAGATAAAGTTAATCAGATTTTACAGGACAACAAAATGAGATTTAGAAGGATTAAGAGGGCTACATAGTTGGGATTTGGAGGTACTGTCCTCCACTGAAAGGAACAGAAGAGCTTGATGTGCAACGTCTGGAAATAGCCTGCATTGTCCTTTGGAGTTTTTGTGTCTAATGGAGACTAGAGGGCAGTTGTTTCTTCATTATATCAACATGTATTGAATTCTCCACACTCATCTCCTACCAGCATTAGAGCTCATCTGGTGATCTTGGAACTGTATCTAAAACAGAAACACTGTGTTTGCCTCCCCTCTGTGGTGAATGCTGGAGAGGAGGAAGATGGAATCTAAAAGACCAGACTGATCACAGCACTATCAGCATTTAACATATTGCTCATTCTGTTGTGCAGTCATGTGGTGGCAATGATGCTAAAGTGCAGGGAGCATCAAATGCTACATAGTATAGTTGGAATGGCAGTAGATTCTGCCAAGCTAATCATTGTTATCCTTTCCTACTTACTAAATAATACACAGGTATTTTAGATAAACATTTTTTTAAAAAGCAGTATTTTCTGTTAAGCAGTTTCTTTGAAACCATGTTGAGTTTTCAGTTTAGCAACAACATTTCCAAAGGGAAATCCAAATCATGTTTTATTATAATCATATTAAATGTTAAATAATTATTTGAATGTTCGTTTTTGCTTTCTAACGAAGTGGTCTTTTCAGTTTGCTTTCATTGTGCATTACCGGTGAAAGGCGTGGTTAATTTATGTTTGAAATTGCTGTGATTCTAGCCAGTGTGGTGGTATATTTCTGTAATCTCAGCTGTTTGGGAAGCTGAGGCAGGAGGATTGCAAGTTGGAGGCCACCCTTGGCAATTTAGTTATACCTTGTCTAAAAATAACTGAGGATGTAGCTTAGTAGCAAAGTATCCCTAGGTTCAATCCCCAGCACATGCATGCACGCACACACACACACACATACACACACACACACACACACACACAAAAGAAAACTCCCCCCCCAAAACAAAACAGAAAAACAGACCAAGTAACACATTATTCACAAGTATGTTAATATTACTTAAAAAGTAGAATTTTACATGATGTAAGTTAGTATTAAACTGGTATTTCTCCCTTTTGAACTTATAGATCAGAGGTTACCAAACTTTTTCAGTAAAGAGCCAAATAATACACTAGTACACCTTTTAGGCTTGGGGCTATACAGTATCTATTACGACTATTAATATCTTTCTTTTGTATACAATACAGAAACTGATGAGTATGGTTATGATCCAGTAAAACTTTAAAGTAGGTAGAAAGCCAATTTGGCCTGCAGACCTTAGTTCACCAACTTCTTTTCTAGAGAACCCATTTTTTCCCATAGTTTCAGATGTAATATTTGCCAAACGTTCTACTTATAGGATGACTTATATACTTTAAAAATGTCATATTGTCCCAATGTCCTATTTAAAAGACACTCTGTTTTATTCTTTATGATAACAAAGGATATATCAGTTCTAGATTATGATTTTCATTCTATTTTAATGGACCTGTGTCAATTTCATTGAAATATTAGCAGAATTAAAAACTTGGGATTTAATAATGGGTTGTAATGTTCAGACTCTTTTTTTTTTTTAAAGAGCAGGAAGTACTAGTATTGCTTATTATTATTATTATTATTATTATTTTTGGTACTTTTGAATCCAGGGGCATACAAGCAACTGAGCCACATCCCCAGCCCTGTTTTATATTTTATTAAGAGATAGGGTGTTATTGAGGCTGGCTTTGAAATTGCAATTCTCCTGTCTCAGCCTCCCGAGCCACTGGGATTATAGGCATGCGCCACTGCGCCTGGACCTAATTATCTTTTCATATTTGATCTTCCCTTTTAAATTACAAATTTTTCAAAAATGGGGACCGTATCTTTTATTTCTTTCTATCTCTCATATCATTTAGTACAATGCCTTCCTTGGGCAAAGTATAAAAAATGCACCTGTTGTCCCTTTGGGTCCATTCTAATTATGAGACTTCAGTTTCCATTTGTGGAATACTTTATCGTTTCAAAATTGCTTTGTGTAGGTCTCTTATCTGGTTCTCACAACAGCCTCAGAAAAAGGAAGATAGGGTATATATATTCATCCCTTTTGTAGACCATGTGGCTGATGTTCCAAAGGTGAAGTGAGTTTCTCAAGTTTATGTTGTCTAATAAATGGCACAATGGCTTTCTGTTGTAGCAGTTTAGTGTGATGTTTAACTTTCTAAAAGTAAGTTCATTTTTTTATTCTTTTAGTCATAGAATTGTACATTTGCTATAGAGCTTAAATATTTAGTTTATGGTTTAGCAGTCAAATATTTCTTTTTTTTTTGACACAGAAGAATCATTTTTCCATAGTTTAAAGGAAACAGATCTGAGTTATGCACAATTAGAAATAGTTTTTTTCCCCCTAAATCTCATAAATAAAATTGTCCTATTATTTCATTTTCAGAGAATAGACTGGCCATTCATGTTTTCTGCACTGGGCCCTTGGAATATGAGTCTGTATTTATTCTTATACATGCTGTGTTCTCTTTGCTGTGAATATATTACTCTTACTAGAAAAGTGGATTTTACCTTCTGGAACCTGCCAGTGACGGTTATACAGATGAATACATAAGTCAAAAATCAAACTGCATATTTTTTTTATTCACATACTTTATTTTATTTTATTTTATATTTAGTGTCAGGGTCTTGCTAAGTTGCTTAGGGCATCACTGAGTTACTGAGACTTGCTTTGAACTTGTACCTCCTGCCTCAGCCTCCCAAGCTGCTGGGATTACAGGCGTGTACTTTATTTTAAATAAAGTGTGCTTTTATTTTAAATAAAGTTATGCCTGAATTTTTAGTAGTTAGCAATGGAGAAAAAAAAAAGTTCAAAGTTTTCCCTCCTCTTCTCAAGCTTCCCCTTCACCAGCCTGCTCCTTTTTTTTTTCCTTCAATATAACTTTGCAAAATAGCAGTCACCATTGTCTAGTTGGCATTACAACAGTGGAGTCAAACTGCTAGGGTCTGAATGTCAGCATTGCTACCACTTCTTCGTGCCTCGTCTTCCTCATTTCTGAACTGGAGATAATTAGAATACTTACTTCCTAGGATTGTGAGGATTAGATGAGGTAATGTGTAGAAAGCACTTCGGATGGTGCCTGGTCTGTAATGAGTGTTAAAATGCAAGGGGATATTATTATTTTAAAAACTGAACCTGTTCTTAGTTTTTGTACACTGCCTTGACTGATGCCTGATAACAGGTCTACCATTCTAAGGCTATTGTCTGTGATGACATTTGCAAGTCTAATATGAGGTGGTGTCCTGCTGGGTATGTTAGTGTCCCACAATTTGATTTTTAAAAAATATTTTTTATTTTTTAGTTTTTTAGGTGGACACAGTATCTTTATTTTATTTTTACGTGGTGCTGAGAATCGAACCCAGTGCCTCACGCATGCTAGGCGAGCGCGCTACCACTTGAGCCACTTTCTTATTCAATAATATGTCCATCTATATGTATTTTACTAATTATGTGTCAGAATTTCAAGGAAAATGGCATATTTAGTACCCTATTATTTATTATATTTTTTCTTTGTTTTCATTCTTCTTTTTTATTTTTTGTATTTTTAATTTAAGGACCTAACTTAGTTTTACATAAGGAATGTTGGGCTAAAAATGGGAGACATGGATTTTAGTCACAGTTTTGTTATCAATTAGTTTTATATCATTGTGGAACTCAGCTTATGTGTCCTTATTTATAAAATGGCAAATTATGATATCTGCTATGTTCTTTGGGGGCACATGCGGGCACAATTTGTGTGTGTGTGTGTGTGTGTGTGTGTGTGTGTGTGTATACACAAGAAGATACTTATTCAATGTAATGATTCCTATAAAGTAATTACAAGTGATCTCTAATTGCTTTATTAAAAATAATTATTGCTTTCTCTATTTTTAGCTTCGGGCTCAGAATCAGGTCCTAAAAAAAGGTGTTGTGGATGAACAAGCAAATTCTGCTGCTTTAAAGGTATCTAACAGATCATTTATGTTATGAATGTTAAGCGTTTGGTGATACTCAAAAGCAGGGGATTCAGCTGGTTTTCAGGGTTAAAGTCCCAACTCTGACACTGATTCACTAAGGATAGGGGATAGTAATATTCTTTTTTGTGTTTAACACTCCTACTTGCTTAGGAATTACTATTATATGAATATTATATTTTGATTTTCTTAGCTAAAAATTACTTTAAAAGTGTTATTTGACTTTAATACATTTCTTCTGTACCTTGCCTTTATTTAGCTAAAATCCATCTGGATTAATGGGGCTTCTCATCTGTGGTCATCTCCAGACAGCACTTGGAGGGGGCTATGTTGTATTCATATTTGTATCCTTGGCACTCAGCAGATGGTAGGGCCCTAATAAATGGATTTGAATGTATAAATCATTTAGTCTATTAATCTTGCCTTTAGTTGAGCTAGTTGATATTAATTACCTTTGTTAATCTGAACACTGAGTGATAAATTTTACCATCAGCACCTTTGTTGACCTTAGTGGAGAAATATGATAGGAAATGAAGGAATTTGTTTCTACCTCATTTTGGTAGGCATGTAATAAATAATGCTTAGTGATATTTTTAAGTGATGGATAATTTAATACTAGGATATAGATTCCTTCTTGGACAACCTAACAGTCTAATCTAGCAGACTAGCAAATTATCAACTATGTTGTAATTACAATGACCATTGTAATGAATAATAAAACAAAAAGTAATTTCTCTACATTATTATAATAAGTTACCACCAGTTGACTAATGTTCCAGCTCTACTAACCAGTCATTAATTTTGGAAGACCCTATCCCAAACTCTCTCTAAACTTCAGTTTCTGCAAGGGGGATGCTAATGTTATCAGCCTCTATAGAGTTGTTGTAAACCGTGAATAAAATAATAAATATACTTAGCACTGATATGTGAGTGCTCCATAGATGGAAACAGTGGTCACCATCGCCACTGCCACCACTGTTGTCACTATCACTACAATCATAGTTAATCAAACAACCAGCAATAGGAGGCTGTCAAACATGAAAGCAGACTACAACAAGTAGGAAATACTTTCCCCAGTAATAGGCTTTAAATGAATTGCTGGGTATGGTAAATATTCATGGACTTGACTTTGTGTGTGTGCTGACTTTGTGTGTGTGTGTGTGTGTGAGACAGACTGTCAGATTGGGGCACTCCACCTGAGCCACATCCCCAACCCTTTCTTATTTTTTATTTTGAGATTGGGTCTCACTAAGTTGGTGAAATTGGCCTTGAATTTGGAATCCTCCTGCCTCAGCTTCCCAAGTAGCTGAGATTACAGACCTGCCCCACTACACCTGACTGTTCTGTTTTTTCAAAATAGAGCCAAACTAAATATTTCTCTCTAGTTTTCCATATTTTGACTGATTTATATTCAAGCAGAGAGGATTTATAGAGAAAAAGAAATACAAATACATTTTTTCCCATCCTTGTTCACTGAAGGGTATCAATAGTGAGTTTGAATTCTCTTAAAACAAATTCAGGTTTATAAATTTGTGTCCTCAGGCTTTGTATTTGTTCACTGTCATAGATTTAACAAAATATAGTTGTAGGTATTTTACTTTTAAGTTTTCAACACTGTTATTTCAGTATACTTGCTTTTTTAATTTTATTTTTTAATTTACTTGGTTTGGCCAAAAGATGATTCTTTCCCAAAACACAGCTAAAAACATAAGAACTGAAATGACAAACATGCAACTCGAATTTCCTAAAGCAAGAGATTTTGATTATATTTTCCTGGAACAAAGATTTTTTCCCCCTATTATCTTTAAACCTCAAGGCTAAAGGGTGAGGTACATTTTGTTTTCACTTTGATATAGGAACAACTGAAAATGAAGGATCAGTCATTGAGGAAACTACAACAGGAAATGGATAGTTTGACATTTCGAAATCTGCAGCTTGCCAAGAGGGTAGAGCTACTTCAAGATGAACTATCCCTAAGTGAGCCTCGAGGCAAGAAAAACAAGGTAGGTTCTTTAAAGGCAAGTTAGTGTGGCTCATCATGAGGCGCAGAAAACCCCATCTCCAAGTTCTCTAACATTTTATTATTATATGTTGATATTGGGTCAAGAAAGCAGATGTTTGCTATTAATATCTACTAAATATGCAACAGTCAGTTTTAAGAGATGTATTAGCACCATACTTGTATATAGTTGAGTTAGTGGCTGAGAAAAGTCAGTGGAATATTTCACATTGGTCACAATTGTTGATCTCTTTTAGGTACATGAAGTTGCCATTAACCCAAAGTAGGGCAAACAAAATGAGAAATATTGATAAACTTTAACTATTCATATGAAAGTGTCAATTGAAACACAGGTTTCAACTTAGGTCTGTAAGTTTAAAATAGGTGTATTTTCATAGTGTTTATTCTTATGAGGCCAATTTAGTAGTCTTGTCTTGAGATTTAAAAATAAATGTTTTCCCTTAGGTTTTTTTTTTTTTTGTCAGTTAAAATTGCTACTGCACTAGGATAGATGTTTGGTATTTTTGAACCTCCTATGATTAAGAAGTTGCTTTTGAGGGGGGTAGTAGGGGCTAGTGATAGAGTCTTGTAAGGTAGAGAGCCATACTCCAGAATGTATAGGTAGAAGCAGTTATAATAGAGTGGGTAAAAGTGTACAGTGACTCCGAAGAAGCAGTGTGTTTCTCGTTGTGAGTGTTAAATGGGATCATGTGAAAGTGCCTAGGACTCTATTTGCCACATAATATGTGAATACCTTTTCCATATGTATTTCCCTACATGGGAGGATTCTCTGGAGTGCTAGTGTTCAAGTTAAGGGGGAAACAGGGGATAATAGACATGTATTAGAGTCACTTGGGAAGTTGTCAAAATACACATGCTCTGGAAATTTTGAAAGACCCCTGGGAAGGAAACAGCCATCTAGACTTCAAACAGGTGCACCAGGTTATTAATATCCCCTCCCCTGCTAGACTACAACTGTTTAGCAGAGGTGTGGGTATAACACTTGTGAATTATTTTTAATTAAAGCTATCCAAATTTGGAAGTACTTGAGGCCCCCAAACATGTCAGTCAGCACTGTTCTTTTTGCATCTCTTGTGTTCAGACGTGATTAATATTTCATGTTACTATTGTTGTTTATACATAGCTGCTCTGTTTTCAGAGGGCTTTTAAAACTAATTTATGGGGCTAAGGTTGTGGCTGAGTGGTAGAGCTTTTGCCTAGCACGAGCCAGGCACTGGGTTCGATCCTCAGCCACATAAAAATAAATAAATAAAATAAAGGTATAAAAAATAAAATAAAACTAATTTATAGTGAATCAGTAGGTAACTTTATTTTAAGTGAAGAACGAGGATACAGAAAAGGGAGAAAAGGGTGGTGTCTGATGTTTGAACACAATTGCATTGTTAGATTGTTCCTTGAATAGTCTCAGTTCTGTGAATCATCTGAAAACAAATGTTCATTATTAGATCTTTTAAATAGTACTATTATTCTCAGTAGAAAAAGTGAGTATTAGTTAAAAAGCAAAGTGAAGGGGTTTTTAAATAATCTTTAGCTTTTTTCTTATGTTTATTTATAATAGCTTTATTTTACATGACTTTTTTTAAATTTAGAAATTTATGTGATTACTTATATAGCTTGTCTTTGTGAAATACTGCTACATTATTTATTACAATTTCTTAAGGGAGTTTAATAACTCCGACTCGTAGAATTGCTAAAATTCTCATTTCTGAAACTGAAAGATTAAATTGAGATGGTTTTTATTAGCATTCTTATTATTACTAGCTTTCTGGGTCTGCTCTGTTTTCCAACAGAATTACCCCTGAATTTATTTGCAAAGAATAGTGAACCTTATCTGTTATTTTCTGTCATTCTTTCTTTCAAGTTTTCCTGCTTTTTGGAGTGTTTACACTTCCAGTTTGTATCACCTAGGAAAAGTTAAATGATGGACTGTATACCTTTTGCAGGGTTGTTTGAGAATGGTGAACACATAGAAGAGACAAGCTACTAAGGTGATAGAGAATCTGTGTACCTTAGGATGTTTCTCTAAAGGATGAAAGTTATGTGGACATAACTTATTCTTTCCATCAGAAAAGTGGAGAGTCTTCTTCTCAGTTGAGCCAAGAGCAGAAGAGTGTCTTTGATGAAGATCTGCAAAAGAAGATAGAAGAAAATGAACGGTTGCATATGCAAGTGAGAAAGATCTTTCTCTTTTTCTTTATCAATTAAAAAATGGGTCACACAATCTGGAAGGTGGAAAAACCAAAGCAAATACACTGCTTTGTGTCCAGATGGATTTTTAATGTCTCTTGAGGTCTTTAAATTTATTTTCATTTCTCAAATCTTACATATGTCTTGATTTGGATATCTGCTTTGAAGTATATGCTTTTATTCAAAGTACAGCAGAATAGCTTTATAATTTAACAATACAGAAATATACTGGGCACTATTCATTTTGCACAGGAAAATGATTGGATGGGTCATTTAATGAGGTTTTCAGGAAGTAGGGTTTGCTTTCTAATTTATTAATGCTTAGTTGGTTTTTATCAGTACCTCTGTTAGACTATAATGCCTTTGAGGGTATAGACTAGGTATGCTTTGTATGCCCAGCTCCAAGGTAGAACCTTACTCATGGCAGGTACTCACATATTTATATGGTTTTGAAAAGTTACTGTCAGGCATTGTGTATTACTCCCTGGCTGTTGGCATGCCTCAAACCATTGAACATATTGTAAGAATTGTAATGCAGTATATCCAACTGTCCTTCCTAACTTTTCTCATTTTTGGTCAAATGATGGAAAATAAATATGCACAAATTCTTATCTTTGAAAAATGAGCTTTTGACTTCAGTGTATTTTGTGTTGTACGTATTCACAATTCTTAATCAGTATTAAATTCTTATTAAGGGAAAGAGCTCTGCCTTTTTTTAGGAATAGCACTTAAATTTTTGATTATTTCAGTGTGGAAGTAAGTAGAGTTGAAGTTACACTCTAATCAGTTGATTCCCTGTGTGCCAAAAATTGTTTCAATAGAAATTCATGAGACCGAGAGGAAAGAAGTTCAGGCTTTGGGTAGGTTCCTTGTATTTAAATCTCATTTCTACTATATTTGAACTGTGAGACATTAGACAAGTTATATAACCCTTTCAAATTTCAATTTCCATATTTGTACAGGAGGGATAACAAAAAATACTACTTCTGATTCTCTCTTGGATTAAATGAGATAATGCCTATTTCATCTAGCGCAGTGAGCATATGGGGCCATATGGAAGTTGCTCAGTGAATAGTCACTGCTGTTGTTTTTTTTTCTCATTTATGCATATTAGACTGTGAAAAGTCAAAAAACATTTTTTTCTTTTTCAGTTTTTCGAAGCTGATGAACAGCACAAGCATGTGGAAGCAGAGCTGCGGAGTCGGCTGTCTGCTTTAGAGACAGAAGCTGCCCAGCACCAAGCTGTGGTAGATGGCCTGACACGGAAGTACCTGGAAACCATCGAGAAACTGCAGAATGACAAAGCTAAACTAGAAGTAAGGTTCATTATTGTTAGAATGTTTTAAAAGTGGGTTAAGGCTTTTATAAATTGTTGGTGTGCTTTATAGAGAGTAGAATTAGTCATTCCAGGCGACCCTGTAGCCTGAGTGGCCCTCATGTGTGCTCCCATCTGTAATGTAATATGTCAACTTTTCTTTTTCTTCTAAAATTCAGGTAAAATCTCAGACTCTAGAAAAAGAGGCCAAGGAATGTCGACTTCGAACAGAAGAATGGTATGTGGAAACATGAATTCCAAGCAACTCGTCTGTCTTATCTGTCTCATATTTGAGATGAGGAGATGGGAGCAGGATTCTTTATCATTCTCTGGGGACTTAGCATTCTTGAGAGAGGGGCTTGTGCCTTAGTCCTCAGCCTACAGATATGTTGGGCCATGGCAGATACCCTTTTGGGGCTCCCATATTGAGGACTGGATACTTTCTATTTCAGCCTGCCCTAAAGAGAGGATTCATGCAGGAATGCTGACTGATAAACACTTTGCCAACCATTTTATGCTACATTTTGAATAAAGTAAAGGTCTATTCCCTAAAGATCTAAAAAGAGCATACTACAGGGATACTGCTACATCGATGTTCATAGCAGCACAATTCACAATAGCTAGACTGTGGAACCAACCTAGATGCCCTTCAGTAGATGAATGGATAAAAAAATGTGGCATTTATACACAATGGAGTATTACTCTGCACTAAAAAAAATGACAAAATCATGGAATTTGCAGGGAAATGGATGGCATTAGAGCAGATTATGCTAAGTAAAGCTAGCCAATCCCTAAAAAACATATGCCAAATGTCTTCTTTGATATAAGGAGAGCAACTAACAGAGTAGGGAGGAAGAGCATGAGAAGATGATTAACATTAAATAGGGACGAGAGGTGGGAGGGAAAGGGAGAGAGAAGGGTAACTGCATGGAAATGGAAGGAGACCCTCATTGTTATACAAAATTATGTACAAGAGGAAGTGAGGGGGCTGGGGATGTGGCTCAGGTGGTAGCGTGCTCGCCTGGCATGTGTGCAGCCCGGGTTTGATCCTCAGCACCACATACAAACAAAGATGTTGTGTCTGCCGATAACTAAAAAATAAAATATTAAGATTCTCTCTCTCTCTCTCTCTCTCTCTCTCTCTCTCTCTCTCTCTCTCCCTCTCTCACTCTCTCTTTAAAAAAAAGAGGAAGTGAGGGGAAAGGGAAAAAAAAACAAGGGGGAGAAATGAATTACAGTAGATGGGGTAGAGAGAGAAGATGGGAGGGGAGGGGAAGGGAGGGGGGATAGTAGAGGATAGGAAAGGCAGCAGAATACAACAGACACTAGTATGGCAATATGTAAAACAGTGGATGTGTAACCGATGTGATTCTGCAATCTGTATACGGGATAAAAATGGGAGTTCATAACCCACTTGAATCAAATGTATGAAATATGATATGTCAAGAACTATGTAATGTTTTGAACAACCAATAATAAAAAAAGTAAAGGTTATATGATATAATTTAGGGATATCTACATCAAAATTATTACTTAGCAGTGCATGCTGAAGTCGTACTCCAGCATTTATTTGGTATGTAACATTATATCTTAAATTTTAATAGGACCCCTCAAATGAATTTCTTGCTTCTTTTCAGTTGCTTTGGTAGAATTACATGAATTGTAGAATTACATAAATGGTTTAGATGTGTACCTCTGCTCATGATTGGATCAAAACAAATCATCAGATTTTGTGCTCAAGAGAAGAAATCTGATATAATACTTTTAATAAAAACTTTGGAGTAATACTGAACAAACATTTATGTGGTATGAAGAGAAAACTTATGCTTTTGAAGTGGCTCTAAGATTACTCTGAGCTGGGAAGAATTAAGTTTTGTAAAATACTGGGACTATGATGAATTCTTCCAGACTCTCACACCATTCTGCAGAAGTCTTGGGGGATTTGGAATTCAAGCATAGTGTTTTTCTTTATCTTTTAACAACTCTGCTCAGAGTGTCCCAGATGTCAGGCACAGTTCTCTGAGAGCATGAAACCAGCTGTTGAGGTAATAAGCAAATGATGTTTCACTGTCTGACAAGGGATAATGTGGTTTTATGTTTTTTCTTTCAGTCAATTACAGTTAAAGAGTCTTCATGAAGATTTGTCAGGTAGATTGGAGGAATCCTTATCAATCATCAATGAAAAAGTACCTTTTAATGATACAAGTAGGTATTGTGTACAGTTTTCTGTTATTTGCAACTTTGAACCTCTCTGTGGTAGCCAACTAATTAAAACAATTCTAATAACTTTGGCAAAAAATTTAATTGGCTGAACAAAGGGTTGCTTTCTTCTTGTTCTTTTCCTTAGCTTAGGCTCTCATATTGCATAGGGGGATTTTAAATGACATATAATCACTCGAGTCAGTCTTCTTGGAAAAAACCCAAATCCACATCTTTGTATTGCACGTATTTATCATATCTCATGGTAAAAATGAACCTGCACATAAAGTAGTCAAATATTTGTATGAGCAAAGTTGTTTATGATGGGGGGATACTGGTAATGGGAGGTAGATCTTTTCAGCCTGGTATTGGCCTTCAGTCTGTCCCCAGTGACAGTCAGGAAGCTGCCTTGGTTAAGCCCGGCTTTCTCTTTATTCTGGGCATGGTCTGGTAATTTACACATCCAAGAGCAACAAAAAGAACTTAAAAATAAATACAAAAATGGTACAACAAGTGGGTGTGGTGGATCATACTTGTACTCCTAGCACCTTGGGAGGCTGAGGTGGAAAGCTCAAAAGTTTGAGTCATGCTTGGGCAATTTAGTGAGACCATGTCTCAAAAATAAAAAGGGCTGGGCTTACTTCATGCCTGTAATCTCAGCAACTTGGGAGGTTGAGGCAGGAGGATTACAAGTGTGAGGCCAGCATCAGCAATTTAGTGAGGCCATAAGTAAATTAGTGAGACCTTATCTCAAATTTAAAAAATAAAAAGGGCTGGGGATGTAACTGTGTAGTAAAGTGCTCCTGGTTCAGTCTCCAACACTAAAACAAAACAAAAATAAAATTAAAAATGGCTTGGGATATAGCTCAGTGGTGTATCACTTGATTACTTGCCTTGCATGTGTAAGGCCCTGGGTTCAATTGCCATTACTGCAAAAAACAAATGAAAAACTAGATAATACCTTACATTTGTAATAGGTGCCAAGTTAGTAACTTTTGTGTAAGAATTAAGTCAAGATCTTGAAAGTGAAGAAAATTTTTGTTTGGATTTTGAAACTTATATTTAAATTAATGCACATTTTCTTTTTCTGTGATCACATGATTGAAATTAATTTTTTTTACTTCCCCTAAATTTTTCTTAGGGAAGACCAGAGTGAGAGAGAGAGAGAAAGAGAGAGAGAGAGAGAGAGAGAGAGAGAGACTGTGTGTGTGTGTGTGTGTGTGTGTATGTATGTGTGTGGGTGGGTGGGGGAAGAGAAAAGAGAAGAAATCACAGGAAAATAGTAGTAGTAGTTTGGTCCAACTCTAAAATAAGCATTTGTCATTATTGTATCAAAAACCTAAATTCCCCCTTTGAAAACAACATCTGTTTCTAGCTTCTGTATTAATGTAATTAACGTTAGCATACTGCTGGGTGAGGTGGCGCATGCCTATAATCCCAGCAGCTCAGGAGGCTGAGACAGGAGGATCTCAAGTTCAAAGTTAGCCTCAGCAAAGGTGAGACACTAAGTAACTCAATGAGACCCTGTCTCTAATAAAATATAAAAATAGGGCTGGGGATGTGGCTCAGTGGTTGAGTGTCCCTGAGTTTAATCCCTGGTACCCTGCCCCTCCAAAAAAAGAAAAATAAAAAAAATTAACATACTTTGCTTCCTTGAATTTGAAATCTTTGTATTAAATTTTTCATTTGAAGCCTTGTATTGGTTAGTCATCAGATGCTAATAACTCCTTCCTGAATCTCTTCATCCTTTCTTTAACAATACTAGTTGTCACTTGGTTTTAGGTCCTTTTGTCACATATGGATTAGCTACTTTTAGTTCCCAAAATATTTAGAGATCATTTACCGAGTGCCTAGATGGGTAGATAGCATAGGAGATGCAAACATTTGTAAGACAGAAATCTGTACCCTCAAGGAATTTATGGTCTATAGGGCAAAGATAGATATAGAAGTGTCTGTATAGAAAATACAAGCTAGACTGTGCCATGAAGAACCACTTGGAGTTTTAGAGGAAAGTGACATTATTCTGTGGGTGTTCGAGAAAGCCTTCCCAGAGTAAGTGTGCTTGAGTCAGGCTTGTGTGTGTGTAAGCAGGTTATTGGACAGAGAAGAGGGAGAACAAGCAAGAGAATTTGTGTATGATATGTGGGCCTAGAGTTCCAACATGACCCCAGGAACAGTAATTAAGTGTAATGGGGGTTAGGAGTGGGATGCGGAGGGCAGTTACAGTTAGTTCTGAAAGGGAGAGTGGGAGTGGACCCTAGAATTTTGGGCTATGGACTTAGGATTTTGTTTATAAGGCCATTGTTTGTTGGAGAGATTTTTGAGCCAGGCACTGTCCTGATGAGATTCATGTACTCCACAAGGCTAATCCAGTCATAGAGTGTAGATTGCCTTGGAGTGGGAAAAAGGGAAGTTGAGGCTTTTGTGATGATAGTTCTGGTGTGCCATCATGGAGGCTTGGTCCTAGGCTGTCAGCCTCAAGAAAAGTTTGTGTGAATGGGGGACAGGGTGAGGGCAGAGGTTAAGTATGGTACAGGTGCAAGAGAAGTCACTGTGGAGGAATTTTGTGGAAGGAATAAGAACAGCTTGGTTCTTTCAGGGAGGTTAGGAAGAAAGAGGCAGTGAAGGGGAAAGATTGTGGTTCATTTGACAGAAATAAAAGGTAAATATGAGCTGGGTGTGGTGGCACACACCTGTAATCCCAGCAATTTGGGAACTGAGAAAGGAGGATTACAAGTTCAAAGCCAGCTTCAGCAAATTAGTGAGGCACTAAGCAACTTAGTGAGACCCTGTCTCAAAATAAAAATGAAAAGGGCTGAGAATGTAGCTTGGTGGTAAAGCACCCCTGGGTTAAATCTCCAGTACCAATAAATAAGTAAATAAATAAATAAAATCTAAAAATTTAATGAAGGTAGATGTGTTAGCTTTCTATTTATCTGATAAAATGCCTGAGAAACTTAAATGTAGGAAGGGTTTATTTTGGTTCTAGTTTCAGACCATGGTCAGTTGCCTGTGTTGATTTCTCCAGCTCAGTGATGGGGATGGAAGTGTGGGGGTGGGGAGAGAAGCTAGAGAAATGGAATGAAATAGAATCTGGAGAAGAAAGTGTTTCATCCAGGTGGTGTTGGTTAATTCTGCATATTAATGTGGAAAGATCATAAGAGTAATGGTGGTGGAGGCAGCTGGTTTTAGTGATTTGATTTTGTGACTTTGAGAGGACTAAGAAACCTTTGAGGTAATGCTTCCATGTAGGTGAATGGGTGATGGGGAAATAGGCAATTCTGTTTTTTGAGCCATGGGAATGAAGAAAATGGAAATGGAAATAGATGAGAGCCTAACAGACTAGCAAAGTAAAAGTTTGTGTGCATGGAGGTCGGGTGAGGACAGTAGGTTAAGTATGGTATAGGTGAAAGAGAAATCAATCACTGTGGAGGTAAGTGAGCTGCAACAATTTTTTTTTTTTTTTTTTTGTAATGAGGTGACACTAAGGAGGGAGGGACGGACTGATGTATCTTGTCCCTGAGCAGGTCAGGAGCAGCTGTTTCTAAGGGCCCAAGAGGAGGATTAGCTGAGGAAAGGATATGTGAGCCACAGACTCTGAGATGGAAGCTGGGCAGGGTAAGATCCCTTTCATTTTGGCTCTGGTGCTCTTAGCATGGCAAGGAGGAGGCCATCCCATCCATGAAGCAGGAGTGGAGGTGAGGAATGGTACCCAGGGCTTAAACTGGAAAAGGTTGGAGTGGCTATCATGGGAAGTATCATAGGAACACAAAAAGGAAATCCTGGATCACAGAGTGGAGTTGATGCTCCCCTGCAATTAGGCAAAATATACTATAGCAGACCCAGCTCTGGTTTTGTGTTAGCGAAAGCATTGTTGGACAAGGCCTTGGGTCAGAGGAGCAGCAGGACTCCATCCGAGTTAATAGGAGAAGTATTGATGGACAGAGAGGAAGCTGGGAATGCATAGCAGTGGGGGCATTAGAGAGCATTGGGTGAAAAAGGTGGAGGAACTTTCAGAATCCGACTTTGGCCTGGGGCATTCTGACTGGGGACATGGTAGAGGACAGCAGTATGATTAGATGAAGTGGTGAGTAGAGATGACATCATTAAAATGAGGAGTGTAGGAAGTGTGAGGCCAGGTGTTAGGAAGCCATCACGGGTTGATGACAGATTGGAGCATGGAGAGCGGGACCATGAGGAAGACAGTGAAACCATCCCAAGAAAGTGAGGATTGCTTCCTTGGAATCAGGAGTAGCAGATGGTGACAGATTTCTGAACACTGTAGTGTTTAAAAATTAGTATTTTTTTAAGGATTAATATGGCTGCTGTGTGCAGGGTTATCATAGAAGCCAGAGTGATGATAGCAAGAACATCGTGAGCCCTTCTAAATAATCTTGATAGGCCCCAAAAAAGTATTTAAAATTATTTCTTAGAAGTGGAAACACAGAAATTGTTCTCCTATCCTGAAGTTAAAAAAAAGGTATAAGTATCATTTTATCTGAGAACTACTGACTCCATATAAATTTTGTTATTCCCATACTGTGATTATGTTGCTGATCATTTTAAATTCTCATGTGTTAGGCTGGGGATGTGGCTCAAGTGGTAGTGTGCTTGACTAGCATGTGTGAAGCACTGGGTTCGATTCTCAGCACCACATAAAAATAAAATAAAATAAAGATATTGTCTCCACCTAAAACTAAAAAATAAATATTTAAAAAAAATTCTCATGTGAAGCTGATTTTGCTGCAGAGCATTTGTTAGTTTGTAGTTAAGCTGTTTTTCTGTAAATTTAAAACAAGAGACCTAATGCGCTTCATTTTTGTTTTGTAGAGTATAGTCAGTATAACGCGCTCAATGTTCCACTCCACAATAGGAGGCATCAGGTAAAAGACAAAGTTCTGTTTTTATTTCAGTCACATGTATGTTAAACTTTCCAGAAACAAGAATTAGTTCTTTGGCTTCTATTCAGTGTGCTAAACCATTGCTTTACTTTCTCATAGATTGCTTTAAATTGTGTAATTTGCTTTTTATTGAATTAATGAGTAATATAAATTTTTGATGTCTCTCTTATCTGGTAACATTAGAACTGAATAATGGGATACCTTAATTTTTGAACCATGCTTTTCTTAATGTTGTTGGACCTTGCACTTAAATGGCCAAGGTTAAATGGTCGGGGGTGTGTTTGCCAAAGACTGGTATCTTTCTAATTTACTTAGATAGGAATATTAAAATTCAGATAGGATCAAATGAATAAGGAACCATCACAGTAGAATTCAAGGGTTTTCTCCAGAATAGGCTTAATAAAGTTGTTTTAGAATAATAATTGTTAGGTGACCTCAACTGAGTGCACTTTTCATTTTAAAGCTGAAGATGCGAGATATTGCTGGGCAGGCCCTGGCTTTTGTTCAAGATCTTGTGACAGCTCTTCTGAACTTTCACACCTATACAGAACAGAGGATTCAGATTTTTCCTGTTGATTCTGCCATAGACACTATATCACCATTGAATCAGAAGGTAAATTTAATTTAGAATGCTTTTTGTTGCCCTGAACATATTGAGAGAACAAATAGGGAGCTGTGTATTTTCAGACCACATTCTGTGCATGAGCCAAGTACTGAGGAGGATGTGGAAAAAAACCACAAGTCATTGTCTTTACTCTCAAGGCAATATATGGCAGAAATGGAGATTCTTAAGAATTGAAATACTAGGGGAGTTTTTGAAAGACCTCAGTGTGCGTGAATGAGGGATGTGGCCAATAAGGTATCTGATATCCTTAGCAAGGGAGATTGCCATGGGTAGTATCCTCTGGGAAAGATTCTTTAGGAATTTGAATGGATCTTAGAGAATGAACTGGATTCAAATAGGATAGTTCCCCAGAAAGGGGAACTGCAGGAGCAAAATCAGGAAACAGGAAGGAGGAAGTGGGAAGAGATAGAGGAGAAATGAACAAGTAGTCTTGGCCAGTGTTCATAGAAGGGAGGAATGGGAGGTAAGATCGAAAAGAGAAAAAGTAGAGAGGGCCTGGGGGGTCCCTGAGGGTAGACTAAGGCATAGACCTTCACTTTATTAATAGAATTGAAGCCTCGGCAACTTTTTGACTAGGGGTAACATACGAGATATCCCATTCTATTATTGGAAAGATTAATTTGCTTGCATTTTTCTCTCTTCCTATTTGTGGTCCCTGCGTAACCTTCATCCTTGGTCATGCTCAAACACAAAAAACAAAAACAAAAAATCAAACTTGTATGGTACATAGGTTTTTTTCTTCCTCTTGGGATGAGGAACGGGAGTGAAACTGCTTATCCAGTTCAAACTAGAAGGCATTTTCAGGGTTTGTGAGGGTTTTTTTTTTTTTTTTTAAATATTTTTTAAATTGTTGACAGACCTTTATTTTATTCATTTATTTGTATGTGGTGCTGAGAATCAAACCCAGTGCTTCACACATGCGAGGCAACTGCTCTACTACTGAACCACAACCCTAGCCCAGGGTTTGTGAGTTTTTAACATGGAATAGGAAGAGGTTTGAATGTTGCTTCAGTCCATATATGCTTTTTTTTTTTCTTGCTTGATTTTGCTCCTTTCTTTCCTTTTTTTCTCCCTAGCTAATTCCAAAACAGAATTTAGGCTTGCAAAATTTCATTTAACTGAAAAGGTAAAATAAATGTGAATGAGTGTATTTCTTATGTATTACTCTATAACAAATTGCCCCCAAACTTAGTAGTTTCAAACAACAAATACTTATTGTCTCACACTGTTGCTGTGGGTCAGAAATTTGGGAGCTAATTAGTTGGAAGGTCTCTGGCTTAAGATTTCTGATAAGGTTTCACTGGGGTTGCATTCATCGAAAGATCTGACTGGATTTGGAGGATTTATTTCTAAGGCGGTTCCCTCACTCAGTGGCGTTGAATGTTGGCTGGCAGCCTGGTTCTCAGTAAATGCTCCTTTCCACAGGACTATTTGAGCGCCCTCATGAAAAGGCAGCTAACTTCCCCCAGAGAGAATGATCCAAGAGAGAGCGAAGTGGAGGCTACCCTGCCTGTTATACAGTGCCTTGGTAGCCACATACCATCACTTCTGCCACATTGTATTGATCACACAAACTAACTCCCAAACAATGGGAGAAGGGTGGTATACAAGAATACCTGGGGATCATTGGGGCCATATTTAAGGCCAGCTCTCACACAGGAAGGAAGTCGAGGGATAGTGTAAAGTGCTAGGAAGAAAGTCTGGCATATAATGAGAACTCTGTGAAGGTTAGCTCTTATCAGCATCATTATGCCTTATACATATGAGCCTTCAGAAGGTGGTTTTCTTCAATTTTGGTCCGACTCCATGAATCTACTGAAATTCATAAAATTAAATTTGGGTCTTTGAAATGATCTTTAAATATCACTATGGGAAACAACTTTTAAAAGACCTGCAAAGGAAAAACAGTACTCTGTATTTTCATATAGAAAGTTATACTTTCTATAATACCAAAAAAAATTTCTACTTTATATTGGTTCTTTGCCTACTATTTTAGTGTGTTGCCATATTATATGCAGGGTGAGAATCAAATGTGTTGACCTTAGTTTCTCTGGGACACTTCATTATTTTGAAGAACTCATGTATTTCCTCAATATTCTCAAAGGTAAAATGTTGGTGTTTTAGCCTATGAAAGGCCCTTTATGATTTTTCTAATAAGTTTATAAAATTGAAGGAGATTCAGAAACCATTTGTTAAAAGATGAGCAAAATATTTCAATATTTCTTCGTAGAATCATAAAGTAGTCCTTGAGACCTGTAAGCTTAGAGTTCATCTTTTTTTTACAGCTATAAAGATTGAAGCCCAGAGAGGTTGAATGAGTTGCCCAGGACAATACATCTGTATACTTTGCAGTGGGGTCAGTTGAATCATGTTTGTGCAGAATGAGACCTTACATTTTTATACTGAGAAACTGAAATTGGAACAATTTTGGAATACTTATCTGAAATATTTTATAGCTTAAAGTTACCTTTTTGCTTCTAAATTAAAATAACTCTGGGAGTTTTCTTCTGATTTTTTTTTTTGTGTGTGCCAGGGATTGAACCCAGGGTTGTGCATGCTGAACATATGCTCCATTCTGAGCTGCAATCATAGCTCTTGAAATCTGTTCTTCATAATGAATCAGTCCTTTTAAGCCATAATAAGATATCAGTGATCATTACAAAAATTTTTATGTCCTCTTTTTAATAATTACATTCCTGTTATTTGTTAACCCTGAATATCATATACAATAAAAATAATAAACTATTTTTAAAAAGCTTTATTTTTTTAAAATGAGACACATAGCACAAAAATCTATATATTGGTTTTCAGATCTTACTATTTTTTTTCCCTTTTCAAACTGGCAGCCTTGGGAGAGGCAAGTGTTTGAGGAATGCCACCTGTTGGAGCTGGTATTGCCCTATCTTCTCTCCATTTCCTCCCATGCCTGGTTGTTTATTGTGTCACCCCTTTCTGTTTTCTCATTTTGGAATGGGATGAGGTTTGGGAGTAGTAGAGATATTACCATCCGGGTAAAAGCCAAATTTCCCAGAAAACTTGAAAAAAAGCATTTAGGTTTACAACTCAGTGGGTTCATTTACAAATGTGCTGATGTTTGTTATTTTCCAGTAAATTAATTTACAGTTTCTTCCCTCTTTATTAGTTCTCACAATACCTTCATGAAAATGCGTCTTATGTCCGCCCCCTTGAGGAAGGAATGCTTCATTTATTTGAAAGTATTACTGAGGATACTGTGACTGTCCTGGTAATTTTCTTGCTTGTTTTACTTCTGGAAATGGGAACTTCATTTTATCCATTTGCACTTTTAACTTTGAGATTATTTTTTCTTTTCCAGGAGACAACTGTGAAATTGAAAACATTTTCAGAGCACCTAACGTCCTATATATGTTTCCTTAGGAAGATTCTTCCTTACCAATTAAAAAGGTACTTCTGGAGGCCAGGGAACTGTGGGTGGAACCTGACTTGTGCTGAAATTAATGCAAAAGTAACATGTGCCTCTTGTGATCTGCTGGACTTTTCTGCACTGCAGCTGATTTGGACTTTTGTTAAGCAGGAAAACCATGCTTGAGTAGCGTAAAATTGTATTTAAGAAAACTGAATTGTAGTTATCAGCTACATTTTTATTTTCATTAGTTTTGTACTGTGATTGCTCTTATAACCACATGATGTTATGAGAAATATTTTCAGTCATTGTGAATGGCACATTTATTGAAAGAAATATTTCATATTGGGGGTTTGATTATCCCTTTGCTGTAAACATTGAGAAGGGAGTTATAATAGTTAACTTCTACATGGATCTATTATCTTTTGGTATTTTTGAGATGGTATTCTCTTGTTTTTATTATTGATGAAGTTCTAAATTGAAAACTTCACTCAAGCCCTCATAGGATGTGTCATTTAGGAACCTTTAATGGTCTACCTTAAATATTTCCGGGAAGGAAGAAAAAAATAATACATATAAGTGTGAATTTGATAATGCTGCTTAGAAATTTTTATTTTTTATGTAAAACTAATCTAAATTTTTGTCTAAAACCACCAAGATTTCTATTTCATCCTAAGATTTCACTTTCTTTAAACAAATGTTTTTTAAAATGAAAAATAGTACTTGAACATAAAAGAAATAAGAATATGCTTATTCTTTTTTTTTTGGTACTGGGGATTGAACTCAGGGACACTCAATCACTTAGCCACATCCCCATCCTTATTTTGTATTTTATTTAGAGACAGGTCTCACTGAGTTGCTAATCACCTCACTCTTGTTGAGGCTAGCTTTGAACTGGCAATCTTCCTTATTTAGCCTCCCAAGCTGCTGTGATTACAGGCGTCTGCCTGGCTAGAATATACTTATTCTTAGCAAAATAAGGTTTAGAAGGTGTCGATTAATTACTTACAGATAATGAAAATATAACATTTTACTATTTTAAAAAAATTAACATATGTTAAGAGATATTTTATTTCTTAATTATAACCCAACAAAGTATTTCAGTAATTAAATTCTATGATGTATTTGGGGGAATTTTAGGAATTAGGGGATTATGACTTAGATGAATAATTATGAATTATAATTTAATTCAGATCTTTACATGTTATATAGTTCATTACAGTTAAAATAGTTTTTGGAAATTAACTCTGGAAGTTAAACAATTAAAATCGAATATACCTTATTGATTTGGCTTGGGTTTAATAAGATTCTGTTTAAGAATCATTGCAAAAGTATTATGTGAAGTAAACATTTTAATTTTATCTTACTATATTATTTCATGATTACTTTTTTTGGGGGGGATACAGGGGTATTGAATGGGGTGGTGGTGGTGGTTAACCACTGATCCACTCCCCAGCCCTTTTTATTTTTTATTTTGAGACAGGGTCTCGCTAAGTTGCTTAGGTCCTTGCTAACTTGCTGAGGCTGGCTGTGAACTTTCGACCTTCCTGCCTCAGCCTCCTGAGCTGCTGGGATTACAGGTGTGCACCACCTTGTTGATGGCAAAGTGTATTTTTATGCATGCTAAGTAAATTTGATTTTGAAACTACTACATATATTAAAAAAGGTTTCTTGGTGAGACTCTCAGCTAGTGGCAGTGGCATTAGTAATGGTTCTTGTTTAATTCTCTTTAGGAATTCAGTATATGCAATATTTTTTTTCTCCTCCCTGTAATAAAGGATTTAAAATATTTAACATTTAAAAAATTCTAATTCTTTTATACTACTTTCAGGTTAGAAAGATGATAGGCATATGCCTTGATATTTTCTTTAAAAAATTTTTTTGATACTGGGAATTGAACCCAGGGGCTCTTAAGCACTAAACTACATCCTAATCCCTTTTTATTGGAGGCTGGCCTCAAACTTGTAGTCCTCCTGCCTTAGCCTCTTGAGTTGTTGGGATTACAAGCATGTGCCACGATGCCCAGCTAGGTTTTTTTCTCTTTAGTCCTCTGTTACTCCATTGGCATTCGCACCAAGCAATTTTGTGTATCATGGTGCATGAAAAGGAGCCATGTAAACATAAGGTCAAATTTCTCTTTCTACAAAAATCTTTATTTGGATATGATCATTAAGAGAACTTAGATGATTTCTAATAGCTAATTGAAAGTTGTTCAGGATGCTCATTTTTAAAAAATCTGCCCGTTCCTAGTTTAGAAGAAGAATGTGAATCTTCTCTTTGCACATCTGCATTAAAAGCCAGAAATCTAGAGCTGTCTCAGGACATGAAAAAGATGACAGCTGTGTTTGAGAAGTTGCAGACTTATGTCACTCTTCTCGCCTTGCCAAGTAAGTGTGTTTATTACTTATGGTTCAAACTGAAGGACTTAAAAGCACAATAACCTGGAAAGGGGAGATGATTTAGCTTGATAGAATAAGAGGAGACTAGGATCTAGAGTTAGAAAAACTGGAATTCAAATCCTCTGGCCTCCTGGACAAAACATTTTATCTCTGTGTGCCTCTGTGTTCCCATTTATAAAATGGAGGTAATGTTTGGATTATTAAGAATGTAAAATATTAGGCATTAAAGCATGCATTAAATATCATCCCCTTTTTGCTCTTCCTCTTTTTAATGGAGAAGAGCAAGTCATAAGAATTTGTAGCAGCTTTCCAACAGGTAGCACAGGGAAGTTTTAGTAGTAAAGATACCATTTGTTTCTCTTGGTCCTAATTTGAAAAACGCCTTTTTAGGTAATTTTAGTGAACTTTATTTTCAGTAATGTATTTCAGAATGCTATAAATTTCCTGGTAATCTGATTTTTTGTTTGTTTTTAAACAGCTTTCTTTCTGATATGTTATACATTTTACCCACTTAAAGTGTATAATTCAGTAGTTTTTAGTATATTCACAGACGTATGAACCATGAGTAGGTAATTTTAGATAACTTTCATTACCTCTTTAGCTTTCACCCTTATATTTTCCAATTCCTCATTTCCCTAGCTCTAAGCAATTACTGATCTGCTTTCTGTCCATAAATTTGCCTAATCTAGATACTTCATACTAATGCAATCATAGTATGTGGTCTTCAATGGAATTATATAATATGTGGTCTTTTGTGATTGTTTTCTTTCATTTAGCATAGTGTTTACAAGATTCATTCAAATTATAGCAGGCATTGGAACTTTATTCCTTTTTATTGCAGAATAACATTCCCTTGTATGGATGTACATATTTTATTTACCCATTCATTAGGTAATGGACATTTGAGTTGCTTTGGCTATTATGAATAATGATGCAATAGACATTCATGTGTGAGTTTTATGTGGTCATATCTTTTCATTTTGTTTGTGTGTATGCTGATAGGATGGCATTGTATCATATGATAACTATGTTTAACTATTTAAGGAATTGCTAGACTGTTTTCCAAAGTGCTTTACCAACAATTTTTGCATTCCTACCAACAATGTTTGAGAGTTCTATTCTCCACATTCTCCCTAACACTTATTATTATCTTTTTGAGTTTAGCCATCCTAGTGGGTGTGAAACAATAAGTCATCGTGGTTTTACTTTGTATTTCTGTGCTAATGATGTCAAGAATCTTTTCATGTGCTTATTGGTCATTTGTATGTTTTCTTTGGTGGAAGATCTATTTGGACCCTTTCCCTTTTGTAATTGGGTTGTCTTTTTACTATTGATTATAAGAGTTTTTTTAAATGTATATTCTAGATACAAGTTCTTTATTAAATGTATGATTTGCTACATTTGTCTTTTATTTTGTGAATTGTCTTTTCACTTTCCTGATAGTATCCTTTGAAGAGCAAAATTTTTTAATCTTGATGAAATCCTTATCTGATTTTTCTTTTGTTGCTCATGGTTTTGATGTCATATATAAGAATTGATTGTCAAATCTGAGGTTATAAAGACTTATATTCTAAGAGTTTTATGGTTTTAGCTCTTGCATTTAGGTTTATGATCCATTTTGAGTTAATTTTTATATGTAATGCAAAGTAAAGATCCAGTTTCGTCTTTTGCATGTTGTATCCAGTTGTCCCTCCTTCACTTATTGAAAAGATAATCCTTTTCCTGTTAAATGGTCTTGGTACCTTTATTGAGAATCAGTTGACCATAGATGTATGGGTTTATTTCTGGATTCTTGATTCTATTTCATTGTTCCTTATATGTCTCCTATGCCAGTACCACACTGTCTTGATGGTTGTTACTTTGTAGTAGGTTTTTGAGATCAGGAAGTGTGAGTCCTCCTGTTTTGTTTTTCTTTTTCAAAATTGTTCTGTTTTGCAGGATCCCTGATAATTCCATGTGAATTTTAGTATTGGCTTGTCAGTTTCTACAGTAAAGTCAGCTAGGATTCTGATGGGAATTGCATTAAATTTATGGATCAATTTGGAGAGTGGGTTGACTTGTATCCCCAAAAAAGATATGTGACGTTCTAACCCCAAGTATATATGTGTATGACTTTATTTGGAAATAGGGTTTGTAGGTATAATCAAATAAGATAAGGTAATACTGGAAGAGCCCAAATACAACGACTGGCATCCTTATAAGGGAAAGGAGATTTGGAGACAGAGACCTCAGGGAGAATGATGCATAAAGACAGAGGAGGGATTGTGGTTGCCCTACTACCAGCTGAAGAACACCTGGGGTCTGTGGAATCTGGAAGAGGCAAGAAAGCATTCTCCTAGAAGTTGTTGGTAATAGCATGGCCCTGCCAGCATTTTAAGTTTGGACTTCTGGCCTCCAGAACTTTGAGAAAATAGATGTCTCTTGTTTTAAGTCACCCATTTGTGGTATTTTGTAACAGTAGTCCTAGAAAACTTACAGGGAATATTGCCATCTTAACAGCATTAAGTCTTGTGATCCATGGACATGGCATGTTTTTCCATTTATATATATCTTCTTTAATTTCTTTAAACACCACTTTCTTGTTTTTAGAGCATAAGTTTTATACCTGGATGCTGCTTCTCAGAGGGTTCAGCCTTGCACATGCACACTGTCATCTGGGATGACAGTGGTTTTGGCAGGGCTCTCCTTCGCTGTCTCCTTCCTAATTATACCCTGGCTGATTACTCTTGTGTTTCCAGAATGCCTTGGGGCACAAATTGATAACAGGATGATCCAATTAAATTTGATCTTAAAGTTATGTGTGTAGTTACAGACCTAGCATATAACTAGCAGGTAGAGGTTTTGAGGTCAATGTTTGAAATTTGTTCTGATCCCAGGAGGGCTTTTCTTGATACTTCTAGTTTTCTCTGGTAAGCCAGCCTACAGTTTAGCTTAAATTTCTAGTGAACCTACAAGTTGCCCCTGTGCTTTTACCACAGGCTCCAGTTTTTGAGAGCCTTAGGCTTGAACTTCTCCACATACTGTCAGCTCCTTTGAAAAGAGGTTTAAGCTCTTATTTTCAGGACTGCTTCTCCCCAAGGCAAAAGTCTCTGAGCCATGGTTCTGGTGCTGGGGACAGTTGCTGCACTTCTCTCTGAGAGCTTGGTGGAAGTGTTAGAGCAGCAAACCAGGACTCCTTGGCCTGCCATTAAGTCTTCGTGGATCAGAAGACTTAATATTATTAAGATGGAACTTTGAAAATCCTGTTGCTGAGCAGGGGCAAGGGTGATGAGAGACCCAGTTCTCAGTGCCATGTTCAGCTGGAATCTTCATCTCTGGAGCAGGGGCTGGGCAGAAAGGGAACACTTCGCACCTCTTGGCTGCATTTGTCCAGAACTCAGCCTTAGCAACAGGTAGCTGGAGACACGATGAGCTCTCCGGCCCCTGAGCAGGAGTTAGAAGAATTGGAGTGCTGTGTGCTTGGCTGAACTTGAGGTTGAGATGGTGTTTCTTAACCTCCAGGAGCTGGTAAGGGAAGGGAAGCAATATGTCTTGTTTTAAATACCATGGACTCTTGCTATTCTTGCTGAGTTGTTACAAATTTTCTTGAGTGTTTCTTCATTTGTTATGTGTCCTTAGAACCATTTCCTGAAACTTTGAATAATTGCTTTTTTGTAGTCATCACCAGTTTTGTGGGGAGCCGATCCAGAGAGCCCCTCATGCTATTATGCCTGAAGTAGAACTCCATGATGTTTGAATAATAATGTTTTAGTGATATTCAGCAAAAAATAATGTGTGGGGAATGAAAAAAAACGAGAAACATGTTATGTAGTAACAAGATGAAAATTCACAGACTCTTAAGACATATTCCGGCTTAGAAAATTTAATTTTTGGTTCTTAAAAATGTTTGTGGACATGAGAAATCCAAACCAGTTAAAATGTTCCTGTGTTTATTTATCACCATTATGTATGAACATGTCTGTTAAGGTTTTTAAGGACCATTGTTTCCAACACATTACGGGTAATCTTTACACTGTTTCTTCTTCCAAATAGAGGGAGATGGTGGATAGGAAAATGCTTAAGTTTGTGATTTTGGTTTCCTAGGTACAGAACCAGATGGACTCCTTCGGACAAACTATAGTTCTGTCTTAACAAATGTTGGTGTTGCTCTGCATGGATTTCATGATGTCATGAAAGGTAAGCCTTGAAAAAGAACTTAAATAAGCTTAAAACCTTCATCCCACTTCTCAGATCTGTCTGAATGAGATTTAAACAAATACTGCCAAGGGTTAGAGATCCTAGATAAAAGGCTTAGCAGCATTTGGCTTACATAAAAGTGCACAGCTATTGCCTTCTGCTTTTCCCATCTGCTTCATTTCTGAAGGTAAACAAAGTGCTGAATAGAAATCCCTGTGCACTGTACATTAGCCAGAAAGACATTACCCCTACTAAATGCAGGTAGATGGATTTTACCAAACAAGACATGCTATTTCAGAGGCATTTAACAAAGTATTTTACGCTTGTTAGAGCCCAAGCATGAAAGAATTGAAAAAACTAAGGTTAAAGTTCAAGAAAGAATACATCTGTGCATTTTGATGTTTAAAATGCCTAATTCCTGTCTCATTCAGCATAGCTTTAAGAAATGAAGATGTTTTTAAACCTTGGTCAATTTATTTCTTTTGTGTTCTTAAGAATATACTATGTTGGTAGGCAGAGTGTAACTTTTTAAAGTATTTCATATGATTCTTTGTATGTGATTTTAAGACTTGACCAATCAGTAGTTCTGTGTTGCTTCTAGATTTCTTTACTCCTTTCTTTTCCTTTTAGAAACTTGGGGTCGGGGAAGGAGAACAAGCAGGAGGGATTATTAAGTACTATTAGAAGTAACCCAGGTGCCCAAATGATTTATTGTGATGTTTAGTTAACAATTAGTAACTCCTTTCACAAACAGTAATTTTAAAAACTTAAAGCTATTGTATATAGCATGTGTAAGAGGGATATGCTTGGTACCCTCTTACAGATTGTTAAACATCTATGGCACTGAGATTCATTCTTCATCCCAGCAGCATTACCAAGCAGCATTTTGCCATCATCTAGAGAATGGGACTTCCTTGGGAACTTTGAAAGTCAGTGTATCTCTAGAGGTATCCCCTAGTTTCAGGAATCATTGCTTGATTGATCATTGGTAGTTTCGGTGGCACTTCACAGTAGTCAATCCTAAACTTGCAGAACTTAATCTGATCTGTAGAAAACATAATAAACAGGTACTGTTTTTTCCTATGCAAATTTTGGTTTGAGGAGCTGGGACTTAGCTTTAGTGGTCATTCCAGAACTTTTTTTTTTTTTTGGTACCCTGGTTTGAACCCAGGATTGAATAACCAACGTGTACCACATCCCCAGCCTGTTTTTTTTTTTTTTTAATGTTTTATTTTGAGACAGGTTATCACTAAGTCTTTAGGGCCTCATTAAGTTGCTGAAGCTGGCTTTGAATTCATGATCCCCCTGCTTCAGCCTCCTGAGTTAGTGGGATTACAGGCCCACACCATTGTGCCTGGCTCCAGAACTTTTCTTTAAACTGAGTTCTAGGCCTTTGAAACCACAGGTACCTCTATGACTCCAGGTTTCTTGGTTTTTAAATTTCCAAAGGAATATTATCATTTGTTCCTGCTAGCAGTTTCTTCAGAATTTCTAAATAGGAGATACTAGAGCAGTGGATGATAGCTGCCTAATTGAAAGGGATCTTAACATTTCATTTACATAAAAAAATCTTGACTTTTCTTATGTTGCTATTTTAATTTATCAACCAACAAAGTTCTCTAATACTTTTGTTCATACCTTATATAAGATAGAGAAGATGCCAAGTATCAAAGTGTGCTACTATTATTGTTTGATGTGAGCTGATGGAAAATATGGGATGGTCAGAAACCTCCTTATTCCTTTATGTCACATGTGTTTCTTTCCTTGAAGATGAACATAATATAAAGAAAGAATGTTGGGAAACTTGAATGTTGACAAGTAGGTTTAGAGCCATGTTGCTAGATTCACAGTTCAAATCTGTTTTCATATCTAGTTTGGAAGACTGTTGCATATCTTTCATGAAATCTGAGACCATTAACAGAAGAATCTTTATAAGAGAACTCTTATTTCCAACTTCTGCCCTTCCTGCTTTCCCCCAAATTATTGCTTAATCAAATTTGGAAGTAAGAGGGGAAGATGAGGAGGTGGGTTAATAGATTGTTCTCAGTATAAAAACAAAGATAGGGAGGGAGTTATAAAAGTGTTTATCTTACATAGAATTAAAATGGGAATAAACTAATTTTTTTCATAAAATAAGCAATTTACTCTTAAATGATTCATTTATTCATAAAATAAATCAATTTTCACAATTTTTATTACCAATCAAAAATGTTTTCACCACAAAGAATTATAGGAACTAATTTTTAACAAGTGACATTCTATATATATATATATATATATTTTTTTTTTTTTTTTTAAAGAGAGAGTGAGAGAGGGGGACAGAGAGAGAGAGAGAGAGAGAGAATTTTAACATTTATTTATTTTTTCTTAGTTCTCGGCGGACACAACATCTTTGTTGGTATGTGGTGCTGAGGATCGAACCCGGGCCGCACGCATGCTAGGCGAGCGCGCTACTGCTTGAGCCACATCCCCAGCCCCTATATATATATATTTTTTAAAACAGAAGCTTTTAATTTTTTTTGAAAGGAGAGAGAGAGAGAGAGAGAGAGAGAGAGAGAGAGAGAGAGAGAATTTTTTTAATATTTATTATTTTTTAGTTCTCGGCGGACACAACATCTTTGTTGGTATGTGGTGCTGAGGATTGAACCCGGGCTGCACGCATGCCAGGCGAGCGTGCTACCGCTTGAGCCACATCCCCAGCCCACAAGTGACATTCTATATGAGAATGATTTGATTTTTTGGTCTCAGAGACATCCAAAGCAAGTAGATTCATAGAAAACATAAGAGGAAAAAATAAATACATGGTCTTGGTCATGTGATTCCTTTGTACTTTTTGGAGCTAAAATTTAACATCAAGGGACACCCTAAATGGCTAAAATATTTGGATCAAACAATGAGTAAACAATCGGATTGGGAGAATTATAGTCAAACTCCAATAGCATTGTTTAGTATTGTACCTCTTTCATAAGTATCTCAAACTATCTATAACTATAAAGGTCTAATAAAAGAAAAGTACCTCAATTACCTATTAACAAACCAAGATTGCCTGCTAACCAACTTGTATTATAACATTGTATACTTCCAGAAAAATATTGAATAAAACTGTGTGTAACAAGAAAATGTCTGTTTAGGTGTTAGCATATTCAGTATACAAATAAATTTCACTATTTTAACTGAATTCTTCTGTACTTGGAAACCTTACAAAATATATAGAGACTATCATTTATTTTAAAAAATATGGACTGGGGTTGTAGCTCAGTGGTAGAGCGCTTGCCTAGCATGTTGAGGCTCTGGGTTTGATTCTCAGCACCATGTATAAATAAATAAAGGTCCATTGACAACTAAAAAAGTATTTAAAAAATATATTTATTGAACATAATAGTAATGTACCTATTGGTTAGTTCCCTTACTGTAACAACTTTCATATAGTAAGTAAGATGTTAATAAGAAGGAAACGGACTGAAGTGTATACAGAGACTATTAAGAAGTTTTCTCAAAACTGAAACTATACTAAAAGATGAAACTATACTTAAAGATGTATATAGGTATGTAGACTGTATAAATAATACATATTTATTGATTAAACAGTTCCTTAGTTTTAAAATTTTAGTGAAAATAATCTTTCATAGAATATAGTAATTTTGTATGAAAATATGAAAGTATTAGGTTAAGTCTTTAATACCATTTCTTTCCAAATAGTCTCATTTCTTTTTTTAATTATGCATAATGTAAAATCAACTAAATTTTTGATTTTGAATAAATGAAATTCTTTGCGTACATAGTTTCTATAACAGTAAATTTTCGTGTTTTATGGTTTATTTTTAGCTTTGAGGTAATGATAGTGTTCTTTGAAGAAGTCTAAGAAATTCAGTGAAAACTGTATTGTAAATATTTATTACTTAAAAATGTAATCACCCTTCATTATAAATCAATGTTGTCATAATAATCCTCCCATTTCCCCTTATTTCCAGGGCAAAATCATTATATATTTCAGAGACCCAGAAAAACTCCAAAACTTATCTCTTTGACCAGTCTTACTGCAATTTCTCTTAGCCTTTTTCTGTACTTTTTAGCCACAGACCTTTGTTGTAATATTATTGGACTGGAAGTAATAGCACATGAAGCAGACATTGGAGTATCCAATCCTTATTTGGCTGTGCAGGCATTTCTTATTGCTAGTGTGTGTATCAGCAAATTACCTAAGGCCCAGTATGGATTATGGGACATCATGCCTATGTTGGCTGTTCTAGCCTCAGGGTTGCTTATATAATTATAAGATAATTTCTTGTTAGTGCCTGTTAGACTTTCAAAACAGTGGTTTCTAAGTGGTAAATCCTGGTCAGGATCATTTGCCCAATGCTAGAATAAGGCTAGTCCTCAAATTATTAACAATCAGACTGACCGGCTGGTGACTGTAGTCAAGACAGCCAAAGTGGTGTTAAGAAACACTTATTTCTCCCTTCTTTCTCCTGAATTTGTGGCCTACTTGATAATATTCAGCACAATCATGATACTTGGGACCATTCTTTGTCAAACTTACTTTATAAATTTGTAAGAGTAGTGAGTGGGCTGGTTATCTATATGTGAACTTGTGTATAGATAGTAATGAGTTTTCATTTGATTGCTTTTATAGATATTTCTAAACATTATAGTCAAAAAGCTACAATAGAGCATGAACTTCCAACAGCAACACAGAAGCTGATAACAACGAATGACTGTATCCTGTCATCAGTAGTGGCATTAACAAATGGAGCAGGAAAGGTAATTATTTTCTGGCTTATGTTGACAATTATAAATTTTTTTTAATTACATAGGAAAATTTACCTGTAAAAATTTAAACTTTTTTTTTTTGTAAAATATAGTTGTTCCTTTTTCCTTCTCCCTCCCCCATATTTATTTAAAAACATTTTCAGCTTTCTTCAGGTTGAATTATCTACTCAATGTTTAAAATAATATGGCAGTGATTGTTTGGTATTTGTGGTGAGTGAGTAGATTACTGGTCATGTCAATGCAAGGTTGAATGATTTGAAGATTCTGCATAGTCTCAATATAGGTTCTTCAGGAGTCTGTTACATAAAGCAATGGAAACATTCAGAGAAAGCAAAAAAGTCACCCAATACAACCTTTATTAATATTTGGCTTTTTTTTTTTTCCCCTCGTACTACAACCACCCCTTGGTACTAGGTATTTACCACTGAGCCCCAGCTCAAGCCCATTTTATTTTTTATTTTGAGATAGGGTCTTCTCTCATAGTATTTGGTAACAGTTGTGACAGTGGTGCTTTTGTATCTTAAAAATTCCTTTGAAGCAGCTTCAATATGTATCTTTCATTGAACCCTTAATATTAGGTTATGATTGTTTGTGTCATTAAGTACTTAATTATTATTATAAATTGCAGTTTCTTTAAAAATCTTATGATTGTGGATATTGTAATTTCTTCAGAATTCATATTTTCAGAGTCATGCTGTCATCAATATCTTTGACAAAATGTCTTGGAGTAAGGCCCCCAACCAGCATGGGCAGCTGAACTAAGGTCGCTTGTGTGAATTTGTGGTGGAGCAAATTAAAACATAGACACAGTTTACCTTTACACAAGCTTCAGGACGGCTTCCCCAGGCTCTCGGCCTTAGGCTCCCCAAAAGGGAGAGCAAGAGAAAGTCATGAGAGGCTGATGAGAGAGAGAGAGAGAGCACGTTTGGAACTCAGCTTTTATTGTGGGGGGGCACTGATCTTAGAAAGTTCTATCCATAAAAGGGCAGAAGGGGTAGGATTACAAGGGAGCAGGTGAGTGTAACAACCTCAGGGGTACGCCTACACCTGACGACCTGCCTTGCTATCCGAACTGGGTCAATGCCCAATCACCTTGAATATAGAGATTGGTCAAAGCCTCCTGCTTCAGGACTTGAAGGTGTAGTTTTTCAGGGTGGCTCTCCACATTGGAGACCTTACCATGTATATAAAACCAAAAGACTATTCAGAACTAACTTAGCCCATTTATTTCAGCAGCTCAACATAATTTCTAAAGGAAGTTCTCATCTCTATATCTGTATTTATACATCATTGTTTTTTTCTGACAGGTTGATCCTAATAATAAGAGATTTTTCTTGAAGTGGTTTAAATCAATCCAAAATGATTGTAGGTCATGTTAGACATTCAGTGTCACTTTTCCTGAATTTCGACTGAAGCTTAGGGCGATAATTAAGAAGTGTTATCTTTAGGTTCAGTCAATTCACATGTTTGTGCCAAAGATTCCTGAGCCATAGGACCATCCCTACTGCTTTCTTTTATCTCCTTCATTTTACAGCATGCCAGAAGCTTACTGAGGACAACTTTGATTGAATTAAAAATTCTGGAAAAAGTTGAGATTTTATAGGCATCTCTGCATTTGTTGTCTTTTATAAAAACACTGAAATATTAAATACCTGCATATTTCACAGTTTATTTTAACTTTGCTCTTCCTGAAACCTTAAAATGTTGTTTCAGGTGAAAGTATGTATCTGATCTTTGCTCTAGAGTTTTTATAAATGTTTTTTAACCATTACTATTTGAACGGGTGTTAGTTGGTGAAATCCTAATAATAAGCAAATATGGTTTGATTAAACTAAATTTTATAGTTTGTAATAATAAACACAATAGGAAGGAATAGCATATATATATTAAAGAAAGTTTGGAAAATGGAAAAATATTAGAAGAAAGAAAATTTACCTTACGGTATACTAACATGACTTAAATTTAGGTGTTGGGGTGTGTCCCTGCATTCACAGGGAATATAGCTCAAGATTTCTGGAGGCTGGGGGTGTAGCTCAGTGGTAGAGCACTTGCCTGGTGTATGTGAGGCAGTGGGTTTGATCCTCAGGACCACATAAAAATGAATAAGATGAAGGTATTATGTCCATCTACAATTAAAAATATTGGAATACCCATTTATTTGACATAACAAAATATTAATGAAAAATATACCCTCAGACAATAGTGATTAATTGCTTAATTTTAGAGTAGGTTTTTTGGTAGGGAGGTGGTTATTGGAGATTGAACTCAGGGGCATTCAACCCTGAGCCACATCCCCACCCCTATTTGTATTTTTTTAGAGACAGGGTCTCACTGAGTTGCTAAGTGCCTCATGGATGGTGAGACTGGCTTTGAACTCATGATATTCCTGCCTTACCCTCCTGTACCCCTGGAATTCCAGGTGTGAGTCACCATGCCTGACTTAGAGTAGTTTTTAACCAAGGTAATATACTCTATTCACAAGCCATTTTTTTCAGATTAATCAAGACAGGGTATTCTTTAATGTCTCCAAGACTGATTTTTCTGGCTAGGACAGTTAGCCAGATGTTTTTATTTGTAATACCATTTCATACAGCACTGTAGATTCAATCATGGCTCAGCAAAATTAAAGTTATGGCTCTTTGAGGCTGTTTATATAGATTTAACAATTTGTTGGATCTGTAAATGATAAGAATCTACTGGATTTTTACTCTTTCTTCTTTTATAATTTATAAATTGAGATTTACAAATTAAATTTAGGTAGAGAGTACATATTCAAGGTGCTATATCTTGTCTTCTGTAAGAATGTGAAATATTTAGTTAAAATGCAAATGAAATGAATAAACCCAAATGTGGATATTTTGAAATCAGTGTAGAAATTACTGAGATAAACAGCTCATAAATGTCACCTACAGAATACATCAGAATGAGTCTTGGTTTTCAATAAGAATAGAAATTATCTAGAATAGGACATGTCAGAAGTCAGTTCTGAATATTTGTAGCTATATTCTCTTTATTATCTATCATTGTCCAGGAGTTGTTCTCACAATAAATAAATATGGGCTGCCGAGCAGGTTTTGGAATTTCATTTCCATTCTCAGCATCTTTAAACTGCTCTGAAAGCTATTAGTTATAAATTCTAGATTATTGTTGGAAAACAAAATTTATCTTCTTGTCACACTTTGTTTAGATTGCATCTTTCTTCAGCAACAATGTGGACTACTTCATTGCTTCACTGAGCTACGGGCCTAAGGCGTCAAATAGATTCATTAGTCCTCTTTCAGCGGAATGTATGCTACAGTACAAGAAAAAAGCTGCTGCCTATATGAAGGCTTTGAGAAAGGTTTGTGAGCTGCTTTTAACATTTAAATGAAGGAAAATATTAGGAATCATTTCAGAGAATGGTCGTAGATTTTTTCTACAGTCCATATTATTTAGATCTTTTTTTTTTTTTTTTTTTTTTTTGTACTGGGAATTTAACCAGGGGTGCCTGATGTTGGCCTCCTGCCACAGCCTCCCGAGTTGCTGAAATTATAGGCATGCACCACTACACCTGGCTATATTATTTAAATTTTACAAAATTTTGGGGTGTTACGTGGTTGGTGGTGTTAGAATAGATCTTTGAAGAAAAGGTGGCAGAGACCCAAACCTTACTTGGTAAGCACAGGTCATGTTGGACTTGTGTCCCTAGTGCCAGCTAGAATGCCTAGAGTGAGGTAACCTGGCAAGCAATAAATACCAGATGTCAAAAGTCTATCTTAAACTTGTAGAATCAGAGAAAAATTAAATGTTTATAATTTTTTCTAAGTAGTGATGATACATTGTCATTTCCAAAAAAAAAAAAATTGGAAGATATAGTATTATGTTAAGAAGAAAATTATGATCTCCCCAAATCCACCACACAAATATAGCTAGTTACTCTTCACTTTGTTAGAATATACCTCTGTGTAAAAAAAAAAAAAATTAACATGGATGCACACATGGATGTATGTACCCACATGTGCTATAAATAGCAAAGTGTATCTAGCTGCATCTGCTGTTTTAGAATTTTTTTCTCTTACTATATTGTGAATATGTTCATATGTACATCAAAAATAGATATCTGTAATGTAAATTACTATCATCATTTTAACACCTGTGTAATATTTCAGTCATTAATGTAATAATTTGACCATTTTATTGCATATGAATATGTAGGTTATAGCCTATTTTTCACTGTTATGTGCAGTGCTGCAATGGGTTCTTGTATGTGCAACTTTGCATTTATTATTTTCTCTGTTTCTTTAAAATTTTTATTTTCCTTTTATTTAAAAAAAATTTTAATACAGTGCTGGGGGTTGAACCCAGTTTCTTGCCATGGTAGGCAAGTGCTCGACCACTGAACTGTCTTTAATATTTAATTACAAAATAGACAAATACATTCTTATATTAAATTAGAACATTACAGGTAATATCCCTAATTCCAGTTTCTATCCAGAAGCACCTTTATATATCAGTTTGGTGTGTAACAATATATAGAATTCTTTCTTTTTATTAGTTCCTTCTTTTTAAACATAATGCAAAATTTGTTGTGCATTTAAAATATATTTTAGCCATTTATGTCATTATATGTGATGCCTGCTACATTCCTTTTGAATACAGTATAGAATTTTATAAGATGAATATTCCATGGTTCATTAAGTTTCCCTTAATTGGCAGGCATTAAGGTTGATTCTAATTATTTTTATTGTCTCAGTAATACTGCAGTGGCTAGCCTTTTAAGTATCTCCTTGGACACATGTGTGGAATACTGAATGTTTTGAGCCATGTGGTTTGCACATTTTAAGTTTTAATGGTTACTGCCAAATTTCCCTTCAGTGTTGATACTCTGTATAATGTATAAGTCAATCTCTCTCCCCATATTTATCTAATTGTTTTAGTTATATCTTTATGATTGATTCTCCAAAGTGGAATTGCTGATTGAAAGTTTGTTAATGTTTCAAATTTTGGCACCTTTCTTAGACTATACTTCAGGAAAGTTATTTATTTACAGCTTATAGTCATGTGAATTTAACCCATACAATTAATATCTATCAATCTCAGAGGAAGGGTTTCTTACTGTTATTTTGATTTGTGTATCTTTGCTTATTTATGAAGTTGAATGTCCTCTCATAATTGTCATTTGTATTTATTCTGTAAATTCTCTGTCCAAGCTTTTTACACATTTAAAAAAATATATTTTTAACTAAGGTTGAAAGAACTTCTTTATGTTAAGAATTTGGGTTGAGAAGTCTATAGCCCAGTAGAAGAACACATGCTTTACATGCTAGTGCAAGGCCCTGCTTTCAACTCCCAGTACCACCCTCCACCTAAATAAATGAATGAATGAATGAATGAATGAATGAATGAATGAATGTTAATATCAGATCTTTTTGGTGGTCATTCTCAGTTAGGGTACTTTGCAAAAGTTATGGAAATATTCTCCCAATTTTTTTGTCATCTAAATTTTTAGATCTTTCATCTAGAATTTATTCTGGTACAAGATGTGAAAAAGATCTTAGTTCTTTTTCTAGATAATTACATGGTGTCCTTGCACCATTTATGTAGTTCTTTATCCATTGAACTAGAAATGTAGTGTTTGTCACATAGTAGATTTTTATGTATGCTTTTGTCTGTCTCTGGATTTTCTGTTCTGTTGTTGATCTGTATTTTGGTGCAAGTCCATATAGTGTAAGTTAGTGTATCTTATAGTTGGTATAAGATACACTAACTTACACTATTCATTATTGTCTTTTTTAAATACAAATGTATTCTTTTCACATGCATTGAAGGAAATAATCTATGTTGTTGTACATCTGAACTTATTATCATACCCTATTATCCAGCATTCTTATTTGTGCATGTAGGATCCAGGGGGAAGATGATGCAATATTTTTCTTTTAATTTTTATTTATTTATTTATTTATTTATTCTTATGGTGCTTTTCCCATAGCCCCTCTTGGAGTCTGTGCCTTATGAGGAAGCACTGGCAAACCGCCGGGTCCTTCTCAGCTCTACTGAAAGTCGAGAAGGCCTTGCACAACAGGTATGGCACCTGGAAAATGATGGAAATTGTTAAAGAGCAGAAATGCTAGATCCTCTGGAGAAGGTTTTTAAGGCATATAGGGTGCTGACTGATTCAAAAAAACTACATTAGTAAACATTTAATCTATAAAATTTTCTATACATACTAAAAAGGGCCATAGGTATAATTTGTTGAATAATCTGTTGATATTCTAAAAAAGTCTTCTTAGTTCAGTTGGTGTTTCATTTGGCACTAGAATGATATTAACATACTTTGGCCATGATGATTAATTCTTAAGGTGCTAGATTTAAGTGTGTGAAATACTAAGGTAACAATGGGGTGGGGGGGCCTGGAGACTCAGTAAATTATTTTCATTTCTTCACTGAGCAAGAATGGGAAATTTCTAGTATTTAGTTGGTCAGTTGAATTTGGGGGCAAGTGGGAATGAGAGGTACTATATCTTTCAGAAACTGGTACAAACTGAAATCAGTATAGCTATTTTCAAAGATTTATTCACGTCAGCAGCTGGCTTTTAGTTCTGGAAAAACTTGGTTTTAAAGAGAGTACAAATAAATTTACCAAGACAACATTTTGTCAATCCTGACCTTACTTTAATAAGAAACACATATCACTTATCGCTTCAACATTAATGTGTTAAGGTATTAGGACTAAAAATTTCATCCACAAAGTGATTTTTAATAAAGTTTCCGTAGCTATAAAACCAATGTGATACTGCAATCTGTACACGTGGGAAAAAAAAGAATTCATACCTCACTTGAATCAAATGTATGATATGTCAAGATCATTGTAATGTTTTGAGCAACTAATTAAAAAAAGTTAAAAAAATAATAAAAAACAAAGTTCCTCAGACACAGTAAAATGTAGAATACCTTAAAAATTAATTTTGGGTTTTTTCCTTTTTTTTAATGTAAGGAAAGTAAGACTCAAAAGAAATTAAGTAAATATTAACCAGAATAGCTATATAAAAGTGGCAGAACTCCCTCACCTCAGAGCTCATGTTTTTCCCACTGTACCTTCGACCAGCTATGGGCTGGTCTGATAAACACTCTAGTCTTCCCTTCTTGCCTCTCTAAAGTGAGGAGAACACGTGCCTTTTAGGGTCTTGTAAGCATGCTTTGAGCCAGTGGGAGGCAGTGTGATATAGGAAAAAGAAGCCAACTTCTCAAACAGGCATATGGGGCCCCAAATTCTGGCTCTTCCTTTTCTAGCCTAGCAGATGGTCTAACTGCTGGGAGCCTTAGTTCTCCTCTTTGATAAATCAGAATTGTTGGGCTGTTGAAGGCTTCAGTGGGATAAGAGGAAGAAAGTACCACAAATGGTGTCTGGTACATGGAAATTGCTCAATTGTGATAGTTGGTAAAGCATATGTATTCACTATAAGATCACTTTTATTTTTAGGTAATTCTCAAGTTTTTATTTGCCCTAACAGGTATATCTTAGCTTCTTATTATAGTGTGACATACTTAGAGAAAAACATACAAATTGCTAGTGCACATCCCAGTGAATTTTTATAAGTTAAATACACTGCACCTAGATTTAAAAGTGATGTGTGTGTGTGTGTGTGTGTGTGTGTGTGTGTGTGTGTGTGTGTGAGTGTGAGAGAGAGAGAGAGATTTCTCTGTGTAAGGTATGCCTTGGAAAAAAAAAATCATAATTCCTGAAGCCTTACTCATGCCCTTTTCTAGTTACTACTCTCCTCTTTCCCAAAGAAAATAATCATCCTTTATTCTAATACCATAGATTGGTTTTATTGCATGATATGGAACTGTTTATTAAATGATTTTATACTGTATATACTCTTTCAGTCCTGACTTTTTTCATTTAGCATTATATGAATGAAAGTTCAAATTGTTCTACAAATACTTTTGTATTTTCTGTCTTGCATTGTAGTCAAATAGATGGTTTAAATTGCTTTTTCTTGATAATTAGTGATATTGAGCACCTTCTTCTATGTTTATGGTCTTGATCCAGTGCCTGTCCAAGTCTTTTGTTGTTGGTGGTATTATTTTTGCCTTTTTTACTATTAGTTATCTATCTTTTTCTTATTGATTTGTAAAAATTCTTCATATGTTCTGGGTATTATATAAAATATATCTGTTGGATAAAGAATTTTTTATATGTTCTAGGTTAAACATTTACACATTCTTCTATTCTTTGGCTTTCCTTTCACTCTCTACATCAAGATCAAGTCTTTTGATGAATAGAGATCTTTTTTTATTGTGCATTAGTTCTGTTTCTCATTTTATGGTTGTGCTTTTTGTATCCTATTTAATAATCTCTCCCCATTCCAGTGTCAGATTTTATTTTTTTTAACCTCTGTGAGGTAGTTTTGCTTTATATTGTGTATTTTATTTATTTATTTTTGTCACTAAGTTTTGTCTGCATTATTCTCTAAGATGCAAAACTCTGTGTGACTTTTCAAGGTTCAACAGAGTTTGGAAAAGATTTCTAAACTGGAACAGGAAAAAGAACATTGGATGTTGGAAGCACAGTTGGCCAAAATCAAGCTAGAGAAAGAAAACCAGCGGATCGCAGATAAGCTGAAGAGTACAGGTGGCGGCCAGTTTGTTGGGCCAGCCCAAGAAAATGCTGCCATGTTGAATGCTACTGGCCAAGGTGAAGCTGTAGCCAAGGCTGTGTTGGAGCCTGTTCAGAGCACCAGTCTGGTAAGTGTCTTTGTAGTTGCCTGCTTAAATGCTAGTTGGTATCTGTTTATCCTTGGTTTAAAACCATTGTCTTGATTCACTCCAGTTGCTACAACAAAATAACATAAGCAGGATGCTTATAAACAATAGTTTATTTCTCACAGTCCTAGAGGCTGGGAATTCCCAAGATCAAGGCACCACAGATTTGGTATCTGGTGGGTGTGTTTCCTAGTTCATATGTGATCATCTGTTACTGTGTTCTCACATGTGGAGGGCAAACAGGTTGTCTGAATCTCTTTTGCAAGGGTACTGATTCCATCAGGTCACCTCCCAAGGTTTGTATCTGTTAATATCATCACCTCAGGGCTTATGATTTCAACATAAGAATTTTGGGGAGACACATTCAGACTATCACAACTATCTAAATTACATGTCATTCTATAACAGGAATGATACATATGCTATAGGAAAAAAATGCAGGTTAGTAAGCAGGATGCCTCCTTGATAAGGCAACTCCATTAAATTCCTTGTGATTTTACATGAGCCCTTATGATGAGAACTGTGTTCCTGAAAGAGATAAAGGAAGTCAAATTTAAGATGATTTTGTTTTTCCATAAAAACACTTGAAATATGTGATTATGTTTCTAAGGACCAAATGCCTAACTATTTTAATAGAAATGACCACTAATACAATTTTTAACCAATTACATGGTACACCTAAGAGTATAAAGCTCTGTAACATACATATAACATAGAAACCCATCAGGCTAATTCTTTTAAGGCAGTACGTTGACAAAGTATCTTACTTTATATTCTGGCCTTTTTTATTTTTTATTTTTTAATTTGTTTTAATTAATTACACATGATAGTATAATGATCTTGACATATCATACATATGAATCAAATGGAGTATAATTTCTCATTTTTCTGAGTGTACAGGTTGCAGAATCACATTGGTCATGCATATATACATACAGCAATAATGATGTCTATTTTATTCTGATGTCCTTCCTTTCCCCCCTTCTCCCCCATCACTTTTCTCTACCCAATCTAATGTGACACCCTTCTTTTTTTTTTCTTTTTCCTCACTTCATCATACATGTATTCTGTATAATGATGAGGGTCTCCTTCCATCTTCCGTGCAATTCCCCTTCTCCTCCCTTTCCCTCCCACCTCTCTTCCCTATCTAGAGGTAATCTTCTCATGCTCTTCCTCCCTACCCCATTTTGAGTCACCCCCCTTATATCAGAGAAAACAGTCGGCATTTGTTTCTTAGGGATTGGCTAACTTCACTTAGCATAATGTGCTCTAATGCCATCCATTTCCCTGCAAATGCCATGATCTTGTTATTTTTTAGTGCTGAATAATATTCCATTGTGTATATATGCCACATTTTTTTTTTAATCTATTCATCCATTGAAGGGCACTTAGATTGGTTCCACAGTCTGTCTATTGTGAATTGTGCTGCTATAAACATTGATGGGGGTGTGTCCCTGTGGTATGCTGTTTTTAGGTCTTTTGGGTATAGACCGAGAAGAGGAATAGTTTGGGTCAAATGGTGGTTCCATTCCCAGCTTTCCAAGGAATCTCCATACTGCTTTCCAAATTGGCTGCACCAGCAATGTATGAGTGTACCCCCCCCCCCCCCCCCCCGCATTCTCGCCATTACTTGTTGTTTGACTTCATAATGGCTGCCATTCTTACTGGAGTGAGATGATCTTAGAGTAGTTTTAATTTGCATTTCTCTGATTGTTAGAGATGGTGACCATTTTTTCGTGTTTGTTCATTGATTGTATATCCTTTTCTGAGAAGTGTCTGTTCAGGTCCTTGGCCCATTTGTTGATTGGGTTATTTGTTTTTTTTGTTGTTGTTGTTATTTAACTTTTTGAGTTTTTTGTATACCTTAGAGATTAGAGGGGTAAAAATTTGTTCCCAGGATGTAGGCTCCCTATTCACCTCACATATTATTTCTCTTGCTGAGAAAAAACTTTTTAGTTTGAATTCATCCCATTTGTTGATTCTTGGTTTTAACTCTTGTGCTATAGGTGTCTTATTAAGGAATTTGGGGCCTGACCCCACGTGATGGAGATTAGGGCCAACTTTTTATTTTATTAGATGCAGAATCTCTGGTTTGATTCCTAGATCCTTGATCCATTTTGAGTTAACTTTTGTGCATGGTGAGAGAAAGGGATTCAATTTCATTTTGTTGCATATGGATTTACAGTTTTCCCAGCACCATTTGTTGAAGATGCTATCCTTTCTCCATTGTATGCTTTTAGCACTTTTGTCTAATATAAGGTAGTTGTAATTTTGTGGGTTGGTCTCTGTGTCCTCTATTCTGTACCATTGGTCTACCATCCTGTTTTGGTGCCAGTACCATGCTGTTTTTGTTACTATTGTTCTGTAGTATAGTTTAAGATCTGTACAGTGATACCACCTGTTTCACTCTTCCTGCTTAGAATTGCTTTAGCTATTCTGTGTCTCTTATTTTTCCAGATGAATTCATAATTGTTTTTTCTATTTCTGCGAGGAATGCCATTGGGATTTTGATTGGAATCGAATTGAATCTGTAAAGTGCTTTTGGTAATATGGCCATTTTAATATTAATTCTGTCTGGCCTTATTTTTAACTACATTGAAAGTGAAGATGAAGAAATATCTCTTATCGACTTTACAGAATTGAAACTTTCTTTTTACAAAGTTTTCTAATATCCTAAAAAAAATTAGGAAAATCTAGAAAAGGAGAAATCAGAAAGGAAAAAAAAATGCCTATATAATCAAATAGTCCCTTCAGGTATGTTTTCCCCAGCCTTTCTTGAGGAGCTTAGGAGAGTCCCTCTGATTTTAAAAGACCCTGCCCTCTGGCTGTGCTTTTCTACTGTTCTACCCCTGTGGCTCTTGATGCTACTGAAAAGCAAGATGGTCCTCAGATTCACCTGCACCTGGTTCACCCAGTGGACCTGATGGTGAAATGTAGAAGGCAGCTTTTATTTCCAAGATGTATGCAGACCTTATCTCATCTTCACCATGCCAGAACTTTAGATATTATTAGTTTTCCTAGGTGTGGTTATGGTATTATGCAGATATTAGGAACGTATCTTCATTATTTGAAGATAAATGTCAGAGTAGTTAGGGCAAGGTATTATAATGTCTGTAACTTACTTTCAAATTGTTCAGAAAAAAAAATATCCTTACAGAGCTATTGAATTTAGATGGTAGACCTTTTGTTTTTTCCTCCCAACTTTTCTGTAAAATTTTTAAAATTTTTCATACCAAAATATAGAAGAGGAAGAAAGAATTACATTTTTAGAAAAGCAAAATAATAATAATAATAATAATAATAATAGTGAAATGTCCTGGAATTTTGCCCTGAATGGTCTCCAGGGCCACAGGTCCTGTGGTGCTCTGCTGATTGTCACAGTCATAAGTCCTACATGCTGCCTCGATAGGGGAAGGCAACTAAGTTCACCCCCACATCAGTGGTTTAACATTTAACTGTAGGGTATAAATGAAGTTACCAGACGGACATTCAACAAACAGAATTTCAAATCTGTCCAAGTAGCAACCGGGGGCAGTGTAACATGGTGCTCCTACCTTCTCCTTTGAACTTTGCTTTTGTGTTGGGATTTTTTCTTGCTCTGTCCTGTCTTCCTGATTGTCTACATCTGTTCCTTCCTCATCTTTCACTTGTGCTGGCAGTGGAGTAGTTGTTGGCCTGGGAGTAACTGTGGGAACAGACTAGCCCAGGGGAAACATAGCTGACAGTGAAAGTGATTGCAGCTATTGAATTTTGGGTTGGGGTCTAAGAACTTTTGCAGTATGTTAGCTGAGTCAGTCCTCATCCAGGATCATAGGGACTGTGAGATTGTAAGGACGGTCACATGCCCATTTTATCAGTGAGGAAACTGAGGAACAAGGAGAAAGAACTGGACAACCTGACTTCTTAACTAATGGAGTCTCGTGCTCTGATCAGTATTAGTTATGTCAGCCTAGCCAACATAAACCCATTTGTTCACTGTTTGCTTTCCTGAGGTGCCAGAAGTTGGTAACACTTGTGCATTTGAGTGAGTATTGTCAATTGCTGAAAGTTGAGGACTAATTTTTACTTTGAACATTTTCAGTGGCAAGCACTGTTCATCCATATGTGTTAACAGTTTCCAAGAATGTGAAAAAACTTTAGTACTGAACGCTGTTGGGCCATGAGTAATAAGGACTTTATTTGGGTTTGGTGCATTTCAAGGTTGCTGTGGCTTTAAGTAGGCTGGCCAGTTTGCATGTGTATATGTAGCCTTATTTTCTTTTTGTCTGTTACTGTCTGCATCTCTGAGGGTCTCTTTCCTCCTACACCATCCTTACACAGTGCAGTCAGTATACTTTTCCTAGAGTCTACTAGTGATTGGCACTTTCTAGCTTCTAGAGATTTAGTGGTTTCCTGTTATCTATAGAATATAATCCTATTTCCTGTTATCTATAGAATATAATCCATTCATTCATTTAGCATTGAAGATTCTTGAAAGATAGTTCAAAACTGTCTTTCTAACTGTAGCTTCTTCATTTCCTTGTACTAACTGAAACTGAACTCTCTTCTCTGATAGTGTCCTTTGCATTTTTGCCTCCCCATCTCTGTTCTGCTGGATAACTCTTTATTCATAACTCTTATCCTCATCTGTTAATTCAAAACCCCTCTGCTCTCATCTACTTTCACTGACAATTCTTTCCTTCTCCTTGACTTTGTTGAATTCAAACTATACCCATCATTTAAGGTATAGTTGAGATGCCACTTCTTTCATGAACCACTGTTTCTGGCATTGTCTTTAATCATTAGTATTAGAGAACCAAGACATGGGTGTCTCCTTTCATTTTCTGTATTATAGTCTATATAATGAAATATACTGCCTTCTCTTAGGTTCTTTTAATGTTGCTTGGCTAGCCATAGAGTGCTATGAGATCATGGAGAAGTTCCCTGGTGAGGTTGAGGATTTCACAGAAGAGGTGACATGAAAGGGTTTTAAAAGTGAGCAGGAGCTCAAGGCAGGAATTGTATTTCAGGCTAAGAAAAGTCTTACTATGCAATTCTTTCTGCATATGGGAGATTCCTGCCAAAAACGATCTGGTATTTGCCTCACACATAGTAGACAATAGAGATAAAAAAAAAAGATGGAGTTTTTTGCTTTCTTTGGTGTTTCTACTTTCCAGTCTTTCTTTATCCTCCCTGTCTCCCCTTAAGTGCACATAAGTGAACTAAGCATGTGTATGTGTTCATGTGCATGTTCTGTCTCTCTCTCCTGGGTATTGGAAACAAGTGTGCCCATTTTAAATCTAACTGATTAACAAAGGAAACTGATTTTACAAACTACCAGATTACTTTGGTGCAAGCACTTTGAGGCTGAAAAAATAACATAGAAACCTATAATTTTTAACCCTTTAGTATTTCAAAAGTTAAATTTTATTTTTCATTAAAATACCTAGTATTGTAATTTGAATATCCAGCAACTCATTATTTTTTTAAAGAATTTTTTAATATTTATTTTTTAGTTTTTGGCAGACACATCTCTGTTTGTATGTGGTGCTGAGGATGGATCGAACCCAGCGCCTCGTGCATGCCAGGCAAGCGTGCTACCGCTTGAGCCACATCCCCAGCCCAACTCATTATTTTTTATATAAAAAAAGAGAACATTGTAATCTCAAAAAAAAAAAACCCCACAGAACAATAAAAATATGCATATTTTTCTGGAATTAAAAAGTATTACTTTAATTAGTAGAATTTAAAAATATATCTTTTAAGTGTAAAAAAATACATGTATATTGTAACTAAAAAATACAGATGAGTTAAGGAAAAAAAAGATATCCTGAATAATCAAGTCATCATTGTGACTATTTACATTTATTTCTACAAAATTTCCTATTATATTTGAGATTGTACTATATACAATTTTAAGTCTATAAGCATAAAACATTCTGTTATGAGAAACTCTATAATCTATTACTAATTATAATTAACATCTATTATTCTATTATTAATTTCATAATATTCCATATCTAATATGCCTTCGATTACTTATGATTGGATGTTGGTTATAATTTTTTAATATTCAATCTCTTTAATATATTTCCAATTTTACCCCATAATAATAAAACAATGCCAAAATAAATTTGTGATATTAGATAGAAAGCAGAATAGTTAAAAGTAATTGAAATATATAAATAACAGAGACCAGTAGAGTAGAGGAAGGGGGTTGAGGGGGAGGGAAGGACAGGAAAAGGAAGGAGAGGAAGAGGAGTGAAATTGACTGAACTACCCTTTGTTTATATATATGGATATACCACAGCAAATTTCACCTTTATATATATCTATAAAGCACTAATTTTAAGAATGAAAATAAATAGAAAGAAGACCAATGAGTAAAGGAAAGGGAATACAGGATGGAATGGGAGAATGGGGAGAAAGGGGAAGTACTAGAGACTGAATTGGAACAAATTATTTTACATGCTTGTATAATTAGGTCAAAATGAGCTTCACTATTATATATAATTATAATGCACTAATACAAAAATTATCACACATAAAATCTCAGAATCAAAATGAATATACATATTTCAGAAAGGACTTAGTTAAACCCAAAGAATGCTTTATGCACAATACTCTGCTGGTTTTAATTTTTATTATCTTAAATAACATCTTTTTTTAATGCTTAAGAGTGTGTATTGGGTGATTTTTTTGGGATATACTCTTAAGGTTAGAATCACTAGGTTATAAAGCCTAAATGTTTTAATTCATTGATCTTTGTTGCCAAGCTATATTCTAAAAGAGCTATATCAGTTTAGCTCTTGTTAGTAGCATTTGAGAAATGTTGAAAATACATTTTAAAACTTTCCTTCCATTTATGTAATATCATTCCTTTGAAGAACTTTGTACTATGTGGTATTTTCAAACCATAACTTGGGAGTAAGGTGTGAGGGTGGGGAAGTGGAATAGAAGGTTTTTTTTTTAAGTTTATTTCATCAAATATAGTCATATTTGAATATATAAAATTAAATGATTAGCATGTAATTATAAGAAGTTTTAACTAAAAGACAGAGTAATTGCTACTCCTGTTTCATTGAGTACAAAATTATAACTCTTATATAAAAAAGTCTTATAAAAGATTCTTTTATAGCTAGGTGGACATAACATTCATTAGTACACACAGCTCTCTCTTCAAAATAGTACTCTTTTTTTAAAAATGTTCTAATTAGTTATACATGACAGCAGAATGAATTTCATTTCATTGTACACAAGTGGAGCACAACTTTTATTTTCTCCTGTTGTACACTATGTAGAATTGCACCATTTGTGCAATAATACACGTACATAGGGTAATTATGTCCTTTTCATTCCACCATCTTTCCTACCCTCATGCCTGCTCCTTACCCCACCCTCACCTTTGCCCAATCTAAAGTTCCTCTGTTCTTCCCATGTCCCCTCCCCTCCTACTGGTATTATTTAGAATATGTGAAAACTGTCTACTTGGTATCATTGTTGATTAGCAGAATCCATTGAAACTGAGTTTCTAGTAGTTTTCTTAAGTCATTGTGCCCAAGCATAGGCCCTTCCACCTTGAACAATAGCCTGAATTCAGTAAGCATACTGTTTTTGAAATCTTAATCCATAAAAGCAAACTTTTAAAATCTAGCTGTACTCTAATGTGTTTTAAATTACATATTTTTCATTAATTTAAATCTCAAAGTTTATTAATGTCTTAATACTAAACCCAAAATACTTATTTTTCCTTTTTATTATTATTACTGTTGTTATTATTTGGTACCATGAATTAAACCCAGGGGTGCTTAAAAACTGAGCCATGTCCCTAGTGCTTTTTATTTTTTATTTTGAGACAGGATCTTGCTAAGACTTTAGGGTCTTACAAATTGCTGAGATTGCTCTTACACTTGTGATCCTCTTTCCTCAGCTGCCCAAGTGGCTGGGATTATAGGAGAGTGCCACTGTGCCTGGCTCTTCTTTCTGCTTTGGACCTTTCAGCCTGAATATCTATTATTTGTGTTTTCTGTTCAGAATGTTTAATTATGGTCACCATAAAACCGTCTTTACCCTGCCTTGGCTACTGCTTTGGAAATAGGCATGGAAATGATGAGATGGGGTCCAAAGCTGATCTTCCTCTTGTTCTTCCTAGATAGTTTGTTGAGTTTTAGTGAAAATGGCTATTCAGCATTTTGAGGGATGATTTAATAATGGTCATTATTGGTTTCTGCCTCATGGCAGAAATAATGAATGCAACGACAACATCATATAGTAAAAGATAATCCAAGGATGATCTTCCAGAACTGTATTACCAATGCTCTGTAAACCAGTGTGGACTGAGAAAAGATTATATATGTTAAACATTTTGTGGTTGAAATATAAACATTCTGTGCTAAAGATTTTTTTCCCCTTATGTTCTAGATTGGGACTTTAACCAGGACATCTGACAGCGAGGTAATGTGCACTTGGCATTGTGTTGTCTGTTTGTAAATATCTGACACCATGTTTGTGACAAAATCCTGCAGAAGCTTTCTTGGTCCAGTTGTGGTTCTTTCCTAGCAATTCCAGCAAATGTAGGGCCAGTAGTTCCCCCTCCATCAATGGATCCATGTTGCTTTTCTCTCTGGTTCTGTTTTGACTGTCACCAACAAATTATAGCCTGCTTTTGTTAATTGCCTTGTTGAGTGACTTGTCTTGGCAGTTTGACACCGTGTGGTCCTGCTTGGCCATCTATTCACTGGTATACTGCATGAAGCCGGGAGCCATATTGTTCCTTGCAGTGGGCAGCCAGGAAAGCAGTACTGTTTAGGGCCTTGATAAACAGTTTGTTTGAAGTAAGTGATCAAAGTTCAGATTTGGCCTGCCGGATAGGTTTGTACATTTCAATGTTGAAATAGTTTTACATACAAATTTGTAAATAACCATTAAGTGAACACTGAAATCATTCATCTTAACACTTAGTATGGCAAACCAATAAATATAATTCAAGTAGGTTGGTAAATTCTTTGGCTTCCTTATTTATCTTATAATATAGATAATCTTGAACTTCTGCTTGTATTTTTAAACTCAATCGTGTGTCATTGTTAGAGTAACTGGGAGAAATATCAGTTTGGAACAAAGGTCAAAAGCTGTTCAGTATAGAAATAGTTTAATTTTTTAGTTTGTCTAAGAGCATTAGAATTGTCTTAAGATAATTTAGGAGAAAAGAGAATGTTCAGAATGTAAGAGTTCCAGTAAATCCCTCCTTTTCCCCTGCCCTCTTCCAATTAGAGCACATAGGAGTCTCACAGAAAGAAATTTTGAAAGTCCAATTTGAGGTTAATAAAAACCAAGTGGAAGGATATGGCCCCAGTGAGCTTCCCAGTACTTTACCTCAGCCTTGTTTTCTTCTGAACACAGCTTCTTTCTGAGATAGGCAGAATGCTAAATAAAAGAAACTTGGGATGTCCATTTACCTGCTATGCCTGATGTTCCTTTGAAGGTTAGGCAAACTGTAATTCCCCATCAGATTTCAAGTGAAAATATGTAAAATGTTGTCTTTTTTTTCCCCCCCTAGAATTGCTTCATCTTACTGGCATGTGTTTATTTATGTGTGCTCTATTTAGGTTCCAGATGTGGAATCTCGAGAAGACTTAATTAAAAATCACTACATGGCAAGGATAGTGGAGCTTACATCCCAGCTGCAGCTGGCTGACAGTAAGTCAGTGCATTTTTATGCTGAGGTGAGTTGGGGAGAGTTAATTGGGCTGGTGGTTTTCCTCACCCCTTTAGGAATCAGGCCACCTATTCTACCATTTGCTAGAAGAGAGAAATCAATATGCATTTTCTGTGTACCTGTGTCTGTGCCTTTGGTTGCAGTTCATATTGATTAGTCTATTAACCACCCCCCAAATCTTAATTTCAATAGACTTGATTTGTCATTTCCAAGCTACTGAAAGATAGCCGGGGGACTTAGAAGTAGCCTTTTCTATAGTCATATTATATACATTTTGGAGCATTATTATTAGAGATTTCAAATGTTTTACAGTTAAGGACAGGTAGATGATCACAGATGAAGGAATTCTCATGTAGGCAAGGTGAAAAACAAATATACTGTTTTTAAAAAAACACTTTCCAATTTCTAAATAACAAGTTAAATGAATTACTATAAATGAAAAAAAAAGTAACCTTAAAGTTAAGTTGTTAAAGACATTGAAAAACACAACATCCTTTATTGAGACCTGACTTTATCTGTGATTTTCTCTTATACTATAGAGATGGAGAGGTTGATAGGAGGCCAGTTGCTAGAAGTGGAGAGGAGCTTTGCGTATTTTTCTTGCTAAACTAAATGATGTGTGCCTAGCTCAGTGTAGCGTGCAAGCAGCTATTGCATACATGTTTGATAAGTTGATCAGTAGCGGTCATTTGTTGGAATGCAAAAAGCAGGGAGGACAGCAAATGAGAAAACTTGCAGAGGAATTGCTGTAATACCTAAGCCATACGGTACAGCAGTGTATCCTCATTATTTGGTTCTCTAACTGCTGAGTTAATGTCTCAGATTTGACTGTCACCTTCATGAGCACCTGTGCCCTACATGTCTCTCCATTCTCTGTCTCATCTAGTGCTGAGCAGGGTTGGTGTTTGATTTATAGGATGTAGTTTATTTGGTTGGCTGAACTGTCCTGAAATTTTCTTGAGAAATAAAAAGAGTAAATGGGAAATTTTTTTAGGCTATCTTATTTTCAAGAGATTTGCCTGTTTTCATAAATGTCTTCAGCATAATTGTGATACAAAAATTTGTAGATTGTCCCAGTTTTTCCTCATCTGTAAACAGGAAGTGGTGACCTCCTGAATGACCTTACCGGAATGGTTAGTCCAAGCGCCTGATGTGGACACAGCATTCAAGTGTGTCTCATCAGTTCCTCTTTGTCATTCTCAATGGTCTTATCAAAAAGTCTAGTGATCCTTTTAATTACTCACTTTCTTTGAACAATAGTGCAAAATAGAATTTTTCCTTTTTCGTCTGCTCTGTATCTGGATGGTCTAGGTTTGGTAGAACTCCCAGAGAAAACAGCTGTGATCATAACGGTCCTGGGCTCATTTTTTCCCCCCTTACAGATAAAGAATAACTTATCAGGTGGGACTGTGAAGCTTTTATTGCTCTTGTAATGCGCTGTCTATTGAAGGACTAAAAGTATCTTAGAATCCATGGCCAGCATGCATTGATCACTTTTGAAATAATCACTTCCCTTTTCATCTATCATATGGGTGAATGTAGAAAGTTCTTACTTTTTTTTTTTGACAAGTAGTCATTAGATCAGAGCTAGGGAAAAAAACACCGATGGGCTTGGGTTATTAGACAAAATTTTTATTCCCTTACTAAAATGATGCAAGTGGGGCCTCATCTGTTTGTTGTACTCAGGTATGGTACAGTGTCTGTAGGTGTTCAGCAGGTGCTGTGAAATGAATGAAAAATGAATGGCTTTTGCCTTTGGGGATTATTTTCTAATAACCTTCTCTGAAGTAAATTTGGTTTTGGAAAACACTGTTTCTAGAAATGGAATGTTTTCTGATTTTACAGTGCCGAGCACTCACTAAAAGACTAGCCTTGGCTGAGAAGTCTAAGGAGGCATTGACAGAGGAGATGAAACTTGCCAGTCAGAACATCAGCAGACTTCAGGTGAGTTCGTAAGTGTTATCTAAGCAGGCTTAATGTTTTTTTCACTGAAAGCCCTTGGGCAGACAAGTCAGCCTTTCCTTTCAGAAGTTGTGGCATTTGACCTCTGCACATGCTTTTTCTAACCACTTTGTTCCTAGCGTATTTTAAACAAACATCTTATGTCAGACAAAAAGTGATTGACTTGTTTATTTCTCTGACTTGACCTTTATTTTAAATTCTTCTACAGTCAGCATGTGCTTGAATTATATTTACTGATAATCCTCCCACCCCCTTCCTTGTAAATACTCCTCATAGTAGACTGGAGGCTTGTTCTACACACATTATTCTGTTCTTTCTCTTTTCTTTTTCATAAAACTGACCTACATTGAAAGGTGGGGCTGCAAAACATTCTTCCTTCTTCACCACCTTGTTTTGTAATATGATACCCTTGTTACGTAAACATGGTACCAGACCAAGGAAAATACATCATCACAGTGCCCAGCTCCTCTTTGTTGATCAGCTTCTCAGATTAGTTAGGAGCCCGTGTAGGATCAGATCTGAGGGGCCTTGGGCTGGGGATGTGGCTCAAGCGGTAGCGTGCTCGCCTGGCATGCGTGAGGCCCGGGTTCGATCCTCAGCACCACATACCAACAAAGATGTTGTGTCCGCTGAGAACTAAAAAATAAATATTTTATAAATTCTCTCTCTCTCTCTCTCTCTCTCTCTCTCTCTCTCTCTCTCTCTCTCTCTCTCTCTCTCCTCTCTCACTCTCTCTTTAAAAAAAAAAAAAAAAAGATCTGAGGGGCCGAAGAGAGCATGAGAAGCGGGAGGAGAAAGGAAGGGCACTTCGTCCCTCGAGGGCTGTAGGCCACTGAGGAGTGGGATGGTGTGAAAGTGTCCGAGGCCCTGTGTGAGGCTTGAGAAAACCTGAGGGGATCTGGAAAGATCATTTAGTCCTCTGGCCTTTCTGATGATTTTACACCTGGTACAGAAGGAAACCCTTAAACATTTTTGCAAAGAAATTAAGGACATATTTTGAAGACTGAGAGAAACTTCTTTTCCATTTCTTTTTAAGTTTTTTTTTTTTTTTTTTAATTAGACCTGTGCCTTCACCTTTGTGTTTATTGATCAGCTGGGCCATCTTCATAGGTTGCTTTTCCAAATTTTAAAAACTAATTTTAAAAGCTGCAAACTAAAGTGACTAGTGGGGCTTTAAATTTCCTTTTTTCTCTCTTTTCCTTTGCTCTTCAGGATGAGCTGACAACCACCAAAAGGAGTTATGAGGATCAGTTAAGCATGATGAGTGACCATTTGTGCAGCATGAATGAGACATTGTCTAAACAGAGAGAAGAGATTGACACCCTGAAGATGTCCAGTAAGGTATGTGGGGTGAGGTGAAGAGGTAGTCCCTCTGCAATTTATTTAATATAGTTAATAGAAGGTATTTCACTGTTATGCATTTCAGGAGTGAAAGATTATGAGATTTATAATGCTTATAGATCATTTTCCTTAATCTCATTTGTCCTATCAAAAAGTAAAATTGAGTTTCCTTGACTGAGTTATAAACTTAGAAGTTCTGACTTTTTGAGGCATTAATATTGTGTCTGCTTCTTTGGGGGCACTTTTGGCATTTCTGCTATTCTTGTGGAAGAGTGGCGGTGGCAGAGAGGTTTTTAGGAAGGGGATTGTGCTTTGTTTACAAAAGTATCTAAATGGTACTGTTGAGTAACCTTTAACAAAATTTATTCTCATAGGTATCCATATAACTAAGGATTATCTGACTCTTTTTAACTCTGGAGATTACCTTTTTCATAAAGCCTCTGTTGTCTAAGTCAAGGTCAATAGATCACCAGTAATCTATTTAGGTTGGAATGTATATATCCACCTGCCATATCGTTATTTTTGTGTCATAACGTATGTATTTTTTTGCCAAGATGGTAAGCTTTAAGGGACCAGGTGCTCAGTTCTGTGTGTAATCTCTGATGCTTAGCACGTTTCAGTAACTACAAGAGGCTATTTTACCACTATCAGCTGGAATTCACTGTCTATAGCTTGTGCTCTTTGAGATCTGCTGCTGCTACTTAGTAGTTCAGCAGGCATTTATTGAATCCTGCTCTGTGCACTGGAGAAGAAGTAGAGATGAATAAACCATAGCTTTATTTTAGCTTCTGCTTGTGGTGGTATAGGGCAACATTGAGGTCAGTTGGGGTCTTCTTGGAAAATACATAATGTATGTATTTGTGTTTGCATTACATAATTTTTATTTTTCAGTATAGTATCATGGTATTTGTTGACCTCTCCCTACTTTAGAGGGTGTCTCTGATGCTTCTCTGGGCCTCACTGTGATGATTTTAACCAGCCAATATGGTTCTGATTATGGTTCTTCAGTTACTCTTGCTTCAGGAAACTTGAGCTTGGAGGCAGAAGGTGGGGGTTGGCCTTCTTAAATAATGCCTCTTTTTACCTTTTTGGCCTCTTGATATTCCAGCAGGGAAATGTCTAACTTGAGGTTATATTCTTAGTCATGGAGGAAAGCACACACATTGAAGAGGTTACGTTTTGTCTTTTCTCATTTTAGTATAGAATGAGAAAGCCAGTTTTAGCACCTATCATTTGAAAAGAAGTAAAGTGAGTCTAGGGAAAGCCTTGAATCTGCAAAGCATTTGGTTCTGAATTGAAGAGGGTAAATGTTGAGCACAGCAAAGCTCATTATCCCAGAGGTAATTAGATTATAGCTACTTCAGAAGGTAGAGAATTTTCAAGTTTTCTCAGAGCTTTTTAATCTGTTCCTCAAAATACATGTCATTAAGAAATCTCTAAGAGACTTGTCTTCAATTAGGAGTTTATATTGTTAGCCTTTCTTTGATCATTCTGTAATCCCTGCATTTTGCTTCCCCTCAAGTTTATTAATAATTTATAGTGCTATAGCATCATCTTATGGCTGAGTTGACATTGTCTCCATTGGATACCAAGTAAATATCCTCAACCATTTGTTTGCTATTATCTTTCTCTTAGTATTTGTATTCTGCAGGCATTCCCCACTTACAAGAAAAAAAATGTATCTATACCTCATAGTTTAGGAATTTAATTAAAATTTATTCCTAAGAAATGAACTGCTCCAAAAAAGAAAACATTATACAAAACCAGAAAGTTCAAGTTTTCTTATTTGATGGAATTGGAAATAAGTGAAGATATTTTCTCTCTAACTATTCTCAGCTTACTTTTGACAGATAATCAGTATCATTTGGCATTTAGTTGGCACATATTCAAAATTATTAGCTATTAAGGCCTTTATACAATGTTTGTTTAAACAGTGCAAAAGCATGTTTAGGCTAAAATTTTTTACTCAGTTTCATGAAATCTTATTCTCTGTTGTCTTTAGAACAAAATGAATGTTTTGAGGTTTGGGTAAATCCCAGATAGTAGCCTGTTTTTCTTCCTTTATTGCCTACCCCAGCCCCCACGGGGATAGGGCCCACAGAAGTAGAAAGCAGGGAGAGTTAAAAGTAAACTGTTGTGCGATTATTGAATAAAAGTTACAATTCGAGGTTATCGGCTATTCTCCCTCCAGGAAGCAAAAATGTTCCAAAGTGAAATATGGCCTTCTGACAGCTTGGTTTATAAACTATGTGAACTATTTTTTTTTTTTAATTTGTATTCTTATTGTTTATATTTTTCTTTGCCTAGGGAAATTCAAAAAAGAACAAGAGTCGATAGCTCATAAATAGCTGGTTGGCGACTGTTCTTTCCAGAGCTGCTGCTACTACTGCTGCACAGAGCTGCAGGCCGAGACTCCTCGTCCAGCGCTGGTGGCTTCGGGAAGCTGAAGTGTTGTTGGACCTAGTAAACTAGTCAGTGTTGTAAATGGCCTTGAAACATTTAAAATATATTTGTAACCAGTAAGACAAATACAGAATTTGATGTTGACAGTAAAATGGAAAACAGTACACATACCATGGATATTATAGGTTTCCTTATGCTGTTTTTACTGTGCACTTTTTAAAATTAGGTTTTAATTTCAGTATGTGAGAACAACAAATATTTTGTATATTTTCAAACTCAATTATATGGTAATCGATTTGGTATCTATGGAATAGATATATGTTTCTGGATAAAATGCTTAAATTGTCAAACTGTCATTACTTCTTACTATAATTGAAAGCAGTCTCCAGATTCTTTTTTAAAGATTTATTCATATTCTCTATCTCTCCCTCCCTCTCAGAGGGAATGAGTCTTGCAAACTTCAGATCCTGTGGGTTTATTATCATTGTCTTCAGCTCTTCAGTACCCTCTCTGTGTTAGGATAATAGCTCAAGAAAATTCATGTCAATAAATTCATACTTATGTCAAACTTTCAGTCTCTATGAAAATTTGGTAAAAGAAACCAAAACCTGTTAAAGTCGACTTTACAAAACTTATAAAAACTCAGTTGACTTAGATGTAATCTTTCTAATTCCCCAAATTGGAATAATTGTAGTTAATCCTTTATAATGCTTTTGAGTTTTGTCTTGAGAGCTGCTTGTACACTCAAGGGTCAAACAAGAACCCTAAGACCTTTAGGCTCCGGTGGTTTATCCCATAAATATTTTTTGTGTCATTTTAGTGTAAACTTCAGGAGTGTCTCTCCTTGCACCCCCACTCCCACAGCCCAAAATAGATTGTTCCTTTTTCAGTTGCTTGCCCAGGCCCATTTAATTCCCCAGATTAGCTGAGGGGTTCCTGAAATTCCTTCCTTCCTAACTCCCTCCCTGTGACTGCATCTTCCTTGAGGCTCTTCCTAGGCAGTTGCTGGTCACCCTCCCACCTGCTTTATTCTGGTTAAGCTGAGAACCCATCATTGGCTTCCCTCAGTGCTCAGTGTCAAGGCTGCTTCTGTGGTTTTTACCCTGAGTCCTCAGCTGCCTGCCATGGAGAGAGACTCAGGTTATGCTCAGTCCTCATGGCAGTGAAAGTATTTGGATCCTGGGTTGGGGGACTTTGGGGTTAGTTCAGTCCCTTGCCCCCTCACCTTATCACTGTCCATTTCCAATTCTCTATCAATTAAACCAGCACCTGCACCCAGGTCCCCAAACTCTGAGGGAAACATCAAAGAACCATGCTGACGAGCTCACCCTATTATGAGCTTGGGAACCTCACCTTCCAAGCTTACATTGTTCCATGATAGTCCTTTGGCATTTCTATTCCAAGTTTCAGTAATGACTATACCACTTCTCAAGCCTTGCCCCCTCATAATCAGACTGTATACCATCAAACTCACAGCCCCTCAGCAGGAGTGCCTCTTCACTACCACACTTGTTTATATATAAACCCATCCTGACTGTGAGGCAATGGGGACTCCTGCTCCCCATAAAGCTAACATGTTTTCAATGCTTTGGTGCCACTCCCTTTCTAGGACTTTGCCTTTCACATTTACATCTTCAATTTCTCATTCTGCTTGACTCCTCTCCCCCAACTTCCAAACAAATTGAATTTACCCCATCCTTTAAAAAGTTGAGTTTTGACTTAGAAGCCAAATTTCCTGGGTTTAAATTGTTTTACTCACAGATTAGTTACTTAGCATTTCTGTGTCTCAGCTTTTTAAAAATCTATTAATAGGAGATATAAATAATACCTATCTCCTAGGATTTTTATAAAGATTAAATGAATTAATATTGTAAATTGCCTAGAGTACCTGGTATAAAGATTATTTATTAGTAATAAATGTTACTGGTAATATTACTGTCATTGCTACTTAAGTTATTTATTTTTCTCCTCCCTTTGTCCATATTCTTTCCCATTTTTCTTCCAGATTTTATGGAAATGGTTATTGTTGGTTGTCTTCCCATCTTTCTCAAGACCCATTTGCTCCTTTAATTTGGGGTAGTCAGGTTTCATTGCCTACATTATAATGAAGCCACTATAATGAAGCCACTATAACGAGCCTTGCCAGTGTCCACCTGATTGCCAAGTCCAGTGGCTTCTCTTCATCTCTGCTGTTGCCTGAGTTTTCTATAATGTGAAAGATTATAACCCAATTTGTCTTTGAAGATCTTTCTTCTTCTGGATTTTCCAGTGCTTCTTTCTCTTACATTCTTGTTCTCTTTTCCTGTGCAAATTCCTTCTCAGTTTCTTCTATGGTTCTTCTTTAAGTGTTCTTCAAGATCCTGTTTCAGCTTCTCAGTCATTGAGTCTACTGAGAGATGTCAGATCTCATCTTTCCAGCTTTGACCTCTTCTGAGCTATTCCCCGAGCTCACGCTGTCATATGAATTCTCTACCAGGTATCCCGTGGGCAGCTCACAATTCCAGGGTTCAGTCAATGGTAAATTCACTCACCCAATTCCCCTCCCATTTTTTTCTAGTTTTCTTGCATCTCACCAGATGTGTTTCTTACCTAATACTCATTTAGTCAACAGACATTTATTGAGTGCCTTTTATACACTAAAAACTATCCCAAGTGCTGAAACTCAAATAATAGACAAAAATACCTTTCATCATTGAACTTAGTGTGGGGGAGAAGACAAAAGTAAATAAAATATACAATGTGTTAAAAGCTTCTAAGTACTGAAGAGGAAAACATAAAGCCAGGGATAAGGACTTGATGGGATATTGGCTTTTAAGATAGAGAGACCAGGAAAGGTGTGACAAATGAGTAAAGATCTGAAGAAAATGAATCATGAGTCATGTAGCCTCGCGGCTAGTCACAGGAAGACTAGTACGCGCTAAGGTCCTGTGTGGAGAAAGCCCGGAATCCAAGAAAGCAAGGGGCCCACTGTAGCTGGAGTAGAGGGAGCAAGGATGAGAATACTAGGAGAAGATGAGACAGCAGACAAGGTAACTGACCTGTGGGTTGTAGATGTTGGTCTTAAAAATTTATGAGTACGAATAGGAAGCCCTTGGAAAGTTAGGGACAAAGCAAAGACATTACTAGTTTTAATAGAATTCTAGTAACAATTCTTTGTTGCTCAGTTGAGAATAGATTAGGGGGGAACAGGGTGGAAACACAGACCTGTTAGATGGTTACTGCAGTAACAGGAGGCCATCTAGAGATGATGGTAGCTTGGACCATGGTGCTGATGGGGGAAGTTATGTGAAATCTGTGTCTGGATTTATTTTGAAGATATAATTGATAGGATTTACCTAACAGATTTATCCAAAATTGCAACTTCTTATACTTTTATTACTTGTCTCTGCTTTGTTTTCCTTAATAGTTATCACAATCTGGCATATGATCTATTTGCTTTATGTGTTGTCTGTTTCTGCCTCTAGAAGACACAGCTCCGTGAAGGCAGGTGTTTTTGTTTGGTTTGTTCATTGCTGTATTCTGTTCCTAGAACACTACCTGGCAATTAGTGAATGTTTATTGAATGAATTTTGATTGGTTGGAGGGTGGGGTGTGAGAGAAGGAGAGGAGTCAAAGATGAATCCAAGGGTTTTGGCCTGAATAAACATCATTGAGGAGGATTGAGGGAAAAGCAGCTAGCTTCTCCAAGTTGAAATTTAATCTGGAGACCTGGGAATCACCCTTGATTCCTCCTCATCTTGCACATCTCATTGGTTATCTTGTTTTACTGAATACTTCTGTCTTTGCAGTGTTTCTGACTTCTAACCTCTCTTTACTCAATACCTGAAATTGAGCCCTGGCTACCTGTCTGGACTCATCTTCCAGTCCTCCCACCCCTTCTACCAGATAATTTTTCTAAAACATGTCTCTGCAGAGCCCACTTTCCTGAAGGACAGCCTTCAGAATGGCTCCTTATTGTCTCTGGGAAGTCTGTTAGCAGTGTAAATATCGCCATTCTTAGCTCACTTTCTCCTCTCTTTCATGCATGAAGCACACTCTCCTCTTTGTGAAAACTCTCTGGCCTCTGAGTCAGGAGGAATTTTGGAGCAGTAGGCCTGCTTTTTTCTTAGAGATGATGTAAATCTTGGGATTATTTCCTTTGTTGCTTTGGAGTTGGATCTATGGCAAAATGGTGCCTTTTTTTTTTTTTAATCTTTATTTTGTTTATTTTTATGTGGTGCTGAGGATTGAACCCAGTGCCTCACACGTGTGAGGTAAGTACTCTGCCACTGAGCCACAACCCTGGCCTCCAAAATGGTGCCTTTTTGACTTATCTGCTAAGATCTTTGCTTTTTTGACAAAGTCGGTTCCCAAGGCACAGTGTAATTCTTGTGTACTAATCTTACCCTAAGTCATAGGTAGGCCTTGACACTGTGGTTCCCTTTAAACTGCCCAACAACCATTATCTCATACATATTCTCACTATCCCCATTTTATAGATAGAAGAATAAGGTTTAGAGGGCCAACTTGTCTACAGTCACACAACTAGTACATATTGGAGCCAGGGTTCAACTCCAGCTTAGTTGGCTTCCTAAGCCTGGATTATTCACTACTGTAGTATGAACCTTTTAAATTGGGACTTTCAAGTTCTTCAGATACTACATATTTGGAGAATAAAATATCAAATTTCTCAGTAACTCATGTACCTCATTCAACTTTACCTTTCCACAGCTTTACTAAACAGCCCTTATACCTTTTTCCAATTTGTTTTTAGTTAGCTTCTTAGGCTAATTTAAAGGTATTGGTACAATGTTTGTGTTTTATATTATTTTTTCTTTCCTGACACTGCATTTTTATTTACACAAACCCTGCCAACCATTTATTCCTGAACTAAATTTGTTATCACAATTTTATTATAGGAATTTTCTAACATACAAATTTGGAGACACTAATATAAGCCTTATGTCCCTATTACTCATTATGAACACTGTTAATCTTGTTTTGCTTTTTTTTTTTTTAATGCTTTTTTTCCCTATGGAGTATTTTAAAGCAAACTCCAGACATTGGGTCATTTGATCTGTAAATGCTTTTGTTCTGCATGCCTTTGAAAGAGTGATAGGCACTGACTTCTAAACCTTACACAGGTAATTAGTTCATTCAATAAGTGTGTGTAGAGTGCCTGCAGCCTGCTCAGTGCTGAGCAGACTGTGAGGAACAAAACAGACATGATGGCTGCCTTTGAGAGCTTACAGCCCAGCAGTGAGGCCAAGAAGTGATCACAGAAGTACACAATGACAAATGTCATCAGTTGTCCATCCTGTCCTGGGATTGTCTCAGGTCAGTCACCAAGAGATAATACATAGAGGCTTTTCCCCTCCAAATGTCTGTATTATTTGAGTCAGACTGTTATAAAATATTTATTATTAAGAAACAAAACAAGGCAAAACAGATGACAACAACAACAAAAAAGTTCCTTTTTTATCTTCCCCCCATTTTATACACTCCAGATATGCACTCCAGCTTTCCATGACTCTGACAAAATACCTGAGAAAAACAAAGGAGGAAAGATTTTCAAAGCTCATGGTTTCAGAAATTTCAGTTCATGGTCAACTAGCTCCATTGCTTTTAGGCATTTGGTAGGGCAGATGAATCATGGCAGAAGGGCATGGGGGAGAAAAGCTTCTTAGAGAACAAGGAAAGGGCTGGGGACAACATATATCCTTCCAAGCCATGCCTCCAGTTACCTGCTTCTTCCAGCTAGGCCCCACCTTCTAAAAGTTTCCACCACCTCCCCTAATGCCATCAAATTATGAATCTTTTATTGGATCCATCCACCTATGAGGTTGGAGTCCTCAAGATCCAATCACTTTCCAACAGCCCCACTTGTAAACTTTGCTGCTCCCAGGACCAAACCATCAATGCAGAGCCTTTGGGGGACATTCCACATCCAAACCACAACACCTGAGAAAACCACTGCTGCTCACTGTCTTGGTATCTCTATTTCCAAAAAGCATGTTACTTTTGCTTTCCTCTTAGGCATCTCTAATTGACTCTGCAGGTGTAAGATGAAGATTTGTCTGCTTTATCCACTTCCTGTCCCCAGCCTTCACATTCACATAAATACTTTCTCTTTAAATTGGTATATCAACATTTGTCTAGGTTGATATTTGGTATATGCTTCATTGTGACTACTCAAATGCTAGTGGTAGCTGAGTAATATAACAGCCTATGATACTTTTCCTTTTCTGTACAACTCTAAAATTATTAACTATGTTTTTTATGATTCTCATCACTAATTTATTCCTAAGTTTTCTCCCAGATATGATAACTCTGCTCTCAATGTGGTCAAATCAATTGAGTGTTCAGCCAACTTCATCTTCAAGAACTCTCAAGCCTGGTGCCATGGTGTGTGCCTGTAGTCCAGCTACTCAGGAGGTGGAGGCAGGAGATTAGTTTAAAATGAGCCCAGGAGTTCAAAACCAGCCTGGGCAACATAGTGACACCCCATCTCAAAAAAACAAAAACTTTCTCCCAGCACCCGAAACCTGCTCCAGGCTGTATTAGTTGATCTCTGGTAGCAGCACTGCTGTTGTCCCAGGACCTCCCTTCTTCAACATCCTGGGTATTGAGTGTCTTTTTCACCTTTAAAACAACCCTCACTCAGCTCCAGGAGCCCTTCCAGTAACTGCCCTTCCCCCCTACTTACCTTTGCAGTCCACCTATCAAACTTACCTTTGTAGCTTACCTCTCCTGTCCAGGCCTCATGTGGCATGGAAAGTGAAAAAATGAGAGGAAATTCTCAGTCTAGGCACAGAGTAGGGACTTGAAGTCCATGCAGAGTGAAAGCCAAGACCAAAAGAGGACTAATTAATCATGCCTTGCTTATTGGAGAAGATGGGATTTTTAGAACATATTAAAATGACATTTCCTACTTTTTCTTGATTATATGTTACCTAGTTATTGTTGGAAATTTGGAAAATTAGAAGTATCAAGTACACAACTCTCATTTAGTTAGTTAGTTCATGGCTGTATAAAATATGTATTTAGTCAAATTAGGATTATGTGAGAAGAAATACCAAATGAGAAGAGGGAAAAGCATTTTAACTGTCTGCACAACTCCAGGGGGCACTGGTCCACATGGTGATCTACACTATTCCTAGAAAGCATGGAAAAGAGCCTTCAAGCACAGCTTTAAGAAACCAATAAATAGCACTGTATCGCATTTTTCAAACTCCCTCTCCATTAACTTGTTACATGCACTACTACTCAGTTTTCAAAGTTGATAAAATTGGATTCTTCATTGCTTTTGGTAAGAAACTATCAGTTAAGCTAACAGATACTTTTTAACAACATGACCACTTTCAAGTTCATTATCCATTAAACAAATAAACCCCAAACTCAGCCATTTGGTAAGAAACTATCAGTTAAGCTAACAGATACTTTTTAACAACATGACCACTTTCAAGTTCATTATCCATTAAACAAACAAACCCCAAACTCAGCCATTCCGCTTGCAAACAAAAGTGTGGGAAAAAAAGCAAAAACTTAAAATGATGAAGCAATTAGCCAAGTCACCAAATGAGTTGGAACAAAATGAATGAATTAAAGCCTTCATAGTAAAAATCCTCAGACAGAAAATATGTGCAATTTATAGTTTTGTTTTATGCAGCATTAACCCTAGAAATTACTCCCATGTCTTAAGACTTCAAACTGCTTAACTTTAACATGTGAAGATAGCAACATAGTTGGTTGATGATGGCTAAGAAAACATCTGTGGGAGCCACACTGACAAGGAATAGTTTGTTCTATGTTTGAAGAGGAAGTTTCTGTTCTCGGCTAAGAGCCATGTCCTCAGATACCATGGTGATAAATGGAAAGCTTGTCAGTAAGTGGTTGCCTCTTTGCCTTAAATTTTTAAGCAGTTTAGTAATTAGATCTAAATTAGGAAATTAACTGGCAATCAAAGTATTCAAGCAGGAAAACCCATTATAGCTCTTCCAAGTCTTTGAAAGAAAGGGTTAGAGAGTGTTAGAATAACTTTTCCTAAGGAGAGGATTAGAAAAATTCAGTCATAGATGGAAACATGCTGGGGACTTTTGTTTGCAGCAATAGAGGCCTCAAAAAAGTACCTCTCCTCTTAGAACCTTGAGTCCTCCCCCCCCCCCCCCCCCCCCGCCTTTAATATCCCTGAACTCAACCACACTTTTCTCTTTAAACACAAGGGAGGAGTGGAATAGCCCCATGGTGACATCTTCTGGGCCCAAAAATAGAAACAGTAAAGTTCAGTTAACAAAGAACAAAATGTCATTCAATTACATCCTGCACAGATACTGAAGGATATTCTCCCAGCTTTCCTGTGTTTCTTTAGGATACTCCTCAGTTGTGTTAAACTGTCAACCAGTCTCATTTAGTTACTTTATGTATGTCCTCTCTCTAAACAGCTTCAGATGCTGTGAGGCAGGTATCTTTTACTTGCTTCCATTGGTGCCTAGCAGAATGTCATGTTTACAGGAAGTGTTCAGTAAATGCTAACTGGATACATTGTAAGGATTGGATCAAGGATTGGATCAACAACTGTAGCCAAGGTCAGTGTAGCTCAAGCCATACCTAAGGGTGTCCCATCTGCAGGATAAAGGACAGGCAATCTCAAGAAGTTCAGAATGGTGACTACTGGCCTAAACAGCATTGATTTCAATCGACACTCTCATTGAAGACATGGGCATTTATCTCTGGAAATTTCCATCCAATGGGTATTAGAATTTCCTCATAGAAAAAGTCATTTAGCAGTAGCTAGTTCTTCAAACATCAGGTCTGAATGCATCATGCATCTAAAATGGCAGGGTGTTTTTTTTTTTTCCTCCTGTTTCATTTGAACTGTTATTGAAGCTATCCACTAACAACTTTTTGAATGTGGTTTTCCAAAGAGCCCTTACTTTATCTTGAATGAGTGTTATCATTTAAATAGAGGCTTACTATTGAAAAGGTTTTATAGAGGAATGTTCTCATCAATCATTTGGGATTAAGCCAGTTTTTCCTCCTGAAGTTATATTAATTGATCCTGACAGCTCTGGCTGACTTGAGTTTTGAGGAATTCCAAGTTAATCTACTAGGCCCTATCTATAGACACATAGAGACCTGTTGTTAAACTGTAGAAATCCTAAATGTTTCCATAAAAAGGCTGTGGGGTAAGGGAAACATGTTAGCAAAAAGGAAAATGACACAGTCTGAGAGTCTACTTATTGTAAAGCAAGGAAAGAACTGGAGTAAAATGAGGTCACAGCTGGGGATGAATGACTGTGATGGCTTAGCTATTAAGGCCAGGCTAAGCTGTTTACCACCAGATTTTGATACAAAAGGACATTGCCAGAAAGAATCCTCTGGAAATATGTGTTGGAGTACAAGAAATAAATCTGCATTCGTGAAAGTGGCAATGCTGAATCACAAAGAAGGGGAAGGCCTATCCTTTGCAAAGATAAAATGGTTTTCAACCAACTGTGCTTATGCTGTAGAAAATTATGGGCCTGTTTGCTTTGCAGAGGTGTCAACGTTTCCAAAAGAGATTTCTTTCCTCAGGCTGGCTACGTACTAATCAAGACTATCCTGCTTATTTCAAAGATGACAATTCAAAAGATGTGTTCAGAACTCTATTGAAGTACAGTGATAATTACTATTTTTCCAGTGAGTTTTCTGTATGAATCCTCTTTCCAGTTAGCTGCAGCGTTTTCTGAGATGGGCTGGCCTCCCTGGGAGGCCCTATGGTAAAGGGTGGGCTAGACACAGGATAAGAGGTCCAATTTTGGCGGGAGGTCAAGTCACACAAACATCAAAGAGTTGTCACTTCTCTTTTTCTTCTCTTCCTCCAACTCCCACATCCCCAGCTCTTCTTTCTCTCTCCACTTCTCTCAGCTCCTTCCCAGGCGTCTGACTGGGACTAGTGCTGTCTGGTTTTAGTGAAGATCTCTGAAGAGATCCCAGTCAGTTGACTTCCTATTCTACAGGCTCTCACTTGCCCTTCCTCAACTCTTGAGCATCACTGGGAAGGTAGCTGGAGGAAATGGGGAGGTGAGGAGGGCATGAGGCCTTTTTCCTGTTTGCTTGAGTGTCTTAAGTATAAATAATTAGACATCTTATCTGAGAATAAAGGTATCCTAAATAGGTCCCAGCAGTGTGACTTCAGGCTTCCTTGGCCTCTCTGAATGTCAGTTTCCTCCCTCATAGCCCTGAACAGGGGTTCTCAACACTGGTTGGTTTTTGAACAGGGTACTTAAATCTTTTCCATTTCATGGACATTGGAAGGTGAAAAAAAAAACAAGCCTAGACCTGCAAGATAAAGAATCACACTGCTATAGAAAGTCAGGGAAATGTTCTGTGAGAATCTGCCAGAATCCGCCCCCCACACACACTTCCTTTCCACCATCCAAGTAGCACTTGATTTGAGCTGTTCATCAGCTCCTCCTGACTCCTCTCCTGAGGTGCAATTCCCCTCTTTCCAGGCAGTTCATCTTGCAGACTGTTAAACTATTTCTCAATTGCCATTTTGAATCTATGAAGATTTTACTGGGTACCTACTATATGCCAGGTTCTGGGAAATCAAAAGTGAATAGGATACTATATGGATCAAAATACTGTTTTGCTTAAACATTTTCATGGAGTTCCTGTTTTCTGCTTCAATGCCCAGCTCCACTTTCCCATCCGAACATTCCCCACTTTAAACCTTCCAATCTTGCCAGCCCTCAAAGGACCATGCCCTAGGCTCTGGAATTCTGTTTTCTGGCCCCTCGGAGCCTGTTTAACGCAGCTCAAGTCTCCCTTCCAGGAAAAGGGGCCGGGTGTGTTGGGAAGAGGGGCTCCTCCTTTCATTCTGACTCTCTTCCAAGGAGGCAGCCCACTTGAGGAGGAGGCTGAGACTAGTTCTGAGTCACCTGTAGGCGGGCAACGGAGCAAGGTCTAGAACCAACTCTAAAACCTCTCTTGGGAGGACGACTTCCTTTTCTCCTGGCTTCTGCACTCCAAAGGCGGCACACCGAGGTATAGATAGATACTGATCTCCGGCTGCAGCCACACAGCTTGGCCTGTCACTCAACTGTCTCCGGCCATCCTGCCAAGGGTTGACAGCTCCCAGGAAGGCGGGGTTCTACCTTTACCTTTCGTCGTACCCTGCTAACACGGTGGGTTCCACCTGAAGGGAAAAGAGGCCCTCAGCAGAGACTTTCACCTTTACCCCTCTCCACCACCACCACCACCCACTTTTTCAGGAGTGAGCGCTCTCTCCTCCTTTTGGGGTCTAGAGATTCAGAGACTGAAGACACACGCAGGAAGGCAAATTGGGGAATCGGACACTAGGAAAAACTTCAGGGGATCGATCCAAGGCGGGAAAGAAAAGAAGAGAAAGGGGATCAAGCCGGGGCTGGAGGAGAGGGGCGGGGACGGGAGCCCCTCCCCTCCCTGCCACTCCGCGGGCTCCGGACCCGCCCCTCCCCTCCCCCACCCCTCCCAGTGTGGATGGCGGCGGCTAGAGTCGGAGCCCCAGCTACGCTGCGCGTGAGTGACCAGCCCCGGGGAACAGACGGGGAAGTTTTGGGAGCCCCCTCTCCAGGGTGGGGCCACTCTCAGTTCTCTAGGAAAGTTTGTGGGCGGGATCCCGGGACTCGGGCAACTCCTGGGCTCGCTCGGCGCCCCGACGTGCTGCGTCCCCGTCTTCCTTCAACCTGCACTCGCTGCCCCGTAGGCACCCCGGGCGGGCCAGGGGGTGGGCCGCGACGGGGCTTCCCCTCCTCACCTGTACTCTGGGTCCGACTCTAAAGAAAGCAAACTCCAACAGCACCAAAAAGCATCTAGATTCATTTCCCCGAGCGGGGCCGGGGGCTCTACACGCGCGCGCGCGGGGATCCCGGGTCTCCCAGACAGAGGACAGTGGCCCTGCCCTTCAGTCCTCCTTGGGGGCTGTGGATCTCGTCTGTCCAGGACCCTTCACTTTCTTTCTGGCCCCTGTTCTTTGCACTACTGTCTCCTATCCTTTTCCTGGGAGGCCCGTGGCCCCCAGACTTAGACCCCTGCTGAAGTCTTCAGCCTATCCTGTTCCCCCAAAGCGAGGAGCCAGGCCAAGGGGACACAGCCGCAAGCACTGCCACACTTGTCCAAATGTTTCCTGCAGGAATAACATTCTCTGGAATTTGAGATTTGAACTTTTGAGGGGTAAGGGTAGTTGAAATCTATTCCTCCTTAGGATTTTACTATTTCTGTTGGTTTGGCATCTTCTTTTTCAACCTCTCCACTGACTCTGCTTTCTTCCAATGATAATAACAAACACTTCATATAATTCGTCTTTCTAAGCCTGAAAGAAAAGAAACACGAAGAATGATAAAAAGAAGAGAAGAAGAGATTGCCTGCTAAAAATATGGTGCAGAACCTTGCCTCTTGAAAGCAGACTTTGGTCCACACTCAACTGTTTTGGTAGGAGAAAGAAGCAAGTGTAGCTTGTTTTTAGACTACCCCAAACAAGCTATTAAAGCTGCCTCTAGGCTACAAGTTTTAATTTGCTTGATGGGCAGGGCAGGGCAGGGCAGGCCAGGGCCGGGCTGAGCAGCGTTTGTTAGCATTCCAGCTTGGCCTTGCCCATCTGCAGGTCTCTGCCTTGCTAGCCCGCATCTTTCCACTCCCTTCTCTAAATAGAAGTTGCACAAACAAGGCTATGGAAGAGGCTAAAATGAGCAGGACCACAAAGAAAAAACAAACAAACAAACAAAAAACCTCATTTATTAAATGCCCAGGCTGTGGCTTCAACTACAGTCTGATTGGCTGGAAGACATGTTTAGTTCATTGTGGTTTTTATGCTGGTTCTTATTATGGTTGAATCAGTGTTTCCATGACAAGCTAGGTTCTCTGGGTGCTTAGAGGAAGCTTGCTAGTTCTCGCATGGGTCTGGGAAAATGGAGTTTAGAATCTGGGATATTCTTTTTAGGGATTGATTTGGATTATATTGCAAACCTCTGTTCACTCACTCAGAATCAGAGTAGGGGAAGCAGCGGGAGGCTGGTTTACTTCCAAATGACCTGGAAGAAAAAGCTTTGCTCACTGTGTGAACAGGAATGCAGGGAGTGATGTTGAAATTTTATTGTTTGTAAGGAGAACACACTTGTCAAGAACTTTAGCCATTCCCCTTTCTGTACAAACAATAAATGTGATTGTAACAAATGTAGATCAGATTGTGAACAACATTGACCTGTGAAAACAGGTCAAGGCATTGAACCATTTAGAAGTAAAAATTTTAAAAAATTTTTTCATTGAAAGTAAAATAACATTTAAAACAGAATATAATTTACTTATCTCCACTGATCAATTTGACAGTTCTCCATTCTGTGAAACTGTAAGGTTTTACTTGTGATTTCTAAGCTTTATTGATAAGGAAGCATTGTGACTCCATTCAAAAAAATGCCCTTCAGGTTTAAACTTGTTTGGCCCTGTTGCTTAGAAAAACAATGTACTCAGATAAGAATCTTCAGTCTCTTCCTCTTCCTGACATTTTTTTTTTTAATTTCCCTCTGAGAATTTCTAATCCTGTATTTAATACCTGATACTATATGGAGAAAAACTGTCTTTCTGCCTTGTTCAGCTTTTGCTCCTCTCATGGAATCTTGTTAAACTGGGTGGTTTGGCATTACAGAGGTGGCTTAGCAACCTCACGATAGACTGCTGTGGATGCTGGGATGTGATGAAGGCTACAAAGGGTCCCTGACCTAAGGAGTAAGTGGTTTGGATGGTTAGCTAATAGAAGGCAAGCAGCCCCTATCTGGCCGGGTCAGATGAGTTGCACATACTTCAAGTATGGTACCTGCAGAGAGGAAGGAGGGTAGGGGTCCTTAAGAAATAAAACAACCCAAAGGAATACCATATGACTTTTAAACATCATGTTGTACAAAAATACTGAACTGTATAAGACATGCTTAGAATATGGGAGTGAATTTATAGAGCTAGCTATGGATTAGAAAGCACTATAATATCTCTTTTTGAAAATATATAAAAAAATTGGAATTATATGCATTACTATGTATGGATGGTGGGATTACAGGTACTTTTGATTTTTGTGTGTGTGTGCTTGGCTATGTTTCTCAATTTTTTTATGACAATACTAGTTAATATTTATTGAGCATTAAGCACTGACACCATAGTATGTCATTTTAAAACTCTTTAGGGTAAGTACTGCTATTATTTTATTATAGAGATTCAGAAACTAGGATCAGAGGGGTAAATTGCCCAAAACTGCATAGCTACTAATTCTGGAATTGAATCTTGAATTCAGATCAGTGGTAAAAGTCTGTGTATCTCAATTTCTACTGTCTACTTTCTCCCTGAAATATTATATCACATATTATTATATGTGATATAATAATAATAATAATTATTATTATTATTTTAACTATAAGGAAAAAGTAGATAGAAAAGGGAAGGAAAAATATTTCATGCTTTAATAAGAACTAATATTTTGATTATTTGCAAAATGTTCCTGCTTTCCACCTCTCTCACCTCCCACTGTTATTTTTCTTTCGTTCTTTGAAAATTGCTCCAGACTTAGTCAAAGGCAGCTCACCTTTCCTTGGGAACCAGTTCTGCATGTGAGAAGTATTCAGAATTCTATGGAGACTTTCCAGCTAGACAGGAGTTCTAGGCACCCTATGGGATTCTGGAATAGTTCCAGTACAAGGCAAGATTTAAAGTAGATTAGGCAAATTCTGCCTTCAGAGCTCTGCCAATATGGGCCTTTGTTGTTCTTCGAGGTGTTGGCTAGTGTGAGGGGGAGAAAGACCTGTTTCTGCCATGTTTGTGTTTCTTCATGGCACTTATGTGGCTGCTACTTTTGACACCCTACTCCTTCCTTCTGGGTTCATTTTTCTTCATGCCAATGTAAATTTAGAAGCTTTTTTTTTTTTAATAAAAAAATTTGGTATTTGGCATGTTGTAAAATATTCATATTCCTGAACGTGTTTTTATTTATTTATTTTGCTCTTATAAATGAGAGTTTGTCTCTGTGTAGTGTTCTAGACAAAATTATTTTCCCTGAGTCCTTGGAAGATATTTCACCATTGTCTTCTTGAATATATTGCTACTAGTCTGATCACAGATTATTGTCATTTCATTGTAATGTAACCTGTCTTCTCCCTAGATTTTAGGGTTTTCTCAAAAATGTTCTATACATATGTAGGTGTGGATTTCTGAAAATGTAATCCTACCCCGAGCTCCATGAGCATTTGTGATTTTCTAGCTGACTAACCTTGAGCAAATTACTTAACTTTTCTCAGTCTTACCAGCTATAAAATACAAATAATAATGGTAAACACTCCAAGAGTAATTAAGGAGATAATGCATGAAAAATGTTAGAATAGTCCCTATCATGTAAGGAAGCACAAAATAATTGCTTATGATTACATTCATATTTTTAAAAATTTCTTTTGAGTTTTACGAGTTTATATAAATGTTAGTCTGTCTACTTGCACACACATTCATAATTCTGTTGAGATTTTTATTGAAATTGCACTCAATTTATAATGACATCTTTATAATACTGGATCTTCTCATCTTTTTCATTCAGGACTACTGGTGATTACTCCTATAAATCTCTAATACAACTTTTGCTATAATTATTTCTATAGATTTTTGTCAATACTTTAAATGATATTCTTTTTCTTGTTTTATTTTCTAATTTGTTATTCGCTGGTCCATAGAAATATTCCTGAATTTAAATTTTATTCTTTTATCTAGTATCATCCTGACCTCTCCTATTAGTTTTAAAAGTCTGCATGTAAATATTCTTGAACTTTTAATTTAGTAATCATAAAACAGCAGTAATTTGTCTTTTCTATCCAATTACTTATGGCTTCTGTATCTTTCTTATTGCCTTGGGTAGAACTTCTACAATGTTCAGTAGTGACAGTGATGGAGATTACCCTTAAATTTTGTCTTTATTGTGTACTCTTAAAAGTTTCTCCTTTAAGTATGAACTTTTGCTTAGGTTTTAGTAGATATTTATTAAGTTAAGAACTTTCTGTCTATTCTTAACATTTCTTAAGTTAAAAATTGTATTATGACTGATTTTATATAATGTTTTAATGCCTTTCATGTAAGTTATATAAATTTATCGTATGTTTTTCTTTCTTAATATTACAATGTGATTAATGAGTATAATTAAAAATAAATATTAAAATATAGTTAAAAACATGCATATGCATAGATATATATACATGTACAGATGTACAATCTTTTATTTTATAGGGTATAATATGCTAGCATTTTATTTAGAATTTTTTTGGAAGTTCGCAAGTTAAATAATTATTCTATAAGTTTCCTTTTTTCTCTTGTTCTCATTTTGTTTTTTAAGTCTATATTAATCCTATTAAGTAAGTGGATAGCTTTTCCTCTTTCATTTATATATCTATATATTTTAAACTCTTTTTAAGAGATAAAGACTATCTGTTCTTTAGAAATTTGTTGAGCTACATGTGGTGGCCCATACCTGTAATCCCAGCTACTCCTGAACCTGAGGCTGGAAGATAGCAAGTTTGAGAGCAGCCTTGGCAACTAGGCGAGACCATCTGAAAAGAAAATATAAAAAGGTCTCGGGGTGTGGTTCAGTGGTAAAGTGTTCCTGAGTTCAGTTCCTAGTACCAAAAATAAATAAATGAATAAACAAAAGTTTGTTAAGGGGCCAGTCATGGTGGCTCATGCCTGTAATCCCAGTGGTTCAGGAGGCTGAAGCAGGAATGTCATGATTTCAAAGCCAGCCTTAGCAATTTAGCAAGGTCCTGAACAACTCTGTAAGAACCTGTCTCAAAATAAAATATAAAAAGGTCTGAGAATGTGGCTCAGTGGTTAAGCACCCCTGGATTCAATCCCTGGTAACAAAAAAACATTAAAACTAATTGTGAAATCATCTGAACCACTTATACAGGGTATTTGTATCAAGTTTCATTAATTATTATTGATTATTAATGAATTTAATTTTTCTATTTTTGATTCAGTTTTGATTATTTATTAAGATGATCCACTTATGTGTTCTTGAATTTATAAACATAAAGTTGTTCATAATTTTCTTTTATGGTTTTATAAGTATTGGTTGTGTCTTATGTTCTTTTCATCATAATATGTTGTGTCAGCTCTTTTTTCTTAATTAACATACAGGTCTATTTAATTAGCTTTTTCAGATAAACAGTTTCTTATCCATATTTTTTGTTTTTCATTTGTATTTTTTTATCTATATTATTTCTATTTCTAGCTATTTGAGTGGATGCCTAGCTTATTTATTTTTTGTTTTTCAATAAATTAATTAAAAGCTATAAATTTACCAAAGTATTGCTTTAGCCACATTATACATTTAGATATGTGATGCTTTCATTATCACTTAGCTCTAAATATTTCTTTTTACTTCTGATACTTCTTTTTAAGCCTATAGATTTATTTAATTTTCCATTTTTCAACTTAAATTTTATTTTTACTTTGTTTAAATTATTAGTGATTTTTAATTTAGTTACATTATGAAAAAACAGCATGGTCTGTATAATAGTATATATATATATACACACGCACACACATGTGTATATATATATATATATATATATATATATATATACACACACACACACACACATACATACACATGTGTGTATATATATACATATGTATGTATTTTTTTGTTGTTGTTAGGACTTCCTTTATGTCTAATTACATGAGTTTACCAAACATTCTGCATGTGCATTAAAAGAAAAATATATTACCTACTTAGGTGGTACAAAATTCTGTATCACTCTTGATAGGTCAAATTTGTCGTGTCTTTCTTGCTTTAATGCCTATTTTCTGAGTTCCTCTAGGTTTCTGGAAAATATTAAAACCCCCCACTCTCATTGTAGATTTGTTAATTTCTTCTTTTGATTCCATCAGTGTTTATGCAAATCCATGATTGGTGAATTGCTTCTTTTTCTTCTCCTCCTTTAACTTTACTGGGGATTGAACTCAGGGGCACTCTACCACCTTGGTAAATCTCCAGCTTTTTTTTTTTTTTTTTTGAGACCAGGTCTTATTAAATTGCTGAGGCTGACCTTAAATTTGTGATCCTCCTGCCTCAGCCTCCTGAGTCCCTGGGATTAGAGGTGTGTACAGTCTTTGAATTTCTTTTTCATTCTGCTATGTAATGTCCTCTTTTATTTCTACTAATGGCTTTGGTTTGATTTCTATTTTGCTTGGTGTTAATATTGCTATACTTGCTTACTCTTGGTTAGTATTTTTTTTAAATTTTTTTAGTTGTAGATGAACACAATACCTTAATTTATTTATTTTATGTGGAGCTGATGATTGAACCTAGTGCCTCTCATGTGTGAGGCAAGCGCTCTACCAAAGAGCCACAACCCCAGCCCCAGTATTTTTTTATATTAATTTTTCTTTAAGAGTTTACTTTAAATATGTATATTAGAAAAATCATTTATATGTTTCTTGATTTTTAAAATTTCAACCTAAAATAATATATTTAAGATTTTTACATTCTTGGTAATATATATATTTATATTATGCACATATGATATGCATGTGTATAATATATGTAGGTATATATTCTATTTCTGCCGTGTTTCTTTCTTTCTTCCTTTTTTTTTTTTTTTTTTTTTTTGTGGTGCTGGGAACCAAACCCAGGGTGCTTAGTCACTGAGCCACATCCCAAGACCTTTTTATTTAAAAAAAAAATTTTTGGGCAGTGCTGGGGATTGAACCTAGAGCATAGTGCATTGAACCTTGTGCATGTGAGGCAAGCACTCTACCAACTGAGCCATATCCTCAGCCCTTATTTTTTATTTTGAAGCAAAGTCTTGCTAAATTGCTGAAGCTGGCTTTGAACCTGCAATCCTCCTGTCTTAGCCTCCTGAGTTGTTGGGATTATAGGCAGGTTTCGCTGAGCCTGGCTTATTTTTTTGTGTTACCACTTTTGCTCTTTTTTTCTTCTTTTCCTTTTGTTTTTGAATTGATCAAGTTTTGCATATTTCTGTTTTTCTGACAACTGTTTTTGAAAGATGTATATTTGTATTTTTTAATAGTATCCTCCCATTTCTAGCATGTGTATTTAAAAAGGTCTAGTCAATTTCTTTATTTTCTTCTAAATAATGCAGTGATTTTAGATGACTTTAAATTTGATCTGCCCCTCTTCCACATTGTCTAAACTCTTCCAATTTCCCCCTACCCACTGCCACAAAGGTTGGTCATTATTTCCTTTCTTCCTATAACCAACATTTGTTTAACTTTCCTGATTTCTTTCTCTGGATTGCTTCTTGCATACCATTGCTTACCTCTTCTTCACTGCTAAATTTTTTCAGTAAAGGTCTGGGGTTCTAATACTCAGTCTTGTAATAGTCAGTCTTTTATTTTGAGAATGTCTGTGTTGCAGGTCAGTCTTGAGAGATGATTTAGCAAGGTATGAAATTCTAAGTAGCTTTCTCTTGACTTCCGGAAGCTATCATTCCACTATCTTCTAGTTTCAGTCGTTCCTAATGAAATCTCTCTTTTCAGCACGTCGCTCTTTCTTAGGGAATCTGTTTTCTCCTTGGAGAATTTCCAGATTTGCTTTACCTTTCACATTCTGTCTTTCTCTCTGATATCCAAGTTGTTCTGTTTTTGTATATCCTCCTTGGAACTCAGTTGTGTGCCTTTGTGATGAAGACTTCTGTCTATTCTCTAGAGGTTTCTCAGTTGTTTTTGCTACAAATTTTTTTTAGAATAAATATAATTAAAATAATTGTTGGGCAGTCACTATGTGTCAGTAATGCTTCTACGTGCTAGAGGAGTAGGACTGAATGTCAGAAGCTACAAGCCCTTGATCTCATATCCATTACGCTCTCTCATCTCTCCATTTGCAATCCATTAGGCAAACCTTTAACCTTCCCATCTTATCTCGGGCCTGAAGAAAATTCTCTTTAGTATTGTGTATCTTTTTATCTCTCAGTGTACTCTGAATGTTTTTTTTTTTTTTTAGTTTTATTTCCAATTTATTAATATTTCTTCATCTCCACTTAGTTTATTATTCAACACATCTATTGTTTTAAAGAAATCAGTGTTTTTTTTTAATTTCTAGGATTTCTATTTGTTACTTCATATTTGTCTTTTTCTAATATGATCTTTTTTTTTGTCTTATCATTTCTAAACATTTGAATTTTTTTCAATACTTTATTTTATACTTTAGATTATTTATCTCCTTTTTAAATGGTGGTTTATTTCCTCCTATGTTTTACGTACTCATCAGGAGTTGTTTTCCAAAGAAATCCTCTGCACTCAGAGGGTTTAGCATATTCTTATGAAGTAATTTTACATTTACTTCAGCTGGTGCCCTGTGTGTTTTACTCACTCCAGAATAGCCTTTTTGTGAATTTCTTGGCATGGAGCCCCTGTGTGATCTGGAAGTATGCATTTAAACCTTGTTCTTGCATGCAGTTCAAGCCTGGATTTCATATTTTATAGGTCTCTCATTTTCCACTCTTTGCCCAAGCAAATGACAGGCTTTCTTGCTGCTTCCTCTCATGGGTGAATGATGTTCTTTTAGATCTGTTTCACTTATGAAGCAGCCTTTGTGGCCCTCAGCATTGTGCAGGTGCTTCCCTGAGGGCTCCTACTATGAGGTGGCCATCACCTGCACTCCCCCATTGCACGCATTGTCATCAAAATCCCAGTGCTCGCTATTCAGGCCTCTGACGTCTCTGGATTTTTCCATGAGTACTGTGGCTTCAGCTCCCATTCATTGATCGAACTTTGACTTCCCTCTTCATTGCTGATACCTAATTATATAAAGGTTTTAGAACATATTTTTATTATTATATTTTTTTGTTCTGTGTTCTGAAGTGTTTGGATTAATTAGGAAGGGTAATTCTTCTGTCAATCCATCATTGTGAATAAAGTTTTTAACTACTAATTTTAAAGTTTATTGTGTTATATGTAAAGTAGAATCCAAGTAGGTAAATACATATACATTAGGATTTGAATATATGAATAGGCTGCTCCTGACACTGGTGCTGACATCAGTATCACAGGCACCCTTGCTGTGGTGTCTTGCTGTCTGTCTGGCCACATATTTTCTGTCTAGATGAGATCTGAATTTCCCAAACATGATGCTTTCCAAGTGTTGGCCTTTAGAGTCTCTGTAATAGATTAAGACCTTCAAGAGAAGTTTGTAGGGGCTGGGGATGTGGCTCAAACGGTAGTGCGCTCGCCTGGCATGCGTGCGGCCAGGGTTCGATCCTCAGCACCACATACCAACAAAGATGTTGTGTCCGCCAAAAACTAAAAAAAAAAATAAATATTAAAAATTCTATCTCTCTCTCCTTCTCTCTCTCACTCTCTCTTAAAAAAAAACCCCATTAAAAAAAAAAAGAGAGAGAAGTTTGTAAAAGGCAATCTCACTTCAGCACACCATCTGAGTATGATGTGAGCATCCCAACACCTATACTGAAGGGAAAGGCCAGTGTTCCTGTGCTGTGTGAAGCTGCTTTTCTTTCTCTGCTGGGCTGCATGATTATCGTGTCTCTCATGGTAAGAGAAGCATACACTAAGCAATTGATTTTTTACTTGCAGCCAACACCATCTCTGAGGACATTGATTGACATCAGTGGAGCCTGTTTGTCACGTTTAAAATAATCTATACAAAGACATCTTCCACCAACCCTTCCAGCAAACCCTGTTCTTTAAGGAAACCAAACCAGGGTTAGTCCTTGGTTTTCTCTGATCCTCACATAAGCTTTAAGTCATAATGGAAAAGAAATGGATTTTAGAATCAAGCAGGCATGGATTTCAATGCGTTAGGCAAGTTATTTAATATATCTAAGGCTGTTTTCTTCTCTGTAAGACAGTAATGACAAAATCTACCTCAACAGGTTGATCTGAAATTCAGTGAGATGACAGGAAATATATGGGTCAAGTGCTTGGTATATATTAATGTTCACAAATGTTAGTCCCCTCCCATTTTGTACCTTCTCTTGCTGGTTCTTTCAAAACCAGGATTGTGCTTTAGAAGGTCTAATAGGGAATACTTCTGGAGAGAGCCCTTGGTCACACCCCCTATTATCTTCTATTTTCTTGGTAATCAATTTACTTTTCTTTTGTGTAAGATTTCTTAATGTGTTTGTATGCCACTTGGTAGCCCATACAGCCTACTCCTGAAGCTTTCTATAGAATATCTATGTGGTTACCTAAGAACCAGGACCCTCTTAACCAGAAATATCTCTTCACTTTATTTGTTGGTGTTCTTCTCCTTTAAGGAAAGAAAACTTTTATTACAAAGACCCCAGAGGGAGCCTGTTAAGTGTCAATATTAGAGTGACACTTTTGGGACTAGATTTTCCCAGGAGGGGCTTGAAGACCCTCCTGAGTCATTCAAGCGTAGGTGATGGGGAGCTGACAGAGAGAAGGTAGCCACAGGAAGAAATACTGAAGGTGTTACTTGAGAATTTCACAAAACCTAAAATGTGCTTATATTACAACCATCATTATTATTTGGGTCCTGTGGCATCTGTGTATGACTCAGAGCATGTCAATTTTTGCAAGGGACTTTTTAGAAATAGTAATGACAGTGATAGCTTTGACTGTTCTTAAGCAGAGGGAAGGAGCATTATGAAAACAAAATGATTAAAATTATGGATATGCCTTCATATCTGTGGTCCAGAGCACAAAAATAGCTTTTCCACTGCAGAGCTAAGCCAACAGTTTCATGGAAACAGCATTGAGAATCTAATTTAAAACAGCCATGACCCAGAAATTCAGAGACGGGACTGACATCTTGGCCCCTGTTCATCCCTTTGAATATTTTTTTCCTAGCTCACGGTAATACATATTCGGGGCCAATTTAGAAGGCCTGGAAGATAGTAATTGATGTTACAAACCTTGTTTTTGTTGGCCTCTGTTTAGCATTAATGCAAACAGAGAAATATTTTAATCTTAAATCTTTACACCTGAGAAGCTTGCTTAGCGCAGCTCCGGGCCTGTTGCTCCTGTGTGGCTTGATGCAAAACCTCATGAATTTTGTGAAAATCCCAGTGCTCTGTCATGGCTTCAGTGGAAAGTGTTCAGTTGGGGTCATTCTAAGTAGCACACCAATGGTCAAGTGCTCCTGATTTTTGGAAAAATGATCTTATGGAAAAAAAAAAAATGGTTAGGCTTTCCTGGGAATTAGATGATAATGTCAGGATCCTCCAGTTCCAAGAAAGCTCAGACTTGCCTAGATCAGCATTTTCCTCCAGTAAGAAAATACATTATTTGGGGCTTAACATTATCCTCTTTATTAATCATTTTTTGTCATCTGCAAGAGCGAATGGCACATGTGATGGGGCTTAGCCAGCTTTAAACAGCCCCCTGCCTGTTGGCATCTGCCTCTTTCTCACCCACACAGTCCTCTTTGCTGCCAGATGTTCCTACTTAACTGCTCACACATGCACACCCCCAGTGCCAACTTTGCTGCAGACTCTTACCTCTTGTTGCCTGTCTGACCAGAAGGGCTCCTTTCCCAGATTCTCTTGGGGGTGCTTTGCAGTGCACTCTGCAAAGGGAGATATGCAGAATCTCCCCACCAGAGACAGCAGGCGCTGGCTGCTTTATTGGTTTCCTCTGCTCCCTGTGCTCTTCACTCCATGCCTTTCATCCTGAAACTTTTCTGTTTGTCTTGGTTCAGATGTTGCCTTGCTTAAACTTGATTTCTCTGTGCTTCCTGAACCCTGACTTTATTTGGTAAGGACTTCCCCACCTCCACGGCTCATGCAGTCAGCCACCACTTAGCAGTGACGTCACTCTCTGGGGCCACCAGAATCACCAAGGAGAATAATGAGGTGATATTACAGATCTGCAGAGCTTTGTGGAAATTACCTGTGCCGAGAGAGACATACATGAAAAACAACTTCTTCTCCCCTGAGATATTTCAAACTTGAAGCGTGTAGAGGCCGGAGCCATCAGGTTCAATGCCGGTTTCTCACCTGAATTCTGCCCAGCCTCCTGCCAGGTTTTCCTGCCTTTGGCCTTGCCACCCTCTAATCTGTCCAGTTCTCTGCCAGAGCTTGCTTTCCCAAATTCAAATCTGATCCTGTTTATTCTCTCTTTAAATTTTGCCTCTGAATCCCTATTGTATTTAGAGCAAACACACACTCTTAGCATAATAAAGAACGGCTTCTGTGACCCCACCTGTCTGCCTCCCCAGCTGTGCCTGTCTTCCTTGGCAGGATCAGGCCCTCTCGCCTCCCTGTCTTTGTACTCTCACTCTGTTCTGCCTGATCAGTTCATATCAACTGTCAAGATTCAGCTCAGAGGTCCACTCTTCTTAGAGGCTTTTTCAATTCCCTAGGGCCAGCAGCTTCAGTCCCCCACCACCATTATGGGTAGTTACCGCCACCACTCCTGCCAGTCTTGATTAGGCATCTGGGTTTGAGTCCTAAAGACGCCTGGGATGGGCTTTATCACATTAACAGCATTGAGAATGGCCTCTACTAGAAGGAGAATGCCCTGCGGTAGTGGCTTGTGACTGTTTGACTTGCAGCTGTGTGTAGTGTAGTTTCTAAAGTGTTTGGTTATTGTTGAGTGGATGTATGTATTTTTTCTTTCTTTCTTTTTTTTTTAAGGCCGGAAATTTTTTCTCTTTTTTAAACCAAAAGTTCCTGGCTTTTATTTATTTATTTTTCCTTTCCTTTTTTTTTTTTTTTAGTTGTTGATGTCCTTTCTTTATTTTTATGAGGTACTGAGGATCAAATTCAGTGCCTCACGTTCCAGGCAAGTGCTCTACTACTGAGCCACAACCTCAGCCCCATACATGAGTTTTAATTCACACACACTTGTGCACACAGTGTGATCACACACATTAATATATAGATCCCTGTGGGAACCTTATTTCAGGTCTTACTGAGACTGTTTACAAAGTGCATAATAGGTGCTTAGTGAATTTCTGTTGAGTCAAAGAAAGAATGAATGCGGGGCTGGGGATGTGGCTCAAGCGGTAGCGTGCTCGCCTGGCATGCGCGTGTCACTGGGTTCAATCCTCAGCACCACATACAAATAAAGATGTTGTGTCCACCGAAAACTAAAAAAATAAATATTTAAAAAAAAAAGAATGAATGCAACTACACACAAACTATGGAAAATTTATCCCAAAATATATTCAGAAGAGAGGCATAATGTAGCTTTGCTTCTGCTTAACTGAAATAGGAAGAATATGGGGCTGGAAAGTAAGATTAGTTTATCTTCTCAGCTCTGTTACCATGAGCAAATAATTTTGTCTTTCTAAACTTCTGTTTCCTCATCTGTCAAATGAAATGCTAGAAAAGATAATACTTAATGCCTGCTGAACAGTTTCTAAAGTCATTCATTATTAGGGCTAAAGATAGATGACCGGCTGCTATCCATTAAGGGGAATGAATTTGGAGCTGTTATTTTTTTAATCTCATCACGTGACATGTCCGAGTGGAGTCCTAAAATGGACCGGCATTTGCCTAAATTGGGGCAGGAGGCCAAGTCATTGTAAATCAAACACAGAGGCAGGGCCAGGATGCAATGCCCTGAGTAGAGTGGAGACAGCAGTCAGTGTCCCACCGCAGTCTGAGGTCAAAGCTGGCCTGAGGTCATCAGAAAGAAGCCTGGAAGGGGGGCTGGGTGGTTTGCTTTTAGGATACACTGAAAATTTGTCCTGCTCTTAGGAAAGTCTCTGGGAAACCCCTACCAGCTGCCTCAAGTTCTCTGGAGGCTGGTAAAGGAAAAGGTATTTAAACTTAGGCCTCCAGAGCATCTGGGGAGGCCTGGAGGAGGTTAATTTGGGGTTAATAGGAAGGAGAAGAGTTTAATCTTGTCCAAATGAGAATGAAATGAACTAACTTATAACACAATGAGGTCTCTATCACTTGAAGAGTGTAGTGTATGCAGCCGCTGAATAAATCCTCAGCCAGGGATATTGCATTAAAAATTTGTGAATTATGAAGGTTGAAACTAAATGATGTTAAAAGTTATTTTTCTCATTCCAAGAGAACCTTTTCTTCTCATATTCTCAGTGAATCTCATCTAAGTAAACACTCAGGTTTATTTTATTTATTATGAGTAGTGTGGATTGAACCCAGAGGTGCTTAACCATTGAGCCACATGCTCATCCCTTTTTATTTTTTTATTTTGAGACAGGGGCTTGCTAAGTTGCTTAGGACCTTGCTAAATTGCTGAGGCTATCTTCAAACCTGTGATCCTCCTGCCTCAGCCTCCTCAACCCCTGGGATTACAGGAGCACCCCACTGTGCCCCGCGTACTTTCAGGTCTTGGTGTTTGAATGTTTCTTGAATTGGAGCTTGTGTGCCAGGATGTGGCCTGACCAGGACCCCTCGAGGGACATTACACAGTTTGTACAGGTGGTGGGCCTGTTACTTCCTCATCTGCCTCTTGCTCTGAGCTGAGCTGTATAAGCAAAGAGCAATGAGTGTGGCTGTTTCTGGTATCTCAGATGCTGGAAGACTTTGGTTTCTTTCATTCAGCTTTGTCTTCTGGACCCTCTGGGGTCAATTAACCTAGACATTGACTCTCAGGCTTGGGAGACCTTTTCTATACAGGGAACTTCACTAGTATGTCACCTGGGCTTTTTTTTTTTTTTTTTTTCCTCACTGGTACCAAGATTGAACCAGGGATGCTTTACCTGCTTTACAACTGAACTACATCCCAGCTTTTTAAAAATTTTTTAAAACAATTTTATTTTTATTTTGAGACAGGGTCTCACTATGTTGCTTAGGGCCTTGCTAAGTTGCTGAGGCTTCCCTTGAACTTGCAGTCCTCCTGCCTGGGCTTCCCAAGTTGCTAGAATTAAAGGCATGGTCAATATGCCCAGCTTCAGCCTGGCATTCTCCAGAACCTCATACTTTACCCCAAATGCCTGCTTTCCCTCTTTTCTTTCTTTTTTTCCCTTTCATTTTTCTTTGTCATCTCTTCTAACTCTCCATGCCCACTAAATACTGTGCAGTGTTTTTCTATTCAAATTCTTTGCCCTCCTGGTATCCTGGTGAATAGGAATGTGGGTGGCTTGTAAGCTCTATTATGCACATAAAGCAAAATGCCCTGGGTGGTTAAGTGATGCGGTTAATTCATTGGCAGATCAAGGAGGTCAGGACCCAGGTTTCCTGACTTCTCTCCCAGCCTCTGTCCTGTGGATCACACTGCATTTGCTAACAGCACTGAAGTCACAAAGAGCATCAATTTTATTCTCTGTGTGTGGTCATTGTACCAAAAGAATTTGCCCGGGAAGCAGTCCCAGGCCTCCAGAGACTCAGAGTCTGAGACCACACTAAAGACCGTGAACAAGAGTAGCAAGAGCAATAGAAACTTACCTAGTGCTTCATAGTTTTCAAAGAAACTTCCGAGTCCGTCCCCGTGTACGATGCTCCCCGTAGTCCTTTGATGTGGAAGAGCACATTGGAGCTTCATTTTGCAGGCGAAGTGTGGAGTGCGGGCCTCTGGTGGGTGAAGGAGGTCCTGAACAGAGATGCTGGCTTCTCATCCCCAAACCTGCCCTGTGCCCAAGTTCAGAAAAACCAGGAATGGGAATGAACTGTTTCTATCTAGTGTCAAAGACAAGGGAGGCAGACCTTGGGGTCTGAGTTTGGCAGTTGGCAGCTGAGTGCAGTGTTTGGAAATAGGATATAGGTCAGGGATGAGGAAGGGTGTGAGGCAGGTTCTAGTCCTTGAGATCAGGCCAGCTCCACATGGATGGGTTGGAACAATATTAGTATGGATGGGAGACGAGAGTGAAGGCTTTAGAGGTAGGGTCCCCTAGTGAGGTGGCCCTGGATCTAGTAGAGATTAGCTGGGGATTCTGAAGTGAGAGGAAAGACCTGCTCTCATCAGATGGGAGTCTTGCTATAATCTTAGTTTATTTGGGCATTTATTTAACTAAACCACAGGAATACATACTAATATCCTCCATTTTGTGGGTCAGGAAACTGAGGCTAAAAAGGATAATTGGTTTGCCCTAAGTCCCATAGTTAGCAGCTAAGCCAAGTACAGAATCCATGCTTTCTGAGTCCTTTCACTGGTGCTTGTAGCCGCTGTCCACATGGTAAGCAGCTGCGAATGTTCCCCATGTATGCCTAGAGAAGAAGTAGATAAAACTCCTTCAAAAGTATGGCTCAAGGTCTCACTTTATCTTTAAAGGCTGAAAAACCTAAATGCAAAGTTGAACAACTTCTTGAGTCCTTCTTGTTGAACTTCCAAGTGGTTGGCTTTCTCTAAGTCAATCAGGAGGAAGTTGTCGTCTCAGACTTGGAATTAACATCCACGCTCTGGTGTGGCCCGATCCTTGCTGGGCACCCTAGATATGTGGCCCAGCGAACAGCACAGTGGAGAGAATAGGTTGAGCTCTACACTGGGGTTTCCTGGGGGAAGTGGTTATGGGTAGGAGGTCTGAGGACGTAGTATAACGTAAGCTGGGGGCCCTCCTGTAAAGGAAGGCTGCTGTCCTAAAGCCCCCAGGGTGTAGCTATGTAATTCAACTCAGTCCACTTGTCCTCCCTCCAAGGCCTGAACCATGGCCAAGGGCCAGATCCATCTAAGCCTTGCCCCTGCCCCTACGTTAAGTGAGTGAGGCTCTACTGCCTCTGAGCCCTGGTAATTGGGCCCAACAAACTGAGCAAGGATGCTCAATGAGGAACCTCATCATGTCAGCTCAGCCTGTTGCCCTGCTTGTCTTCCTGACTAGGCACCTTCCCCTACAGGTGGCGGAGCCTCTGCTTCCCGATGGCTGCCTGCCTGGTTGTGCTTTGGTGGAGATCCTGAACTGCATGGTGGTGAATCTTTCCCTATCAGATGTACATTTTTACACACACACACACACACACACACACACACACGTACACACGTCCTAAAACCTCAATGTTCTCCTGGTTCTGTGATTAACTGGGCTCAGCTGGGAGGGTCTTGCTTTGAACTTCTCATGCTGTTGCAGTTAGATGGTGACAGGGATCAGAATCACCGAAGGCTCAACTGGCTGGATGTCCACAATGCTGCCCTATGTGGCTGTTCCATGTGGCTTCTCTGCCTGGCAGAATAGCCTGGCCTTCTTCAGGGATTCTCAGGGCTCCCATTAGGAGGTCTCTGGGTTAGTTGATGCTTTTGCCCCTAATTGGTATTGTTGCTTCTGCCACGTTGTGTTGGTCAGAGTTGACAAAATATACCTAGATTCAAGGAGAGGAGAAACGGGATCCCTTCTTGATGGGAGGGGGGCAAGGTGATATTGTGGCCTGGCATCTTTGGAAAGCCTCTGGCCTGCAGTGTGGTTGCAGGAGTCTTGAGGAGTTTAGGCAGGAAGCAGACTTCTGGGAGGCACCCACTTCTCTGTGGACCCCATCTTGGGAGAATGAATCCTCATGGATTGTGGGAGTTTGAAGGGACCTTGGAAACCACTTGTTAGCAGTGACTTGTTTGAACTTCCAGAGCCAGGGAGAAGCAGAGCTGGAACAAAGCTTCCACATACTGGGCTACGACTCCAGCTCCAAGACCTGACATACATCTGTGTGCTTATCACAGTGGAGAGGGGAATATGGGAAGAGGGCCCCTGTGTGTGGGGGGGTGGTGGGTGAAGGTGTGTAGCATATTGTGGTCAGCACCTCAGACTGGGCAAGCTCCTTGCTGCGATAGATCTGTTGGAGCTGTGGGCCATGCTGGGCAGGGCTGTGTCCAGGGTGGAACCAGGGTGACTTTAGAACAGACTTCCTGAGCAGGTTGGGAGTTTTCTAGAGCCCAGAGGAAGGGGTCGTCAGTCTGCCACATGTTCAAACATCTGTGACTGAGAATCCAAGCAAGAGCTGTGTGTTTAAATATAAGCTAACCCTGAGGGTGTAGGTGGCACATCCAACCATTGGTGCCCACTTACATGTTTCCAATCAGACTTTTCTTTATGTGCAAAATTCTTTTGAAGCCTTTGGTGGCCCCCGAGATGCAATAAGATTCACAAGTATTTTGCGAGCACTCCCTGAGGACTTAGAGATATATTATTTTTTTGTGTGCTCATGTCTGCATTTGAGACCAAGACATTAAGTAAATGCTGATCTTTCATAACCTTAATCAGTGATTTTTAAAAAATCTCTCCTAATTTGGGGGTTGCTCAAGTTGTTAAGTATTTATACACATATACCTTCATGAAAGTCCATGGGGCTGGAGAGGATAGAAGCAAACCTGCTCCTGTCCCTTGCAATTCATTAGCTTCAGCCTGTGTAGCTACAGTGATGTAGGCATTTCCCAGTGACCTTTGTTGTCAGTAGCATCCAGGACTGGCCATGGATATACCAAAGTACATTTGATGTGGGGGCATGTGTGCAGCCCTGATCACCTCCCGGGTTGTCTCTGTTGGCTTGTGGCCCAGTTCAGACAGCCAGAGAGGAGACCTGCCCTAGTGATGACAAATGTGTGCATGAGTGGATATTTTGTGTCTGCTCACTGGGGTGAATAAAGCCAGGTGGGTGAACTTCTTTTACACCAGCGTTAAGTGGCACATGACCCAAATCAATAGAAAGCACAAGCAGTGTTTCAATCCTGAACGCCTGATTTGCTGCCCATGTCTCTCCACTGGAGCAGATGTTCATTTCCTCCCTCTGAAGCTGTCCCTGCCCTTGAGCCATGTTGCCTGGGTTGCTGGCCACTCTGGGTCTCCCAGTGAATATTAGCGGGGTACGTTTTATCTCTCATTTATTGTTTTCTTTAGTCTTTCCGACCAGGTTATACACACTGTAGAAGCAGGAACCTATAGTAGAAAGTCTGTTTATGATCACTCCCACGCACTGCCATTTCACAGATGTTGCTTTATTTAGTATGTGCAAAAACCCATTAAGGTAAACTATCAGTCTGTGTGGACTACTGTAACAAAATACCTTAGACTGGCCAGCTCAGGAACAACAGACATTTATTGCTCATAGTTGTGGAGGTTGGGAATTTCAAGGTCAAAGTGACTGTAGACTTGATGTCTGGTGCGGGCCTGCTCTGTTTCAGAAATGATACCTTCTTAATGGTGTCCTCCCACAATAGGAATGAACAAGCTCTGTAGGGCCTCTTATAAGGGCACAATCCCAATCAGGTCAGAAGGTCTGTTCCTACTGACCACAGCTTGTCTGGTGTATGGGAAGGAATTTAGTTTAGAGCATTAAATATTTCTTTTGGGCTATTGAGCAACTTGCCTTCCTTCAAACACAAAAGGTTATTACATGATAATTAAGATAAATCATTTGACCAATTTGCATAGCAAAATGTTTGAATTTGGTGATCCCCCCCCACCCCCTACTAAATATTTAAGTCCAGAGAGAGAGAGAGAGAGATCCTCTTTAAAGTTTTTTAAACTTCCAAGACTTTCTGCTTATCTTCAGGAGGAGCAGTTGGGCCTCCTGGGAGAAGGAAGGAGATTCACATGTTTAAGTTGTGTGATCTGAGCCAGGCTACCATCAGCTAACTTTATCTCACATCATTTTGATGGTTTCCTTGGAGAATTCGGAATAAAATTCCTGGAACCACCTCTAGTAACCACAGCCCAGCTCTCCAGGGCCGTTGTGGGGATAATGCCTTCTCTCATTTCTCTCTTGAGTGCTTTGCTCTTTCCACTGAGGAACCCACGGAACACAAATGCCAGAAGCCAGCTCTGAAAGCAGACCTTGTTTGCAGGCCCTCGCTGGAACCAAGGCTTGCTTGTCTGCCTCCTTCCAGCCAGGAGTGGGCTGAATTTTCTGGAGAGTGGGAAGCCCTGGGGTCCTTTCTGTGCTGCCTCTGAAACCAGAAGGTAGGTAGGGTATGAAAGGCTGCCAGAGACCAGTCCACTCAGGAAACAACACAGTATCACACTGCAAAAACCCAGAGTCTGGGTGGTGACGTGGGTGGGCAGCAGCCTGGCCTCCATGTAGGGTGAGTGGGCCACATGTTCCCTTTCTTCCAGATTGGCAGCCTGGCTCAACAGCTGAAATTAACCCCCACCCTTGTCTTTACCGACCAAATCCCTGAACTCCAGAGTCTTCCTGTCTGTATTGTTCCTGTCCTCTACACTCCTTCAGCACCCCAGGAAGAAGCTCTTTCCTGCTTTGGGGTCTCTGTCTCCTTGGTTTACTTTGGGCTTCCTGGGTGTGTCACTCCTTTTCATTTCCTCCTTCTATAAATTGGCTCAGCCCTCAGCTCTGAGGCCCTGTGGCTTTTCTTTCTCTCTTGCATTCAGCTCTCACTTAGCCCAGAAAGACCCCTGACTCTCTCTGCTAGCCCCTGGTTCCTCTTAAGCGTTCCCGTGTCTTGTGTCTGTTCTAGGGCTCTGCTGTTCTGAGTGCCACATTCCACCTGCCCCCTTTCCTTTAAATCCTTTGAGTCCTCTTTTAAAATATCCCTTTATCCTCTTGTCCTATGCTGATTTCTGCCCTGGTTGTTAGTGTGGTGTTGTGGAAAGATCATGAGATTTGGGATTTGAGACAGGGACCAATTCTGACAGAACCATTTTCTGGTTGTGTGATCCCAGGCACATTGCCAAACAGAGGTTTCCAAAGCATTGTCTGCAAAGTAGACCAGTGCAGAAGGCCGCACCTCAGGCCTGCCACATTCCCAGCTCCCTGACCCTACAGCAGGTTTCTCAGCTTAAGCACTACTGATGTTTCCAGAGGAATAATTCTTTGCCCTGTGTGTCCAGTGCACTCACTATAGGGTATTAGCAGCATCTCTGGCCTCTGTCTACAAGATGCCAGTAGCATCCCACACACATGGCTATGACAACCCAAAGTGTCTCTAGGCACTTCCATATGTCCTCTGGAAAGCAAATCGCTCCTGTTGAGAACCACTGGTAGAGAGTGATGTTAAGTCTTGGTTTGTGGGTGACAAGCATGGACCCAGGTTTTCAGGTTATAACCTTAAAGTAAGTCATCAGCTGCATGTGTGAAGGGCCGTGTCACTTTTAATCTTTCTTTCCTGATTATTTTTGATGTCTCCAGCTGCTGTGCTGACTTGGTTATTAACTAGTGCTTTTCATATCACAACCCAGTTCAGCACATGCCAGGATTGCACTTTGATTTTCTCTTGCTGGAAAATGAGAGACCTTTCAGGGTCAAACACAAGCCCTGGGACTCTCGCTGGCGACCTCTCAAGCTTGGTATTGCCTGCTGCTCAGGCCCTGGCCTTGGAGCTATGATGATGCAGATTTGGAAACCTCATGCTTGTAAGCATTATGTTGCCATTTTGGGGGGAACCTACTATGTGGCAAGTTACTTATTTGGCCCTTATGAAGTAGACTCTTTATTTTCACATTATAGATTGAGGAAATGAAGGCCAAAAGACACTTAGCAACATGTCCTAGAAGTAGTGATTCCAGAAACCGGGATGAGAAGCCAGGTGACTTTGACATGACAGCCTGTAGCACTTGACCTCCATGCTCCTCTGCCTTTGTGGGTTGAGCCATTGCTATAACTAGAGGTCAGAAGCCCATGGAGCAGGGCTCTTCTTACTTGGGGTTCAAATGCCTATCTTGCTACCCACAAGTCCTAGGGTGTGGTGTTGTGAGTAAAGAGCAGAGCTGTAGGCCAGGCAGAGGCTGGTCGAGCCTTGGGTCCCAGCACTGGGTCCAGCTTAGGAAAGGCCCCGAGTTAATTTAACTTCCTCCTTCATAACTTGGATATAACTTGGTCATGCAGCCTGCCTGACAGACAGCCAAGAAGTCTGTGCCACTCACTTAAATGCCGATGAGAGGCTGACCCTAGCCTGGCCCTCTTTGGTCCCCTGCCTGGGCCTCCCCCATGAGGACTGCTGGTATACCAGGGAAACAGCCTGTGGCTGCTGCTAGTCCAGAGAGCTATGCTGAGAACCTGCCAACTCAAAGAAGCCACTAGGGGCCCCAGAGCCGATCCTCCAGGTCATAGAAGAGAAGCTGGCAACAGAATGTAAAGGCTGAGGCATCTGGATTTAAGGGTGGACTGTGTGTTCTCTGGTACCATGTTCCACAGTGTCGCGGCACACCTACCATGTATGTTATGAGGACAGCTCCCTCCTCCTCCTCAAGGCTCCAGAGCACATTAGTGTCCTAAAGGCTGTGCAGAGGGTAGCCACGAAGAGACCTGTCCCAGGAATTCTCAATTGCATGTGACACTGGGTCTTTTTTCCCTACCCTATTAACTTCTCTCCATTTTGGAAGATGCTGTCTTCAAGGACTAGGTGACTTATAAACAAGAGATTCATTTCTCATAGTTCTAGAGCTGGGTGTCTGAGATCAGGGTGCCAAAATGGTCGAGTTTGGCTGAGATTGCAGATGGCCGACTTCTCATCTTTGGCTTGGTATCTGTTCATACTGTTGTCAGAGATAAACAGCGGGACCTTAAAATGCTGAGAATAGATTTCATGGGTGATAACTATTGCATTAGGGGAAAGAGTCTAGCATGAACTGAACTTGATTTGTACAGAAATGACTGAGACTTCTGAAGGGAGATTGAGCCCTGTAGAGTCAGGAAGTGAAAAATTACACAACATGGGAAGGGCATTGGTTCGGGTGAAACCCATTTAAGTTTGCAAACTGGTGTTTATCAAAGTTGGCTTCTACCCTCCCATCAAGCCTGGAAAACGGGAACCCTACCTTCAGGTGTGGGCCGAAACAAACAGTAAACTCTTGAGGCAGCCTTGAATTTTGTCAAGCAGGCACTTTAAGGGAGGCCAGTGTCATCGGAGGGATGCAGCCTTGAACCATAAGAAGCCATGTTTGTTCTCGTTCAAGTCTTTATAGGTCAGAGTCGACAGGACTGTTTAAGAAGGAGGCTCAGATCCTGGCGAGAATCTGGTCAAAGAGAGAACCTCTGTCATTACTCTCAAAATGTAGGAAATTAACAGATTATAAAATAAGCTGAAAGAAATAACCCGGACCCAAATTCAATGCCAGAAAAATGAAGGCTAACTGCTGCAGGGGAGAGGCAGGGTGGGCAGCTGAGCTGGAATCAGAGCCGAGAGTATTCGAAGGCATGGGGAGATTATGCTGTGGCTTAATATTTTACAAATGGTATTTCCTATTGCATAGCTTACCTAAATACCACAGGTTTGGATGGAATATTATGGACTGTACAACATAAGTGTTAATAGTATAGCTCACGTGGACTGATTACTTCTCCATGACCTAAAATGAAGTGAGGCTTTTCATTTTCCTTGACGTCTTGTTTCCTTTCTGTTTCAAACATTTGCTTTTTCCTTTTAAAGGGAAAACTTCTATAGGAATGATATTTAAAACATTGTCATAGCATAGGAAACCTTGAAGAGAATTTTCCACAATGCATGTTTACACACTGGTCTGCCCTGACTTTGTTTCCACCATATGCATCCTCGGGGAGCTGTTTGGGTAACTGGATTGCACTCCTCCAACCACACAAAACAAGACTAGGGTTTCTCAAGTGCAGCTCCAGTCTAGTTGTATCGCTCTGGAGGAATCTGGCACTGTGGGGAATCTGAGAATTCCTTATTTGGGAAACAGCCAATGAAAACACACAGATACCGACATTAAGACAATTCTTTCTCTGGGTTATGCAGTACTGTTACAGAGCAAAAAGTCAGAGGCATAAAAGACTTCGGTCTTCTGCAAAAGCTAGGGTGTTCTTGGGAATCCAGATGTGTTCCTGAGGCTTGAGGAAAATTGAGCCCAACAGTGACAGTCGGGGCTGATACCAGGAGGAAACAGGCATTGGTGATGACCTCCTGAGCTCCAACAAATACTTCCTCAGCCTCAGTTCTCCCTTAGCATCTGGCGGGTTACAAGAAGCCAGATGCTAGGGACACACTGGAGGGTGTTCTCCACAGACATATTGAAAGGGACCGTCATCAGCCGCAAATGGCCCGGAATGCTGCTTTGCCAACCCAACGCATCTGATCTGATTTCTTCAATCTGCAGGAGAAGGTAGAGCATCCTATGTACCTTTTTGGATGATTTCTTTCTTTCTTTTTTTTTTTTTTGGATGATTTCTGAAGAAAAGCAAAGGACAACTTCAAAGAACAGCAAAATAGAGGGGGTTGGGGTGAAATGGGAAGAAGGACTTTTCAAGGAGTTGGACGGAGTTTGGAGAATTAGTATGCCAAGACACCTCCTACAGGAGAGGGGGCACCTACAGGTATTTGTTAGACAAGAGTTCTGAGAAATTGCTCATTATGAAAGATAGGATGGCAATTGACACAGTCAAGAAGGGACAGGGACTAGGTCAGGCTGAGTTGTGAAAGTCATTCTCAGAAATGATCTAAATCCATGCTGGGCTATTGTTGTTCTTGAGCAGCTTTGGAGGAAAATGTTCCAGAGTCTGCCTTTCTCACAGCCTGATGCAGATGCATGTGGTGGACTTGGTGGAGAATCAGGCTCTTCCCAGGTGAGAATAATGTCCCTCCAGTTTAGAGAGCTCCTGGCTACCTGAAGTGATGGCTCTCCCTGGTGTTAGCTCTTTAGTTAGGGTGGTGGAAAGTATTCGGAAATGGCAGGACAATAAATGCCAGCAAATCACCTAGGCCTCAGGAAGCATTTGACTTTAGGATCAGACAGAACTGGTCACAGCCCAGGTCCTGTCTCTTACTGGCTGGGTGACTTTAGGTGAGTAGCTTAACCTCTCTGAACCTTATTTTTCTCTTTAACAAATGATGATAATGTTATCAGCCCATGAGGTTGTATTAAATGAGAGCATCCATACACAGCCTTTAGCAGACCAGGTGCACACACTATTTGATACAATGTTTGTTAGTGTGGTTCATTGAACAGAATGCCTCCAATTTCTTCCTGACTCTAAAATTCAGTGATTCTTTAAACGGAAGAGGGCAATATAGAGATTTACTTTGCTGAAAAGTAAGAAAGATTGTTTTAAATTATTTAATAAAAATATATTGAATTTAAATTCGTGTCAGGCATTCACAGATGGAGTGGAAAATGTTCTAACAAATGAAACTTGAGCCCTCCTTAAAAAGCTTCACTCTTGACTCTAAATAATAGGAGATATTTTCCTGGGATCACTTGAAACAGTTTATTCCCAAATTATTTTTGTTGAGGCTGTTTTACCCCCCCCCCCCATATCAGTGCCTCTTATTTACAAAACCTGTTGCAATATTATTGATATTAAAGGGTCTGCTATTTGTAATTTCCTTTGAGAAATAATTCAGAGTCAGTTTGTGATAATCTCTATTATATTCCCACAGGATTTCTTAAGTGAAAGGAAGTGTAGGAACTTATGCAGGTGCAGGCTTTTTGCACATTTTTCAGGCTTAGTTCCCTCCTGTTGCTGACCTACCATGTAGGATGGTGAGAATAATTGATTTTTCTAGGACTTCCCTAAAACAGGGATTGTTAAAGTCTTGCACATTTTAAGGAATGTGCTAGACTTCTGAATGCCCCCTGTCATATGTGTCCATGTGTAAGGCTGAAACTACATCCTCATTATTCCCAGTATGGACAGGCTGTTGCATCTAATTTGTTCTTGGGTTCAACTTATGCTGCTTTGAAAACAGGCGGCTATAAATAATGTCTAATAATCTTAAAGAAAAGCAAGTACTCCACTTACAAATTTTTAAACCTTGGACATAGATTTCTAGAACTTTCTACCATGATACATTTCCCTTCTCTATGTGTGCCTCACTCCTCAGGGTCTTGGTGACTTTCCCTGTCTCTGAACTTTGTCTGGAATTGTCTTCTAGGAGTTTGTAGCATGATCCAGATTGACTGAAATTAGACCCTCTGGAGGGTCTGGGGTGTGCAGGGAGGGATGGAATTCACAGTTGAGGAAAGAATGAGAGTCCGACTGGAGGGTCTTTGCCTCTGGGGAAGGTGGCTGGGGGACTGGCAGCCCGGAGCTCTGATTTCCCAGCTCTGCACTCACTGGATTCTAGACTTTGGGGAAGATGCCTAAATGTTGTAGTCCGGTTTGGATTGTTATAAAGTTTAAATGAGATATTGTCCATGTCAGGGCTCTGTCAGTGCTCTGGGGGGCAGGGTGTATATTAGATCATATGCCACTTACAATGTAGGAAACAAAACAAAATAAAGTAAGGTTAAATAGATGCTGCTGCTTGAAGACTTCTGCCTTCAGTGTCTCCGTGCAGCTGGGGTACAGTAGTAGAAGATGCATCTCAACTGCCCTGGGCTTTCCCATCCCTTCCCAAGACCTAGCAGGCTTCTTATAGTCTGGGGCTTTGAGCAATATATGTCCTCCTTTTCCTGTGAAGTTCAGGAGGGAAGGAAAGCACTGGATGGAAATGGTCCTAGTTGTTGACTTTGAGCCAATTGACTGGTGGGGGCTCTGGGGCCAGAATAGAAAGATGAGGTCATATATAGGGAGGGGGGGTAACAGAGGTATGAGAGAAGAGGAAATGTGTGCAGAAGGTCTGATAAAGAAAGGCAGCAAGAGGGACAGAAAAGGGGAGAAAGAGGAGTATGGAGGAAACAAACCTGCTTGTTCAGAGCAGCATTATACTCCCCCTGCCTTCAGGGATAAAGGTTTGGGTTCCTGTTGGTCAGGATGCAGGATTCTGTTGGGATGAGTGACACTCATGGCACATTTGCTGAGAGTCTCCTCAAGAAGAATCCTGCACCAGAAGGGGGCTAGGGGTTGGGTGGGAGTGCACCTTACACAGATTTTTGGGTTCAAGGTAGGAGAATTTTTTGTTCTGCTTACAGAGAACTGGGATTGATTAGAAATGGGATTGATTTCTTTTCCTGGCTTATGGAAATCACTGTATTTGTCTCATAACAAGCAAACACGAAAGAAACGAACACCACCCTTCCAAACTTTGACGTTACCAGGGGAAAACTGATGAGGCAAAATGTTTATGGCACAGGATCTCAGTTTGAAGCTGAGTTATTTCTTCTCTTGGGCTTCTCTTTCTTTTTAATAAGCTCAACTAAAGTAAATATTTTCACAGTCTCTCATCCTATGTAGGGAGTTGTTTTGGCTGGAGTCCTCGTGAGGAGGGTGGGAAGAGGACAGGTCAAGAAACCCTGCTGCTGATTTCCTGCCTGGGGGCCCCCTGGCGGTATCCCACGGAGCTCTTTCTGCTCCCAGGGCAAGTGCTTTTGGGCAGCTTCAGCCTAAAGGGGACAGTGAAGTACCCTCCCCAGAGCTAGCAGCCGGCTGCTGCGCCACTGTGTGTTTTTGTGCCCTCCCTCAGGAATGTGTGGAGGCAGCAGATGACAACGCTGAGGGCTCTGTCCCCAGAGGAGCCCCAGGCCCCCTCTCTCTGCTCTGGCTTTTCTCCAAGCTGGGATGGTTGCACTGGTTGGACCCTCATTGCCCACAAGGAGAGAGAGGGCTGGACGGGGTATGGCCTTTCCTGTGGGCCCTGTCGCAGCGGGTTGTCAGTTTCACATCAGTGGATCTTGTGGAGTTTTATTCTGTTGCTTTGGGTGTTTGGTTAAAAGTCTTAGCACTGAGGCCCATGAACTCGGTGGTAACCGTTTCTGCTTTTCTAAACATTTTCAACGGAACGTCCACCACCATAGAATGGTTTTAGAGTTGGAAAGGACTCCAGAGATCACTCTGGGGCAATCACTGAATGTGAGTGCACACAGCTCGTGAGTGACCATGGTGCCCAATATTCGGGTGACCCTCTCTCCAGGTCAGCGCAGTGGTCTTTACAGCTCATTGACTCTGGTGCCACTGGAATAATTTCATATCAGATTGGACTGAAGGGACCCGTGTTCACATCTGGTTCTTTCCATACCTGAGAAATGACCACACAAAATTTACACACTAGCAAGGTGGGGTGGTACCGTGCCAGTAATCCCAGTGACTCAGGAGGCTGAGGCAGGAGGGTGGCAAGTTTGAGTCCAGCCTGGGCCACTTAGTGAGATCCTGTCTCAAAGTAAAAAAAAAATAAAAAGGGCTGGGGATGGTAGTTCCTTGGTAGAGGGCCTTTGGGCTCAATTCCTATTACCTGAAAAACAAAAACAAAAAACAAACTCACAAATATGTACAGCAGCATTATTCATATCAGCTAAAGAAACTGAACAAACCACATGTCCACCAACTGATGAATGGAGGAAACAAAATGTGGTACAGCCACACAATGGAATATTATCCAGCAATAAAAAGGAATGAAGTACTGATAGGTGCTATTCCACGATGAACCTTGGGAACATGCTAGGTGATAGAAGCTGGACATAGAAGGTCAGACGCTGTATATTTCTACATACCTAAAATGTCCAGAAAAGACAAGTTTATAGATAGGTGGTTGCCAGAGCCTGGGAAAAGGGGAGAATGGGGAGTGACTGCTAAATAGATACAGGGTTTTGGGGGAATAATAAAAATGTTGTGGAATCAGTGCTGATGGTTGCACATCTCTGTTAATCAACTAAATCTTTAAAAGATTAATCTACTAAATCTCTGTTAATCAACAAAATACTTTGTTGAAAAGGGTAGAGTTTATGTATGTGAATTATATCTCAATAAAGCTGTTATTTTAAAAAATCCTGATTCTATCTTCTATTTGCTGAGTGACTTTAGACAAGGTAACAAAACCACCTATGAAACAGAAATAATAACATACACTTCCCAGGGCCATTTTGATGAACAAGATCATGAATTTTAAAATGTTTCTAAACTGTAAACCTCAGTTACGAGCTGTCAATGCACTATTAGTTTATTATGAAAAATGTTTATCATAAAAGTTTATTATAAGTTAGACTTTTAGATTTTCCTCCTGTATTTTCCACAAGATAACAAGGTCTGGCTACATAGTAAACTTAGTGATTTAATTAGAAAATAGGACAGTTTTTTTTTTTCAATCGCGAAAACCCACAATGAGGTAGACCCTTTTAACAAAATTTTAAGTGTACAGCATAGTGTTGTTAATTATATTCACATTGTTGTGCAGAAGATCTCTGGAACTTTTTGATCTTGAGTGGCTGAAACTAAACCTATTGAACAGTTACCTCCTCGTTGGTCCCTCCCTGCTGCCTCTGGCAACCACCATTTACTTTCTGCCTATGAATCCGACCACTTTTGATACTTTGCATATGTGAGGTCTTGCAGTACTTGCCTCCTGTGACTGGCTTATTTCACTTAGCCTGAGTTGCTCAAGCTCTCTCTGTGTTGTAGCTTGTGTTAGAATTCCCTTAATTTAAGACTGACAAGTATCTTATTGCATGCATATACTGCTTTTTCTTTATTCTTTCACCCATCAGTCAGCATTTAGGTTGTTTCCACCTGCTGGTTATTGTGAAAATTGGGTGCAAGGAACATGGGAGTGCAAATCTCTTTTCAAGATCCTGTTTTCAGTTCTGTTGGATAAATACCAAGATGTGGATTGCTTGAAAATATGGTAGCCATATTTTTAATTTTTGTGAGGAACTTTTATACTGTTTTCCATAGTGGCTGTACCATTTTAACATTCCCACCAAAAATGTACAGAAGTTCCATTATTTGCACTATCTTGCCAACATTTGATTTATTTATTCATCTAACTAGTGCTGGTGATGGAACCTACGCCTTGTGCATGCAAGGCAGGTACTCTACCGCTGAGCTACATCCCCAGCCCTATTTGTTTATTTTTTATACTGATCCTTCTAGCAGGTATGACATGATACCTCGGGTTTTGATTTGATTTTCTCTGATGATTGGTGATGCTGAGCATCTTTTCATGTACGTGTTGGCTCTCTGTCTTTTGTAGAGAAATTTCTAAGTCCTTTTGTGCATTTTCTAATCAAATTATTTGTTTTTTGCTATTGAATTATTTGAGTTCCTTATGTATCTTTTAAAATATTGATTCCTTATCATATATATGGTTTGCAAATATTTTCTCCTATTCTGAATGTTTTCTTTTTAACCCCCTTGACTGTTTCCTTTGCTGTGCAGAAGCTGTTTGGTTTAATAAAGTCCCATTTGTCTATTTTTACTTTAGTTGCCTCTACTTTGGTGTCATATTCAATAATCATTACCAAGATGAAAATTATGAAAATTTTCCTCATATTTTATTCTAGGAGTTTGACATTTTTAGGTCTTACATTTAGGTCTTTTATTCATCCTGAGTTAATTTTTGTATATGGTGTAAGATGTAGTTCTAATTTCATTGTTTTTGTGGGGGGATATGCAGTTTTCTGAATACCTTTTGTTGAAGAAAGTCTCCCTTCCCCGTTGTGTATTCTTGGTGCCCTTATCAGGTATCATTGACCATGGATTTATTTCTATTCTGTACCATCTGTCCAATTAGTCTGCAAATGTGCCTTTAGACCAGTACCGTACCGTATTGCTTATCTTAGCTTTGGTATAAGTTTGAAGTCAATGAGTGTGAGGCCTTCAGATTTGTTCTTTTTATCTACATTGTTTTGACTATTTAGGATCCTTTGTGGTTCCATATGAATTTTATAATTTTTTTTCTATTTTTGATAAAAAATGCTATTGAGATTTTGATAAGCACTATATTGAATCTATAAGTTGCTTTAAGTAGTATGGCCATTTTAACAATTTCAAATCTTCTAATCCATGAATAACGGGCATCTTTTTACATATTTGTGTCTTGTTTAATTTTTTTTCAGTGATATTAAATAGTTTTGATGTTTTATATTCTTTTGTTTCCTTGGTTATGTTTATTACTAAGTATTTTCTTCCTCTTGATATAATTGCACATAAGATTGTTTTCTTAATTTCCCTTTTGGATAATTTGTTGTTAGTTGGTGAAAATCATTGGGATTTATGGTGTTATCTTTGGGATTTTTATACATGGAAATTATATTGAGGTAATTTTCTTTTATTACTAATTTGAATATTTTTGTCATGAAACTATTTGCTAAATTTTATGAAATGCTTTTTCTTTATATGTTGAGAAGATTGTGTTGATTTTATCCTTCATTCTGTTAACGTGGTGGATCATGTTGATTGATTATTGCACATTGAACCATCCTTGCATCTCAGGGATGAATCCCACATGGCTATGGTGTAGGATCATTTTAATGTGCAGTTGAATTTGGTTTCCAGAGATTTTATTGAGGATTTTTGCATTTATATTTGCTTGGGAATATTTGGCCTTTGCTTTCTTTTCTTGTAGTGTCTCGCTGGCTTTGTTATTAGGGTAACACTGGCATTATGAGTTTGGAAGTATTCCCTCCTCTTCAGTTCTTTGGAAGAGTTTAAAAGAGTTTGGCATCAATTCTTTGAGTGTTTTGTAAAAAGCAGCTGGGAAACCATCTGGTCCTGAATTTTTTTTTTTTGTTGGGAGATTTTTCATCACTAATTGAATTATCTTACTAGTTATTGGTCTGTTTCCTTATGATTCAGTATTGGTAGGTTGTATGTTTCTAGGAATTTATCCATTTCTCTTGTGATCTGATTTGTTAGTATATGATTATTCATAGTAGTCACTTATGATACCTTTTATTTCTGGGGTATTAGTTGTAATTAGTTGTAATTTTAAGGTTTGTATCCTTTATGAGTTTAGCTAAAAATTTGTCATTTTTGTTGATCTTTTCAAAAAAGCAACTCACAGTTTCATTGCTTTTTGTTCCTATTTTCAGTTTTCTTCTTATTATTATTTATTTATTTTGGGGAAAAAAGGAAAAAAACCCCAACATTTTATTGCTTTGCTAGCAAAGGAGAAACACAGGGTGACTCCTGTCTCAAGAATTATAGGCATGTGCCACCTTACCCAGCCAGCTCTGTTTTCTATTTCATCAATTTTTGCTGTATTCTATTATTTTTCTCTTTTGTTAATTTTAGACTTTAGTTTATTTTTTCTAGCTTCTTGAGGCATAAAGAGATGTTACTTCTTTTGACATTTCTCTTATTTTTAATGTAGACATTATGGCCATTAATTTCCCTTTTGTATTGCTCTTGCCTTAAGTTTGTTATGCTGTGTTTTCATTTTTATTTGTCTCTGGATATTTTCTAATTCTCTCTCTTGCTACCCCCTTTTTTGTTTGCAATGTGTGACTATATAATTTATCCATTATTTGGATTGTGTTTTCTTTAATTTCCACATATTTGTGTCTTTCCAGATATTATTTGATTCCTCCTTCTGTATCTGATTTCCAGTTTTATTCTATCGTGGTTGGCAAAGATACTTGTGTGGTAATTATGACTTGTTTTGTGACCTAACATGATCTGGTGAATGTTCTGTGTGCTTGAGTAGAATGTGTAATCGTTCTGCCACTGTTGGGAATGTTCTGCATATTGTCTGGTAGGTCCATTTAATCTATAGTGTTGTTCAAGTCCTCTGTTTTTTCTTGGTTAATTGATCTTCTGTCAGGATGATGTAATTATTATTTAAAGTGGGATATGAAATCTGGGAACACTAGTGCACACCTATAAACCCAGCTACTCAGGAGGCTAAAGCAGGAGGATCACAAATTCAAGACCAGCTTGGACATCTGCCTGAAAAGAAAAAGAAAAGGACTGGGGTATAGCTTAGTGGTAGAATGCCTTTGGGTTCAATCTCCAGTATTAAAAAAAAAAAAAGTAGTATATTGAAATCTCCTAATATTGTTTGGCTGTTGGTTTAGTCTGCTTTTTCACCACTGTGACCAAAAAGACCTGACAAGAACAATTTCAGGAAAAGTTTATTATGAGGCTCATGGTTTCAGAGGTCTCAGTCCATAGAAAGCTGAACATCATGGTGAAAGGGTGTGGTGGTGGAGGAAAGCAGCCCAGGACACCATACCAGAGAGAGAAGAGGAGGAGAGAAGAGAGAGAGAGAGAGCTATTTTCAACAAAGATAAAATATATACCTCAAAGGCACAGCCCAGGGAACCCCCTCCTCCAGCCACAGCCACAGCTATGCCCTACCTGCTTATAGTTACCACTCAGTTAATCCCTATCAGAGATTTAATGCATTAATTAGATTAAGACTTTCATAACAATCATTTCATCTCTGAAGTTTCTTTTGCATTGTCTCACACATAAGCTTTTGGGGGACACCTAATATTGAAACCGTAACAGCTATCTGTTTCTTTCTTCGCTTCTGTCAATGCTTGTTTCATATATTTTGTTGCTCTGATGTTGGGTTCATATATAATTGTTATTGCCTCCTTGTGAATTGGCCTTTTTACCATTATAAGTTCTTTTGGTCTTGTCTAACAGTGTTTGACTTATAGTTTATTTTATCTAATATAAATATGGCCCCCTGTGTTAGTCAGCTTTCCGTTACTGTTATACAATACTGGAGATAATAAACTTAAAAATCGGAAAGGTCTATTTTGGCTTACAATTTTGGAGGTTTGAGTCCATGCTTGGCCCACTGCTTTTGGGCTTGTGACGAGGCAGCATCTCATGGCAGAAGCACATGGAAGAGGAAGCCCAGTCATCTCAGCTGGGTGCAAAAAGAGAGAGAGAGAGAGGAAAAAAAATGGGGTTCCACGATTTCCTTCAAGAGCACACCCCCAGTGATCTAAGTTCTTCCCACTAGGCCCTAAAGGCTGTATCACCTCTCATTTGTACAAGGAGCTGAGGACCAAGCCTCCTAACACATTGGCCTTCAGGGGGACATTCTAGATCCAAGCTAGTCCCTTCCCTGTTCTACTTTGATCTCCAGGTGCATGGAGTATCCTTCTTCATCTGTTCACTTTTAGCCTCTATATATTCTTAAACCAAAGTGACTCTCGTGTAGACAGCCTACAGTTGGATCCTTTTTAAAAATAGAATATCCATTCAGCTATCAAAAGAATTCATCTCTAAACACTTGTTTGTACTCGGTAATTATGTGTACTTGTGTATCCAAGTGTTTTTCATAACTAAAGACCTCTAGTAACTTGTTTTTTCCTCTTTATTTTCTATGCCTATTTTCTCTTTCTCCTTGAACAGAGACAACATATCTGGTTCCTTGACAAGGCCACAGCCTCCTCCTGAAGATGTGCTCCACAAACCCAGGCAATTGGGTCACCTTTGATGATGACCCTGCTTTTCAGTCTTCTCCAAAGTCCAAGAATTTCCCTCTGGAGAATCAAAGTGTCTGTAGACCAAATGGACTTAAACTGAATCTGCCTGGTCTCAGAGAATTTCCCAGTGGGCCTTCCTCTGCCAGCAGCACCCCGCTGTCTTCTCCCATTGTTGATTTTTACTTTAGTCCTGGACCTCCAAGTAATTCTCCCCTTTCTACACCAACCAAAGACTTCCCAGGTTTTCCCGGCATCCCTAAATCAGGGGTTCATGTCCTTTATCCCATTCCAGAATCCTCTCCAAACTGTCCACTTGTGCCAGCAGGAACAGGTTCCTCCTTATTGTCTACTAAGTCAACCTGTGTCTCCCATGCTTTCGTACCCAAGGACCCGTCAGGTACACCTCCAGCTCCCAGAGTGGGTCTCTCAGATGAGACAAGTCCTCAGCAGGCTGAAGGTGGAGGGCTGCAAAGTGATGCTCCCCAGTTTCAGTATTTTCAGGAGGACTGCGCTTTTTCCAGTCCATTTTGGAAAGATGAAGGCAGTGCTTCTCAGTTCACCTTTGATCCCTCGGGAAGCAGAAAGACTTTCTCGTCAAGAGACAGGGAGATGCCTATGGATCAGAAAAGCCTCAATAAATGTTCCCTTGACTACATCTGTGAGAAGCTTGAACACTTCCAGTCAGCCGAGCACCAAGACCCTCTTGGAAATTTGTCTGCGCAGTGTCCCTATGCTGAAGACTCTGTTTCTTCCTTTGTCCCCCATTCACTTTTCAGAAGTCAGCCCAAAGCTGGGTGGTCCTTCATGCTGAGAATCCCTGAAAAGAAGAACATGATGTCTTCCCGGCAGTGGGGCCCAATTTTTCTGAAAGTCTTACCCGGAGGAATTTTGCAAATGTATTATGAGAAGGGCTTGGAGAAGCCCTTCAAAGAGTTCCAGCTTGACCCACACTGCAGACTTTCTGAACCCAAAGTTGAAAACTTTAGCGTGGCGGGAAAAATCCATACTGTGAAGATTGAACATGTGTCTTACACAGAAAAAAGGAAATACCATTCTAAGACAGAAGTCCTTCACGAACCAGACGTCGAGCAGATGTTGAAGTTGGGGTCCACAGAGTACCGGGACTTCCTGGACTTTCTGACCACCGTGGAGGAGGAGCTGCTGAAGCTACCCGTCGTTCCCAAACCAAAGAAGAACTATGAGGAGCAAGAAATTTCCCTGGAAATTGTGGACAACTTTTGGGGTAAAGTCACAAAAGAGGATGGGAAATTGGTTGAGAGTGCTGTCATAACTCAAATCTATTGCCTCTGCTTTGTGAATGGGAATGTGGAGTGCTTTTTAACCTTGAATGACCTTGGGCTGCAGAAGCAAGATGAATGCTGTTTTGAAAAAGATCCAGAAAAGAAGTGGATCGAGATTCTTGACTACCATTTTCATAAGTGTGTGAAAGGACAAGAATTTGAGCAGTCAAGGGTCGTTAAGTTTGTCCCTCTTGATGCCTGCCGGTTTGAGCTGATGCGTTTTAAGACTTTGTATGATGGGGACGAGCTTCCCTTTTCTGTGAAGTCTGTCGTGGTTGTCCAAGGCGCCTACGTGGAACTTCAGGCCTTTGTCAACATGGCCCCGTTGGCTCAGAGGCCATCCCACTCCAGTTCCTCGAGGGGCTGTGACAATATAATGATACACTTTCCTGTCCCGTCTCAGTGGATCAAGGCTCTCTGGACCATGAACCTCCAGAGGCAGAAGTCCCTGAAAGCCAAAATGAACCGCAGGGCCTGTCTGGGGAGTTTACATGAACCTGAATCTGAACCTGTCATTCAGGTCACTGTGGGGTCAGCCAAATATGAGAGTGCCTACCGGGCTGTGGTGTGGAAGATAGATCGGCTTCCTGATAAAAATTCAAGTAAATATTCAACACCTAAGTTGATTTCCATAGGAAATAACAGAAATGTTTTTTCCCTTCTCCTTGGGCTGCAAGCAGGCAGAGACAGATGGTAACTTGTCAGCTGAGGCCAGTTTACCTAGACCTGTGGGAAAGGGAACATTTAGCCCAACAGCTGGTTTATTTGTTTCCTTTTGGGCCTATTTCTACCACAAAAGTTTTAACTTTTTACATCTTTCTTAATATCTTAAGAGATAGGAGTTTGTTGTGGATGGTGCACTGAGGGAAACTATGCAGACATTCCCTTGGGCTTTTTGACATTAACCTGTCAACATCAAATATTAAAAATGTTTCTAACATAGCTTAGATTTCCTAATTAATCTTTAAAGACCTGCCATTCATGAGTATACTTGAACTTTTTTGAATTCTTAGCCAGTATGCTTCTTCCCTAGGTTTTGCTCCCTCCCTGCTCTTGGAAATAAGACTGGCTTACTTTTTTTTTTTTTTTTTTTAACCAAATTGAATTTCTTTGGCTGAATTTACCTATTTAACTGTCTCAAATGGTTGTTTTAGAATTAGACACAATCCAAGTATTAAAAATTCAGTTTATTTTTAAAAATCTGCAGAGCAAGTAATCTAGAAGGTCAGAACTTTGAAAAGCCAGTTCTAGCCCCACATTCATTTTAGGATAGTAAGTTAGTAGTGGGCTTGATATCATAAAACAACAAGGGAAATTTGGAAATTAGGGCTATTCCTTTCTTAAAAGTTATTTTTCTAGTTATGGAGGTGAATTTGGGCAGGTTTGGGAGATCAGAGTTGATGCACTCATTCATTCATTCACTCATTCATTCACTCATGTATTCAGTCAAACTGAGCACTTACTGTATACCAAGTGCAGTAGCAAGTGTGAGGGTGAAGCTGGGTAAGATCTGGTCCCTGTTTCTAAATAGCTCATGGCTGCTCTAGTCCTTTAGGGAAATTTAAGCTCATCTGAGACCTCTCCAGCCTGTGGACTCGAGAAGAAGAACTTTTATTGGGGTGACCCTCTGATAGTGTTTCTCACACCTGACCAAATGTTGGAATGACCTGAGACCTTTTAAATAATCTGGATGTTCAGGCCCTGCTCCATATCAATTTAGTCAGAACCCCTGGGGCAAGGGCTTAGATACCAGCATGTTTAGAGAGCTCCCAAGTGAACCTCATCGCAGGGCAGTATACACACTGCCCTACAGACTTTGTAATGATCTAAAGCAGGAAGAGCAAGCCCCAGCTACCGTGGATAGAGGGGCAGCATGGAGTGCTCCCCGGGTGGCTGTGGACCACCTTCTCCATGACTTCTCTGGTGACATCTGTCAACTGACTAGAGCTTGAGCTACAGACAAAGATCAGCAAGTGAGAGACACAGGCTTGGAGGACTGAGGAACCTAGGTCCCTGTCTAGAAGAGAAGTCCCCACACTGTAGCCTTCTCCTTCATTAAAGCTGTGTTCCACCCCTCTGTGTTCTTGTGACTCCCACATGAGCTGGGAGTCTGTTCCCCAGCGAGGTTAGCTGGGGCCCAGGCAGGGTGGGTAGTGCTGGGTTAGCATGGTCCCAATGGAAAGCCTCTGACTGCACCTTCTGGCCAACTCCAGTGTGATGAGGAAGGTCAGAATCTTCCATGATGTGTTCCACAGAGACCTTCTCCTGCCTTCTTTTATAACTAGTCTGTTGAGGCAAGTTGAAGGGTTCTCAGATTGTCTGCATGCCAGGGAAACAAGTAGAAGATCTTGGGAATCAGGTTTTCAGTGATCTTTTGTGAAAGCTACTTGTGCTACTTTGAGGTTGTGAGGGTTAAACAAAATCAGGATATATTGGCTTTTATCTTGTTAAAGGAAATAAAAAAAAAAAAAAAAAAAGGAAAGCTGGGAAGGCAGGCAGGCTGGAATGCCTACTGGAACCTCCTGGAACCAGAGGCCTCCCCTGAGGGCTGATAACTCAGCTCCTGGAGTTTTCTGTGGGTCCTAGAGATGGTTGTTGGAGCAAAAGATCAAACATGTTTTTTTCATAGATTTGTGGTAGTGATTATGCATCTGAGAGAGGAGTGCGGAGCTCAGCCTGCTGGTTTCACCAGCTGGGAGCAGAGAGACAGGGAGACCATCCTGCTGCTTCTCTGCACTGTCCTTCTCACTCATATAACTTGCTTGGAGCAGGTAGTCCTGGAGGAGCTGAAAGGACTAAGCTCTCAGTTTAACCTGGCCAGGGCTGCCACTTATTTTGCAAACTGAACCCATACTTTTTTTTTTTTTTTTTAAATTTTGGAAGTGGAACCAGCACATAAAGTTTCTTGTGAAAATAATCCTGTTATAACACTGGATGTTCTCAGCATGAATGGTGTAGATAATGGATGGAATCAACAAGAATTTGAGAGGAAGACTCATTCCTTCATTGCAGACCCACTAAATTTCCTCCAGGTACAGGCTCTGTGCTGGATGCTGGGGAGATGCACAAACATGATCCCTGCTCTCCAGAGACGTGTGAGTGTAGCAAGTGAGACAGACCCAGGAGCAACCCCCCAGGTGCACTGGGGAGAAGTATACTATTCCAGCATGCACACACATGCATAGGAGAGATAAGCCTGGGTATGAGGGAAGGCTTTACTCAGGAGCTGGTGGTTAAGCTTGACACAGAACTATCAGCAGATTCCACTCAGAATATAAACAGCAGAACCACAGGCCTGTAGGTGGGTAATCTACTAAAATCTGGGGAGTGGTAGGAGAAGAAAGAAGCATATGAAGATCTTGTGAGCCATGTTATGGGGTATGGAGTTTGTCACCAGGTCCTCAGAGGTGTCTTCAGGTATGACTGGGACAGTATCATACCCCATTTTGGAAAGGCAGGTGTGTAGTGCAGGGGAGGTGTGCAGGAGTAGGTTATAGATACAGGGAGGCTGACAAGGAAGGATAAGGAAATTCAGAGGAGGTTCCTCCAAGATGATGACAGATTGGGCATGGGGGCAAGGCAGTGGGGACAAAATCAGGGTGTCTAGTGTGGCGAATGGTGTTGTCATTAGCTGATAGCACCTAGGATCTGTCAATCATTCACCTTTTTAAAATTAAGTCTGTGTTGGGCATGGTGGTGCATGCCTGTAATCCCAGCTACTTGGAGAGAGAGGCAGGAGGATTGCAAGTTTGAGGTCAGCCTGGGCAGCTTATTGCAACCTTGTCTCAAAATAAAAAATAAAAAGGGCTTGAATATAGCTCAGTGGTAGATGTCCCAGGTTCAATTCCCAGTACTCCCAGTAACCACACTTTGGTGTGTTATCCTTGTATTATTCGTTTCTTTGGACCTTCAACAATTCAGTTTCAGATGTTAGATATTTTGGTTCAGGGGGGACTGGATATCAATATACTTATTTACCACATAAGTAAATAAGTGAATAGTCTGCTTCCCCATTCCGGCTGCATGTTAGACACATTAGAGCTTTAAAAACATACAGGTTGAACTTTTCTAATCCCCAAATTCAAAATGCTCCCAAATTTGAAAGTTTCTGAGCATTTAAGTGGAAAATTCCATTCCATGAAATTCAGTTTTATGCACAAAATTATTTAAAATAGTGTATAAAATTAGCTTCAGGCTGTATGTATAAGGTATGTATGAGACATAAATGAAGTTCATTTAGACTTTTGTCCCATTCCAATGATATTATGTCTATGTAAATATTATGAAATTAGAAAAAAAAAAACAACAACCAAAAAACATCATCATCAACAAAAACAAAACAACTTGCAATCTGTAGCTCTTCTGGTCCCCAGCATCTCAAATAAGGGATATTCAACCTGTATGCATCTACACACCCCAGCCCCTAACACATCTCTGGGGCTGAGGCCCAGTTTTTAATGTTTGTGAAAAGCTTTCCTATTGCAGCCACGGCTCAGGAGAACTACTGACCTGGTCACTGTCCTGTGAAACCCTGTCTGGTCTCTGAGGCAGAGATCATTCCTCCTGCTCCGTGTGTTCCTGTCTTCTAGAGGCCTGTTACTCATCTCCCACTGGTATTTACCAGCAGTTGGGCTCAATGAGAACAATTACAAGAATGGACTTTGGTTGGACTTGATCTTGGCCCTCAGGGATTCTTTCTGGAGATCATCAGAGCGCCAGGCCCATGCAGAACAGCATTTTACAAGCATTTCACAAGCATTTCAGTCAATTGTACAGTGATAGTGGTCAGAGCAAATCCTTTGGGATCAAAGCTTTGGCGAAGATTAGATCTGGGTGCCAAGATTAGATCAAGGTCCAGACAAGGAGAAGAGGGCTGTGTCAGAGTGGGGAGGGGAGAGTGCAGGTCGGAGGGGGCTGGCTATGTGAGTGAGAAGGACAGCGCAGAGAACAGGAAAGTGCCTGGGAGGCTGCAGTCTGATTTGCCTCTTGAGAAGAGGTGGAGGCAGAGGAAGGTTGGGACTGAGGGGAAGCCTTTGTCTCAGGACAGTGTTTCTTAATAAATTTCTACATGAACCTCTTTGTTAAAATGGAGGCCAACTCTGGGGCTGGGGCTGACACTCCTGTGTCTCTAACAAGTGCTGCTGTGGACCGACCACACACAGTAACTGGATCCTAGAAGTCATCTCTAGTTCTCGGTGTGATTTTTTTTTTTTTATATGATTTGTGTGTTTAGAGAACAAGACTTTAAAAAATATTTTTAAAATATCATGCTTTCCAAACCAGTTTCTGAAAAGCCTTCACTATTAGAAAGATATTTTGTAGAAACTGGTGGAGAACATATGAACTAGTCTACTAGGCACTCATTAAAAATATTTTTGTTTTTGCTTTTATTCCTGGGAAATTGTGAGCCCAGCTTAACTTTTCCTATTGGTGAAATCCCCTGCGATTTCAGGAGAGGTGGGATGAGCTGCAGGTCTCTGAAATGTCTCTCTACCAGCTCTTCCATGCTCACTGTTCCTTTACAGCAAAGGTTGGCCTGGGTGGGAGCTCATAGATTTCATCACACTGAGGTGGGAAGGAGAACTGGGAGCTTAGGCCTTGTTTTGAGGGGGAGAGAGGAAGTAGCAGGAGAAGAGAGAGTCCCAGAAAGAGAAAGAGAACCTCGATTAGCCACAGGTGGTGTAAACAGTGGCATAGAATTGGAAAGGGTAATAATGGCAGTGGTGGAGTGTTTATTAGCAAACATTCCTCTCTCTCTTACCAATAGTTCTCTTTTTCTTCTTTTTGATACCAGGGATTGAATTTAGGGTTACTCAACCACTGAGCCTCATCCCCAGTCTTATTTTCTATTTTATTTAGAGACAGGGTCTCACTAAATTGCTTAGTGCCTCACCTTTGCTGAGACTGGCTTTCAACTCGTGATCCTCCTGTCTCAGCCTCCCAAGCTGCTGGGATTATAAGGAGTGCACCACTGTGCCTCTCTGCCATAGAAACTTTGGTGTGTCATCCTTGTATTATTCGTTTCTTTGGATCCTCAACAATTCAGTTTCAGATGTTAAATATTTTTGGTTCAGGGGGCACTGGATATCAAACAGATCTAAGAAGATTTTGTGATGTGCATTTCCCAACCTAAGATTAGGAGTTGGGCTGTGACAGTAACAAGTACCAAAGCCCCGGAGTGCCCCCTAGTGGTCAGAACTGAGATGACGGGATTTCCCTTTATCTTTCATTCATTTATGTGTGAATTTGACAAATAATCAGCTAAGCTCCACGTCCCAGGATAGACATTATCATGGAGCTCAAAGTCTAAGGAGTGTATTAGTAAACATTATGGAGTATTTAGAGCACTCCAAAAGCCAGGAAAAATATCCCAGAAAACTTGAAGAGAAAAAGTGGTTTTATTTTTCACAATTTGTTTCCCCCAGGAAAGTAGGTAGGTTTTATTTCTAACATTGTACAAATATGAGATCTTCAACTTGGGTTTAATTTTTTTTCTTAAATTTTTATTAAAAACTTCCCCTATTTTTTCCTTATAAAATATGAATCTTAAATTAGATTGTCTCCATGGCTGGGGTTGTAGCTCAGTGGCAGAGTACTTGCCTAGCATATGTGAGGCACTGGGTTCAAGCCTCAGCACCATATAAATAAAAATAAAGATATTGTGTTCATCTACAAGTCAAATTTTTTTAAAAAAAGAATTATATCATCTCCGGTATAATTTTCAACTCTATGTAGAATTCAGTTTCTTTATTAGCACAGTCATAATAATTAGATAATAATATTGGATATAAAAATCAAGTAGTACTTGTCAAATTAATAATACGTGTGCAGCACATCTGTACCACTGGAGTACACTACTTTCCCTGTTCTGTGTGTATATAACTGGTTGATTCTGACAACAACCATCTAAAGTTCATGTTATCATTACCCTCATTTCAGATGGAGAAACCAAGGCTCAAAGAAGTAAGTAACTTTCCTGGGATCACACGGCTCTTGGGTAGCAGAGCTGGATCACCCTCTGGGTAGTCTGGGTGCAGAGGTTGGATTCTTAATCACTCTGCCATCGTAGGACTGAATTAAGTGTGAATGAACTTTGTGCATCCTGGCTGTGGCCAGAGTCTAGAAAGGATAATGGATTGTGGCTCTCCTGAGGGGTGGGGTGTGAATGAAGTCATCACTTTGCCTGTAGTGATGTGGGTAGAAGTGCTCAGGGGCCACTGTTTTCCTATGGATGTGGCTAATGAACATCTGTTGGTTAATTGATTGATAACTTCTCAAGGCCCTTTACAGCCTTGGAATTCTATTAGTTTCTCTACAAGAAACAGGTTGTAGGGAATGAAAGGCAATTTATCTTTTCAGAATTAAGTGAAATCCTTTAAACTCTTGTTTTTGTGCCTAAAGCTATACTCTGATGAAAATGTTCTTGATTTATGTCAGTGGTACAGCAATTTCATCTGGCTTTTGAAATTACTGTCATCACGGACATTTATTTAAGACAGCCACATTGGATATGTAGATGCTATGAACAATGGCAACAAGATCATGAATCATTTATAAAGTTACTGCAGTGAAAATATTTTATACTCCATTATAATACATGTACACACATATGTGAACCCACCTAAAATCTTTGAGTATATCCAGTATCTCTCTGGGTCTGGCATAAATCCTGGCCTGGTGTAGTGTAGATGCTCAATAAATGACAAATTGGATAGAGTGAAAACAAGTATTAGATTGAAATTTTGGATGCCAATATGCCCGTCTCTGCACTCTATATCTGTTCCAGTCAAAGCTTTTTAGAAGGATGAATGAGAATTACAGTAGAGAAAAATAATCTGTCCCTCTGAAAAAATAATTCTTGGTTTGGAATATTTTTTGAAATGTAATAAAATTTCAAATTTAACAAAATCATACTTTTTCATATAACCTAATTTGGGCTGAAATTTACCTTTGCATGGAGTGGTAAGAAAATGAATGAATTAAGAGTTACTTGTAAGAGCTTAAGAGGTTTCCACAGGGCTAAAGCACATTGTGGCCAAATACCTTATAAACATTACTCTTACCTTTTAATTAGAGAAAAAACTTTGTAATACTTATCTCTGTAGGTATATAGTAACAGTAACAAAATTGTAATTTTTTTTTTTTTTGGTACCAGGGATTGAACCCAGGGATACTTAAGTATTAAGCCACATCGCCAGCGTGCTCGCGAGTGCGCACGCACGCACACACACATGCACACACATATATGATTTTTTTTTTTTTTAATTTTAGAGACAGGGTCTCTCTAAGTGGCTTAATCTGGCTTTGAACTCATAATCCTCCTGTCTCAGCCTCCCAAGATGCTGGGAGACTTGAATCATCATGCCTGGCTAAAATTATACTTTTTCTTAGAGCTAGTACTTGAAAATGCAGATAGAATTTCCACTACTTGGTACACAATTGTAGATTTTGATAGCATTTTGTTTAAATAGAATTTGTACTGCGAATTGCTTATTAAAGTAAAAGATAAATGCCTTTTATGTTCAGGAGAAATGTTCAATGGCCATTAAAACACTTTGACCGTTCAATTTTCTTTCTTCAAGGTCCTGATCATCCCCACTGTCTGTCATACAAACTAGAACTTGGATCAGACCAAGAAATTCCCTCTGACTGGTATCCATTTGCTACTGTTCAGTTTTCTATGCCTGAGTCCTGTGCCTCAAGGACAGAGGTCAGGTCTCTGGGGGTGGAGAGCGATGTCCAGCCACAGAAACATGTTCAACAGCGAGCTTGCTACAACATCCAGGTACATCCTAGAGCCCCTTGGTTCATGTTGGGCCATCTAGAACTGGGGCCTGATTTGGCTTTAAATATTTGCTTTACCCTCTGAAGTGACTGTGTGTGTGTGTGTGTGTGTTTGTGTGTGTGTGTGTGTGTAATAATATTTGCTCTAGAATAAGTTTGGCCATGGAAACTTTGTAGTACTATTGAGCTTAGTTCTTCCCTTCCATACTGGAGAACACAAATTAGCAGTTATGTAACTTTCAATGAAAAACAGGACATTTAAAATGAACTCATATCTTAGAAGTACATTTGTAATAAAAATTATGATGTGAGATTTCCCAAGATGTTCTGAGGAACATGTGTTAGGATAGCATTTCTCATGTGCTGTGGAACATGTGTCTCTCATAGTGATTCAATTAAAAAAAAAAAAAAAAAAAGGTTGGGATAGTAAATTAACTAAATGAAGGTTCTGAAAAGTCCTACGAAAAGAAAATTGCTAAGCTTGCTTATCTAATTTTTCCCAACTCATTGACTGAGGACTATTGTCTGGTGGTTATGTGTGTATAAAACACACATCAAAATCTTACGGAGGGCTGGGGCTGTGGCTCAGTGGTAGTACATTTGCCTGGCATGTGAGAGGCACTGGTTCGATTCTCAACACCACATATAAATAAATAAAATAAAAGTCTATCAACAACTTAAAATATATTTAAAAAATATCTTATGGACTAGTATTCTGTGGAGCATCCTTTGAGAAATGCTGAGTTACTCTGTTACAAGAGTTTTAAGTGTTTACCATCAGTTCTGCACTCTTGGGCCAGGTGAATTACACTTATATCTGTTTCTAAACTTATTTTTTCTTCATGTATATTATTATTTTTCCTTTTTATCTTCAAGTTTGGTATGTGTATACACACACATACATATATCTGTTTAGAAACATATATTAGACATTATATATATATATATATATTAAACATACATTAGAAACACACACAGAGCATATCTCCCACATATTTCCCATAGTATCTTAAAATGGTGACATATGTTGCTGATTTTGTTTACAAATATTTTTCAAATTGGAAAATATTTCACAAATCACAGAAATTGAATAGTGCTTAACAAACAGGTGGTTCTGTTTAGAATTTGTTTTCTTTTTGTCTTGCACATGGACAATATTTATACTAATAGCATTTTAAATATATGTGTTGGTTGAATCTCAGCTATGTTTAATGCCATCCTGATTTTCTACTCATTTATTCCTATTAAAATCATGTGATTTTATATAAGACATCATTAACACCAACTAGTGGTCCTATAACATAGTAATATATCAGGATTTTTCTTTATTTTGGACCATCTGTTTAGAAGTCTATATGTTTGAGCCTGGTGATTTTTTCCTATCGATAGAATTAATGATGAGTAGATGCTGTCCTGGGTACTTTTTTTGGCACTGAAGAACTTACTTTTCCAGCATGGCTAAAGAGAGCTGCTTTCCCCAAGGTCATGTCCTCTCCTGGATCACCTGTGTACAGAGATGGGTAGATACAGTGTATAAAGACCCCATTTGATCAGCTAGACTCAGTCTACAGGACTACTAAAGGGTCAGCCTCCCAGATATTGGCTGCTCTGCCCACCTGTCTCCCCGCTGCCGTCAATGATCAGCAGAACGCCCCAGTGAACTTTCTCACTTGAATCTTATCTCAGAATCTGCTTCTTGGGAATTGACCTATAACACTAGTTGTGTAAGTGTTATGTATGACTAAAATGTGAGTCAAGTGCACACAGAGACTTTACTTATACCGGCCTCCCTATTTATAGAATATGTCTATTTCACATAGTTTTAGTAGACAGCTTAAAATTATATAACAAAGTGTCTCAGGTTTACCATGGATCTGTGCCTTTATTTCTTCAAAGTCCTGATCATCCCCACTGTCTGTTAGTTTCATAATGCTACCTTCCTTTTAGTGTCTGATGAACTGTGTCCTAGGTCCAGCTATTGCTATAGATGGGAGACACAGTGGTGAACAAGAGAGACAAGGTCCCTGTCCTGATGGAGCTTCTAGTGTGTATGTGGGGGGCAAACAAAAAATTAGTAAACAGCAAATAATATTATTTCAACAACTGATGAATTCTAAAAAGGGAATATGATAGGGCAACAGGATTGAGAATGAGGTGAGGGGAGACTCCTTTATTCCAGGGTGGTCCAGGAGGATCTCCATGAGGAGAGGACATTTGAGATGAGATTAGAAAAAGAAGCAGCACAGATGGTTTGGCTCAACTGGGTTACTAGTTTGTAAACTAGTTTTTTTTTTTTTTAGGAAAATAATTTGGAGTGTGTTTTAAATTTTGGGTGGGCCAATGACTATATAATATGATCCTTTAGGAGATAACTGATCACATCTAGCCAGACTTTTCAATATCTTATCAATATATACATGTATTCTCAATATGGAATTAAAAATGAGTTAATATTTTAGATGCATATTTATAGTACGTTTGACTTAAAGAATTTCAGTTTTGGAGGGAAGGATTTGAGGGGTTCTTTAGTCCCCAAAGAGAGCACTCTTCTAAGCTAGCGCGGGAGGCTGGAGGGCTGTGTTTGAAGTCACAGTGTGAGCTGGCCCATCCTTGCCTCATGTATAAATTGGACTGCTAATGCTGCCCATGTTTTGCTTTTATATAACAGGTTGAAATAGAAAAGAAATGGATTAAAATCGATGGAGAAGACCCAGATAAAGCTGGTGGCTGCATAACTCAGTAGAAGTACCAAAAGTGATGATGATCCACACGTCAGATATGTAACTCAGAGAAACCACATGAAGTTCTGCTATTGGCTTCTGAGTGGTGGGCTTAGGACAGGCCCAGTGGCTGTGTGTACAGAAGCTTAGACCTAAAACCAAACCTTCTGTGTTTTGTGCTTTTGATATGTTTTGCCATAGGGGTTTCATCTAAATGTGTCTATAATTCGTGTGATGTTTTGCTTCTTATTGAAACTCAAAGGCACTGTAATCTGAAATACGTCCTGGCAGCCAGTTTGGCTGAAGGGTTTTTGATTTTTGATTACTGAGTGGCTGATTGTTTTGTACTCTGGATTACCTGAGTGCCATATTTATTATCCCTCAGTCCCCAATCTCTTCTTGCTGTGTTAGCATCTGTACCAGAGGGAAAGGCAATCAAAGAAGATGTAAACCAAAATACTTAACTTCCCCTTTTGCTCATCTCTGAAACGTGCTTTGGTAGAGAATGAGGTTGAAACCACAGCTAAAATGGAGATTTGGAAGTATCAGTGGTTTTGAATTATTCATATTCCCATCCTCTGACCACATTGGTAAGTAATCCTTGGCTGTATCTGGTAGCTGTCTTTCCCTGACTCTGTTATCATTTGAAAAGTGTCTTTGTATTCTGGTATGTGCTGCAAAGAAGCTATTCCAGTTGATATACATATTTTAGTACAAGTCACTAAGACATACTGCCTTTTGGTTGGTGGGATTCCTTTCAAAATAGAATCAGAGTATTGGACACTAGTTAAAATATTTATGTACATTAAAGATGAATTTTAAAAGTTCATGAATATTGCTTTCTAAAAGTATAGACTCTAAGAATGTATTTTGATAAAGTATTATTTGTAATTAACAGAAGCCTCTCTTGAGTAGATTCTAAATCATGATTATTTTATGTAGTGCTGCTATCATGCTATTTTTTGTTAATTATATGCTTAATTTAGAGTATTATTCTTTAAAAGATGAGTAAAGTGAAAGACATTAGATTATTTTACTAATATTTCTTAGAGAAGACATTTCTATTCTTCAAAGTCAGGGAAATGACTATAGTAGTTTAGTTTTTAAAGAAAAGCCAACATCATTAGCACCTATAATACTAGTTGTAATTTCCTTTTAGTATTTACAGCAACAGGTCAGAATTATGTTTTATAGTCTGAAAAACAAACTTCTCTGTGATTTTAATACACCTCCAATATATGTTGAATCTTAAATATGATCAGGAGGCATTTTTCTCTATTTACTGGATTGTTTTGAGTCAAAACTGATATAATGTTCTTCCCAACAACATTTTTTGTTGGCCTACAGAGTTTATTTCCTATGTTTTATTTAATATTGTATTACATTCATTTTAATCTGTTTAAATAACAGATTAAAACAAACATTTATGATGGTCTGTATCAATTAGCAGATTTTATTGCTTTTCATTTTTTACTGTGAAGGCACAGAATGCAAAAGTCAATGGGAGAAAGGAATTGATGTTGTTCTTTTTAACTTCACTTGACATGTTGCTCATAATATCATACGTTTGAGACTCACTGTTTATGTGTATAGGAGGGCAAATCTGTGTGTGTGTGTGTGTGTGTGTGTGTGTGTGTGTGTGTGTGTGTGTGATTGTTTTTAAAATTCTACCATCTTTTCTTATCATCTGGCATGGGCACACCCTGGAGCAACTTCAGTCTGCTCAGAACAAATATGGCCGTGGGCCAGATCTGATGCTATACCACAATCCCAGAAGTTATCTGGGTTAATTACTGCCATTCCCTTCCAAGTATGTTTTATGGCATCTGGCCTACAAAGAACTCACAGTCTGATTTAGACGAACTTAATGAATATTTACACCTCAAAATAAATTCAACAAAGGGTTCAACTAATTGTCTCTCATGCTTCATAGGTTGACTAGTATCTGTGGGTACGTCACTGCTAGGGTCATTTACTCACAAGCCACCCAGACTTCTGGGAGCATATCAAGACTCATTGTTGAAAATATAGTAACAAAAGACTAAAGCCCAAATTGAGTTTCTGCAGCAATGCAAAGGTTGATAGCATTAACAGCAGGGTGCTCCCGCATAATTGTTAATTTGCACATTTATTAGAACCTTAAATATTCATTACTTAGTGTTAAATTAACATTCTGTGTAGGAATGAGAGCCTTCTTAATATGATTCTTCTGACCTTAGAAATGGCAGAAGGTCAAATGTGACTATGGAGCTCTAAGTGAAAAAAATCAGGTAGGGTCCATTTAGATTTAAAAATTAGGAAGTAGAATTTCTTTTGTCAGAAAGTAAATAGTGACTTTCAAGCCCCGCCCCCTCACTTTTAAAGGAAGTCGGGAGGGAATAAAGGAAGAAATACTTATAGCATTTTAGGTTAGTTTACTTGTTTATTATGAGTTTGACCATTTTGAAGTCAGTTGTTTGATTGACACTATGGCACATTTCCAAAGAGAGGAGCAGTTGTGACTAGTCCCATTCTGTTCCAATTGTTCTAGTCTGGTCACTTTACAAATCACAGAGTCATAGTAACAATATAAATGAGTTCACGGATTGATCATCACATGATCAATTATGAAGATCTGAATTAAAGAATATTTCCTTTTTCAATGGAATCACAACAGTTTATTTAAAAAGGGATGGAAAAAGGATATTTTTCAGAACATAAAGGCTAAAATTTTTGACCTGATGTATATTTTAGACAGTTCTAGGAGTTTAGTTCCCTTAATTCTGGAGCTGTGCTTACAATATAGCCCTTTTCTTATAAATTCAGTTAGAAGGTCTTCCTTAACAATGACTGTTATAATGTTTTACTCAAAATATGATTTTGTGTCCTATCAATACAAATATAAAACAGTTTGAGCCCTAATAATCATGTAACAAAGTATTTTGTAGATTGCATATTGATTTTTCTAAAATTAAAGATGTATTTCAAATAATTCTTGCTGTGCTATGGACTTATATCTTTTGCAAGGCCTGGGGATATTTTTTTTAAGGTGTGAAATCAATTTCAATAACCTTCAAAAATTGACTCTCTGTCAGGCATATGTATAAGACTTCACTATTAAGGACTCATTGAACATGGCATCTTGGCATATCCTGGAAAAATAATACCATCAAACTGTAATTGATGATATGATAAAGGATGATTTTTAAAAGAGCAAATAATCATGACTCATAAAGATATGGAGTGAGTATGTGCATAAGATTTTATTTAACTCACTAACTAATGAGGGAATCCATAAGCTGTTATAATTGGTTCAATGCTGGGTGTGGTGTTACACACTTGTAATCCCAGCAATTTGGGAGGCTGAGAAAGGAGGATCCTAAGTTCAAAGCCAGCCTCAGCAATTTAGCAAGACCTTAAGCAACTTGAGACCCTATAAAATAAAAAAGTCATAAGGAGTTCCAAAGAGAATTCAAAAAGAGACATATATTGGAAGTAAGGTATTCTCAAATGAATTTGCCAATAGATACAAGATGGGTCTAGTCATTCTTAGGGCAACAATAAAAATATAGTATCCTCCTGTCCTAACAATTAATTAACATTTCTGTGGACAAGACTCATGAGCATTAGTATCAGACTTCTATCATTTACATATTCATAAAATAATTCAAAGACAAAGTAAAGGTATTGATAACCTGGATGAAAATGAGATAGGACTTCCATTTCAAAGTCTTATACCATTTTTTTTTTTGACAATAGGCTGAACTTTGTCCACAGGCGAACAGAATTGTACAACTTGGGCAACTTGTTTAGTAGCACTAAAGAAATCATGTGTATTTAAAAGCAAAGTTTTTGAAGTTTTGAAAACTATTTTTACCCAATAGTGCAGAATATATTTCAGAGAGCTGGGGTGGGTGCGGTGGGTAGGCCATAATAGATACAAAAGTAAATCAATGCTGATTAAAAAAACCTTAATGAAACCAACCTCTCTTTCCATCATAAGAAAATTGACTTTTGTTGAAATTAAATTTTTATCTATTAAAGTTAATATTTCAAAACTGTACCAGAAAGATCACTGAGCACTATTCTAGCCATTGCTGGTAGTGACAAGGCTTGGCTGTTCTTCAGGAGCAAGAGAAAGGATTAAGTGTCATCGAGTGACATGTTTGTAACAATGTCCCTCAAAGCCCCATCATTTAATTTTTTCTTGTTCAGATCTACCTAGGCTGCCCTGCCCGCTTCCAGGTATCTATGTCATCTATCCTAGACCCTCTCACTCCCTGCACAATTCTGCCCCTAGGACCTTTTGCTCCTAAAGTATAGAACTGTGTGTATTTGGTGAGATATTGATTTTGATATTGACAATTTGATATTTTCATTGACAATTGCCAGTGTTTGTCATTCTTGCTAGCAATTTCATGGGGCTCAACCTAATTACCTGTCTATTTTCCAGGGTTATATGAAACAAGGATTTTTTTTCTTGTTGTAAGTATATTAATAAGTTCTTGCTTAGAGCTGGCATTGAGATATGAATTTGTCTGTAATTAATTTTTTTTTTTGGTACCGGAGATTGAACTCAGCAGCACTTAACCACTCTGCCACATTCCTAGCCCTTTTTAATATTTTATTTAGAGATAAGGTCTCAACTGAGTTGCTTAGAGCCTTGCTAAGTTGCTGAGGCTGGCTTTGAATTCGTGATCTTCATGCTTCAGCCTCCCGAGCCTTGTAATTAATTCTTAAAGCAAGATAGTTGCTGGTTATCAAGCAGATAGTTGATTTACTAAAAATACCATAGATAAAAGTTTCAGGTAATATTGTGCTTTTAAGATTATGTTCCTTCCACCTGTATGAAAGAAGAAAATGGATTAGTGTGATTGCCCCATGTTTTGAAAGATTGAAGTTCATTTCCATGAGAATTCTAGGAAGAAACACAAATCGCCATTCCACCTTGAGATTTGCTTCTTCCCCTCATGCCTCTGCACACCAGCACAGCCTTCCAAACCTCAGAAGGAAGGATAGTTTATGTAAATAAAAGGATTGTATCTTGACATTTTTCTGAGAAGCCCCCTTTGTCCTACCCAGAATTGCTGTAAAATCCATGAAATGTAACTTGCAGTACACTTTTAAAACAGAAGAGGGTGCTCTCAGGCAAGCTGCTGTTACCCAGAGTCAGAAACACCAGCGTTTGAATTTGGTGAAGCTTGTATTTTGATTAATAAAAGATCTTGAGGGCATTTTACAAATCATTTCAAAGCATCGTGAGTCCGGTGAAGCATAATTAAAATTAATGCAGTAACAAACACTTTAAAGTATTCTTAATGCTTTGTCTAAAAATGCTGTTGAATACAATTTTACACATCCCAAGGATTTAAATACTATGCTTATCTCTAAACATTTCTATTAAGGAGACAGAAAAATAGCATGTTCCTTCTCCACTGATTTAAAACTCTAATGAGAGTTAATAAACTCTAAATCTTACTTATGAAGATTTAGAAAATATTGTAATTAATCCATCTTGTGTGGGCATGTATCAAAGTCAATGTGGTCTCTAAAATTTAGCTCCAGCCCAGGATTGTACTTTCAGTCTATGGGTAAGACCAAGCAAATATTTGCTTGCAGAATATTCCATGTTACCTTGACCCAGGGACAAGGCTTTGTTCTTTCAATCCTCAGAAAACAGTAATGAGCTCTTTCTCTCAGAAATCTTTCTGGGTGGATGTTGCCATTCTTTTATGAAGCCCATTAGAACATTCTTCTTCTAAAAATCTATGTCATGAGCAAGTCTATGAGTGTAGCATGAGACATTCCCAAAGGTGTCTGCCGCCATCTGAAGTACAGAAGTGTTGCTTAAGGCATTGGCTGCCACAGTTTGTCACTTCTAATAACCTCAAAATGCTATGTCATTACAATCAATCATCTTGCTGATTATTCTAATGTTTATTGAGTGCTTTCTATGTGTCTACATTTTTTCTAGACACTGGGGATAAACAATCACAAAACAGTTAATTGCTGTTATCCTAGAGGGTATATAATAATGGAGGAAGTCAGACAATAAACAGTAATTTGTTATGCAGGAAAATAAAGAAGGGTAGGGTGGCAAAGAGTGGCAGAAGAATGTTGAAATGGAGTTCCAGAAGAAACCTGGAAAAAATGAAGGAGAGAGTCACCTGGATCCTTCAGGGAAGAGTGATTCCAGCCACTGCTAATGCACAGGTGCTAGAATCAGGGCTCTTGGCCTGTCTCAGGAATATCAAGGCTAGCAGCAAATAGCTACTCAGTGGCAGAGGACCAGGGAGAAGGAAATCAGAAAGGTTGCTAGCAGGTCAGGGAGATCAGGTAGGGCTTTGTAGGCCATGGTAAGGACTTCAGGTTTTATCCTAAATGAGATGGAAACCCCTAGAGAGTTTCTGGTGAACAAGTTACATGAACTTTGTTACATATTAAGGTGAGTGGGGGGCAAAGACAGAAGTAGAGAGAGCAGTTAGAAGCCTATTGCAATAACCCAGGCTTCTTAGTTTGTTCCTGCTGATATAATAAAATACCATAGGCTGGGTAATTTATAAAGATCAGAAATTTATTTCTTACAGTTATGAGAGGTTGGAGAGTTCAAGATCAAGGTGCCAGAGTATTCAATGTCTGATCAGGGTCAGTTCTTCATAGAGGGCAGCATCTATGTGTCTTTGCATGGAGGAAGGAGCAAAAAGGCTCCCTCAAGCCTTTAAAAAAATCTGTTTATTATAGTGTGGGGGACTGAACCCAGGGTCTCGTGCATGTAAGGCAAGCACTCTACCAACTGAACTATATCTCCAATCCCCCTTCAGCCTTTTTTTAAATAGCACTGATCCTGTTTATAAGGGTGGAGCCTCACATCCTAATTACTTCCCAAAGGCTCCATCTTTTACTACCATCCATTGAGGGTTAGATTTCAACATGTGAATTTTGGGAAGACACAAACCTTCAGACAGTAGCACCAGGTGTGACCAATCATAGTGATTAGGAGTGGTGAAAGAAGATGCAAAATTGTTGAAATACAAGAAAGAACAGTGCATGCTGAGGGACTGGATGTGGATTGTGAGGGGGAGAGGGAACGGAAGATGGATGATTCTAAGATTTTTCATCGGAGCAGCTACAGAATGGGACCGAAAGATCAGGAGTTTATGCTTGAACGGGATGTGTTAACCTTGAGACATTTATTAGGTATACAAGTGGAGACAGTGAGTCCTACTTGGGTGCATCAGGTGGGAGAGAGTGCTGGGCTAAAGATGCCACTTTGGGAACAGCAGAATTTAGAGCTGTGGGACTGGCTGGGATCAGCTGGGAGAGAATAGAAATACTAGAAGGGGTCTGAGAGCTGAACCCTTGGGCTTTTTGAAGTTTAGAGGTCAGAAAAACAAGGACAGTAAAGGAGACCAAGGAAGAGCAGCTGGAGGAGAAGACATCAGAGGCTGGTATAGGGTAAGATGAGGACTAAGAATTGACCACTGGATTTAGCAACAGGCAGCAATGTCATTGGAGTAAAGGCAAGGAAAGCCAATTAAGCGCATAGAGAGCCAGACAGTAGATACTCTGTTGGGGAGGTAAAACTTCTTTCCTAGGTCCTGTGGTTGGCCTAAGAATCAAAATGACTTGAAAGAGATTAACAGAAGGGAAGCATACAAATTTTATTTAACGTTTCTACTTGTATGTGGGAGTCCTCAAAAGGAAAATTTAAAAAAGCCTTCAGGCTCCAGGCACAGTAGTACACACCTGCAATCCCAGCAACTCTGGAAGCTGAGTCAGAAGTTGGAGGACATCTTTAGCAATTTAGTGACGTCCTAAGCAACTTAGTGAGACCCTATCTCAAAATAAAAAGGGCTGGGATGTGGCTCAGTAGTAAAGCACTCCTGGGTTCAAATCCCCAGTACCAAAAACATAAAAATAAAAATAAAGCCTTTAGACCATAATGTTTATATTAAATTTTATATGAAAAATAAAAAAAAAATTGTGCTAACATGAGAAGAGAAAGGGGCTTGGAACGGTGACCAGGAAATAATGTGGAACATAGTGGAAGGTAAGGGTTATTTTTAGTAGCTTTGTGTGTACAGATCCATTTTGGCATTGACTCCCAGTCTCCCATGCTAAGAATGTTTCTTCAACTAGCATAGGAGACCACCTTGCTTATGGGAAATTTTATGACCTGCTTTTAGGTAGAAAGGAGGAGGTCAGAGACCCTTCCTGCAACTGCTATTTCTCAAGTTTCATCAACTTAAAATAATCAATATGCCAAAGCAGCATTTTTTGGGTGGCATGATCTGAACTTCTCAAAGTCTTTTGAAAAGTTTGTGCTGTAAACATCAGGATAGTAGCTGGTGAGAGTGAGATCCCCCCACCCTTCTCGAGACTCAAGTATTGGCCTTTGTTTCTACTAGTGTCTCCTTTTTCTTTAATTATTATTACTATCTTACCTTATTGATATTAATTATTGCTAAAATGTTCTCAATGTCAATGCTTATAGAAAATGATTTCTTGTCATCTTTCAATCCATGTCAATTGAATCATGTACTGTGTCTTGCATAGGTGTTAGCTGTACCAGCTTGTATTTCTTCAGAGTTTTCACTAACATATTTGTGATGTTGTGGGTGTTAGACATTTTAAAATAAATTTAGCCATTACTTTAATCACTTTCCATTTTGTTTTTTATTTTTTTTTTCAATGAGCTCTGCTGGGTTGATGTCATATCATGTTGGTATGGTAATCCTGCTTCAAATTTTGTTATTGAATTCAAAGTAATTATGAAGCAATTGCTGGTTTCACAATCTTGAGAATGACCACAAGTTACTGCAGGATAAGAAAAGCACAACTATTAATTCATAGTTTTTATATCTACGTGTTTAAGCATTGGTTCTTTTTATGCTTTGATATAATAATGTTCTATGTAAATGATTGTCCAGTACTACTAAGTGAATTTGAATATAATTAAAGTACCTGCAAAAGGCAGAAATTAAGCAACTACTAATGTAATATTCTATTTTCTTGACTTACTGTTTAGTTATAAGACTGCTTTTATGATTAAAATAAGGAGCTGGTCAAAGTAAGATTTATGAACCATGATTTATTGAAACACAAAGATGATTTCTCCTTAGGATTACAATGCTTAAAGAGGGGTTGAATAGCGAGACTAAATCCCATCAGGGACACATTGAGAGGTGAGGCACATTAATCACATAGTGAGTTCCAAAATTATTAGAGTCTAGTTGCTCAGTTAGGTTGGAAGCAGGCCTCTGTGGAAAGTAAAACCTAAGTGCAGTGTGAAGTGTTCCTTTTTAGAAGAGAGGCTTTCTAGAGAGATGGCGTCCGACATGGAGAACTGTGAAGATCTGTGAAGATAGAGATGGCGTCCGACATGGAGAACTGTGAAGATCTGTGAAGATATCTAGGGGCCCGCCATATACAAGTGCTGGTGAAGCTTCTGAGATTAACCCAAAGGCTAACTGGGTATGTCCCTGCCTTAATTTCAGCTCTCTGTCTCTTGGGATCTAACCCAGGGTTCACACTTAACTTTAGCTCTTTATCATCCATCTTCAGAGAAGTGACTGAAGGAAGGTAACTTGGCCACAGATTAAGCTCTCAAAGTAACTGTCAGATTCTTAGGTGTATGTATATTGTGTAGGCCAGTAGTTGAGGTCAGTATTTCACATATGAGGTTTGATAAGGTGTGACATAATATCTATAAAGGGAGGGGATGTACACCCCAAATTCTTATCAAAGCAAAATCTCACTCGCATAACAAACTATATAAGTATTTGGAATCATTAAAAGATACATAATAATAATTATTACAATTAAAATAGAAGAATAAACTTCAAATTTAAAATATTATTTCTCTGCACACTAAGTACTTAATGTACAAAGTGACCCAACAAAACTTTCCAAAGATATAATATCTTGTAATTCTTTTTATTTCTTATTTTATTCTTCTAAATTTAAAAGCACAAATAAAAACTTGACATGTCCACATAGAATGACAGAATTGAAATGAACTCAGTTCTATTTCTTTATCTTTACAATAACTGCTTATTATGAATCCATGGCTTAAATCCAAGAATATGTATTACCAAGAAGGATGGAGACACAAACTGCATGTGAAACAAGTTTGAAACATTCTGGCCCATTATGATTCCCCAAAGTGAATACATATATTTGAGTCTGTGTGTATCAGGGATCCAACTGGATAATTTGGAGTTCTCCAAATTAACTTCCATGTAAGTATAATGTTTATTCAATGTTAAGAAATGAAAATATACTTATATTCATCTTTGATATGCATTATTAAAACCCAATAGTAATTGTGCCAATTATTTAGAATGTAAGGTAATAAAGAAATTGAATGGGGGGTGGTGAGTGTTTTATTGTGGACACTTCTTAGGATTTGTGTGTGTGCTGATAATCAAATGCAGACTGACTTTGTTGTTTCATTATTGTGTTTAAATTCTCAACAACACACCTGGTATGGCCTGTACTTGGAGCTAACAGCCCACACTCCCATCTTGGTACACCACTGGATTGTAGATATTTATGCCTATTAGCAGTGTTCTAGTAGTAAAAGGAAAACTAATCACACAAAGGAGAGAGTGAGACAATTTCTAGGACTATCTCTGTAAGTAGACAAGAGGAGGTGGGACACAAGACCGCTAATGGAGGGGCTGCCTTAGGTAAAAAAATAAAAAACCAAAATCCCCAAACTAACAGTTCAACACTGTAGTGGGTGAAAGACAAGTAATATGGGCACAGGTGTAGGGTACAGTCCTATATATTCAAAGTATTATTCCTTCATTTTTTTTTGTAGAAGTAGAACTGGATTCAGAGACTTTCTACATGTCCCATTGACAGTAAGAGTCCTATTTCTTTAAGAATCCTTTATGATCAACAGATTTTAGTTTTATTTTCTTGAAATCTTTGATCATATCTTCTAGTACATGCTCTTTACTGGTATTAGTGTTCAAATATCAACTGTACTGACCCAAACAAGGACGTTCTTGGGACTTTGCAACTGAGAGTATCAATCCCTTCTAATGGAATACATGATAAGGTAGCTCTGATTTGGGAAACCCACTTGTGAATACTCTAGAATTCAGTCTCCTTTTCTGCTTCTCATCTCTGAGATGCTGCAGATCTTGAGTGGCTGCAGATCTTGAGTGGCTGCGTGGGGGTCGGAGATGACACCCAGTTGCTATGCTTGTCCTTTTCCTGTGGAGTTTTATTTTGATATTTTCACACTGTTCAGAGAGAATTCCACCCAAAGGTCCTCAAGTGCCATGAAAAGGACAAGGAAAGAGCATCTCTGAACAGTGGCATTGTTAAATGCCAAGAGCCTGTCTCTCCAGTGGATAATTTTGAGACATTCTGAAACACTTTTTAAAGGCCTTGCTAAGAACTCATTGTGGAAAAGGACAAATTCTATATTAAAACTTGCTCTGGGATCAGAGATGGCCTTGGGTAGGATTGTGAGCTAGATGGTGCTCATAGTCCTCTTTTTATTGCCTTTTCCTCTATTGGGGGGAGGATACCCCAACCCCTTCTCCCTGTTTCTCCACAAAGATCTTGGAGGCTTCCCCCTCTCTCCCTTCTTGCTTCATATAATCGAGTGCCAGTCATTTAGACCTTGGTGTCTTTCCACTCTGATGTTGCTTCTGCTGCAGGTTTTTCTAACAGGGTTGCTTACTCGTCCATACCTCCAGACCTTTAAGCGTGTCTCTGTCTTCACTGTGGCCATCCTCCGACCTAGCCTTCATGCTGCTGTCTGTGACGAGGAGCACATTATCTGGCACTGGCTTACCAGACAGCCTCCGCTTTCACTCCAGCTTGCCTTGTTCTCTGTCCTCTGGCCAAGCTGAACTGCTCTCATTCCTCAGACCCATCCTGTCATCAGGCCTCAGGCTTTAATACAATGTCCTTTCCTGGAACAATCTTTCTTGCCTCCTCCCTTTGGCCCTTATGTCCTATAGATCTCAGTTGAGAGGTCCTAGGAAGCCTTGCCTGGGCCTCCCATTCAGGTTAGGGACTCCTCATATGTCATTTTTACTACGAATCCCATTATATTGTAATTACTTACATTTTTTTTTTCCACCTCATCTTGTCTGGGACATTGATTAGAGTGGCTCTGCCCATTGTGATTTCCCATTTTCTGGGAAGAAGCGCATATACAAGGGTAATAATAGGTGGTGGTAGAAACAAAGCTGGTAGTGTGGGGCTGCTCCCTTGGCTGGAGTTTAGGCAGCTATGTCTTGAATTAAAAATATCATATGAATGAACGGTAGGGTGGATTTAGATCAATGCACTACTTCCCCCAACAATGGTTGCATGGTAGTCTCTAATCATTCCCCATGCATAGGCCAGAAACTCCATTTTGTAACTGGGTAACAATAAGTTCAAATCATAATATTTAATGAATGCTTTACAGATTGGAGGTACTATGCTAGGTACTTAGGGAGCATATAAAGAATTTCATCAGTCCTCAAGGAATTTAAAACATATCACACTTATGGTTACAAATGTATTTTTCTTAATAAACACGCACACACACACACACATATATATATATATCCTCAAGGGATTGAAAAGATTAAAATGTTTGTTTCAAAATTTGATTTAGTCTTGTTTTTGAATGCTTCTGAATGTGGAGAAGTGCTGCATTCAGAAGCATTCAAAAAGCATTCAGGAGCCACTTGTCAAAAGAAACGAACTTTATTTTTAGAACCACACAAGCCAAACAAAACAGCTCCTCAGGAAAACCTTCAGAGCCCAACTGCCACCACCGGCTTCCACAAGCCTCTCAACCTCCCCCACTCCTCCTGCTCTTGAGGCCGATTGGCTGGGTCACATGGGCGGAGCCAAAAAAAGTCCCCCAATGAGCAGCTCAGTAGTCTGAAAGGGCTGGGAAACAGCCCAATGAGCATCACCGCAGAGGAGCCAATCAGATAGAAGTTGCTGGGGCCACTGTGAGCCAATCATCAGCTGGCAGTCTGAAAGTTTGCTGGGGCCCCTTCGGCTGTGGCTCTCAACATGGAAGCCATACACTTAGCTTTTAAGCACCTACTATATGCCAGGGACCATGTTTTCTCATTTAATTCCCAACAACTGATAAAGTGTTATTTCTCAACTGTCTCTGTTAGAGATATCTTGGAACTATTATGTAGCCGCAGGGTTTTTCTTCCTTGTGCTTGAAACAACACTAGGTACTTGATTTCCTTCACTTGTCTATATAAGGATAAAATGTAACCTTGAATGGAAAACATTCAGATAAGGAATGACTAGTTCACCCCCATAAATGGGTGTGCAGACACACACACACACACACACACACACACACACACACACACACAACAGGGGTTTGTTAGGAACTTCTTATGTGGCCAGGATGATGCTAGGTACTACAACATAGGAAACAAATGGGACTGTACAAATCATGCTGTACTGTAACTCATGGAAACACAACATTGCCCACTTCTAAGCCAAAAGAAAACACAATTACAAGCAGGAGTGACAAGGGTAGTAGTGGGCTATGGAGTCGAGTAGTTACTGTATTAGTTTTCTCTCTTAATGCTTCTCTCTTGGTCCTTTGACTTGAGACATCAGGCTTTTGTTGAGGCTTTTCTTGTCTGAGATCACTGGTGGTTCCCAGGTTGCCAGCTTCTTCAACTCCATCAGGGATTTATGAAGCAAAAAAGGAAACCAGGGAATCACTGCTGTGTCAGTCTGGCGTTGCAGGGTCCCTCACTGGTCTGTCTGCTTCTTTCCACCTTTAAGAGTCTTCTTATATTTGTTTTATATGGAATATCCAGAATTTTTATATATTCTTAGCTGAAGGATCAACAGTGATCTCAGACAAGGATTAGGAAGAAGTACATCTATTCTGTGTTGTCTCTGCCCGTCCGGATACTGAAGCACCTAAGGCAACAATGCAGAATATTTAAGATATTGCTATTTACCTCTTACAAAATGAGACAAATTAGGAAAACAGAAAAGTACAGTTATTGTGAGAACAAAGCTGGTTGGTTCTCTCCAGATCAGAGGATTCAGCTGAAATTATTGGTCATTGTTTCAATCTTCTGTAAGTGGAAATTTAGGCTGGAGAGTTAATTGGAGACAATGAACATTATTCTTTCTAATACATCATGTTCATGTATAATTATACACATTATGATTAAGAAATGAAAATCATTTCTTATATAGGAATCATTTCTTATATAGGAAGTTATTGAAACCTTAATAAGACACTGATGAGTATGTAGAAAAATAGAGACAGGAAAACTGTTTAAAATAATTTTGCATATGTTCTATGAGTTAATTATTATCAGCAACTTACATATATACACAATGTATACGTCTTCTGAATATTAAAGCATTTTGAAATTCAGTGATGTGCTCACCAACAGTGGTCCATTGTGTGATAAGGTCACCAGTTGGCCATAGCATTGTGTCATATGGTTGTTTCAACTGAAATCCTGTTGGGGTGCAGGGAGGGATTCATCATGGTGGAAAAGTGTCAGATGTTCAAATTGTGCCAGTTGATTCTGGAGTTGTATTAGAAAATGGGAAATGTTATAAAAGTGCAGCATATAAATAAACCAGAACTGCCAACATGTAACCACTTCAAAGTTACAAGGGGAGGCAAAGATTATCTGGATTTTCATTTCCTGGAAAATGTGAGGGATGAAGCAGAGGCAGAGAAACACAATACTGCTGGGCTTAATGCATCGGTTGCAAAATGTTAAAAAACTAATTATGAATATTTCTTGCCTTAAGCCATATGCCCAAAGACTAACTCCTATTTTTCATTATAGATAAATTTATTATTTAGAATCTATACTGAAACACCCTGTGCTTGGTTATTAAGTTTAATATGGAAAAGATAATGGGCTGTCTCTAAAATATCTATTTTTTTTACATTGTTATCCAAGAAAAGGACTTCATAGATATGGACTTTTCACACATTAAAGCATCATGAAATGGTTTCTTTACTTTTTGGAATAGTATTGCTGAAACCTCAAGGCAAAAATAATGGGAATATACAGAATGCAAAAAAATTAATCTGATTATTAAGATTTTCAAAATCTGGTGTTAATACAATGATGTAGTAAGTATATATTATGGTTTCTAAGCAAAGCATACAAAATGAAAATCTGATGCTCTAATCTGTGACAGGTGACTGGAGGAGAGCTCCGTGCCTTGGTACAAGTGTAATTTCCAAGAACTAAGTACTCAAAGAAGGAACAAACCCTAGCATTCCCTTTTTATACTCTATTTACTAACACAAAAAGTAGTCACTGTAAAATTGCCTCACTGAGGCTCTGGGATTTTGAAATTTCAATTTTAGCATCAAAAATGCTTTGTGCATACAACACACTTCCCCTCTGACTTTGAAAAATTGACAAAAGAAATGTGATTATTACATAACTATAAAAATCTGCTTGTTTCATGATAATCTTGGGTCAAAGCTGTCAAATATCAGTCTATAAAGATTCCTTTCCATACTTTTAAAATGCTCTTGTGACCAAAGAGGGTACTCACGAAACTTCAAATGCTGAGATTAAAATAGGGAAAACCAAACCTTCTATAGTCACAGTTCAACCGGATAATGGGTCCTGTATGAGTTATCTCATACTGTATAACAAATTACCTCAAACACTTAACTGCGTAAGGTGACAAACATAATTTCCAATGACTTCTAGGTATCAGAAATCTAGGAGATGCTTAGAGGGTGGTTCTGGTTCAAGATCTCTCATAAGAATGCAATACAGCTGCCATTCTGTGTTGTAATCATGTGGTAGCTCAACTGGGCAAGGATTCATATCCAAAGTTATGCAAGTGATTGTTTGCAGGTTTCTAATATGTGTGGTTATGGGCTGGAGTCTCAGTTCCATAGGCTACCTGAGTGTTAGTGTGGCAAGACAGTTGGTGTAGGGATCCAGCTTCACCTGATTATAGCCATCATTATTTGTAATTGTCATTTTGCCCACCATGTGACCCTAGTATATATTCCAAATCTAATGAGATAAATGAAATCATTAGGAGAGCCGAGTGTCATGTTCCTCATGACTAAAACACTCAGGGTTACTCCAGGTGAACTGGGCTGCGGGAAATAACCACACAAGAGACAGAGATAACCTTTTTCTTTGGGGGTCCTGTGACAGCTCCTCTGAATTTAAGGGTCTGCAGAAAGAGAGAGAGAGAGCCAGCACATGCTGACCTTTTTATTGAGGAGAAGCCATTCAAATGAGGCAAGGGGTCAGGTTTCAGGGGGTTGAGACTAGCTTCATGATGTCTGCTGTCAGCAGATTGACTGACATCTAGGAAGGCCACACCTAAAGGCAGAAAGGGACACACAAAGAAACAGGTGAGCATAGCTCAACCCATGGGACTTCAGGAAGGCACGCCTATGTCTGAAGACACATTCTGCTACTTCGAGGATTGGGGCAATCAATAACCAGGTTACTACGAAAGGGACCAACAGATCCTTTTCAGATCACGGGAAGGAGAATACCAGTCATTCAGTGAGACTGCCTCCCACAGCTGAGCATTTTGTGTCATGCTTGTGCTGTTTATAATTTTTGAGAAAGTCTAGGTACATTCTAGCTGGCCATGGGCCCCCTTTGTCTAGCTTAGTATGTAAACCCTTTCCTTCCTTGGAGTGTAGAGATACTTCTGTCTTGCTGTTGCCTAAGATTTGCATCTGTCTATAAATCCCATCCTAAATTGCAAAGACTGGATTTGTCTCTTTCCTCAGCTTCTTGATACCTCTGTCTTTGGTGACTGGTTCTGAAATACCAAATTTTTCCAAAATAGCTGGGTTCTCCAGAGTTGATTGATGTATGTGGGAGTGGGGGATCCTACAGCCATTTATAATAAATCTGGGAGTGATGTATCATTATTTCTGCTTTATTCCATTGGTGGGAGGGGAAGATACTAGGTGGTGAATACCAGAAGGCAAAGATCAACTGGAAGCCATGTTGGAAGCTGGCTACCAAAGGTTCAGAGCAGATTTGCAACTTGGATCGCAGTGAACTTGGATTAAAGCATGCCTCTTCTTCTTCTTCTTCTTCTTTTTTTTTTTTAAATAGTTTATTTACACTTTAGTTTTCGGCAGAAACAACATCTTTATTTGTATGTGGTGCTGAGGATCGAACCCGGGCCGCACCTATGCCAGGCGGGCTACCGCTTGAGCCACATCCCCAGCCCCAAAAGCATTCCTCTTCTAATGGTCATTATTTATTGTTGAGAAGAAAATACCACTGAACCTACCAGTGACCATACAGGTAGACCACAAGAGACAAACAGAAAGTTGTTGACATTTCTTGCTAACATTGCATAAGTTTCCTATAATCTGAGTGTACTAAGCAATAGCAATTCAACTGCTAGTCAACTTATAATGAGCACCAACGTCCAAATTTGATTTAAAAAATATGCATGATCCACAGTGTACCCCTGAGAAAGGGATAATATATAATAAAGTACAACAAAATGGTATGCAGTCACAAAAAGTTAGCTGATTACCAATCCTATGCATTTAGGAATAAAATTTTAAAATCTTGCTATGAAGAAGATGGAAAACAAGAGACCTTTCAGCTTTCTTATTTCCCAGCTTGAATAATTTAATTGCATTTTATAATAGAAGGAATCAATGTCTGCTTTTAGCTTTTCTATTTTGGGTTAAAGATAAGTCACTTTGAATATTCCTAGTTGCAAATTGCCAGGTAGAGATATAACCATCAAAAATTACCATGTAAGCTTCTTGGCTTTTGTAAAAGAAATTTCCAATAGTTTTCAATTTATGAAAGTCTTCTAAGGGGGTCATATGAACCAGCTGCTTGAAACACACAACCTTAAGGTACCTGATTGCAGGCAAATACAGAGTGGTAGAGGATACTCTACTGTGCTTATATTTACAGATAAATAAATAAACAGCCAATTTTTAAACCTAATAGGATTTTTAATCATCAAATAACCATCTGGTTAAGTCAAGGCTTATCTTCAGGCTAGAAAGACTGTTTAAAAGGTTGAGTGGTGGCAATCGATGACTTCTTCCTTTTTCTAGCCCTCCAGGTTGTCTGTGCTTACATTTACATTTAACTAGGTAAGCTATACCCCTTATGATATGCTCAATCTTTCGGAAGATGGAGAAAATGATTGCAGGTCAAAAGATAGTGACCTCTGCTTAAGAAAAAGGAGACTGGATGCCACTGGGTACCTGACTTCAAACAGTGGTTCTCCACGTTGGTTGCATTTTAGAATCAGATACTCTGGGGCGAGGCGTAGGCACCAGCCTTTTTTTTTTTTTTTTTTTACAGCTCCTCACATGATTTTAATGTATACCAAAGTTGAGACTCTGAAGACAGTGGGTCTCATTTGAATGTCCATTAAAACCACCCAGAAAGCACGTTAAAATTACAGAATGCTGGGCCCCTCCCTCCAGTTTCTGTTTGAGTGGGTGTGGATGGACTTCGATCATTTGCATTTTAAATAGGTTCCCAGGTGATGTTGCTGCTGCCCATTCTCTTGATGGCTCTCGCTATATTTTAAAATAACAATATGGAGTTCAGCTGGGTTTAGGGGTAGGAATGAAAATTGGTAAAAGCAGTTATCACTAAACTCCCTTCTTATCTCTTGCCACACCCTTCCTTTAAAGCTCAAGTGGAACTGGGATCTACCACTGCATTGTCCCTATTTTCTTGGTCTTTATTTCACAGAGGAAATAAAGGCCCTTTGGAGTCTTGGGAACAGAGACTGATGGTAAGGCCCGACCTAACCATTCATTCATGTTAGCTGTTCTTGCTCAGGCAAGCCAACCTCTCCTCTGAAGAGACAGCGCTTGCAATCAACCCTGCTCCACTCACGGAGCTTAGCTTCTTCCCTGCCCCGCCCTCGGCGTTTTCCGAGGTTGCGTGGCAACGTTCTCCCCTCGCCAGTCGCCAGTTCAAAACCAGCCCGCGCGCCCCTGGGCGGTACATCCCGTGCTGCGCAGGCGCGAAGGGCCCGCTGGAGCCGCTGTCATGGCCTGCGTCAACCCAGTGGTAAGGAGGGCCGCAGGCTCTGCGCATGGGAGCGGCCTAGGACACCGGGTTCACAGCAGTTGAACCCTGCACACCCTTTAGTCATCAGTGATAAGCCATACACTTTCATAAACCCTGTCCCTCGCTTCTGTGTTGAGGAAGCTGACGAGGGCCAGTGGTTTGGCCGGAAGTCGGGCCTGGCCCAACCGGAAGAAGTGATGTCCTCCTCCTCCAAGTTGAGGTTGTCTAGGTTAGGGTTGGAACGTGTTTAGAGGTCGAACTCACCCTCTGCCTTGCGGATTTTCTGTATGTTTAAAAATTCCTAAGCTCACTTGTAGTCTAATTTTTAATTTTGCTACGGGCATTGTCAATTCAAGCTGTTATTTACTAACACGAAATAACAGGTAATGCGATATGGCTTGTCACCCCATCGTCTTCCTTTTCCCATTCTCTAGCCCCTTTCGCTAGACATTGCCTTTGTGTCCTCGAAGAGTACCTGAACCTCACAGAATTCACAGGCTGACTGGCACTTGTGAGACTCTCCATCAATCTTAAAAACCTAAATTAAAGAAAAAAAGAAAAAGAATTCATCTTTATTATCAATAGACTTCACATTTCCTGAAAGACAATGTGTTCATCCAGATGGGGGTATTTTTTTTTTCTTTTTTGGAGGGGACAAATATGATTCCAAGTAAAGTAGAATTAAATGTTCCATTTTTAGAGGCATGCTATTTTAGTGTCTATCCATTTTATGATACTGTTTTAAGAAATGTAGAACACTTATACTTGAAAACAAGTTTACAGGGTGAAATGATTTCCCTGAGTGTGAACTCCAAGGAGAGGGTGGTGTGCATGTTTTCCTTCAGAGGTGTTAAGATGGACTTCTGGATTATATATAGTTTTAATAAAGATAGTAGATAGGGAAAGCAGTATGAAGTCTAAATGTAGTCTTAGAAGAGAAACTACGTTCAATACCTATTTTGCTTTTGAAAAATTGTGTCTAATGGCTTCTTTTTGACTGCTGCTGTTATACTCTGAGGGCAGATCTTAAAGATGTTTTTAGCCCTAGGAATTTTTTCCTCTAGCTCTAAGTGTGATCACACTAGCTGGGATTAACACTGAAGCACCCGTTTAGAATGCCTTTATCAGGGTAAACTGTTTTAGAAGAAGCAACCAATCTAAGGGCACTTAGCCTTAATGGATATGCTTGTGAATAACATATTATTTAAATGTTACTGATTGGCCTATTCATAGGCTTACCCTGGATCTTTAGAAGGATTATTTTAGAATTTAGCTTCTCTTGGAGTTTACAGGAGTATTTACAGTATTTCATGGGAAGTATGAAAAAGTAATCCTAGAATGCCACAGTATTCATTTTGGCCTGATTAAGCAATTTGAGACAAGAGCAACTCAATTAAATTCCTGTTTTGCCTTTTCTTGTCAGTGGAACTTCCACTGGATCAGTATTGTCAGCACTTAGAATTGCCATTTTGGATTGGAGACCTCGGTGGAACACACTTTACATAGCTTTGAAGGACTAAGTTTATTGCACATGTTCATTGTTGTGTTGATGTAAATGATGTTTAATCTGGGTATGAATCTGCTTAATTTCATTTCATGGCATGTTTTTACTAGGAAACACTTTAGGATGTTATTTTGTCTCTACAATATGCACATTGTAGAAGGGTGAGGTTGTTAGTGCCCTTTGTAGTTTTTGTTTAGGAAATTCATTTTGGTGCAGTTGTTTATTAACTTGATAAGGGTTCAGAATATGTGTGTGTGCACACACATGTGTGCATACACACTTTTTTTTTGGTTTGTGGGATTTGAAAGTAGGACAGGTTTTGATTTCCCCAGTGTTAAGACATGAAGTTTATTTACATTTATGAAAATAATATAGTGAACTCTAATAGTTCACTAATAGTGGCTACTTTGAGAAAAAGTTAAATTGAAAACAGTTTAATTTCCAGTTGCCTTAAATTAATTTCCATTTTATAAGGAATGGGGAGGTTAAATACTGCCACAGAAGTCAAGTAACATAACCATAATCATCTCTTTATAAGATTACCTCAATTGTATTCTTGTAGTGCAGCCTTGTAGATGGGGGTGGGATACAAGGGGGCTACAGCTAGAACTAAAGCTTTGAAGCTAGCACAATTTACAAAAAGCTAAGTATATACTGGGAATGGCATGTACTTAGTAAAAATCCTTCCAGTGCTTCTTTTTTTTTTAAACTATAAGATTAGAAAGTATATACTACATGTTTTTAGAGGCAAGTAATTCAAACTTGAGAATTTAAAACTTTAATAATTGCTTTTATGTAGCCTAAACTCTACAGATCTGTAATTGAAGATGTAATTGAAGGAGTGCGGGATCTATTTGTTGAAGAAGGTATAGAGGAACAAGTTTTAAAGGACTTGAAACAGGTTTGTGGACAATACAAGTTTCTGTTCTTGTAGTTTTCAACTTAAAAAAACTGATAATTGTAGTTATAACCCATCAATTATAGTTTAGTACTTAACCATTGTACCATCAGCCGAAAATTTCATTTTAAAATTTTAAAAATAGAAGTAAATATCCGATTTTTAAAAAGCATATATATACATATGTGTGTGTGTGTATTTTTTTTTTCCAGCTCTGGGAAACCAAAGTTTTGCAGTCTAAAGCAACAGAAGACTTCTTCAGAAATAGCGTCCATTCACCTTTGTTCACCCTTCAGTTGCCACACAGCTTGCATCAAACATTGCAATCATCAACAGGTTGGATAAAGTTTTTAAATTAGTATTTTCTACATCTTGAGAATGAATTCTCTTTTGATAATGTTTTTTAATTAGGATAATGTTCTTAAAGTATAGATGACTTAAACCTCAACATCATTTCCATTAAGTGAACATAGTATAAATCATCACTTCATGTTATTATTGAAAGAAAACTCTGGTTACTCAAACTAGTTTTTTAGAAGAATATTTACTTTTTTAGTTGTAGGTGGATATACAATATCTTTATTTCATTTTTTTTTAATGTGGTGCTGATATCAAACCCAGTGCCTCAAGTGTGCTAGGCGAGCACCCTACCATTGAGCCACAACCCCAGCCCTCAAACTAGTTTTTAAAAAAATAATAAATTCATAAAGGTGACAAAACCTTGTTTTAGAGAAGCAAGTTATATAGTTCTTGAGCTTGGAGCATACTCGGGTTGTTTCAGAGAATTTGATTGGGTCCAGTAGAAGTAATCTAGCCATTATTGATGAAGTAGCAGAGGGAAAGTGGGAAAAGTGTTTGCATGCTTTACATTCTCTTTGTTCCTTTTACTTTCTGTGTCTGTTGTTAGTAATCAATTATTGTATTGGAAGCAAAATGGAGAGTGAAAAAAATATGGAGATTATTCAGGCTACTTCACTATTTTGATTATGTAAAATAATGGCCAGAAATTGACCATGTGCATTTTATGTTTATTCTCGAATTTATTGAATCTAGACCTTTGCTTTTAAGGGAAATATTTGTTTATACTATATATGCCAATTGGAGTTGCGAAAGACTAAGTAATAAACGGTAAAACTGATATTATCCTATCTGTCTTTTCAGTTCTGATTCTTATAATCTTTATCTTACTCATGGGATCTATATACACATGTAAATAGATTTTATTTGGTTTAGCTGAAATTCAATAGAGTAGTATCTGCAAGAAGTGAGAGTAGAATTCAGATTAGATTGTCAATAATAAGTAGATTGTTCTTGCATGCTTTTGAAAATTCACATGAAAATTACATAGGCCAAGGTGAAGAGAAAATAGGATGCTAGAACTCTTCTCTTATAAAATGGGAGACTTTAAGTGTGGCAACAATTATAACTTATAAAAATGAAAAAGTGATAATCGAGTTACCAAACACAAGTTTTGTCTAATACTGTGCTTACAAAATATAATTTTCTTCTTTAAGTATTAGTCATAATAGATTTTTTCTCTTCTTTTTTATTGTACATAATGGTGGGATTTGTTGTTACATATTACATGTACACAATATAACAATATAATTTGGCCAGTTTCCCTCCCCAGGACGTCTCCCAGTCATGACAGTTGTAATTGTTGAACCACTGAAATGTTTTCATCAATCATTGGGTTTTTGACTGTGGTTTCATTTTTACCTTTATGGTGTCAGAACATTTCCTTTAGCTGTTTAACATTCTTTTTTTTAATCTCTATTTTTTTAAATTAAAGAACTCTGGAGGTTCTTTTTGCTTGGGGTTGATGTGAGGGTGTGGTGGATAGGCAGGCTGAAAATACTTCACTGTCTTTTTTCAAAAGCATAGTGAACCACTTAGGGGTTCTTTGTCATTCAAAATTGCAATACTTCATTTTACCGCAAGATGGTAATATTACCAGTGATTTAAATCACAAAATAGTCTGGCAGCTAATATATCTAGCTAGTTTTCACTCTGTACCTATTCTTATTCTGTGTCTTAGGAGTCAGAATAATAGAAATAATTACATTTAAAATAAGACAGTTTTCCTCCTTATTCTCCTCTACATGATTTATAATGAAGAGGTTTAAGAGGAATTACTGTATCCTTTAAAAGTGCATTATAGACCTTGTTCCTATCTGTCTTCATTTCTTGGTACCCTACAATAGGATTCTTGAAATAAATAGCCTCATAAAATTTAAGTACTTCTTAATTGTATCTTCTCATGGTATGCTTTTAAAAGCCTGATTAAAATAACTTAAACTTCTACAATCTTTTCATTTCTTTTGATACTAGGTTCAAATTAAATCTACAATTGAATAAGTCATCTGCTTTTTTTTCTGTTCCACTTTAAAACTTGTTTGCTATACCATATTTTTGACTGCATTATTTATTTGTTTAGTAATTTCCTGTATCTTTAGTTTTCAACATTATTTATAAAGGACTCCTTTATATTCTTAAAAATTGAGGACCCTAAGGAACATTTTAAAATGTGGATTGTAAATATGTATTAAAAGATTGGAATTAAAACTAAGAAACAAAAAATGGTTTATTTATTTAAAAATTCAATTATTTGTTTATATATATGAAAAATAACTTTTTACAATAAAAATTTTTAGTAAGGTGGCATTGTTTTACTTTTCTGCAAATTTTGTTAATGTCTGCTTTCATATAAGACAACTGAGTTCTCATGTCTTTTTAAATTTAAATATGTGTATATTTAAGGTGAACACCATGTTTTGAGATACGTGTGAATATATATAGTGAAAAGGTTATATAATTCTGTAAATTAATATATCTATCATCTTAGTAGTTTTCCATTTCTAAAAATTGTGGCGAGTGTATCTAAAGTCTACTCTTTTCATAGCAAAAATCCTGAGCATGGTACAATATTAAGTAAACCCTCATAATGTTGTACGTCTGATCTTTAGACTTATTGATCTTGTGTTTCTGTTGCTTTGTGTTCTTGGACCTACATTTTCCCATTCCATGCTCCCCTGCCCTTGATAACCACTGTTTTATTCTCTACCATTTTGTATTTGACTTTTGACTTTTTTTTTTTTTAAGATTCTGCATATGAGTGAGATCATGTAGTACCTTTTTCTTTGTGTCTCCTTTATTCCACATAGCATAAAGTCTTCCATTTTCATCTTTATTGTGTGACAGAGGGCAGAATCTCCTTTTTGAAAGCTGAACAATAATCCATTGTGTATATAAATTACATTTTCTTGATTCATTTGTCCATCATTGGACATGTTGGTTATTACTTCATCTTGGCTGTTATGAATAATGCTGCAATGAACTTGGAAGTGCAGATACTTATGAGGTAGTGATTTAATATCTTTTGGGTATATATTCATAAGAAGGGTTTGTTGGGTTATATGGTAGTTCTATTATTAATTTCTTTAGGAACCTCTGTACTGCTTTCTGCAGTGGCTGTACCATTCTGTATTGTCATCAACAATCACAAAGATTCCCTTTTCTCTGAATCTTTACCAATACTTGTAATCTCTCATCTTTTTGATAATAGCCATCCTTACAGGTGTAGGTAATGTCTCATAGTTTTGATGGGCATTTCTATGATGTTTAGTGATGCTGAGCACCTTTTCATATACTTGTTGATCATTTTTATTTTCTCTTTAGAAAAATATCTATCTAGGTTCTTTTGCTCATTTTTTAATTGGGTTATTTTCTGCTGACTCTTTAATTGCCTAAACTCTTTAATATATTTTGGATATTAGCACTTTATCAGATGTATGGTTTGTGTGTATATTCTCCCAATCTGCCTTTATATTTTGATTCTTTCTTGTTGTGCAGAAGCTTTTTAGTTTGATGTAGTTCCATTTATTTTTGTTTTGTAGCCTTAACTTTTGTTGTGGTATTAAAAAAAATCATTGCCAAGTTTAGTGTCAGGGAGTTTTTTTATTTTTTATTTTTTTAATTTTTTTTTTAGTATTCTCTTCTGGAAGTTTTATGGTTCAGGTGTAATTTTAGGCCATTTATTAATTTTGAGTTGAGTTTTTAATATATGGTATAAGCTGTCCAATTTTATTATACTGCATGTGAAAATCCAGTTTTCCCAGTACCATTTATTAAAGAGACTGTTTTTTCCCTATTGTGTCCTCTTATTGCCCTTGTTAAAAATTAGTTAACCATATATATTTGGATTGATTTCTAGTTTCTAAGTATTTTTGTATTAGTACTCTACTGTTTTGATTACTAATAGCTTTGTAATGTTATTTTGTTTGTTTGTTTTTGAGATAGGGATCTCACTGTGTTGTCCAGGCTGGCTGTGAACTCCTGAACTCAAGCAATCCTTCTGCCTCAGCCTCCTGAGTAACTGGGACTATAGGCATATGTGGCTGTGCCTGGCTTTATACTTTTAAATCAGGCAGTATGATGTCTCCAACTTTTTCTGTATATGAATTGCTTTGGTTATTTGAGTTTTTTTGTAGTTCCTTATGAATTTTAGCATTTTTCTATTTCTGTGAATAATGTCATGAAATTTTGATAACGATTGAAACTGAATCTGTAATTGCTTTGGGAAGCATTATACATTCTAACAATATTTTAACAATATTCATTCCTTCAGTCCATGAATAGGGAGTATCTTTTCATTTGTTTCTTCTTCATTTTATTTCATCATTGTCTTTTAGTTTTCAGAATAGAGGTACATATCTTTTACCTTCTTGATTAAATTTCTTCCTGTTTTAATTTTTAGATGCTATCATAAATGGGATAATTTTCTTGATTTCTTTATTAGATTGATTGATATTTTATATAGATATGTAACTGATTTTTCTATGTTGCTTTTATATCCTGCAAATTTATTGAACTTATTAGTTCTAACTGTGTGTGTGTGTGTGTAATTTTTGGGTTCTCTCTATACAGGACCATGCCCTTTGCAAATAAAGATAACTTTACTTCTTTGTTTCTGATTAGTATGCCTTGTATTTATTTTTCTTGTCTGATTGCTCTGGGTAGAACTTCTGTGTTGAAGAGAGGTGGTGAGAGTAGGTACTCTTTCTTTATGCTTGATCTTGAAGGGAAAGCTTTCATTTTTTCCCTGTTGATTTTTTAAAAATATATTTTTAGTTGTAGGTGGACATAATACTTTTATTTTATTTGTTTTTATGTGGTGCTGAGGTTCAAACTCAGTGCCTTACATGTGCTAGGCGAGTGCTTTATACTGAGCCCCAGCCCCAGTGCCTCCTCATTGATTTTGATGTTAACTGTGGGGTTCTCTCTTCTTTCTTTTCCTGGGGATCAAACCCAGGGCCTCACATATGCTAGGCAAGTACTCAACCACTGAACTATATTCTCAGCCCTGGTTTTCAATTTAGAATGTCTTTTCTGCTTCTGGTGTCAAGCTAATGTTGGCTTAGTAAATTGTGTTTGCCTTTAGTTCTCTTTTTTGAAAGAGTTTAAGGATTGGTATTAATTTTTTTTGAATGTTTGGTAGAATTCAATCCCAGAATCCATCTAGTCCTGGGCTTTGTTTTGTTGGGACGTTTTTAACTTACTTTTTTTAAAAAAAGACTTTTGACTGACATGTAATAATTGTATATATTTATGGAGTATAGTGTGATATTTAGCACATGTATACATGGTACATACTAATCAAATTAGGGCAATAGCATTGAATTTCCTTGTCTCTTTATGTTTGGAGCTTTTGAGCTTCTCCTAGATTATCATAAAATATATAATAGATCATTGTGAATTATAGTCATCTCACTATAGTGGAACACTAGAATTGTTCTATCTAATTGTATTTTGGTATCCATTATCTCATACCCTCTCTTTTTCTACCTGCTGTCTCAGCCTAAAGATATCAGTATTCTACATTCAGATCAACTTTTTTTTTTTTCCCTCCCAATGCTAGAGATTGAACCCAGGCCTGTTTTACCACTGAGTTTTATCCCCCTCCCCCCTCTTTTTTTTTAAACTATTTATTTTTGAGATGGGTTCTTGCTAAGTTGCCCAGGCTGGCCTTAAACTTACATCCTCCTGCCTTGGCTGGGATTACAAGCTTGCACCACCATGCCTGGCTCAGACTAGTGTTTTTAGCTTCCACATATGAGAAAGAACATGTAGTGTTTGTTCTTCTATGTTTGGATTATTTCCCTTAACATCATGTCCTGTTGGAGGTTTTAGATTACTACTTTTATCTTTTCAATATCTATTTCTACAATCAAACTGTTATATTGTGTTGTGATTGTTAAAACACATGAAGAAAATTTAGCTTTTCACAGATATGTAATTGGAAAAGGGCTTTTTTTTTGGTAGCATTTTCAAATAATTTGATACTACAGTAAAGTTTAGGTGGAATCTGAACCTAAATCAAGGAATTTTTTAGAATGTTACATTAGAGTTTATGTTGGTGTACATATCTTGCACTTTAAATGCCTCTTCACTCCTGTAATTTTGTGATGTATGTTGATTATTTAGAAAATATTGTTTCACTGCATTATACAGTTAAAACATTGTTCATTATATAAGGTTAAAAAAATGGCTGGGCACAGTGGTGCACGCCTGTAATCCCAGCAGCTCTGGAGTTTGAGGCAGGAGGATCATGAGTTCAAAGCCAGCCTCAGTAACAGCAAGGTGCTAAGCAACTCATTGAGACCCTGTCTCTGAATAAAATACAAAATAAGGCTGGGGATGTGGCTCTCGGTGATTGAGTGCTCCTCAGTTCAATCCCTTGTACAAAAAAAATTATACTCATTATTATCACTCCACATCTCATCTACTGTGATAGATATAATAGGTGATACATTCTAAGTTTTGTTCGAAAGCTTGAATTTTATCATTGGAAAATACCATTAGTTTGTTTTTAAAAAATTTTAAAATTTATTCTAATTTATTATATATTACAGCAGAATGTACTACAATTCATATTACCCATCTAGAGCACAATTTTTCATCTCTCTGGCCATACACAAAGTAGAGTTACACCATTTATGTTTTCACAGCCACATCAATGTTTATAGCAGCACAGTTCACAATAACTAAATTGTGGAAGCAACCTAGATGCCCTTTAGTAGATGAATGGATACAGAAAATGTGGTATATATACACAATGAAATATTATTCAGCATTAAAAATTAAAAGATAATTAAAAGATAATAAAATCATGGCATTTGCAGGTAAATGGATGGAGTTGGAGAATATAATGCTAAATGAAGTTAGCCAGTCTCAAAAAACCAAGTGCCAAATGTTTTCTCTGATACAAGGATATTGAGCATTGGAGGAATAGATGAACACTCGATAGGGCAAAGGGGTGGGAGGGAAAAAGAGGGGGAATGGGGTAGGAAAGACAGTGGAATGGAGTGGATATTATTACCCAAAGTACATGTATAAAGACATTAGTTTGTTTTTTTTGAAGCAAATGCTTAGTTCATTTTTGAGAGTTTGCTAAATACCCAGATGCAATAAAACAGTTTCTGTCATTCTTTCCATTTAAAATGATGTTCCTTCAAAAAAGAGGCTAGGTCAACTCTCCACTTAAATAAGAGCATAAATGCTTTTGCTTGTACATCTTTACACTTCCATACGCTGCTGAAATCTTTGTTTTCTTTTCATCTTACCATAGAATATTAAAAGGAAGCATACTTTCTGGGTAAAATTCACTATAATTAATAATCCTTAGGTCATCACAGGACTTTCTTAAGTGGAACAGTTTTGGTGTTGGTGCTGCTGATTTTTGTCTGATCTTCTCCTTCCTTTTACTCTTTCCCTCTGCCCTCCCTTCTGAGTGACACTGGAGAGCACAATGACTTTATAAGGCATGGTGCTGCTGCCTTACTTCATGCTGAGGTCCCTGCAGTTTTACCCGTCACTGCTTTTGTGTCTTTAATACAAATGTCAACAAAACAGAACAGACTGTAGTTAATGAAAAATGAAAAAGGCATATGTTGTCTTATTATAAACAGTTTTGAACACTCTGAAAGGGAACTTGGGACCCCCAGGGGTTTGCACATTATACTCTGAGATCTGCAGCTCTGTACTTATAGAGTGTGTGTGTTTGTGTATACACATATATAATTTATAATCCATTTTTGAGAGAGAAATGGCAATCTACTAATAATTATCTCAGAATAACAGGTGTAAACTGGGACTATCCTGGGCAAACTGGAATGTGCAGTCATCCTATCCATTTTTTTTAGGGGACTTTAAATTGGCTTCTGCTGTTCGGTTTTCATATCACAGTGTTTTTTTTTTTTTTCAATGAAAACATCAGTCTTTGTGGGAGTAAGAGAAGGGAAGAACAGGAACACAAGTTTCTGGGGGATTTGAGCACTAAAACACTTAAACAATAGGTATAAGTAATATTTCAAATTGTTCTCAAACTTAGGTCTGGTGGAGATTTCAGCAATGTGATTGATTTGTTCTTTAGGTGATATGAGGGGTGGAATGTTCAGTTTAGTCATCAGAATTCCATGTGCTTATGATTAGTCTCAAGAACTGATCAGTCTGCAGTTTTTGAATAATGTGACTTGCATATTAAGATTTGAAATGATTCAAACAGAAGTAAGGCCAGGTGAGGTGATGCATGCCTGTAATTCCAGTGGCTCAGGAGGATTGCAAGTTCAAAGCAAGCCTCAGCAGCTTAGTGGGGTTTAAGGACTTAGTGAGAATCTGTCTTAAAATAAAACAAAATAAAAGGGGAGAGGGATGTGGCTCAGTGGTGAAGTGCCCCTGGGTTCAATCCCTGGTACCAAAATAAACAAACAAACAAACAAATTAAAAAATTCACCAAAAAAACCCCCCAAAACAATAGAAGTAAGAATTGTGAAACTACTAGAATTTTTGATGGTGGGAAAAAGTACACTTATAGATGTGAATGTCACTCATGTCTGGGAAATTTGTTCTATGCCAAATTATCACATTTCAGAATTTTAAAATTATGTTTATGGAATTGAATTATTGCTATATTTTAAAATTTATTCATTTTGAAATTAATATTTCTAAGCTGGGTGAGTTGGCACATGCCTATTATCTCAGCAACTTGGAAGGCTGAGGTAAGAGGATCATAAGTTTGAGTCCAGCATAGGAAATTTAACAAGACTCTGTCTCAAAATCAAATATAAAAAAGGACTGAGAATGTGGCTCAGTAGTAAAACACCCTTGGGTTCAATCCCCAGTAATAATAATAATATAAATGATAATAATAATTTCTAGAACATATATATGAAAAATCTGAAATTATGACATAGTTTGAGTGAAAACATTTAGTTAAAATTTACTTAGTTATTAAAATAATTCTGAATGTTAAAAAATATGTTTCAGGTATGTTTAATGGTGTGTACAACTTGTAAATGTATATAAATGGTACATATAACTTGTGAATTTAGTATTGAATTTAGTTAGGTAGGAACTGCATGAAACTTCATGATACAATTTAGTTCAGTGCTTTTATTCTGATGTCACAAAGAAACTTTGAAAGCTCTCTTATAACCCTGCTTGATTTCCTTAAAGATAGAGAATTATCCTGTAGGATTTATTACAAGGTATTTAAAAGAGGAGGATTGTTGCTATTTTTCCTCAAGAAACTCATTTAATTGCTTCAGACAGTGCGTTAACAGATTTTTGTTTCCTCTCAGGCTATGACTTAAGCTGTAGCTGTGTAAGCTTTGCTCACTTCAGCTAATTAAGACTAATGCCATTGTGTTCCTGCCACTCCGATTCTTTCTAATTTAGCTTTTCTGAAAGAATGCCTGTTAATAAGCAAAGCCATAGATGAACAGAGGATAAAAATAATTCTGTGGCTCATTAACCATCAATCTGCAGACTCAATTCTGTTGTCTGAACGTGGGAAGAATGGTTAGTTTGCTCTTCTGAGCTTTTTGTTGTATGTGAAGAAGCCTTTCTACCATCAGAATGGGGGAGTTTTCCTTATTGCAGTATGTGAAAAACAGGCAGGCCATAATCAGCATTACACTGATATATATGTAACTTTATAAACATGCTAAGAAATACTTTTTATTAAAGAAAAGGCAAAATGTTATTCTGATAATTACATTCAGCTAGGTGAACCTTGAGCATTTAAGGTTAATGGTTACATTGATAACTGAGATACTTCTATTGTGGTTATTATTTGGTCTTTATACATATACATACACATATACATATACATATATGGTAATGGTGATTGAACTCAGGGGCACTTTACCATTGAACCATATCCTAAGCCCTTTTTTAAAAAATATTTTATTTAGAGACAGGGCTCACTGAGTTGCTTAGGGCCTTGCTAAGTTACTGAGGCTAGCTTTGAACTAATGATCCTCCTGCCTCAGCCTCCTGAGCTGCTGGGATTATAGGTGTGAGCAACTGCTGGGCTTTATACATAATTTTTTAATGATAGATTACATTTACAACTAGTTGGACCACCTTTTGGATGCATTAGAAACAAAGCAATAGTCAGCATAGAAAATTGGCAGATAATAAAGGAAAGATGTATGAGATTGTGGCTTTAATGTAGGTTGCGTTGCAATTCTCCTAAGAATTTGTTCTTTTCCTTTTATAAATAGAATCTTAAAATTAAAATTATTGAGCCATATTAATTGTACAAATTAAGGGTTTCACTTTGGATAATTTATTCTATTTTTCTTATCAGTCATAGTGGTTTCATTACAAAGTATTTTGTTTGTTACTAAAGTGGTGTAGCTGTGCTTGCTAACATAGCTAAAGTACCATAAATAACTTTTAGTGAAATGAATTGAAACTTATTTGAATCTATAAAATTTAGAATGGATTTATGTCAAGTTACATATTTTTGATCAATACTATAGTTTCATAGAAATATGCCACTTAACAAAATTACTTTTTCTTCCCAATGGATAGTTGTATTTATATAGGTATGACTCTGTGTCTTCTAATCTGTTCCACTGGTCTTCATTTATGTTTTTTGTGCCAATACTGTGCTGTTTTTGTTTCTATAGCTCTGTAGTATAATTTAAAGTCTGGTATTGTGATGCCTTCTGCATCACTTTTCTAAGGATTGCTTTGACTATTCTGGGCCTCTTATTTTTCCAAATGTATGCCTTCCTTTTTCTATTTCACGACTTCTTTTTCTATTTCTATGAAGAATGTCATTGGAATTTTTATAGTAATTACATTAAGTTTGTAGAGTGATTTTAGTAGTATGGCCATTTTGACAATATTAATTCTGCCTATACAAGAACGTGGGATATCTTTCCATCTTCTGAGGTCTTCTTCACTTTCTTTCTTTAGTGTTCTGTAGTTTTCATTGTAGAGGTATTTCACCGTACTTGTTAGATTCATTCCCAAATATTTTATTTTATTGAGGCTATTGTTAAAGGAATAGCATTCCTGATTTGTCTTTGAGCTGATTTGTCATTGGTGTATAGGAATGCAACTGATTTATGGGTGTTAATTTTATAACCTGCTACTTTGCTGAATTTATTTATGAGTTCTAGAAGCTTTCTGATGAAGTTTTTTGGGTCTTCTAAATATAGAATCATGTCGTTGGCAAATAGGAATAGTTTTGAGTTCTTTTCCTATTCATATCCCTTTAATTTCTTTCCTTTGTCTAATTGTTCTGGCTAGGGTTTCCAGGACTATGTTCAATTAGGAGTGGTGAAAGGGGGCATACCTGTCTTGTTCTAGTTTTTAGAAGGAATGCTTCAATTTTTCTCATTTAGAATGATGTTGGCCTTGGGTTTAGCATTTGTAGCTTTTACAATGTTGAGTTATGTTCCTATTATCCCTAGTGTTTTTAGTATTTTGAGCATGAATGTGTGCTGAATTTTGTCAAATGCTTTTTCTGCATTTATTGAGATAATCATATGATTCTTAAGTCTGTTGATGTGATGAATTATATTTATTGATTTCCATATGTTGAACCAGCCTTGCATCCCTGGAATGAACCCACTTGATTTTGGTGCCCTATCTTTTAATATGTTTTTCTATGCAATTTGCCAGCATTTTATTAAGAATTTTTGCATCTATGTTCATCAGAGATATTGGTCTGAAGTTTTTTTCCTTATTGTATAAGTTGTAATGGAGACTTAGTGCTACAGTTACTTACTAAAGACAGTCTGCAGATGTTGTTATGGATTCCTAAAGTACAATATGCCTGATTATAAAGAAATATTTACCTTTGATATTTAAAGTAGTTTAGTTGTAAAGTCTATCTAAAGTTGCTGGAAAAGTATAATTAAATACTTCTGTTCTCATTTGGACTAGAAGTTTAGAATTCACTATGTTCTAACATTATAGAATATTTTTTAAAAAAATCTATTTAGCAATTAAATTAATAAATTCTAATGAATGTGTAATATTTATTTTGTTTTCTATGCAGCATCGTTAGTTATTCCTACTGGTAGAACTCTTCCAAGTTTTGCCACAGCAGAACTGGTATGTAGCTTATTTAAAATATTTTTTTTGTTTTTTTTGTTTTTTTTTTTTTTGGTACTGGGAGTTAAAATCAGGGGTGCTTTGCCACCAAGTTACCTTCCCAGCCCTTTTTATTTTTTATTTTGAGATAGTGTCTCGCTAAGATGCTGAAGCTGACCTTAAAGTGTGATCCTCCTACCTCAGCCTTCCAAGTAGCCAGGATTACAGACCTATGCCACAGCACCTGGCTAAAATTGAAAAGATATGCACTATTTTTAGTGAATGGTGGGATAATGTTGGGCATAGTTGTAATTCATGATCCTTTAGGGAAAAGATGTGGTAAGAAGTGGGACACATATCATAGAATAGTTTCCATATCATAGAAAAGCTCAGGAGATTCAGAATCAACATTTTCTTACTAGTTTTTCCTGTCTTCCAGTGCAGTTGTTAGCATCTGCTTAACAAGGTTAGGAAATTTCTACAGTTACATTGAATGGGGTTTTAATATACCATATAGTGTTATATGTTTGGTGGGCCTTAATGCAGATAATTTCGATCTGGTATTTTTTTCTGATTTTTTTTTTTACCTCCAGAGTTGAGTGACTTCATAGTTCTTCCTTTTATTTAAGTGGAATATTTTGGTCATTTCCTACTTTTATGAAATAGAGTTTCCTACCTCCCTAGGACTTGGAGATAGGAGATAAACATTATTACTTATTCATAGAAAATTGAGTAGTTTTTTAGGTGGGAAAGAATGACACATTTTCACTTTTACTTTTCTTCCATGGTACTAATAGCATATAATCCATTAACTATTTTTCATTTTATTCTAGTCCTTGAGCTACCTTTTAAGGTACAAGATTAAATGTGCCACTTATTTCCATTTCTTCATTAAGAACAAACAAAGACTACTCCTTAACTAGATTTTTGGAAAGAATGGCTCTGCTTTTGATAGAAAACCTTTGAAATATCTCTGCTTTTGAGATTAGTGGAAATATCTTTTTTTCCTTATTAAAGGAATAATATGCTTATATGAAGTAAAAACAAACAAATTTATAAAGTAAAATGTGAAAGAGCCCTGCAGTCTTATACCCCAAAGATAATGGTTTTAATTGTTTGATAAATATTCACTAGACTTATTTCATGTACATTACTTTTCAGGGCAAGAAGTAGGATTACATTTGTTACTGTTTTTGTAATTTCCTTCCTTCCATATGTACTGTGTTTCCTCTCTTTCCCTCCCTTCACTCCCTACCCTGATCTCCTTCCCTCCCTCTTCTTTTAGTAATATAGATGGACTCTTTTCAATGCCAGTAAACATAGATTGGACGTAGTGGATATACCATGGTTCAACTAACCAGCTTTTTGCTGATGGACCTTTAAATTCTTTTCATTTTTTAAAAAATGTATAGCATCCCATTGATTATAGTTGTGTTTATCTGTTGTTTAAGTGACAATTTGGTAGATTCCTAAAAGTAGGATTTCTGGGTCAAAGGTCATATTTTCAATTTTAGAATATATTGCTAAATTGTCTAAAGGGTTGTTCTAGTTTATACTCATATAAACTGTAGCCTAAGGCAACTAGTTTTTCCTCACATCCTCACCAACATAGGGTGCTACTTATCAATCTTTGGTGTGTGTGTGTGTGTGTGTGTGTGTGTGTGTGTGATATTAGGGATAGAATCCAGGGTCTTGCACATGCTAGGCAAGCACTCTACTAGCTGAGCCACATCCCTAGCCTACTTTATCAGTTTTTTAAAATTTTCAGATCGGATAGATAAAACATTTCTTTGTCTTGATTTTATTTGTAATTTTAAAACTCTAGGGTTTAATTATTCCAAAAATAAAATTATATACTATTATGAATTATGCATTATCATATCTATTTCAAAATACCATTCATGATCAACTTAGAGACTAAAGCACCCTTATAAATAGCTGTGGTTCTTATATTTGACACCTTAGGAGTCAATGGCCCAGGCAAAGCTAGGCATTGGGTAAGTTTTATGAGTTGGTGTTCATTCTATTCATTAAGACTTACTGACTTCATAAAGGAAGCTACTGAGGAGAGCTATAGAAAGGGGGAAAAACGTTACTGGCTTCATTGTTAATGACTACAAATTCAAAAGCCATTTTATTCAAAGATCTCAGACAGACCTAGTATTAAATGTATTGTCAAATTATTGTTCTATTGTCTGGAATCAGATTTTTTTCACTCCTTGTGATACCATGGGAAAAGGATATAAATAAAATATTTTTCTAACTTTCTAATACAAATTTCTTCTACTAGGGCACTTCAAACTCCAGTGCAAACTTTACTTTTCCTGGTTATCCTATTCATGTACCAGCAGGTGTGACACTACAGACTGCATCTGGTGAGAATATTTTCTAAGAATATTTTATTTTTAGTTAGCATTGGTGCTAACTCTGGATATTAAATCTCATATTGTTTAATGAACTATACCAGAAGTTAAAGGAACCTTCAATAAAACCTATTTTAAAAATGGTATTAAGTTGGGCTGGGGTTGTGGCTCAGCGGTAGAGTGCTTGCTTAGCATGTGCGAGGCCCTGGGTTCGAACCTCAGCACCACATAAAAATAAATAAAATAAAGGTATTGTGTTGGCTACAACTAAAAAATAAATATTAAAAAATGGTATTAAGTTGCAGTTATTGTTATTATAGACACCATCCACCACAAAGAACACTGTATGATACCTGTCCTATATCTAATTCACTCTGAATTCTCTTTTCCAACCTTGTGTAAGATGCTTTGTATCTATTTTCTCTAATTCAAGTCAATTATCAAATTTTAGCAAATTCAAACAAAAGGATTTATCTGTGTTCCTGGTAGCTCTAATCAAGGAAAACCAAAGATTAGGTTGATCAACCTTTGCCTCCTTTTGAATTGGAGATTGCATCCCCTAATAGAAAGAACATCCATAAGTTTGGAGGTTAACCAACCTTTGCATTTCAGTACTATCTTTTGATTTAAAAGAGTATCAGACTTATTCTTTGGGTGTTGTAAAATTTAAGTACAGTACCTAACTCAATGCTTAAAACCTATTCAGTTCCTCTCCTGTTTAGTTGTAGTTTAAAGGAAAGAGGAAGAAATTTGATAACTATTGAAATTATCAAACTCTTTTTTTGGATAATCTTTTCTTGTAATGGTATCTTAAGTGTATGAAATACATTGTACATAATTCTTTGTTAAAATTCCATTAGGCTGATAAGATTAATTTATCAAGCAATAGGAGAGGGTCTTGGATAAAATATTGGTGGCCTATGTGTGTCTCAGAGTGTGTCATATAAATCATAGTGGGAAAAAACTAGAGTTAAAGCAAAAGAAAATTTAAAAACTACAGTAATACATATTGCTTATAGAAAATACAAAAGAGTCTAAAGAATAAGAGAAATTTCTAGAGATAACCACTATTACCTTATTGATAGATTTCCTCCCAGCCTGTTAGGGGTGAGTTTTTTTTTTTTTAACAGGAAATTAGAATTTTAATTCTATTGCTAGAATTCTAATAATACTTAAAGTTTTGTTTTCTCCTTTTTAAGGTCACCTTTATAAAGTTAATGTACCAATTATGGTTACACAGACTTCTGGAAGAGCAAGTATTCTCCAGCATCCAGTTCAACAAGTTTTTCAACAGTTTGGGCATCCTTCAATGATACAGACCAGTGTTTCACAACTGAACCCTTGTTCCCTTCAAGCGACTAATAAATCACAAAGGATGGAAACTGTGCTACAGCAACCCACGATCCTACATTCTGGGCCAGTGGATAGGAAGCTCTTAAAAAATGCCACTAGTGATATACTTGTACCTCCTGGAAATGAGCATAAAATCATGCCTGAAGCTTTGTTGAGGCAGCAGGAAAACTCTCAGTACATCAGTCTTCCAGGTGTTGTATTTCCTCCACAGATTTTGCAGACAGATTCTAATGTGGATCCAGTGCTCAGTGTTTCAGCTAGCATGACTCAGAATCTTCATAGTGGGCCTCTCTCACTGGGCCCTCAGGTGTCTTTCCACCACATGACTGATGCACAGCTTCATGTTCTTAAAAAAAGAATGTATGGATGTGATTCTGTAAAACAACCTAGAAAAATAGAGGAACCCAGCAGCCTACCTGTTTCTGAGAAGGTATAGTTCTTTGTTCACCTTCTTGATATTAGGGAACTGATTGTGGCCAGTGATTAGAATTCCTGAAAAATTTTTAAAGGTATAATACTAATCAGAATTATAAATGTTTTGGTTTTTCCTTAGAAAATTATTTCGTTATTCTATTTTTTTATTGGTACTTTATAGTTGTACATAATGGTGGGATTCATTGTTACATATTTGTACATGTACCTAATATAACCATATTATTTGGCAAGAATCATTCCCCAGTGTTTCTCCTTTCATAAAATTATTTCTTTATAGTTTTAAGTATAACTATCAGTTCTTAAAATATTCATACTCAGCATTTCTTAACTTTTTGTTTCCATTGATGAATCAGAATACTTCTTTAAAGAGAATGCATTTATTTTGAGGTAATTCATTTTACCTCTCCCTTAGATTATGAGAAATGTTTTTATTTTGTTTAGAGATAAAATTTAAAAGACCCAGAAATCTATCCCAGTATTTAATGAATATTTTGAGGTTAATTCATTGCCAATGTACAAAAGTTATCTGATGTATTTCCTATTTTACCTAATTTTCTTGAACTTGCATGAAAGACTTCCCTACACAAGGAATTATCTTGCTAGTAATTTTGTTTCCCTCTGCCTGTTGAAATATTAGTTTTATTGAATTTCTTTTGGAATTCAGATCATTAAAAAGAAAGTTTCTAATTAATTTTACATATTAAAATTGATCTGAGTTATTTATTTCCAAGAAATTCATAGTGGTAAAAGAAAGATTCATGGAAAATTTTGGGTTGTAAAAATTAGAAACAACATTGCATTTCTGAAAATAAATGTGATCTCCCCAAGGGAATTTTTGCTAATTCCATTTATTATTTTAGTATCATGTGACTAAGTTATGCTCTAGCTAATGGTTTAGTCATCCTCTAGAACCACTGTATAAAGCTGTAGTAATGTACAGTTAAGTGTCATCTGAACTTTTTATTTTTAGAATATTTCATATTTCTTAGGGGAAAGATAGGGACTGTGAAGAGAGTGTGTCAAACTATTTTGGGAGTTTCAATAGACTGATAACTTTCAGAAAATATTTGACCCATTGTAGAATATTTCTGATGTTTGATGAAACCTGTACAGGATCTTTTAGCAGATTTTTAGTTTTCATATAAAGTATTGAAATAAATGTGTTTTTTTTAGTATTTTTAATGACATTTTTAACATAAAATATGAAATTTGGAGATGAATTTTAGCTAAACTAATAATTATAAAACATTTGATTTTGAGGTAAAAATGACTGTAAATTTAAAATATATATGTTTTCATCATTTAGTACTTTTGGAGGCATTTTTTTTTCTGGTATTCTGTGTGAATTTTGCAGATTTTTGGTGTGATGAGTCAAGGACATATTCTACTTTTAGGCATTAGATATCATCATGTACTTTTTTGATAGAGGAAAATAGATTAGTTACTATGTATTAATCAAGAATTATTTAGGGAATACTGGTGCATTGAAGGCACAAAAAATTCAAATTCCAGATTCACTTCTATAAGCACTATGTAAAGTTAATCTCTGAAATTCAGTCATAGTCTGTAAACTAGGCATAATACCAACTTCATAAATTTTAGAGTTTTCAAAACTGTTGTATATAGAAGACGTAAAGCTTCTGATATAGAAAGCTTCAGATTAGTGTTAGTATGCTTTATGGTTACATATTGGATAGCTTTTCATATCACTTGTCTATTAGTTTTAAAATAGGTCTGTATGTAAAACACAAAATCCAAATATACAAGAGTATGTACCTTGTAAAATGCTTCCTTATTTATTTATTGTAGAATACCTTTAAATATTTAGCAATATGGGAAATTTATGCTGATCTAATTTTGAAAAAATTTATAAGTAGTTTTATTTTTTTCTAAGCAGCTTAGAGCAAGTTGTAATTAGCAGTACTTGTTTACTTGTCCTGTGTTGTAGACTCCCAGCTATCTTAAGAAACTATGCAATCTTATTATTTCTTACTGTTTCATAAAATATATTCCTGACAAATTTTGATTCAGCTTCCTATAAGTTCTGTTCTGTTTTTCATCTGTATGAATTTGACCATTCTAGGTACCTTATAAATGGAATCATATAATGTTCTTTTGTGACTGGCTTTCTCAGTATAATGTTTTCATGGTTCATCATGTTGACAGTACCAGGGTTTCATTCCATTTTAAGACTGAATCGTGATTTTGATAATTTTTAAAAATTAATTAATTAATTTAAATTAATTATATATGACAGCAGAATGCATTTTGATTCATTGTACACAATTGCAGCACAACTTTTCATTTCTCTGGTTGTACACAGTGTAGCGTCACACCATATGTACAGTCATATATGTACCTAGGGTAGTGATGTCCATCTCATTCCATCACCTTTCCTGCCCCCATGCCTCATCTCTGCCCCTCCCTCCCCTTTCCCCATCAAAGCTCCTCCATTTTTCCCATGTCCCCTTCACTATGGATCATCATCCATTTATAAGAGAGAACATTTGGCTTTTGGTTTTTTGGGATTGGCTTACTTCGCTTAGCGTGATAAAACTTGTAGTGTTGGGTAGATGATAAATAAAAAAGGTTCTGAAGAAAAAAAACTTGTAAATATTTCTGGAGTCTGTTCCCTCTTCTGCATCCCAGCTGACATTGCCCTAAATGTCTCTTATGTGGAATAAGTTTCCTAATGAATTTATCAGCCTTTTAGCCTCTGCTGTTTCTCATTCCATTCCAGGAAGATAAAGGCCTAAGTTTCAGGGATCAGAATTGTTTTGAATATCTACTCTTGTGATGTGGGCAAGTACTAAAAAAGTGACTCAAAAAGTATATTTTATGTAAAATAATGTTTCTCCTTTAAAATTGTGGTGATGGGAGGATGTGTTAGGATAGCATGAAGTGCTCAACAGCACACTGCGGCTGCATGGTGAGTGCTCAGTCCCTGTTAGCTATTATTGGTCTTCCTTATGTCTTTCAAAGCCATGAGAGATCTGTCCAGAGTGCAGCCTGACTGTGTCCTTTGCTTACTTAACACATCACTGCCCATCATGTATAGGATACAGTTCAGGCTCCTTAATATGGCAGTTAAGGACCACCTCCATGTTCTCTCTCTGCCAATTTCTTATTTACTTTTCCTTTCATGCCTAGTACTTTGAAACACCAAATGGAAGTGATTCTGTTTCCTAGCTCTGTTCTTTTTTTGTGTGTGTGTATAATACTGGGGATTAAAAATTTTTTTGTATTTGTCAAAATACGTTAAGGTGTATTTCCTGCCAAATGAGAGTGGAATGGTGTGGGATGTTGTTTACATGGTCAGATAATATATAATCATCATTGTCACTATATTATGATAGATAGCTGAATTAAATCACCTGTCATGATTACAGAACACTGAATTCAACATAATTTAGGTTAAAAATGGGTAAAAATTATTATACCTTATTTTTCTTTTGTTTTGTATTTATTCCGACCTTATGTGTATAAAGTTTTGCAGTCCTTACTAGCCACTGGAAAAATATGGCTTTTTAATTAGAAGAAAGCGTAAATGGAAAAGTTGGAAGCTGGATTAGGTAAATGAAGCTTTATTTTAAGGAATCCTATTTATTTGATTATTGTAATAACCAGACACGGAAGCAACAAATAATTAAAGATACTTTGGTGAAACTGAGAATCTTGAACATTACTAAGCTGGTTTGTTTTAGAGCAGAGAAAGAGAATAGAAGCAGTCAGATTACATCATTTGCATTAGAACTGTAGACTTTTTTTTTTTTAAATTTTACATTTGGCTAGAATTCATAGAAGAATCAGCAGTAACTTTTCTTTAACATTCAACAGGATAAAAATACCAGTGCTGCTTAGGGCAGCTAGCATTTGATTTTCATTATATTTGCATGTTGACATCATTAAAGAATTCGTTTACTGAGAACCCCTTTTTTTGTGGGGGGGAAGTTGGAACCTGACATCATTACAATAATAAAAAGGGATTTTTGCTTTGCAAAATTTGATATTCTGTACACTAATGGAGCACCTGAGATGCTTGGCAAGACATAGTTTTGTAGCTTTAGTAAAGCAAGCATTGTTGTCTATTTTGGCACATGGCATTCATTAGTGCTAAGATATAGCCAGTAATTCTAAAAAAAAAAAAAAATCTTGTCTGCTGACATAAAACTCTAGTACTTTAGAAACAAGGTTTTGAATTATTGTCTTTTCCAATACATTTTTAAATGTGTGCAAAATGTTAAATTTTTCTTCATAAAGATTTTTTTCCTGATATTTCAAAGGACAATGCTTAAAGCCCTGACTTAATCCTTGGGGAGATGTTTACTATTTTTGAGAGGGAACAAAAGACTCCTTATATAGTTTTACCTGGAGGAGTTTATTGATGATCAGTGTGGGGGATGTTTGGCTATATGAAAGATGTAAATCTTCCTATTCATGGTCCTGCAGCATCCATTATTGATGATGTTATAAAACTATTCACTATTTGGGTCAAATTACAACCTCAAAGGACACTGGATTCATATAATCATATGTGTAGTCTGAACTTTGCAGTGCATGTTGGAAGTGCTTCTGAAGAAAGAAATTGAGAATGACAAAATTATTTTTCAGTTACTGAAATTAAATTCAGATTTGTACTCTTACTTTCCCAGGGTAAAGAGAACCTCATTAATTTGAGAAAAATAAGATGATGTTATGTGAATTCAATTGAAAGAGTTCTGGAATCTTTAATATTCCTCAGTAAGCTTATACTCATCTGGCACAGTACCAAGGGAGCTCTGAGTCATTTTGCAACAAAAGATTTCATGATTTAAAGTTTTCAGTACTTGATGCTATTAAAATGAAAAGCCAATTTCAACATGTGGTTTAGGCTTAGGACTAACCTTATAATAATTTTCTTCTAAAAAGCAGATTTTTGAAGTATTGGCAAAAAGTCAGATTTTTTGACATACAGTATATGATAAAATTTGCATTTTTGAGTTTTGTCAGTTTTAGGTGTATGAATTTTGACAAATATATGCAGTTATATAAAACTACCTCAGCTGAGATAAGAAAACATTTCCATCACCTCAAAGAGTTCCCTCATGTTCCTTTATAGTCAATACCCTCCTACCTATTCCTAGTCCCTGGTAGTCACTCTTTTGGTAGAGCTTTACCTTTTTCAGAATGTCCAACAGTTGAAGGTATGTAATATGTAGTTTTAGTATAATGCACTTGAGATTCATATATGTTGTTGAATGTATCAGTATATTCCATTATATGAATGTACCATAGTTTATTTACCAGTTGCATATTTGGGTTGTTTCCAGTTTTTGGCATCTGTGAATGAAGTTCCTGAAAAAAAAAATATATATATATATATAGTGTGTGTGTGTGTATGTATGTGTACATTCCTTTTGAGTAAATACTGAGGAGTGGGACTGCTAGGTCATATAATAATTTGTAACAAACTGTCAAACTCATTTCCTAAGTGGCTATATATCTAACACCAGTGTTTGGGTGGAATTTTGCATTTCTGCCAGCAATGTGGGAGGGTTATAATTGCTTTAGGTTCTTGCCATTGAACACAGTCTTTTGGAGAGAAGTTTGGGATTTTGATCAAGTCCAATTAAACTTTTCTTTTGAATTCTGCTTCATGTATATGTAACTGAAAGTTGCAAAGATTTCAAGATTTTTGTCTTTCCCACCTTTTTTTTTTTTTTTTTTTTTTTTTTACAGTGCTGGGGGATCTATCCCAGGGCTTTGCACATACTAGGCAAGCAGGCACTCTACCACTGACTATGCTATACCCCCAGCATAGTCATGTTTTCTTCTCAAATTTTGTAGCTACATGACACATGCCAATAATGTCAGTGGCTCAGAAGGCAGAGGCAGGAGGATCATCAGTTCAAAGTCAGCCTCAGCAACTAGGCAAGGTCCTAGGTAACTCAGTGAGACCCTGTCTCTAAATTAAACACACACACACACACACACACACACATATTTTTTTTGGAGAAGATAATGCTAAGTGAAGTTAGGCAATCCGCAAAAAACAAATACTGAGTGTTTTCTCTGATATAAGGAGGCTGATTCATCGTGGGGTAGGGAGGGGGAGCATGGGAGGAATAGACAAACTCTAGATAGGACAGAGGGGTGGGAGGGGAAAGGAGGGGGCAGAGGGTTAGCAAGGATGGTGGAATGTGATGGACATCATTATCCAAAGTACATGTATGAAGACACAAATTGGTGTCAACATACTTATATACAACCAGAGATATGAAAAATTGTGTGTATATGTGTAATAAGAATTGTAATCCATTCCATTGTCATTTATTTTAAAAAATCAATTAAAAAAATAAAAAATTCTTTATCAAAAAAAGGGTTTTATTCTTTTTGATGCTAGTATAAATAGAATTGTTTTTTAAATTTCCTTTTTAGGTTTTCAGAGTACATAGATAAGCAACTGATTTTTGTGTATTTTCTTTATAACCTAATTCATTTATTCTGTTTCTTCTTCTTTTGTGAAATCTTTAGGGTTTTCTACATATAAAAGTATTTCTTTTATTTGTTTTTCTTATTGTCTTAGATAGTGTTTCTGATACTGTGCTGAGTAGAAGTGGTGAAAGCAGGCATTTTTGCTTTTTTCCTCATCTTTCAAGCTTTTTTTTTTTTAAGTCAATTATTACCTGTAGTTTTCTTGTAATGTTTTTGTCAGGTTTTGATATCCACATGATGCTGGCCTTATAAAAGGAGTTTGGAGATATTCCTTTCTTTTCAATTTTTGATAGAGTTTGGGGAGTATTGGTTTTAATTCTTGAAATATTTGGTACAGTCCTTTAGTGAAGCCCTCTTGTTTTGGAGATTTTTTAAAAATTACTAATTGAATATCTTTAATAGTTAATGGGCCTCTTCAACCTTGGTAGGTTGTGTGTTTCTAGAAATTTGTCCATTTCATCTAAGTTTTCAAATTTTGGGGAATACAAGTGCTCATAGTAGTCTCTCAAAGTGTTTCTCTCTCTCTCTCTCTCTCTCTCTCTCTCTCTCTCTCTCTCTCTCTCTCTCTGTTTCTTTTATCTCTGTAAGATTGGTAGTGGTGGTCCCTATTTTGTAATGATTTTAAATGTTTGAGTGGTCTTTAGTCTAGCTGTAAAGATTTGTCTATGTCTTGATCTTTTTGAAGAACTAACTCATAGTTTTTGTTGATTTTCTATTTTGTTTCTCTCTAATAATTCTTTCTTTCTTCTTCTGGTTTTGAGTTTGATTTATTCTTTTTATCCCTAGTTTCTTAGAGTGTAAAGTTGGGTTGCTAATTTGAGATTCATTTTTTTTATATTTTCAAAAATTTTATTGGTGCATTGTAATAGTGGGATTGATTGTGACATGCATTAAACATAATCCCTACTACCTCCCTTTCCCCTTTGCTACTCCTTCTCTTGGGTCCTCTTCCTTTACTTGTCAGTTTTGAGATTGGTCTTTTGAAATGTAAGCATTTATAGTAAATTTCCCTCTTAGCACTGCTTACCATCCCATAAATTTTGGTATATGTGTTTTCATTTTCATTTGCCTCAAACTATTTTATAAATTTCCCTTGTGATTTCTTCTTTGACCTACTGTTTTTTTAATATATATATATTTCATAATTTGTGGATTTTCCATTTTTATTACATCATTTTCTAGTTATTAATTTTTACTATTATTTATTAAAAATCTATTTGTATAATTTTTATTACTATATTAAATATAATTCTAATATTTCCATTTTAGTTTTATCCCATTTGATGAGAAAAGATGCTTAGCATAAGTTTAACTTAAAACATTTTTTAAAGACTTGTTTAATATCCTAGCATATTTAATCTTGGAGGATATTATTTATATACTTCAGAAAAATTTGTATTCTGCTATGCATGGTGGTATATGCCTGTATTCCCAGTGACTTGGGAGATGGAGGTAGGAGGATTGCAAGTTTGAGGCCAGCCTCAGCAATTTAGCAAGGCAATTTAGTGAGACTCTGTCTCAAAAACCAAAAAGTACTGGGGATGTGGCTCAATGACACTCCCAGGTTCAATCCCCATTATTTAAAAAAAAAAAAAAGAAAAAAATTTGTATTCTGACTTTGTTGCATAAAAAGTTATTTATATGTCCATTAAGTCCTATTGATTGATGTTGTTAAATTCTTTATTTTCTTATTGATCTTTTTTGTGATTCATCTGTTCATTATTTTAAGTAGGGTATTGAAATCTCCTAGTATTATAGAACTATTTCTGCTTTTAATTCTTTGAATGTTGGATATATTTATCTGCTCTCATGTTTGGTGAACTTGTGTTTATTAATTGTTACATCTTTCTGGTAAACTGATTCTTTTATCACTGTGTATTTTTTTTTTTGTAATAGTTTTTGACTTAAAGTCTGTTTTGTCTGATAGTAACATAGCCCCACAATTCTCTTTGGGTTATTGTTTGCATGGACTTCATTTTTACATCCTTTCACTTTCAACATATGCATGTCCTTAGATCTAAAGTGAGTTCTTGTAGACAGAATATAATTGGATCCTGCTTTTTGTCCATTCTTCCGGCCCATGTCTTTTGATTGGGGAATGCTGTAATTTAGATATGGGTTGTCCCCTAGAGGTTCATGTACTAGGGGCTTGGTCTCCAATGTGGAGGTGCTGAAATAGTATAACCTTTAAGGAATTGGGCCATCTACTTTGAGTTCCTCTCCAGAGTTGAGTAGATGCTGACTGCAAGTTCTTGAACCTCGAGAACTGTGAACAAATAAACCTCTTTCTTTAAAAAGTACTAAGCCCTAGGTATTAGAGCAACACAAAATAGACTAATACGGGGAGTTTACTCAGTTTACATTTTAAATAATTGGAAAATTGCCATTTTGTTATTTATTTTCTTCATGTCTGAACTTTTTTGTCCCTCATTATCTTCTATATTGTTTTCTTCTGTGTTTTATTGATAATTTTATAATGATATATTTTGATTTCTTTCTCATTTCCTTTATGAACATTCTATAGTTATTTTCTTTGATTACTAGAGATATTACATATAATATCTTAACATTATAATTATTTTTATCTGATATCAATTTAAGATTAATCACACACAAGGGGTTGGGGTTGTAGCTCAGTGGTAGAGCGCTTGCCTAGCACGTGCGAGGCACTGAGTTTGATCCTCAGCACCACATAAAAATAAATAAAATAAAGGTATTGTGTCCAACTATAACTAAAAAAAAATTAAAAAAGAACACACACACAAAAGTTTATTCCTTTACTGTTCTACTGTCTCCTACTGTTTTCACAGATTGTGTATTTATATTATATACCCCTAATAATAGACATAATTTTATGCTTTTGTTTTTTAATTCCTAGAGAAGAATAAAATAATAACCAACTAAATTGTGATAATACTAGTTTATGTATTTTTCCATGTAATTTTCCTTTCCTGAAGAATTCTTTATTTTGTGTCACCAGAGTTATTATCTAACATCCTTTAAATTTAAAAGACTCCTTTTAATGTGTCTTACAGGGAAGGTCTCATTGTAATTAATTCCTTCAGCTTTTATCTGGGAATGTTCTAATTTCTCCCTCATTTAAAATGGCAAGGCAGATTTTATTAAAGGTGGGTCATGGCAATAGGTATATGGACCGTTGTAATAGGGTTTTATAGTAGGGGAGAGAGATTCAACTCAACTCCTTTTCTCATTTTAAGCCCTTTAATTATATCATCCTACTGCCTTCTGATCTTCATTGTTATGCTGAAAAATGTGCTAAAACTCTTTTTAAGGGTCCTTAGTATGTGGAAAAATTGATTTCTCTTGCTGCTTGAAATGAAAGTGTTTTTTAAATTTCAATTTCTAATTGTTACTATTATATAGATGTATAGTTTTTGTCATCTTGATAGGTTTTAGTTGCTATTTTGTACATACATTGGAATTATTTTATATAGACAATTATTTTTTTCTTGTTAATAGGAATAGTTTTTATTCCTTCCCAGTCAGTAATTCCCCCACTGACTTATTGTATCAAGATATTCAGTGCAAAATTAAATAAGAATGGTGAGAGCAGATATCTTATTCTTAAAGGGAGAGCATTCAATCTTTCATTATCAAGTATTGTGTTGGCTGTAAAATTTTTTTGTAGATGACTTTAACCTAAGTTTGCTGAGAGTTTTTATCATGAACTGTTGAATTTTTAAAATGTTTTTGCCACATCCATTGAAACCAAATGTTTCCCTTCATTCATCATTTGATATGGTAAAGCATATTGATTGATTATCAGATGTTCAACTTTGAAATGTACTCCCCAAATTATTTCCTTTAGTCAGGTTGTGTTATCCTTTTAATATATTGCTAGATTCAATTTGCTAAAATTTTATTGAGGATTTTTGCCTCTCTGTTCATAAAGAATATTGATCTTTATTTTTTTCTTTGTACTACTACATCAGGTTAATAGTACTAGTTTCATAAAATAAGTTGAAAAATATCTGTACCTCTTCTGTTTTCTGCAAGAGTTTATAGTCATCTGGATCCAGACTTTTTCTTTGTGGAAAAGAATTTTAACTCTGAATTAAATTTTTGAAATGTCTATTTAGGTCATCAGCTTTTTTTTTCTCTTTTAACTTAGTTCCTTAAACTTTGGTAGTTTTTAAAGGAATTTATCCACTTTATTTAAGTCATAAAATTTATTATAAGAAAGTTCATAATATTTCCTTATCATTTTAATATTTTAGGACCTATGGTAACATCTTTTCTGTAATTTCTAATTTTTAATTCTCTCTCATGCTGACTCACTTGTTTGCACAAGATTTTTCAATTTCTTTTTCAAAGAATGAACATTTGGTATTGTTGATTTTCTCTATTTTTTATGTTCTTTGTTTCTCTATTTTTATTTCCTTTGGTTTGCATTGAATTTAACTTGGTCTTATTTTTGTAGTTTCTTACATGGAATATTAAAACATTGATTTAAAACCTCCTTCTCTTTTCCTTCCTCCCCTTCTTCTTCCTTCCCCTCCTCTTCTCTTTCTCCTTCTTTGTCTTATCATTCTTTGTTAAACTTCTCCTTCCTTCTTTTCCACTCAGGGTCCCTTTATCATTGAGCTACATTCCTACCCACAACCTCTTTTTTGCTGAGGCTGGCCTTGAACTTTTGATGTTCTTGTCTCAGTTTTCCAAATTGCCAGTATTATAGGCAAGTACCACCACCTTGGATCTGGACTTTCTTCTTTTATAATCATTTAATACTATGCTTTTACCTGTAGATATAGTTTACATCTCACAAGTTTTTGTTTTATTTTAATTTAAATTCAAATAAATTAAGTTCTAATTCCCCTTGTGATTTACTCTTTGACCCATACATGTTTGGGATTATTATTTTAAATTTTTTAATATTTGTTGTTTTCTAGGTATCTTTCTGTTATTTATTTCTAGATTAATTTCTTTGTCAGGACATACATTGTATGTTTTAAATTTGTCAAGGTTTGTTATATGGCTCAGAATGTGGTCTGTCTTTGAGAACATTCTGTGTGCTCTTGAAAAGAAGCAATTTTTGGATGGAATAGTCTATACATGTCAATTGGGTCATGTGTATTGATTCCATTGTCTTCTATGTCTTTACTGAATTTCTGTTTACTTTTAATTTCTGAGATAGGAATTTTGATTTCTCTAAAGATAATGTGGATTTATCTATATTTTTCAACTTCTAATAATGGTTGTGTGTGTTTGTGTGCATGTACACGTACACTCTGGGGATTGAACTTTTAGGGCCTTAGTGCTAAAAGTGTGTTGTACCACTGAGCTACATCCCCAGCCCAAGCAATTTTAGATTCATGGAGTTTTGAGGTTATATATATTGACAGGTATGTAAATATTTAAGATTAATGTTTTCTTCTTGAATTGAATCCTTTATCATTATATAATCGTTCTTATTTATCTCTGATAATAATCCTTGTTCTGAAGTTCACTTTTTTCTGATATTAATGTAAAGATTTTAGTTTTATTTTAATTAGTGTTTACATCATACATATTTTTTCTATTCATAGCCACTCCTCCCAGTTTCAAATTTAAAATGATCCAAATGGTTGGGTCTTGCTAACTTAATGCAGTCTGATAATTTCTGTTTTCTAATTGGTATGTTTTAACCATTTCTATTTAATATAGCTATTAAGCTACTTTGCAGTTGTTTTCTGTGTGTTCTTTCACTTTCTTTTTTCTTGTGTGTTTTGATTATTTCCTTGGCTATGTCACATCTGATGATTCCTTCAGATGAAATTTTTGCTCTATTATGTTTTTATTTTTAGAATTTTTATTTGACTCTTAAAGATTCTCTTGCTGAAATTCTCCAGATTTGTTCAGATATGTTACTCATATTTTTTCATGATAGTCTGATGATTCTTACATCTCTGGGTCTGATTCTCTTGATTGCTTTTCTGTTTGATGGTTGGTTTCCATTGCTTTTTTGTTTCTTATTTTTTATTAAATGTCAGACATCTTGTTTAGAAAATGAGAGGCTACTTAAAAAAAGTTAAATAATATTTATACTTAGAAGTGAGTATTACTATTCTCACAGAGAGATATATCTGTATGTTCTGTTTTTCAAGGGCTGGTTATCCTTGAAAATCGGATTTCTTGAATGCCCTGTGACCTCAGGATGGATTCTTTGATGGATTAAAGGAAAAATGTGATATTATAGTTTATTTAGCTTTTTATTTTTTTAATGTTATCAATCTCTTTATTTTCATGATGCTTTAGGAGTGCCCAGGTTTAAATTCATTATTTCAGTATGATATACTACTTACAAAGACTTTCCTAAATTTTGTGGTTTTTTTTTTGACAATGCCCCATTTATTGTTTTTTTTATTAGTTGTTCAAAACATTACAATGATCTTGACATATCATACATTTGATTCAAATGGGGTACATAATCTTATTTTTCCAAGAGTACAGATTGCAGGATCACATTGGTTATACAGCCACATTTATACATAGGGCCATACTAGTGTCTGTTGTATTGTGCTGCCCTTTTTATCCCCCCTCTCCTCCCCTCCCCTCCATCACCTCTTTCTACCCAATCTACTGTGACACGTTTCTCTAGCTTTTTTTTTTTTTACCATTTTTTATTGGTTGTTCAAAACATTACAAAGCTCTTGACATATCATATTTAATACATTAGATTCAAGTGGGTTATGAACTCCCATTTTTACCCCAATTACAGATTGCAGAATCACATCGGTTACACATCCACATTTTTACATGATGTCATATTAGTGCCTGTTGTATTCTGCTACCTTTCCTATTCTCTATTATCCCCCCTCCCCTCCCCTCCCATCTTCTCTCTCTACCCCATCTACTACAATTCATTTCTCTCCTTATTTTTTTCCCCATTCCCCTCACAACCTCTTATATGTAATTTTGTGTAACAATGAGGGTCTCCTTCCATTTCCATGCAATTTCCCCTTTCTCTCCCTTTCCCTCCCACCTCATATCTCTGTTTAATGTTAGTCTTTTCCTCCTGCTCTTCCTCCCTGCTTTGTTTTTAGTTGCTCTCATTATATCAAAGAAGACATTTGGCATTTGCTTTTTAGGGATTGGCTAGCTTCACTTAGCATAATCTGGTCTAATGCCATCCATTTCCCTGCAAATTCCATGATTTTGTCATTTTTTAGTGCTGTGTAATACTCCATTGTGTATAATTGCCACATTATTTTTTTTATCCATTCATCTATTGAAGGACATCTGGGTTGGTTCCACAGTCTAGCTATTGTGAATTGTGCTGCTATGAACATGGATGTGGCAGTATCCCTGTAGTATGCTCTTTTAAGGTCTTCAGGGAACAGTCTGAGAATGGCAATAGCTGGGTTAAATGGTGGTTCTATTTCCAGCTTTCCCAGGAATCTCCATACTGCTTTCCAAATTGGCCGCACCAATTTGCAGTCCCACCAGCAATGTACAAGTGTACCCTTTTCCCCACATCCTCGCCAGCACTTGTTGTTGTTTGACTTCATAATGGCTGCCAATCTTACTGGAGTGGGATGGTATCTTAGGGTGGTTTTGATTTGCATTTCTCTGACTGTTAGAGATGGTGAGCATTTTTTCATGTACTTGTTGATTGATTGTATGTCCTCCTCTGAGAAGTGTCTGTTCAGGTCCTTGGCCCATTTGTTGATCGGGTTATTATCTTATTGTTTAATTTTTTGAGTTCTTTGTATACTCTGGATATTAGGGCTCTATCTGAAGTGTGAGGAGTAAAAATTTTGCTCCCAGGATGTAGGCTCCCTATTTACCTCTCTTATTGTTTCTCTTGCTGAGAAAAAACTTTTTAGTTTGAGTAAGTCCCATTTATTGATTCTAGTTATTAACTCTTGTGCTATGGGTGTCCTATTAAGGAATTTGGAGCCTGACCCCACAATATGTAGATCGGAGCCAACTTTTTCTTCTATCAGGCGCAGAGTCTCTGATTTGATATTAAGCTCTTTGATCCATTTTGAGTTAACTTTTGTGCATGGCGAGAGAAAGGGATTCAGTTTCATTTTGTTGCATATGGATTTCCAGTTTTCCCAGCACCATTTGTTAAAGATATTATCCTTCCTCCATTGCATGCTTTTAGCCCCTTTATCAAATATAAGAAAGTTGTAATTTTGTGGATCGGTCTCTGTGTCCTCTATTCTGTACCATTGGTCCACCACCTGTTTTGGTACCAGTACCATGCTGTTTTTGTTACTTTTGCTCTGTAGTATAGTTTGAAATCTGGTATCGCTATACCGCCTAACTCACACTTCCTGGTTAGAATTGCTTTTGCTATTTTGGGTCTTTTGTTTTTCCATATGAATTTCATAATTGCTTTATCTATATCTACAAGAAATGCCCTTGGGATTTTGATTGGCATTGCATTAAACCTATAGAGAACTTTGGGTAATATGGCCATTTTGATGATGTTAGTTCTTCCTATCCATGAACAGGGTATACTTTTCCATCTTCTAAGGTCTTCTTCTATTTCTCTCTTTAGGGTTCTGTAGTTTTCATTGTATAAATCTTTCACCTCTTTTGTTAGGTTGATTCCCAAGTATTTTATTTTTTTTTGAGGATATTGTGAGTGAGGTGGTTGTCCTCATTTCCATTTCAGACGATTTGTCACTGATATACAGGAATACCTTTGATTTATGTGTGTTGATTTTATATCCTGCCACTTTGCTGAATTCATTTATTAACTCTAGTAGTTTCTTTGTAGACCCTTTTGTGTCTGTTAGATATAGTATCATATCAGCCGCAAATAGTGATAATTTAAGTTCTTCTTTTCCTGTTTTTATGTCTTTAATTTCTTTTGTCTGTCTAATTGCTCTGGCTAGTATTTCAAGAACTATGTTGAATAGAAGTGGTGAGAGAGGGCATCCCTGTCTTGTTCCAGATTTTAGAGGGAATGCCTTCAGTTTTTCTCCGTTCAGAATAATGCTAGCCTGAGGCTTAGCATATATAGCTTTTACAATGTTGAGGTAAGATCCTGTAATCCCTAGTTTTTCTAGTATTTTGAACATAAAGGGATGTTGAACTTTGTCGAATACTTTTTCTGCATCTATGGAGATGATCATATGGTTCTTATCTTTAAGTCTATTGATGTGGTGAATAACATTTATTGATTTCCATATATTGAACCAGCCTTGCATCCCAGGGATGAATCCTACTTGATCATGGTGCACTATTTTTTTGATATGCTTTTTTATTTGATTCGCCAGGAATTTATTGATAATTTTTGTATCTATGTTCATTAGAGATATTGATCTGTAGTTTTCTTTCTTTGAAGTGTCTTTGTCTGGTTTCAGGATCAGGGTGATGTTGGTCTCATAGAATGAATTTGGAAGATCTCCTTGTTTTTCTATTTCTTGAAATAACTTGAAAAGTATTGATATGAATTCTTCTTTGAAGGTTTTGTAAAACTCTGCTATATATCCATCCCATCCAGGGCTTTTCTTGATTGGTAGTCTTTTGATGGCTTCTTCTATTTCCTCCTGTGTTATTGGTCTGTTTAAATTGTGTGTATCTTCCTGACTCAATCTGGGCAAATCATATGACTTAAGAAATTTATCGCTATCTTCACTACCTTCTATTTTATTGGAATATAGGGTTTCAAAATAATTTCTAATTATCTTCTGTATTTCTGTAGTGTCCGTTGTGATATTGCCTTTTTCATCCCGTATGTTAGTAATTTGAGTTCTCTCTCTTCTTCTCTTCGTTAGCATGGCTAAGGGTCTGTCGATCTTATTTATTTTTTCAAAAACCAACTTTTAGTTTTATCAATTTTTTCAATGTTTTTTTTTTGTTTCAATTTCGTTGATTTCCACTCTGATTTTAATTATTTCTTGCCTTCTTGCCTTCTACTACTTTTGCTGTTGTTTTGCTCTTCCTTTTCTAGGGTTTTGAGATGAAGTGTGAGTTCATTTATTTGTTGTTTTTTTTCTTTTATTGAGGAATGAACTCCAGGCAATGAATTTCCCTCTTAAAACTGCTTTCATTGTGTCCCATAGATTCCGATATGTTGTGTCTATATTTTCATTTATCTCTAAGAATTTTTTGATTTCCTCCTTTATGTCTTCTGTAACCCATTGATCATTCAGTAACATATTGTTCATTTTCCAGGTGATGCAGGATTTTTCCTTCCTTCTTTTATCATTGATTTCCAGTTTCATTCCATTATGATCAGATAAGATGCATGGTATTATCTCCACACCTCTATATTTACCAAGAGTTGCCCTATGGCATAATATATGGTCTATCTTTGAGAAGGATCCATGTGCTGCTGAGAAGAATGTGTATCCACTTGATGATGGTTGATATATTCTGTATATATCGGTTAAGTCTAGGTTATTAATTGTGTTATTGAGTTCTATAGTTTCTTTATTCAGCTTTTGTCTGGTGGATCTGTCCAATGGAGAGAGCAGTGTGTTGAAGTCACCGATAATTATTGTGTTGTGGTCTATTTGACTCTTGAACTTGAGGAGAGTTTGTTTTATGAACGTTGCAGTGCCATTGTTTGGTGCATAAATATTTATAATTGTTATGTCTTGTTGGTGGATGGTTCCTTTTAACAGTATATAGTGGCCTTCTTTATCTCTTTTGATTAACTTAGGTTTGAAGTTGATTTTATTTGATATGAGTGTGGCCACTCCTGCTTGCTTCTGAGGACCATGTGAGTGGTATGATTTTTCCCAGCTTTTTACTTTCAACCTGTGTATGTCTTTCCCTATCATATGAGTCTCCTGAAGGCAGCATATTTTTTTTTTTAATCCAGGATACTAGCTTTTGTCTCTTGATTGGTGAATTTAAGCCATTAACTTTTAAAGTTACTATTGATATATTGTTTGTACTTTCAGTCATGCTTATTTATTTATTTATTTTAATATGGCTCGTTTTTTCTTTTTGGTTATATTTTTTGTTCTTCCCTTTACTGAGTTACCTCCCAGTGTTAATTTTGGGTGCTGTTTTTCAATTCCTCTTCTTGTAGTGTTTTGCTCAAAATGCCTTGCAGTGCTGGTTTTCTGGCTGCGAACTCTTTTAACTTTTGTTTATCATGAAATATTTTAATTTCATTGTCAAATCTGAAGCTTAATTTTGCTGGGTACAGTATTCTTGGTTGGAATCCATTATTTTTCAGCGTTTGAAATACGTTGTTCCATGATCTTCTTGCTTTCAACGCCTGTGATGAAAAATCAGCCGTTAATCTAATTGGTTTACCCCTGAATGTAATCTGCTTTCTTTCTCTCATAGCTTTTAATATTCTCTCCTTTTTCTGTATGTTGGTCATCTTCATAATTATGTGTCTTGTAGTTGGTCTATTATGGTTTTGTATGTTTGGGGTCTTGTAGGCTTCCAGGGTTTGGCAATCCATTCCATCTTTCATATCTGGGAAGTTTTCTAGGATTATTTCATTCAATAGATTGTTCATTCCTTTGGTTTGAATCTCTATACCTTCTTCTATCCCGATGACTCTCAAGTTTGTTTTTTTAATAACATCCCATATCTCTTGGATAGATTGCTTGTGATTTCTTAGTATCCTTTCTGTGTTGACTATATTCTTTTCAAGTTGATACACTTTTTCTTCATTATCTGATGTTCTGACTTCTATTTGATCTAGTCTATTTGTAATATTCTCGTTTGAGTTTTTAATTTGCTTTATGGTTTCCTGCATTTCTAGGATTACTGTTTGATTTTTTCTTTAAATCTCTATCTCCTGGTATAGCTCATTCTTTGCCATTTGAATTTGCCTATTTAATTCGTTTTCAAAGTATACTTTCATTGTTTGGACTTGCTGTCTAATGTCTTCTCTAAGATTCCGCTCCATCTGAGTTAGGTATGCCTTGAGTTCTTTCTCTGTCCATTTTTCTGAAGCCTCTGGGTTCTCCTGTGAATTTAAGTTGTCCTGCATTTTTTGTAATCCTTTTTTCCCTTGTTTTTTCATGGTGCTCACGTTGCTTTCGAACTCTGTTTGACTGCTGTGTTTCTGTTTTCTTCTTTAAATTTGTTTTGGTTTTTATAGTTCCAATATCTCTCCTTTGTGTTGGGAGACAATGTTTAGAGATGTTGGATTTAATTGTGATTTAAGGTAAATTCATTAGTTTCATTAGAGGCCTACAGAATTTGATGGCATGTATAGAATTGAGGTTTGAACTTAGGATTTTATGTTGAGTTCGGGCGCTTTGATGGTATGGAGGTTAGTATATGTTAGCTTCTTTGTGGGGTTGCTCAAATGCAGGCGGATATTAACAAGAGAATAGACAGGAGTACTTGGGGGTAGTTAAGGGCTTAGGCGGACTATGGACCACTTCGTAGTATTCATCTACTTGCATTTAGTAAGTTGTACGTAATCTGGGTGGTCATGCTTAAGAGGAAAGATGGGGAAAAGGTAAGAAAGCAAACCAAGAAAGAGAGAGGGAGAGAGGAAAGAAAGAGAAAAGAATAGAAAAGAAAAGGAAATGATAATAAAAATAATAATAAAATGCAGTAAAATAAAAATTACATTTAAAAAAATAATAGTATAATTGTGGAAAAGAAAAAAATTAAGACTAAAAAAAAATTAAAAAAAAAATTAAAAGAAAAAAGGGACACTGTTAGGCTTCTATTTTCTTCGCTTCCAGTAGGTGGTGCTGTGCCTTCTGGGCCAAGATTTTGCCCTCCGGCTGTAGGAAACAATCCGTGTGAGGTCGCTCCCTCCTCCCCCCACTGGTGTCTCTCAAAACCTGTTAGCTTAGGTTTATTCCTGGTTTCTAGTCCCCTGGCTTCTCTTGTCAGCCAGGCCTTCCCCAGTGTGATACCTCTTAGCAGTTCAAACTACACTCTGTGCCTACAGTTTCCTGGAAGTGGAGCGTGGCTTTTGGGAACCGGCACCTTATTGTTTTGATTCCCTCCGCTAGCCTCTCCTCCTAGAGCTGGCGAAACAGGTTTCCTTTTAGCTGCTGGTGGGAGGGAGGAGTTGGAAGTCAGGTGCCTTTACCTTTCCCCCACTCCTCTACTCAAGCTCACTCTGTTAATCACACCCCCGGAAAGCCAGGGAGAGATTTTATGAGATTTCCCCGCTGTATGGGAGATAGACTAAATGTCACAGACCTGTTCTATTGCTGAGTGAGCTGCGATCAGTCGAAAACTGGCGATGGTGACGTCAGCTCTCCAAGATGGTGGCCGCTGGCTTTCTCGGTGGTCTGACTGGTATGGAGGACAGAACTGGACCGCTTCCTTCCCCGTCTCAAACCCAGAATTCAGCCTGGAGCACAGTGAGGGCACAGCTGGCAGGAGTCTGCAGAATCAGCAGCGCGTTGCTGCATTGCTAGCTCGCCGTTTCTGGCACTCGCCGCAGTCTCTAGCAGCGGGGCGAGTCACTGAATAAGCAGCTTGAATCTCCGGGCGGAGAAATCACTCGCGGTGGAGCCCCGGTAACTTATCCTTGGGCGATGGAAATCCTTCCTCTAGGTTTCGGTGTACCCCAAATTTGCTGGAAATTCCTAACAAGATAGCTTTTGGCTGTTCTAACTCGTCGTTCACCCGCGCAGTGACACGGGACACGACGGTGATGCACTCCATTCGCTGCCATCTTCCGAGTCCCCCCTCTAGCTTTTTCGTATTGTTAGTGTTTTGGTGGCAATTTTTTTAGCTTTTACATCATAGGCAGCAGTGGAATCCCCAAGAATTTTCTAAATTATTTTTGTATATAATAAAAATTATTTCTATAATTTGGATTTATTTTCATTTTTGAGCACATAGCCATTCACTTTTGCATAAGTATGATAGTCCTTATTCCATCTGTGAAGATCTTTTTTCAGTGCAAACTAGTTAATTATGTGTTTTATTTTTGGACCTTTATTTTATTTATTTATTTATATACAGTACTGATATTCGAACCCAGTACTTCACACATGCTAGGCAAGCACTCTACCACTGAGCCAAACCCCAGTTTTTTAATCTTATTTTTTCTATGTGAGATTATTTGTTGGGGGTTCTTTGAGAGATTCATTGTAGGGAATATTCTTATGGGTATGAGTCCCAGAAGGACATTTATCCACTCAAGATAATAAAGATATATCTTAAAAAGGTGCATTGAGATATTGCCCATAGTATCACCCGTACCTCACAAATGTAGGGGTAGAAAGAAAACCCATTTATTTGAAACTTAGTAAAGCTTCTTGAGCTCTGTTGGGAGCCTTCTTTAGTTTCAGTGACCTTATAGATTTCCAAGACTTCTGAGGCTGATATAATGAAGTCCATTTGGGTGCTGAGAGCCAAGCTTTACATGTCCTTGAGCTCCACTTCTGTACCCCATCCTTTGAGTTAAACTAACCCATTATATTTGCAATATGTGCATCTACTTGTGTTTGTTTCCAAAACAACCAGCAGTGCTCTAAACTCCATGGTAGCACCTGGAACTTTTACCAAGTTTTCATGAGATCTCTGAAGTCATCAAAAAGGTTAAGTTCTGTGGTGCTTATAATCATATGAAATAGCCCCTGTCCTTAGCTTGAAATTTGGTTGGTCTCTATTCTGTCTATGACAAACCAACAGGAGAGCAGCATGTAGGGCAGTTCTCTACAATCAAATTTGGGATTTAACTCCATTGCACACCTTTCTAGCTTTTTGATCTTGGCACGTATTTCATCTCTCAGTGTGTGTGGCAATTAGGTTAAGTGAGAAAATGCCTATAAAATATTTTACAAATGTTTATCTGTTAGCTCTGATTGGTGAAGGTAGTGATAAAAAGAGTAGCTATGTGAGCATAGGAGATTACTAAATTTCCTTTACATTTTTTCTAATTTGAAATCTTTGTAGTTGTAGTAAAAATATATATAACATAAACTTTGCCATATTTAAGTGTATAATTCAGTGGTATTAAGTACATTCACAACATTGTACAACCATCGTCACTATCCATTTCTAGAACACTTTCATCATCTCAAACAAAGTCTTTTTGTTAAATTATAATTTACTTCCTCCTAGGCCTAGTAACCTTTCTGTCTTTTTGAATTTGCTGGCTTTAGCTTATTCTAGGTATCTCATATTAAGTGGAATAATGTGATATTTATTCTTCTGTGTTCAACTTACTTCATTGGTATAATCCTTTGTATTTTTAGTTATGTATTAAACATGCTGTCATTTGTTCTCTACTTCAGTAATTGTTTAGAATCAAGTATAATAATTAAAAGCCAATAGGTACTATGTTAATTTAAGGTAATATGTTAATAAAAACTGGTAAAGATTATATGAAAGTAGTGAATTCATTTGTTGCTTATGTATGATTATAAATAGGTTTACTTAATTTATAATTTAAAAACTATTCTTATGTTACATGTACATATATGTTTTATAGAAATGCTAGAGGTATTCTGGAATTCAAATCTGGAGGGAGAGTCATTTTATAAAGCAGAAATATGATTGAACCCAGAGATATTTTTACCACTGAGCTACATCCCCAGCCCTTTTAAGTTTTTAAATTTGAGTCAGGCTCTCACTAAATTGATTAGGGCCTCACTGAGTTGCTGAGGCTGGTCTTGAACCTGTGATCCACCTGCCTCAGCCTCTTGAGTCACTGGAATACAGGTGTGCACCACTATGACCAGGCAGAAATATATTTTAAGTGACCACTTGTAGAATACTTGCCAAAGTAAGTTAAAATTCTGATGCATTGTTTTATACATCATATTTGACTTGAAGAACTTTATTTCTTTCTCTTTTTAGAATTCTAATTCTCAGATGGATTTAAACACTCAGGTATCTGATGATGATATTAATGAAATAATTCAAATAGATGGGACTGGTGATACATCATCCAATGAAGAAATAGAAAGTATAAGGGATGTAAATGAGAATGAATTTATAGGGATTATTGATGCAGGAGATCTAAAGGTGCTTGAAGAAGCTGGCAGTATATCAAATGAAGATTCACCTGCAAACAGTAGTGATGATGAAGATGCTCAAATAGATGTTGTGGAAGAGGTGAGGATCACTTTTGAGCTCAGACTTTCTTTATTAACTTACAACATTTGTGCTTCAGTATACTTGGGAACCAAGATAAATTACAATATTTCCTGAGTTTTTGCGCTTTAAAATGAGACTTATTTGTATGTTGGGACTTAAACTTTTAACCTTAAACTGTAATTTAGATTAGTAATAAGTGTTTAGGAATTGTCTTATGTATTTGTTGCTCTTTATTAGAGGTAGTGGAAGGTTTAGGGGATGGAAGTGGAGGTTAAGAAGGTAGCCTGTGTAGAAGTATATAGTACAAGTTCTAATTCTAATAAGTACACATCTGGGTGGAATATGGTAATTAAGGAGTACATAGGTATTAGGTATCAGTTGTGGTAGATTTACATATATATCATATAACACTAAATCTTATCTGCCTTATTTAATAGTCCCGGTCCTGTGCATCTTATTACTATCCTTATTGTATTAATGAGAAAATTGAGATATGGGGAGTTTTAGTAACTTGCATAAGATCAGTCATATGATTATTAAGTAGCCAAGCAGGGATTAAAACTCAGCTGTTTGACTTTAAAGTATAATATAATTCTGCCTCTCTAAGCTCTCCATTTCTATATGTTTCTCTATCTTTAAAAAATTTGAAGCATCATGAAATTTCTTAATGTGATCATCTTTCATCTTTAGGATCCTTTAAATTCTGGAGATGATGTTAGTGAGCAGGATGTGCCAGACCTGTTTGACACAGATAATGTAATTGTCTGTCAGTATGATAAGGTACTGTATTCACCTTTTGGACTTTGAGTTTATTAATTGCATTTGGAATAGGAAGATTTTTTGAATGATGGGAAACATTATGGTGAGTTATAGTTAACTGTTTAATGAATTGCAAAACAGCTATTTAATTCTGTCAAGTTTTTGATGGTGCATTTTGGGGCTAGTACTGTGCTGTATGGATGCTGAAGTACTAAAAAAAAAGCAATAGTCCTTGTCTTAAGGAGGTGACAGTCTTATTGAAACAAGGTATATCTTAGGGAATAATAGAATAACACACAATAAGATGGCAGGCAAACCAAAAGCTAAAATATGTGACAGGTAAACCAAATGCTAAGACGAGTGTTACATAAATCAAATGAGATATGTGGCAGACTATGAGTCCTAAAAGTGGCTAGGAAATACAAGAAATCATTTGCAGTTTGAGTTCTCCACAAATCCTTCATGGATGACATGGAGCTTTGAAATGGGGTTTGAATGATTTATAGGATGCAGGTTAATATAGAGGGTAGGCATTCAAAGTAGAATATCCTGAGAAAGGCCAAGAAATGAATAGTTGTAGTATGTACAAGGGACAGTGAAGAGACAACTTTGGCTCTAGTAAGTGTTCTTTTATTGGATATACAGTGAATGAAGCTGGACTGGAAGACAGAGTAGGGAGCATGTTGAAATATTCTGAATGCTAGGTGGAGAAGTCTAAACTTGGTCTGAAGAAATTAGCCTTTTGAAAAGGCTATTGAAAAAATTGTAATCCTGTGAATCCCTATAAAATAAAGAAAGAATTTAGAAAATGGCAATATTTAATGATTTGGAAAAGGCTAATAGGAAGAAAAACAGGGATAGTATAGATATTAAGTAATAGAAGTTCAGATTAAGTAAAAGTAAGATTAAGTAAAAAGACAGAAAATCTAGAGATTATGATAGAATCAGTGGGACTTTGTGTTAGATGAAGGTGTCTATCAGGTTTTAAGCTGAGGAAATAAGTTAGTAACAGTTTTTCTTAAAAAAACAGTTGTGATTGTTATGTAACAGAATGGTAAGTTTTTGTCCTTAATTCATGAATATTTCTGTTTTTTAAAACTTGAGATATCATTAGTATACTGTAAATTTTACCTGTTTAGTATATAGTTCAGTGTTTTAAAAATATGTTCATGGATATGTACAACCATTAGCTTAGTCAATTTGAAAACCTTTCTGTATCTTCAGAAGACTTCTTAAAACTTTACGTCTTACTCTAATATCTACCTGTTGCCCCCACCTTACCCCTTAGGCTGGGGGGAACCACTGATCTACTTTGTTTCTATGAATTTTCCTGTTCTGGCATTTCATATGAAAGAATCATGTAACATGCAGTATTTTTTTTGACAGATTTCTTTTGCTTACTATGATGTTTTCAAGATTCATTCATATTGTAACATGTATCAAGACTCATTCATTTTTATTACTGATCAATAGTCTATTGAATGTATATACCACATTTTGTTTTTTAATCTACCAGTGGACCTTGGGCTTTTTGTTATTCAGCTTTTTGTCATTGTGATTAAAATACCTGACAAGAACAACTTAGAAGAGTAAAGATTCATTTTTGCTCACAATTTTAGAGGTTTAGTCCATGGTTGGCTGTCTCCAAGACTGAAATATCATGGCAGAAGGTTATGGTGGAGGAAAGCTTCCCAGCTTATGGTGGCTGGGAAGGAGAGGGGTGGTGGTAGAGAGAGAAAGGGGTGGGGGAGAAAAAGAGAGAGAAAGAGGAGAGAAGCTGGTCAGAGACAGATATATTCCCCAAGGCTGCATTTTTGGAGACATCACAGATCTAAACCATAATATCCTTCCCAAAGCTTGTGCCCATCTCACAAGGCAAAATACATTCATTCTATCTACAAGAGTCCCTATAGTCTTAATAGTTCCAGCACTGCTTAGAAGTCCAAGTCCAAAGTCTCCTTTGAGACTCAAGGCAGATCCTGTGAATCCCTATAAAAATAAAGAAAGAAAATTAAGTTACATGCTTCCAATATATAATGGCACAAAATAAACATCTGCACTCCAAAAGGGAGGAAAAGGAACATATAAAGAAGGGACAAATAGGACCAAAGCAAGACTGGAACCCAACTAGGCACATATTAAGTCCTGTAGCTCCATGTCCAGCATCCAGGGCACGTGGTGGTGAGATATGGGAAGCCCTACCTCCATAGGCTCGATGGTTGCACCTATATAGCCTCTCTCTTGGGCTGGCTCTGCTTCCGGCCTTCAGCTTTCCCTCTGCTAGCAGTCCCCATTTCTGGTATCTCTTGATTCCTGGGGTCTCCACAGAAGCTTGAGCTTTACTCTCTCTGCTCCCTGGTTGTCATGAGCTGAGCGGCTTTTTTCAGCCATGATTTTTCTGTCTTGAAGCCAGCCAACTATGGACTGAGAACATTGAAATCATGAGCTAAAAAAACTTTTCCTCTTCCAAATTGTTCTTGTCAGGTGTTTGGGTAACAGTGATAAAAAGCTAACATAGTTGTTTTCCACTGTATAGGGAAAAAAGTAATCTCTTTTCCTCATCCACCACTAGGATCATAGCTAAGACCCTATAATAATAGAGAAAAGTGTACACATTGATTTTAGATAAGTTTTACATGGCACAGGAACCTTTAGAAACGAAGACACAAAGATACAGGGAAAAGTATTTTTCTGGAGAATTGTGCAGAAGTGTGATTGGAGGAAATAGGGGTATGATATTGTAATTAATGGAGAGGAATTTTGTAAGGCCTGTTTGTTCAGATTCTTCTCTGTGCCCCTGTGTCTTCAGAGATGAATTAGTTTCTCCTGGGTGTAGGGAGAGCAACTCTGGCTTAAGTGTTTTATAAAATATTCAGAAGAAGGTTAGAGAATTCTTTTATGGCCTGCTTAAGGGAAGAAGGGCAAGAGAAATGTCAGAGAGACTTTCTTGTTTTGACTGTTTTCTCAGATGACAAGGTGCCATATTTGGGGTTAGGATGTCTTGAACCCCATCACCACCTTTTGGATATTATGAGTAATGCTGCTATAAACATTAATGCACAAGTTTTTGTGTAGGTATGTATTTTTATCTGACTTGACACCAAGGAGTTGATTTTCTGGGTCACATAGTAATGGTTTATGGAACTACCAGGCTGTTTTCTAAAACAGCTATACTATTTTACATTCTTACCAGCAACATTTGAGGGTTTCAATATCTCTACATCCTTGCTAACACTTGTTATCTGACTTCAAGAACCTAGTCATCCAAGTGAGTATGAGATGGTATATTATTGCAGTTGGATTTTCATTGCCTTGATATCTAATAGATATTTTAATGTTTTTTTTTCTTTTTGGTACTAGGGATTGAACCCAGAGGTGCTTTATCACTGAGCCATACCCCCAACTCTATTTATTTTTCATTTTGAGGCAGGATCTTATTAAGTTGCTTAGGGCCTTGCTACATTGTTGAGGCTACCCTCAAACTTGCCATCCTCCTGGCCCAGCCTCCTGTGTTGCTGGGATTACATGCATGTGCCACTATACCTGGCCTATTTTTTTTTAAAAAAATCACAATTAGAATATACTTAAAGGAAACAAAGGATACCCTTTGTTGTGAATTTATTTTTAAAAATCATTTTCTATAAAAATGATAACCACTTTCTTATCTATAACATTTTATATAGATAGAAAATTTAGAATTTAGGCTGGGCACAGTTGCACATACCTGTAATCCCAGCGGCTTGGGAGGCTGAGGCAGGAGGATTGCAAATTCAAAGTCAGCTTCAGCAACAGTGAGACACTAAGCAACTCAGTGAGACCCTATCTCTAAATAAAATACAAAATAGGGCTGGGGATGTGGCTCAGTGGTTGAGTGCCCCTGAGTTGAATCCCCAGTACCAGTCCCCCTCACCCAAAAAAGGCAATTTAAATGCTTGTAAATATAATTTAAGAGGGAGTAGGAATAGAAAAGGGACAGTTCTTAGTTTGAAACTTCTTTTAGTTTCTTATAAACATTGTATTGACTTGTACAAAGAAAAGATTTTAAGGTATCTAATTATATATACATTCTTTAAAGTCTCAAAAAATTTCTAGAACGTTATGAATATAGTGTTCTTTGCTACATTGTTGAAGAGAGTTTATAATTAATTACATAGTGCATTGTATTTTTCAAAGCATTTACCCATACTTTGTGTCTTGCTTCTACTCCTTGTGGAGTAGATTGAGGTGATATTAGTTGTATTAATAAATCTAGTTGTCTGAGAGTACTCTCTGATTAGTGAATATTTTAAGAACATTAATAGAAACCAGGGCATTGGGGAGCCATTGAAATATTTTTTAAAGGGAGTAATGAAGTCAGAAAATAGTAGCAAAAAGAATGTATCTATAAAGTCAAAATAGAGTGGAAAATATTGTTATAGTGAATTTTTATGAGGGAAAACTTGCCAGTTCTTGCCATGGGTTGATTTGCTTAGAATAGTATTGAATGGAATGAAACTCAAGTAAATTAAAAGAATCCTCAGTAGTCTTTTTTTTTAAATATTGATTTTATTTTTTTAAATACACAGCAATGGAATACATTACAATTCTTATTACACATATAGAGCACAGTCTTTCATATCTTTGTATATAAAGTATGTTCATGCCAATTCATTTTTTATACATGTACTTTGTTTTTTTTGCATTACAATTCTTATTACACTTATATACCGCAATTTTTCATATCTCTGTTTGTATATAAAATAGGTTGACACCCAATTCATGTCTTCATACATGTACTTTGGATAATGATGTCCATCACATTCCACCATCCTTGCTAATCCCCTGCCTCCTCCCTTGCCCTCCTTCTCCTCTTCCCTATCTATAATTCATCTTTTCCTCCCATGTTCCCCCTCCCTACCCCACTATGAATCAGCCTCCTTATATCAAGAAAACATTCGGCATTTGTTTTTTTGGGATCGACTAACTTCACTTAGCATTATCTTCTCCAATGCCATCCACTTACCTGCAAATGCCACGATTTTATTCTCTTTTATTGCTGAGTAAAATTCCATTGTGTATATATAGTCTTTAAAGCTTTACTGGTTCAGAGTGTTTTAAAGGCCAATAGCATCTGTTTCCCTGGGAGAGTATTACAAATACAGAACTCTGCGGACCACTCCAGAGTCCTGGATCAGAATGTGCATTTTTTAAAAAAACCATTTAGAAATATTTTTTAGTTATAGATGGATACAATATCTTTATTTTTATGTGGTGCTGAGGATCGAACTCAGTGCTTCACATGTGTCAGGCAGGCACTCTACCACTGAGCTACAGCCCTAGCCCCAGAATGTGCCTTTTTAATAAGACTTTCAGGTGATTTGCAACCCCTTAAACTTGGAGAAGTGCTATTTTTTTAAAGTGGTTTATTTTGATTTGATTAACAGATGGAATTTACCTTTTAAACTGTATAGTTTAACTCTTGGAAGAAAGTTTGAAAATTTTAACATGCGCAATGAAAAGGGGATAAATAAAGGCATTGGTCTATATACTGGGTGAGAATTAGTGATTCTAGAGACCTAGAAAATGTCTAAGATTAATATAAAAACAGACATTACTATTGCTGCATATATATATGTGACTGTATGACCAATATGATTCTGCAACCTGTACACTCAGAAAAATGAGAAATTATACCTCATCTGATTCAAATGTATGATATGTCAAGATCATTGAACTGTCATGTGTAACTAATTAAAACAAATAAAAAAATAAAAAATATATAAAGGTTAAAGTAATAAGGATAATACAGGAAACATTAATGGTGAAATGAAACATTTTAATAGGAATGAGAGTATTCTGTGCTATAAATAGGACACTTTATAAAGGAATGTGAAATCATTTGAATAGCCTATATCTTCATCTAACAGGTTAGTAAACTTTTTTATAGTGGCTTTGTCCTTTAGATGTTAGCACAGTGATTAATTGTAATGTATATAGTACAGTCTCTCAAATGTATATTTGTTTTGGTGTTTAAATAGTGCATACACTTGGTTAAAAGTCAAAACACAATAAAAAGGTATACAATAAGGTCTGATTCTCACTTCTTCACTATTTGTGTTTCCTTCTAGTAGCTCTTCTGATTCTGACTTGACTGCAAATAAGTAACTAGTTATATTAGTTTTTAAATATATTTATAGAGCTTATTTAGTGTAAGTACAAAAAGTAGCACAGACAATACTGCATTCTGCACCTTTGCTTTCTACTATTGACAGTGTCTCAGTCTTTTTTACATAAGGAGGTTTTCTTCATGCTAATATTTTAAGAGTCATATAATATTCCATTTTAGGGTTATTAAAATTTAATTAATTCCTTACTGATGAATATTTATGTTTTAGTCTTTTGCTTGGAATTACTATATAGATAAGACATTTCACATGTATGTAAACATACCTATTACATAAATGTACAGAAATAGGATAACTAGGTCAAAGACAAATGTATTTGGTTAGCTATTGCCACAGTGCTCGCCAAGGGGATGTTTCAGTTTATATTTCCAAAATAGTGTTTGAGAGTGATGTTTTTCCTGCACATTGCCAATAGAATGTGATAAAGAAATTTGGATCTTTATTGCTATGAAAAGTGAAAATGATATGTTGGTGGAATTTTTAACTTTCTATGTGTTTAAGGGCCATTTATATTTAGTTTTTGTGACCTTCTTATTCTTAACTTTTGTCTTTTTAATATATGTGCTGCTGAAATGAGTACACTTCTGTCTTTTTCTTTTTTTTCCTGGTACTGGGGATTGAACCCAGGGGCATTTAACTATTGAGCTACATCCCCAGCCTTTTAAATTTTTTTAAATTTTATTTTGAGAACAGGACCTCTTTAAGTTGCTTAGGGTCTCACTAAGTTTCTGAGGCTGGCTTCAAACTTGGAATCCTGCCTCAACCTCTTAGTCCCTGGGATTATAGGCATGTGGCACCATACCCAGCAACTTTTTAAACCATTAAAATATTGGTTTTCTACTCAGTGATTTCTAAGAGTTCTATATCATGTTGAGAGATGTTATTAGCTTTTTGTTATACATGGAAGTAATTTTTCCTTAATCATTTGCTCTCATTGCTTTTTCTTATGTGTAGATGTTAAATTTGTCAGTCTTTAATTTTGTGGCTTCTAAATTTTGAGTCACGAGAACTTCTTTCTTACCTCAGGATTTTAAAGGATTCACTCATGTTTTCTTCTAGTATTTATTTGATTTCTTTTTTAATATTCAAGTCTTGATCCATTTAGTATATGTGTTGATGTATAAAGTAACATGGTTTTAACTTTTTTTAACACTTGATTTTTCTAACATTTATTGAAAAGACTGTTTTGTCCATACTGATAAGATTCCTTTATCACCTAATAAATTTTGATATGTATTTGGATTTAGTTAATTTTCTATTTTGTTCTATTGGTTTATCTATCTTTAGTCTTGTATTACATTGAGATTTTTAAATATCCGGTAGGTAAGTAATTGTTTATTGATATGTTTTTTTCCTGGGTATAATTGTCTATTTTTCAGCATTAACTCAGAATTAACTTGACCAGTTCAAAATAAAACCTAATCGTTACTTTCAATGAGATAACATTAAATCACAAAATCTGATATTTTAATGATGTTGGGGAGAAATGGGTTGCAATTTTAGATAGAGTTTCTAGGGACAGCCTTACTGAAAATATAATAGGCTAGGGATCAGAAAGAGGTAAGAGAGTGAATTGTTAAGGTATTTGGGTAAAAATATTTCCAACAGAGGGAACAAATGTAAAAGTCCTGAGGTAGGAATACCTTTGTGTTCTAGGAACAGAAAGGAGTCTAGAATGGTAAGGGAGGGGAAATGAGAGATTTTGCATCCATTGTAAAAACTTTAATTTTTGGATGGGAAGCATTGGAGAGTTTTGAGCTGAGAAATGATATTAAATTACATTTTTAGGAGAACCCCTCAGGCTACCACATTCATATTAGACTAAAAAGTGGGGATGCAAGGGTAAAAATGGAGAAACTAGTTACAAGTTTATGTATTGTCTAGGCAAAGAAAATAGAGGCTTAAACAAGTGTGATAGTATTGGAGGTGGTAGAAGTAGCTGAAATACAAATATCCTTTGTAGGTAGAGCTAACATGCACTGGTAGATCTGGGAATGGGGTATGACTAGGAGGCATAAAGAATGTTGAAGAATTTTTTTTTTTAACCTGGCCATTTCCCAATGAGATGGAGGAAGACTTGGGGAGAAAAAGTTATTCTAGTTTTAAATTTGCTTCAGGTGTCCACTTGACATTTAGGAGATGTGGAATTAATTGAATGAGAATCAGGACTTAAGGGAATAAGTATGAGCTAGAGATATAAATTTTGTCATCAACATATAGATGGTGTTTAAAGTCATGAGATTAGTATTACCAAGAATGAATATAAGCAGAAACAAGGGTTCTGGTGTACTCTAAAATTGAGAAGTAAGAGAGATATTGGAGGGATCAGTAAAGGAAACTAAGGAGTGGTCAGAGTTATGATGTTGGGGAGTTAGATGAAAAACCAGAATGTTCTAGAAACCAAGTGAGAACAATTCAAAGAAGAGAGTATTGAATGCTGCCAATAAATCAAATATTTTTTCTTTATTTTTTATTGGTTGTTTAAAACATTTCAAAGCTCTTGACATATCATATTTCATACATTAGATTCAAGTGGGTTATGAACTCCCATTTTTACCCCAATTACAGATTGCAGAATCACATCGGTTACACATCCACATTTTTACATAATGCCATATTAGTAACTGTTGTATTCTGCTACCTTTCCTATCCTCTACTATCCCCCCTCCCCTCCCCTCCCATCTTCTCTCTCTACCCCATCTACTGTAATTAATTTCTCTCCTTGTTTTTTTTCCATTCCCCTCACAACCTCTTATATGTAATTTTGTGTAACAATGAGGGTTTCCTTCCATTTCCATGCAATTTCCCTTTTCTCTCCCTTTCTCTCCCACCTCATGTCTCTGTTTAATGTTAATCTTTTCCTCCTGCTCTTCCTCCCTGCTTTGTTCTTAGTTGCTCTCATTATATCAAAGAAGACATTTGGCATTTGTTTTTTAGGGATTGGCTAGCTTCACTTAGCATAATCTGGTCTAATGCCATCCATTTCCCTGCAAATTCCATGATTTTGTCATTTTTTAGTGCTGTGCAATACTCCATTGTGTAAAATGCCACATTATTTTTTATCCATTCATCTATTGAAGGACATCTGGGTTGGTTCCACAGTCTAGCTATTGTGAATTGTGTTGCTATGAACATGGATGTGGCAGTATCCCTGTAGTACGCTCTTTTAAGGTCTTCAGGGAATAGTCTGAGAATGGCAATAGCTGGGTTAAATGGTGGTTCTATTCCCAGCTTTCCCAGGAATCTCCATACTGCTTTCCAAATTGGCCGCACCAATTTGCAGTCCCACCAGCAATGTACAAGTGTACCCTTTTCCCCACATCCTCGCCAGCACTTGTTGTTGTTTGACTTCATAATGGCTGCCAATCTTACTGGAGTGGGATGGTATCTTAGGGTGGTTTTGATTTGCATTTCTCTGACTGTTAGAGATGGTGAGCATTTTTTCATGTACTTGTTGATTGATTGTATGTCTTCCTCTGAGAAGTGTCTGTTCAGGTCCTTGGCCCATTTGTTGATTGGGTTATTTGTTATCTTATTGTCTAATTTTTTGAGTTCTTTGTATACTCTGGATATTAGGGCTCCAGATATCTGAAGTGTGAGGAGTAAAAATTTGCTCCCATGATGTAGGCTCCCTATTTACCTCTCTTATTGTTTCTCTTGCTGAGAAAAAACTTTTCAGTTTAAGTAAGTCCCATTTGTTGATTCTTGTTATTAACTCTTGTGCTATGGGTATCCTATTAAGGAATTTGGAGCCTGACCCCACAATATGTAGATCGGAGCCAACTTTTTCTTCTATCAGATGCAGAGTCTCTGATTTGATATCAAGTTCCTTGATCCATTTTGAGTTAACATTTGTGCATGGCGAGAGGAGGGGATTCAGTTTCATTTTGTTGCATATGGATTTCCAGTTTTCCCAGCACCATTTGTTGAAGATGCTATCCTTCCTCCATTGCATGCTTTTAGCCCCTTTATCAAATATAAGATAGTTGTAACTTTGTGGATTAGTGTCTGTGTCCTCTATTCTGTACCATTGGTCCACCTGCCTGTTGTGGTACCAGTACCATGCTGTTTTTGTTACTATTGCTCTGTAATATAGTTTGAAATCTGGTATCGCTATACCACCTGATTCACACTTCCTGCTTAGAGTTGCTTTTGCTATTCTGGGTCTTTTATTTTTCCATATGAATTTCATGATTGCTTTATCTATTTCTACAAGAAATGCCCTTGGGACTTTGATTGGCATTGCATTAAACCTATAGAGAACTTTTGGTAATATTGCCATTTTGATGATGTTAGTTCTGCCTATCCATGAACAGGGTATATTTTTCCATCTTCTAAGGTCTTCTTCTATTTCTCTCTTTAGGGTTCTGTAGTTTTCATTGTATAAATCTTTCACCTCTTTGTTAGGTTGATTCCCAAGTATTTTATTTTTTTTGAGGATATTGTGAATGGGGTGTTTTTCCTCATTTCCGTTTCAGAAGTTTTGTCGCTGATATACAGAAATGCCTTTGATTTATGCGTGCTGATTTTATATCCTGCCACTTTGCTGAATTCATTTATTAGCTCTAGTAGTTTCTTTGTAGACCCTTTTGGGTCTTCTAGGTATAGGATCATATCATCCGCAAATAGTGATAATTTAAGTTCTTTTCCTATTTTTATGTCTTTAATTTCTTTTGTCTGTCTAATTGCTCTGTCCAGTGTTTTGAGAACTATATTGAATAGAAGTGGTGATAGAGGGCATCCCTGTCTTGTTCCAGATTTTAGAGGGAATGCCTTCAATTTTTCTCCATTCAGAATGATGCTAGCCTGAGGCTTAGCATAGATAACTTTTACAATGTTGAGGTAAGTTCCTGTTATCCCTAGTTTTTCTAAAGTTTTGAACATAAAGGGATGCTGTTCTTTGTCGAATACTTTTTCTGCGTCGATCGAGATGATCATATGGTTCTTATCTTTAAGTCTATTGATGTGGTGAGTAACATTTATTGATTTCCGTATATTGAACCAGCCTTGCATCCCAGGGATGAATCCTATTGATCATGGTGCACAATTTTTTTTGATGTGTTTTTGTATCCGATTCGCCAGAATTTTATTGAGGATTTTTGCATCTAGGTTCATTAGAGATATTGGTCTGTAGTTTTCTTTCTTTGAGGTGTCTTTGTCTGGTTTCAGAATCAGGGTGATGTTGGCCTCATAGAATGAATTTGGAAGAGCTCCGTCTTTTTCTATTTCCTGAAATAACTTGAAAAGTATTGGTTTTAATTCTTTAAAGGTTTTGTACAACTTCGCGGTATACCCATCCGGTCCTGGGCTTTTCTTGGTTGGTAGTCTTTTGATTGCTTCTTGTATTTCATCCATTGATATTGGTCTGTTCAGATTGTGTGTATCCTCCTGATTAAGTCTGGGCAAATCATATGACTTAAGAAATTTATTGATGTCTTCACTATCTTCTATTTTATTGGAATATAGGTTTTCAAAATAATTCCTAACTATCTTCTGTATTTCTGTAGTATCTGTTGTGATGTTGCCTTTTTCATCCTGTATGTTAGTAATTTGAGTTCTCTCTCTTCTTCTCTTCGTTAGCATGGCTAAGGGTCTGTTGATCTTATTTATTTTTTCGAAGAACCAACTTTTAGTTTCGTCAATTTTTTCAATAGTTTCTTTTGTTTCCATTTCATTGATTTCCGCTCTGATTTTAATTATTTCTTGCCTTCTGCTACATTTGCTGTTGTTTTGCTCTTCCTTTTCTAGGGTTTTGAGATGAAGTGTGAACTCATTTATTTGTTGGTTTTTTCTTTTTTTTTAGGAATGACCTCCAGGCAATGAATTTCCCTCTTAAAACTGCTTTCATTGTTTCCCATAGATTCTGATATGTTGTGTCTGTATTTTCATTTATCTCTAAGAATTTTTTGATTTCCTCCTTTATGTCTTCTGTAACCCATTGATCATTCAGTAACATATTGTTCATTTTCCATGTGATGTAGGATTTTTCCTTCCTTCTTTTATCATTGATTTCCAGTTTCATTCCATTATTATCAGATAAAATGCATGGTATTATCTCCACCCCTTTATATTTACTGAGGGTTGCCCTATGGCATAATATATGGTCTATCTTTGAGAAGGATCCATGTGCTGCTGAGAAAAAAGTATATCCACTTGATGATGGTTGATATATTCTATATATGTCAGTTAAGTCTAGGTTATTAATTGTGATATTGAGTTCTATAGTTTCTTTATTCAACTTTTGTTTGGAGTATCTGTCCAATGGTGAGAGAGGTGTATTGAAGTCACCCATAATTATTGTGTTGTGGTCTATTTGATTCTTGAACTTGAGGAGAATTTGTTTTATGAATGTCGCAGCACCATTATTTGGTGCATAAATATTGATAATTGTTATGTCTTGTTGGTGAATGGTTCCTTTTAACAGTATATAGTGGCCTTCTTTATCCCTTTTGATTAACTTAGTCTTGAAGTCAATTTTATTCGATATGAGGATGGCCACCCCTGCTTGCTTACGAGGACCATGTGTGTGGTATATTTTTTCACAACCTTTCACCTTCAGCCTGTGCATGTCTTTTCCAATCAGATGTGTCTCCTGGAGACAGCATATTGTTGGATTTGTTTTTTAAATCCATGTTACCAGCCTATGTCGCTTTATTGGGGAGTTTAAGCCAATAACATTTAGAGTTACTATTGATATATGGTTTGTACTTCCAGCCATGTTTGATTATTTATCTTTTTTTAAAAATTTAGTTTGTTTCTCCATGATTAGCTTTCCCTCCGCCCTCTGTCTTTACTGAGGCACTTCCCACTGATGGTTTTGGTTATTGTTTTTCATTTCTTCCTCATGTAGTGTTTTGTTCAAGATGCTTTGCAGTGCTGGTTTTCTGGCTGCAAATTCTTTTAACTTTTGTTTATCATGAAAGATTTTTATTTCGTTGTCATACCTGAAGCTTAATTTTGCTGGATACAAAATTCTTGGTTGGCATCCATTGTCTTTCAGTGTTTGAAATACGTTGTTCCAGGATCTTCTCGCTTTCAGTATCTGTGATGAAAAATCTGTCGTTAACCTTATTGGTTTACCCCTGAATGTTATCTGCCTCCTTTATCTTGTAGCTTTTAATATTTTCTCTTTGTTCTGTTTATTGGATATCTTCATAACAATGTGTTTTGGCATTGGTCTACTGTGATTTTGTATTCTCAGTGTCCTGTATGCAGCTACAATTTGTATATCCGTTTCCTTTTTTTTATTGCTGGAAAGTTTTCTATAATTATTTCATTCAGCAGGTTGCTCATTCCCTTGGTTTGAACCTCTATACCTTCCTCTAAACCGATGACTCTTAAGTTTGGTTTGTTTATGTTATCCCATATCTCTTGGATGTTTTTCTCGTGATTTTTTACCAGCCTTTCTGATTTGGCTAGGATCTTTTCAAGATGATGTATTTTGTCTTCATTATCTGACGTTCTGGCTTCTACTTGCTCCACTCTGTTAGTGATACTCTCATTTGAGTTTTTAATTTGGTTTATAGTTTCCTTCATTTCTAGAATTATTGTTTTTTTTATAATCTCTATCTCCTGATAAAGATGCTTAATTTCTTCTTTTATCTGTTTATGTAATTCATTTTCAATGTGTTCTTTCACTGTTTCAATTTGCTATCTCATATCCTCTTTAAGGTTCCATTCCATCTGTCTAAGGTATTCCTTGAGTTCTTTATTTGGCCATTTTTCTGATGCCTCTAGGTCCTCCTGAATATTTAGGCTGTCTTGCATTGTTTGTACTCCTTTTCTTCCTTGCTTTTTCATGCTGCTCATGTTACTTCTTGTTCTGTTTGACTGCTGAGTTACTGATTACTCCTATAAATTTATTTGATGCTTGGGAGGAAAGGTATTAGAAGGGAAAGGAAGAAGTCACTAAAGAGAATGAGAGTAAGCAGGTAGAATTCAAGGAAGGGGGGAATAAGGAAATTGAAAAGAAATGAAAAGACAAAAGAAAAAAAATAGAAAATAAAAAAGAAAAAAAATTTTAAAAAAATTAAAAAATAAAAATAAAAATTAAAAAATAAGAAAAAAAACTAAAAAAAATTTATAAAACAACAAAAAAATGAAAATGAAAAAAAAACCCCAATAAAAAAATAAATAAATGCAGTCTTAGAGTTTGATTAACTTCTTTTCCAGTAGGTGGAGCTGTGCCCAGCGGGCCAAGCCTCTCCTCTCAATACACGTGAACCAATCACTGTGCAGCAGCTCCTCCTCCCAGACTGGGCGAGTCTCCAATCCTGAGTGCCTAGGACCTTCTCTTGTGTCTAGTAACTTCCCCACTTTTCCTCAAGCCAGGCCCTGCTCACCAGTGACGCTCACCACAATACTGGCTACACGCCAGGTCTGCTGCTCCCGGGAGCCCTATTTTCATGAACGACTGGGCACATTCTCCCTGTTTGCCATTCCCTCAGACCCTAAGTTTGTAGAGCTTGGGGCTGAGAACCCTCAGCGAATTTTGCTTGCCCTCTGGTAGCCACGCCCCTGGTAGCTGGTGCAAGAGACCTCAGTTGTCAGCACTGGTGGGAGTGGTAGCCGGGAGTTCCCCGCCACGGGTCCTGCACCACTCTTGATTCCCTCAGTCTGGCTATTGTGCTCACGGGAGAGCTGGGAGGGGCCCTTAAGGCTTCCCCGCTGTGTGGTGAGGGAACGCTAGGGGTTTACACACCTGTTGCCGCTGGTTTCAATGAAGTTATCTCCGCCGCCGCATTCTGGTGACATCAGTTCTCTGCCATGTTGGTATCCCATGCAAATGGCGACAGTTCATTTCCTTTGGCGGATGACCAATGCAATGGGTGGGTCCTGACTGGCTCTCCCAAGCCCCGTTTCAATCCTGTGGCCACTGCCTATGAAGGCTTGGTTGGTATTAACCTCCACAGGTTCAGAAGGGCCGACCAGTTGTTTCAGCGGGATCGTTTAGTGCTGAGTCACAGCAGTTTGTCTGTGAGACACAGGCGAATGGGAGCTTGAATTCAGCCGTTTCGGGCTCGGTGTGTGTTCTGAGAGGCCCAGACTGTTCGCCCCAGATCCACTTCAGCTCAGCATTGCCTAGTGATCCTGAGCAAACAGCACTTAAACGGTTTACGACTCCCTATGCCCGCACAGCTGAAGAGGTCAGAGACTTGATCTCTCCGTGCCTGCCGCCATGTTGGATCAATATTTCTTCTTTGTTCCTATTTATTTTATTTCTTTGATTTATGTGGTTAATAGGCTTTTCCTCTGTGTCTTCTTTTGTTTATATGCATGAAGACTATAGATTTCGGTGTGCTAATTTATCCAACTGAGTTCCTATTTAGTATTTTTTCATTGATTATCTTGGAGTTTTGACATACATCTGCAAATTTATTAAATTTTTCTAGTTTTTATATCTCTATTTTATCTAATTGCATTGGTTAATATCAATTGTAGTTTACACTTGTCTGTATTAGCTAGTACCTATAAAGTGTTTAAAAGTTGAATAGTGGTAGATAATCTTGTGTATGTCCTGACTTTCATGGAAATACTTTTAGGGTTTTCCCAGCTGTATGTGTATAGGACAAAAAACAAATGATTCATTTTTTTTGGATTAAAAATACCTAAATACATGAGTATTATCAAATGTATTTTCAATATCACTGGAAATGATAATGATTTGTCACAAGTAATATATTTTTTTTAGATTAATAAATACGTAATTTAAACTATATTGAAATTGTAGGACAAAAGGGAGTCACTTGATAAATCTTCCCATTGCTGCAACTGTTCTTCTAATTCTGGTTATATTTTCTCACCTGTGCTGAATTCAGGATTCTGTTGTCTCTGTTGTATTTCAAAGGGATTTTAAAGATGTGCAAGTGAAAATTTGGGAATCAAACTCAGAAAAAAAGTTTACATTATTAGGTCATTTTAAACATAAACAGGGATTTATCCTTTGCATTTTCTTTTACTTCACAAAATGCACAAGAATACCAGTCACAATATCTGTCTATTCCTAGACTTGATTATTTATAGTCAGACAACGAGGTTTAAATATTACCTTTGATCTCAGATCATATATTTTCTGAATAGTTACTTGTACAAAGTTACTTGTACCTTTACAAAGAGGTAGCAATTATTTTATGGTTTCTTACCTCTCAAAGTAGTATGATTTCTTATCATTTTATTTTACCTGTATCTAGGCTGATTTATTAAATCTGAATAACAGCTGACAGAATCAAACAGATTTTAGGATGTATCTTCTGTCTGTGGTTGGTGCTTTATTGTGACTTTCTTTTTCACACTGAAACATAACTTTTTCATTTTTGATAATATTAGCTACCTCCTCCCTGTTTATACCTTTGCAGACATGTTGGACTCTTTTGGTGTTCTTGAACAGTTCAGGCATGTCCCTTGTCAGCACCTTTCTCTCCTGTGCCTTTTGCCTGGAGTGACCTTGAGTCAATACTTGTCTGGCCTTATCCCTTGCGTTCCTCAAGTTGTTGCTTAAGTATCACCTTAAATGTGAAGCCTATTCTGACTAGCCTTTTTAAGATTGTAATTCTACCTCTACATTTGTGCTTTGGTTCCTTTTATTTTTTGTAGTGCACATCACCTTTTAATATTCTATATAATTTACTTACGGATTAGATTTCTGTCCCCTTTCTATTAAAATGTGAACTCTTCAAAGGCAGGATTTTTTCCCCCTGTATTTTCCGTATATATTATGTATATGTATGTTTTTACAGATATAGTATATGAAATCATGTATAGTAGGCCTTCCATCTCTGCAGTTTCATTCTCTGTTTAATCAACTGTGAATTGAAAATATTTTAAAAATTGCATCTTTACCAAACATTTGCAGACCTTTCCCCCATCTTTAATCCCTAAACAATACAGTATAATTACTACTTAAGAATATTTATATTGTATTAGGTATGCAAATAATCTGGAGATCTACTCCTGAAGATGAGGACAGAACTCCTTGGAAATTGGTGCTAGAAGCTTTTAATTCTCGGATACAAAGGAGTCTTGTATGCGTGGACTCCCTTCCACTTTAACATGGAGGTGCTGTCTGTACCTTTTAAAAAGAATTTGGGAGCTAAGCACTCTGCATCTTCAGAACTGCTTCTTTTCCTCTTCCCTGTTTTGCCTTCTGGGTTTGGACCTACCTTAATAGCTTTTGCTGCTTGCTCTTTTGTTTCAAATTCCACAAAGGCAAATCCCTTTGGATCTCCAGTAGATTTATAATGTGGTATACTTATATAAACCACATTGCCACATTTCCCAAATACTCTTTCAATACAGCTGTGATTAACATTTTGGGGAAGTAACTCCTGTGATAATAAAAGTAATGCAAAGCCTAAGGTTTTCAAATTCTATACCTTATTCGTGCTAGTAAGTTTGTAACCTTAACATAAAAAAAAGTCTAGAGATGATTTAAAACACATAGAAGGATATGCATAGGTTATATGTGTGTGCTATATATAAATATATGTAAACATGTCAGTATATGTAAACACACATACATGCAAGCGCGCGCGCGCGCGCACACACACACACACACACACACACACACCATTTTTCATAAGGAATTCAAGCATCCACAGGTTTTCATATCTGGGGGGGCTATGGAACCAATACCTCAGGATACAATGATATTGAGGGATGACTGTATATATGATATAGATACAGTATCTCTAGTACCTTATTTTATATGTTAGAACTGGTTGTATTTTCAGTACCTCAAACAGTATTTGACATTATAGAAATTCAAATATCTATTGAATTAGTGAATAAACTATCTTGAGGGGGTCTTACTTTTAAAAAATTCCTATTTAGTGTTAGAATAAATCTGTTTACTATTTCAAAGAAATGTAAATGATTTTTTAACTTACAAAATTAATTTAGATTATTTTTCTCCCTCCAGATTCATCGAAGCAAGAACAAGTGGAAATTCTTTTTGAAAGATGGTGTTATGTGTTTTGGAGGGAGAGACTATGTATTTGCAAAAGCCATTGGTGATGCAGAGTGGTAAACTTTCTGAGCTCAGTTCATCAGTTTTGTAAACATCACAATATTACATATTGTGAAACTTCCTGTTATTTTAAATATAGTCCATCAAGAGCTGATCAAATTTTAATTCACTATATGGAATTTAATAAACTTCTAATTCAGATGCAGATGCAAATATGCAATTTTATATTTATTTTGCTTTGTTTTAAAGTGCCCCCCTATTATCTATACTGTTATGTCTTATTTCTTTTTTTTAATACCTTTATTTTATTTAGTGCTTTTTTTTTTTTAATGTAGTGCTGTGGATGGAACTCAATGCCTCACACGTCCTAGGCAAGCACTCTACCACTGAGCTATAACCACGGCCCTGTCGTGTTTTTCTTTTTTCTTTTTTTGTAGTTGTAGATGACAGATTATTTTCTTTATTTTTATGTGGTGCTGAGGATCAAACTCAGTGTCTCACACTTGTTAGGCAAGCGCTCTGCCACTGAGCTACAGCCCCAGCCCCCTTGTCATATTTCTTTTTTTGAAGTAAAATTTAAATCAGATTCCAGTTCCCTTTCATATAAAATCAATATCAATTGTTAGATTGGAGTAGTTTACTTTCTACTCTTTTTGTTTTCTTCTTCCTAGGCCCACCTGGTCACTTTGTATTTTCTCTAGGCAAACCTTATTGTAAATTAAGCCCTAGGTTAATTGACAAGATATCCTACCCAGGAACTAGGATTTAAAATTTCACTTTGCTTCAGTGATTTTTTTAAATAGTACATTGTAAGTACTATTGTATCAGTCTTCTTTATGTAGCACATTGTATTATTAGGGAAAAAAAGTCACAGTAGTCCCACTTGTGTCTCTGCATGTCTTCATGCCCCTCATCTTTTAAAAATGAAAAAAAAATCAATTTAAAATTAGGCTTGCCACAAAACAAAGTCCAATAATAAATATCCTTGCATGGTAATATAACTGGTGATAATTTTGGTAGTGACTAGAAAAAATTAGGATTTCACCAAATTATTTTGGATCTCATACCCATTTATTAGCTCAGATAATGTTAAAAAGACTTCTAATTCTTGAGAAGTTATCTAAACCAGTGATTCGCAATTTTTTTTTGGCCAGGATCCACACTAAGAAATGCCCTTTGACAACACAATATATATTTGAATGCATATTGACACTCATGACACAAATGAAACAAGTTTCAGAAAATCATGATTGCCTTTAGCATGATGGCCTTCTACATTAGCTGATTCCATTCTGCCTTTTTTTTTTAAACCTGATGATCTCAACCAAGTTGGTCTCATTACTTGCAGTTAAAAACCTTTTTTTTTTTGGCACGCTGACAATCATATCTTTATTATTCAGTATGAATATGATAATATAGAGGATTCAGTTCTTAACAAATTCATCTAGTATTTTATTGCATTTTTGATTAAGATGTATTAATTATGCCTATTAATAGGGTTTAGTGTGGTATTTCAGTATATGCATACAGTGTGAAGTGATCAAATTCACCCTTCCAGTATCCCCCTCCCCTGCCCTGCTTGCTCATCAACCTCTAATAATCACTACTCCACATTCAGGTTGGCCTTTTTTTTTTTAACTTACACATATGAGAAAGATTTTTAACCTATGTGGTAAAGATAATGTGAGATAAATCTCCATCTACTTTAGAAGAGAAAATTATTCTTTGAACCCTGTAAAGTTGAGAGATTTTATCTGAGACTTCACTTTGCTATTATATGAATTTTAGGAACCTCTACATCATGTCCAAGGTAAACATTTCTTATTGTATTTTATAACAAAATACTATAAAGTTAGTTTCTAAGTTCTTATAAAGACAGTGCCTTGGTAAATGTTGTCTTTTACTTTTTATAAGTAAAGTGTCTTTTGTAGAGGTTACAGTTTGCTATGTTAAAGGAGGTTTGTGAAAGTATCATGTATCTAATTCCTGTGCCAGTACACTTTGAGAATTTCTCAATTTTTTTTCTCATACTCAGCATCCTATGGTGATTTCTTAACATTATCTATCTCCCTGTAGACCAAGAAGATCTTGTTGATTTTTCATAGAATTAGTCTCTTGACTGACCTTGCTTCCTTTACCTATTTTATTCAATATGCAGAATTCCCCAGTCAGTGCTATAATATGTATAAATAATCATCTATAGCTTAGACTTCATACAGCATTAGGATTCTAATTCTAACTGCTGTACTCAGTTTAAATCATTTATATTGTGTTGGAAAATAATAACTATAGAATGAATAGTGTTTTAGTCAGCTTTTTCATTGTCATGACTAAAGGACCTGACCAGCACAATTATAGAGGAGGAAGAGTTTATTTGAGGGCTCACGGTTTCAGAGGTTTTAGTCCATAGAGGGCTGGCTCTATTTCTTGGGGCTCAAGATGAGGCTGAACATCATGGCAGAGTGTGTGGCAGAGGGATTCAGCTCATATTATGGTGATCAAGAAGCGGAGAGAGAGACTCCACTCTTGAGATACAGAATATATACCCCATAGCCGCATCCTAATTCCCACCTTCTCCAGCCACACCTTACTACTCCAGTTACCACTCAGTTAATCCCTACAGGGGATTAATTCACTGATTGGGTTAAGACTTTCACAATCCAATCATTTTTTCCTCTGAAGTGTCTTGCATTGTCTAACATATGAGCTTTTGAGGGACACCTTACATGCAAACCATAACAAACAGCAACAGTTAATTGGGACATTAAGCAGGGAATTTAATACAGTATTTTATTTGATTTATGCTAGTAGGTCAATATTATGCTGTTTTCCATGTAAATATACTCTAGGCAAGGTGGGAACTTTGTGTTTTATAACTAGAAAGTTAAATGGTAAGTTGGAAGCCTATGGCAATAACTCTTAGGGAAAAATATGTTAATTAAAATTAGAGTACTCCTATCTTATGCATAGGGAATATGTTTCAAGACCCCCAGTGGATGCTTAAAACTGAAGATAGTACCAAACCCTGTATAAACTGTTTTTATCCCTATGTGTTGTTCATTGTTGCCGTATAACACCTAAGTTAATCATTCCTTTTATGTTTTATGTTCTGGTGTCTCCTTTGCATCGCTATTCTTGCATTTTGGGGTCATCATTAAATAAAAAAAAAGGTTTACTTGAATATAGGCATTGTGATATCATGCCAGTCAAACTGATAATCCAGACTGCTACTAAATAACAATGGTATGTGAAGTGTTCAGTGTGGATATTCTGGATAAAAGGATGATTCAAATGGGTGGGATTGAGTATGATATGAGATTTCACCACAGCACATAATTTAAAACATGTGAAATTTTCATTTCTGGAATTTTTCACTTTATATTTTTTGCCTGTGGTTGATTGTGGATAGCTGAAACCATGGAAAGTGAAAACAGTGGGGATACTTTGAAGAAAAGGTTATTTCTAATTATGAACACATTTATTGAAATCATGAGATTCTTAATTTACATTGCTTTTTAATATTTATTTTTTTAGCTGTAGTTGGACACAATACCTTTATTTTATTTATTTATCTTTAAGTGGTGCTGAGGATCAAACCCAGGGCCTTGCACGTGCTAGGTGAGTGCTTTGCTGCTGAGCCACAACACCAGCCCTTAATTTACATTCTTCTTTTTATATTTTTTTATTGGTTGTTCAAGACATTACAAAGCTCATGATATATCATCTTTCATACATTTGACTCAATTGGGTTATGAACTCCCATTTTTACCCCAAATACAAATTGCAGAATCACATCAGTTACACACTCACATTTTTACATAATGGCATATTAGTGACTGTTGTATTCTGCTTAATTTATATTCTTGAAGAAGCTAAAAACAGACCCTTTACAACAAATGTAATAAATGGAGTACAAAACACCAATACATTTTAAAGCTATTTATAACTTTACATGATTTATTCCAAATTGATTAACCCTTTTTAGCCAATATACAACCTAACAATAGTAATATTCAACATCACAAAAAAAATCAAGGCAGAAATATAAATCCATTAAGCATCTGATTTTTTCTATGATTTAGGTTTGAGAGATTATACAGCATAAGAATACACACACTGTCTATGGGACTATTACATACAAGAAATGCTTCTTGACAAGGACAGTTTTATATTCAGTTACAAAAGTGAATCAGCTTAAAAAATTATTAATCTGGGTGAGTAGTTCATTGGTAAAGCATCTGCTTAACATGAGCGCAACCTTGGATCCAATCCCTAACACCACAAAGAAGAAAAAATTCAATCAACTACTCTGTGTAAGGCTTCACAGAGTAGTTGAAGGATAAATATAGTGGGAGAAACAAAGTTGTAAAAGAGACAAGTGTATCAGAAATTTGTAACAGTTGAAATAAGGATGGGCTTGTAAACATAATTAGTAATACACAGTATAGGGTGGAAGCAAATGAGTGATATAGATGGCAAGTGCCATGGAGTCCAAAGAGAGAGACTGTTGTAGTTTATATAAATATTATTTGTACTCTATTTTATTGCACATAAGAGGTTCTTGACTATAGTGGATTAGCAAGGGAGTATATTAAGGAGAGTTTGATAAAGAAGATAAACCCATAGTTGGAACTTTAAAGGAAGCAGGATAGAGGAACAAATAAGGAATAAATTATTCATGTGATAAGTATAGGGGATAAATACATATATGGCATGACTAAGGAAAAGTAACTGGAACAATTTGCTACATGTGAAAAAACAGAAAAAGTGAGCAGATCTGAGGATGGATTCTAGAGCTCTCTGAATATTAGTCTAGTAGCTGAAACTTAAATTTACAGGTATTTTCAAAGTATATGTATGATGACTTTTGGGCTCAAACTATTTAACAATGGCAAAGTTAGTTATATTAAGATTCTCCACCAGAATAGATTTAATTTTTCATTATTTTGCTTTCTGCTTTTAAAAAATTTTCACTCAGTTGTTTTGATTCTGGGATTTATTATGAATAAAATGTATATATGTAGTTAAATAGCAACATGATGAATTGGTATTCTGCCATATTGCTGAGACAGATTCTAAAACACTAGCTTACAAGAGAGAGGACTACATCTGAATAAAGTAACTGTTATGGAGTTGAAAAGTCAGAAATGTGAAAAACGCATTATAGAGAAGAGATTTTATAAAGTTTATAGTCTTTTTAAATTTTTATTTGAATCACATTATACATAGTAGCACAAGGATTGAAAGAAAACTAGATGTGTTGAGTCTAGTTATGTTTAGATATGTATTTAATGAAATGTTGAAGAGCTGAAATCTGAAAATAGTCCAGATATCCATTGACATAGCCACTGGAATACTAATAAGTATTGAAAAAAACTGATTCATCAGTAACAGAAATGAATAGCAAAAACATTATGTTGGGTTAAAGAAGAAATGTACAAGAATGTAAACTGTATGATTCCATTATATGAAGTTCTAGAATAGGCAAAACTAATCTATAGGAATAAAAATCAGATTCATCAGTACCTTTAAGAGAGGGGATGAGGAACTGACTGGGAAGGGAGGTGATAGTGATAGTGATACTGTTCTGTGTCTTCATAGAGTTGTATGCATTTCCCAAAACTTTTTAAATGGTATATTTAAAATTTGTCCATGTCACCTAAAAAATTCATATGTGAACTTTACCTAAAAACAAAACAAAACAAAAAATAAATACTGAACTTTTGTGAAATTTTTTTTGCAGAAATTTTAGGACTGACAAGTGCTGAAGTCTTCTGCAAATTACTTTGAAATCCATAAAAAATAAACTCTTCTGGGAAGATGAAAATGTTTTGTTTCTGTGCTGCCCAGTATAGAAATTACTAGTCAGATGTGCTCATAAAGCACTTAAAATGTGGTTAGTGCAGCTGAGAAACTACAATTTTCATGCAACCTTAATTTAGCCACACATGGCTAGTGGCTAGAAGATTGCATAGTGCAATCTCTTGAGTGTGGCTTTCTAACTATTCGGGGAAAAAAAGACCAATTACTTTAAATTTCCAATCTGTTATGTACTATTGTTTTTATAGAGTGAAATAAAAATTAAAAGACTAAAATGAAAAAAATCAAAGACACATAAAATACCATCTTGATTTTTCTTAATATTAGGTTTAACAATTTAATCACTCTGTCAAAATTGTTACAAAATTTCTGAGCTGCCTCTGAATTTTATATCATCACATATCAATGACAAATAGTTCCCAGATTGGCAATGGTCATGGATCACAATTTGAACTAGGCAAAAGTCTTTTGATCAACATACCTAAGAATAAATAATTTTCTAAAACCAACTCTTTATATTAAAATTACTGGTTCAGGTAATTTTTTTTCAGACTTAAGTATAATTCAGTAATGCAATTACTGATGTAATAGTTAACACTCTTTGTAGCAGGTCTTGTCTAGGACAGCTGAGTATTGACAGTGCAATGTGGACAACTTCAAGGTCGACTGAGAAGGCTTATTTGATCCAGGGAAGCCATTTTTGCAGTTGGAGGTATAAGCAGAAAATTCCTTCCTTCTATAAAGTTCAGCCCGACGTTTACAGCAGCCAAATTTGCTCAGCAACAGAAAGAAATCCCTTCGGAATGCCTTTGTGAAAATTGCGTATAGAAATGGGTTGGCACAAGAATTGACAGGATAAAAGAGAACCAGTAAAACTTTAGAGTTGGTGACTGTGATAAGAGGAACTTTGAAGGCAGCTGAGATGGCAAAAAAAGAGATAGGTGCCATGCAGGTAAAGTCAGTAAAGATGAGGATTGCCATTTTCTTAGCAATCTTTGTATCTTTGTTGGTAGCCATCAGCTCTGGATTTTGAACTGCAAAATAAATTTTAATGTAACAAGCACAAATGATGATGAAGGCTACCACGTTGAGTATCAGGATAGTTAATATGTAGACTTGCGAGAGAGTGGTTTCCACATCCATGGGGAGGCAGATGCTGACCTTCATGTAATTGCTGACACCCACGAGGGGCAACATGGCAATCAGAGTAGAAAAGATCCATCCTCCAAGCATAATTGGAATGGCATGTCTCAATCGAAGCTTTTGGTCCAGCTGAACAGCATAGGTGATGGTGTGCCATCTTTCTATAGTGATGACTGTAAGGGTGTAGACTGAAAGTTCGCTTGCAAATACTGTGAAAAAGCCAGCAGCACTACATCCACTCCCTGTCTGCCAATCTATGGCATGATTATAGTACTGGCCTTTTGTCTGGGAATCAACTGAGGCAATGAGGAGCAGATAGAGCCCCATGCAAAAGTCTGCAAAGGAGAGATTGCACATAAGAAAACGGGGCACTGTCAGTTTGTAACGACTGGTCAGAAGAACAAAAAGGACAGTCAAGTTTCCCATGATGGCCAGAATATTAATTAGCCAAATCAGAACTCTAAGGAAGTCATAGCCCATAATATCTTCACAGGGGTTAAAAGCATCTGGTTCAGGAGCACATCGGAGAGTCTTTGGCAAGCAGAAACCATAATCATAGTCCCAGCCACTCAGTTCACTCTCAGCAAAGATAGCAGAATAACTGTAAGAACAATATTGGCTTGATGTAAACTTAAGAGATGTTTTTATGATTCTGAGTATTGAAAAAAGTTCAAGAATATCCTTATTGTGTTTTTAAAGCCTAAGAAACAAGAGAAAAAGACACAGCAGCCTCAGCCTTACATTTATTTGTTAGATTATCTGATTTGATAGAGTTCTTTAAGAAGGGAATGAAAAACCAATTAGACTATATTTTATATGTGTGTGTGTCACATTGATGCAAAGACTTAATGAAACTGTTTACAGAGGATGATTTTCTTTGGAAAACAAATTTAGAGGCATAATATATACTTTGCTAAATCTAAAATAATCCTTTCTTGGCATTTTCTTAGCTATTTATCTCATTTAGTTGCCAACCAAACTGCTATTAAGCTGTTTGTAGTAGCCCACAAATGGGATAGGAAGGTTGCAGTTTTAAAATCATCAGCTACCAGTGGACTTGTTTGACCTTAAGTCCCTGGCTAATAAAAATGAGGAATAGAAACCAAGGACAGATTACTAAAAACCTAAGAGAAGAGGATGAATAGTCATGGACAAAAGGAAGAAGTAGTGAAAATAGACATTTCTTAGGAATATGAGGCAAAGACTCTTCCTAGTGGAGGAACAATTTTACTTCTGCCACTCCATTCCAACCCCATTGCGACTCCTCTCATGTTTTCATCCTCTCTCTTGGGGCAGTTAACATTGCTTTTCTTCTTGACATCCTTTCTCCAATTTTAGCTCTCCCCATTCAAGCCTGTATATTCCTATTGGAATGACCTTTTCTAAGTTATCTTCAAGGTTTGGGTCTAAATTACTTCCTTGGTTGGTTCCTGTCTACTTTTTTAGTCTCATTTCTGAGAAGCAGAAGTGCTGTACAATACAGAGCATGGTCTCTGAAGGGAGACTGTCAGGGTTCAGGCCTGGCATAGCAGCCTCCAGGCTGCAGACAACCTAGAAAGTTAATTAACATCTCTGTGCCCCAAGTTCTTCATTTGCCAAATAGGGATAAAATCATACCTTCTTTGTTAGGGCTATGCTAAGAATTAAGTGCATTAAGATATGTATAATGTTTAGAAAAATTATTGATATAATACCAGGAATTCCAGTAGTTATCACTTGCAAATCTCCCATGCACTTTTTGTCACATGAGACTACTTGTAAGTCTCTGAATGAAGCAGTTCTATTGTTCATTCCTTTGTCTTCATATGTGTTGTTTCTTCTGCCTGGAATTTTTTTCCTTTCTGGTGATTTCCTCCTCATTCTTAAAGCCAAGTTCCTCTATAATGGCTTTCTTGATTCTCCTCCCCAAGGAGTTTATTATCTTTCCTCTCTGCTAGGTTGCACTTAGTACTATTGGGAGTTATCAAAACATATTGCAATGAAGTGATGATACATGTCTGTCTTTAATAGTCTCTTAGTTTCTAGAAGACAGGGGACTCAGGTCTTATTTATTTCTGAAATAACAGTGTTTAGCACAGTTTTGGCTCAGAGTGTCCTTTCAATAAATGTAGAGTGAATAAATCTAAAGCAAAACAATCCTGGCTCTGAAAGGAATTGATAGGGTACAGGAACAATGAGCATATCCTGCATGATGCATGTGGGCTCAAATCTTTTCTTATTACACTTTGCTAATATAATCTTGAGAACTGGAAAAGCAGGTGTAATTTTTCTGTGAAGACCATTACAAATATGTATTTCACCTTGGGGTCTCTCAAATTAGTAGTATTTTTCTCTTTGAACTTCTTATGTTCTGTATTAGGAGTATGTGTCTAATTTAGTGAGTGGTTGAAATAATATATTTGAGGAATATAATACTGAAGGAGGAAAAAAATAAAAAATGTTCTCTGAAAATTTGTGAAAATATCATGGAGACCAGTTTGGAACTACAGAAGGGCTGCTTTATACAGAAGGCTGCACAGAAACCTTATCTGTTTTGTTATTAAATATCTTTAAAAACAATACATTTATTTTTCTTCATATGACAGGCATCAACAAAATTATTTTTAATCTCTAAAGAGAAAAGATTGTTATAAAGAACTATTAAAATTAGTGTTAGGTCCTTACACACCATGTCATTGAGTCTTCATTTTATTAGGGAGTGACTTACCCGAGGTCCCTCTGGAGGACCGTGGCAGCATGGGGTTCCACATCCACTGTCCAGAGGCCCTTGCTCTACACCTCACTATCTGTTAGTGTTTTTCAAAGTGTGGTCCTCACCACCTGCATCAGAATCACTAGGACATTTGTTAAACTGTAGATTCCTAGCTTCACTCCAAGCAAGCCCTGATTCAAAATTTCTAGAGACAGAGCCCAGAAATCTGCAATTTAAGCAGGTTCTTTGGATGATTCATATAAAATACAGGCCAAAAATCAGGTAAAAATGTTTCAACTCTTGCTGTCTTGATTGCCTTTACTCCTTTCCCCTAATCAAAACTACTTCAGCTGCTAGAAGAAATAATTTAAAATTTCTAAAAATTCTGGCATGATTTCTGAATAAATTAAAATCAATAAAAGGTTCAACATATTCCCTTCCTCCTTCCTCCTTGGTCCTTTGTCCTTTCTTCTTTTGCCCTACCTGTCATATGTCTAGTAGTTTTTCTCCTTAGCCATTTGTCTTCAAACCAAATACCCACCTGCTGCTACTAACAAGTGTGTCCAGGGATGGCTCCTGAGGGAAGCCTGTTGCCTATTGAAAAGCCCAGCAGGGAACTGTCCTTAGTACTGGAGGCTATGACAGGGAATGTTAGTGGCTCACAGGGACCCAGTTAGAGGAGGCAGAAACAGTAGCACCACTGTTCCAGTTACAATTAAGAAAGAAAGGGAAAAGGTGGGAATTTTAGGATAGTGGGGTCAGCCACAGCAGTGAGAGTACCAATCTTATCTTGGAAGAACTGATAAGGCTTAGTGGCTGGCTTTAGACCCCAGAGACTAGCTCTCTGGTGGGAAATGGGAGGTAGGGGATTTATCATTAAAAATGTTTTCACAGGGAGCTATTTAACTTAGATTATGTATGATGTTGTGTAATTTTGGGGATGTGTAATTTTGTGTAATTTTGGGGATGTTAGAGATTAGGGGATTTGTCTTAAAGTAGCATTAGCATAGTACATTTGAGGTTGCACGCTTATTTGGGAAAGCTTGGGGTGGGGGCTGATGAAGATTATTGAGTGTGGGTTAGAGTTTCTCTTCCACCTACAAAACATCCCTTTGTGCCACCATTGACTGAACCCAGAAATGGTTTCCCATTGATGAGTATAAAGCCATGTGTTTGCCAGAGAGTCATGTGGAAGGTGAGTGGTATTGAGAAGAGAGGGACCAGTGGAGGAAAGGAACGTGGGAGGACAGAGTGTCAGACCCAAATGAAAGGAAACGAAGGAGACTGAATAATAAGAATAAAACCTATGCTGATGCTATCACATTCTTTTACAACTCCTATCACTCTTATGTTTCTAAAAGCCAAATGATATTTATGCTGCTGCTTATAGATGAGGGCAAAAGTTTCAAAAAGAAATTTATTGTTCAGCAGTCCCCACACATTGCAGGAACATTGCTGTCAAACTCTGAGGAACCCTGAAGCTCAGGCCTTCCCCACACAGCCCTGCTGCCTCTGTGTAACTCAGAGATTAATGGGGGTGGAGGAGAGAAGAGAAAAAGAATAGAAATTGGCAAGGTCTCTTAGAGGGGCACCTGGTTTTGTCTAAGGACACATGGGAGGACTAATAATATTTCTAAATCTCACTAAATGTGGCATAGGGACACTGGGATTATCTTTTGAAGTGTGCTCTTTTACAATTGAAGGTAAGTGAAATGCCAAGGCAGACAGTATTTAAAGCAGGAAAAACGTTAAAAATTAGTAGAATGGAAATGTAGCTCCTGTCCAGTGTATGATGGTGATGATGGCATTATGATTAATTTAATGCTTAGGGGTATAGTGGTCATGTATCCTAAGTCCCTTTGAAAGGAATTGGTTACTTTCAAAAGCTATGTCTGCAATCAGTTTACCTTTGTGGAATGCTGACCATGTGACTATTGAAAATTACTACAAATGAAACTTATTATTTAGATCAGCCTTTAGTGATATGCACATACCTGAAAATAAAACTAATTTTTAAAAATTTTAATTTAAATGTAGAATGAACATTCAGGTACATTTTAAAAATAGGCTTCTTAAAAACCATTTAAAATACCTGTACAACTAGATGCTACTTGCAAAAAGAATTTTCCATTTTAAACTATTAAAAAATATCTTGCAAACAATACCTTAACCAATACTTTTATCAAAAGAAAGTCGTTGGTACTGATAATAAGGCGCACACAGAGTAAGACATGGCTTCCTGAGTTTCTTTGCATGCAAATACTTACAGTGTTTCATTATTTGGTTTTCTTACTGTGCTTTCACATTGTTTGGAAAAGTTTTCAAAAATGGAAAATGAAAAATTCTGTCTGAAAGAGAAGAAGTAAAAAAAAAAAGCAATTGAGCTTTTGGTTTTTAAACTAAACCTAATCATGTCTATTTATGCTTTGTTCATCCAAGTTCTTTACCTAATACACCAGGGGACATTTTCTGCACCATTGTCCTAACTGAAATGCTTCCCGAGGAGAGAGTAAAGCCTTCTGAGTTGTTATTAGTGCTCCTCTAGTTTAGATAGAATGCTTCTGAATGCTAAATGTTTTGTGTGGGCTCCAGAGATAAAAACTCTTAAAATTGTCATAGTGAATTAAGTTTTCTTTTTTAATGCTTATTAAAAGCTACCTTAATGGTCTATTAAAGTTTGCTACTTACCAACTCTCCTGTCCATATTGGCCTTGATTAATAATCATTCAGAGTTTATGACTTTGAATTATAACAGAGACTCTTCTTGTAAGGATTTAAGGATGTTTGACATGACAGATCAATGTGAATTTTAGTTTTTTGGGTTTTTTTTTTTTTTTTTTTTTTTTTTTTTTTTTTTTTTTTTGCTTATGGGCAGAAACCTATGTGGACGCTGCCTGCACTTCCATCTTCACCTCTAAGAAGTTTAGCTTATGGAAAGGGGAGAAATGCCAAGAAAACCAAAGAAAGTGTGTAAACTTGCCTAAAGGAGTATTTACCTAGGGATGAAACCTATGGCAGGGATAAAAATGAATGAAGAGTTGGGATAAAGGAGAGCAGGCTCCAAGAGCCTCAGCTTTCACTGAGGAAGAAAGAGAAAGGCTGTCCAATTACAAGGCTGTCCTTGTAATTCTAATCAAGAAAGACTGGACATTTCTCTTGAGCTGTTCTTCTGCAGTATCAATGAGACAGTTCCTTGTAGAAATAACTTTGTACAAAAGCAGAAAGTTGGGGAGTATGTCAGAATTATTTGATGTGCCAGACTTTCAAAAATTAATCAACTTGTTATTTTGGGTTATGATTGTAAATTCTTAAAATGTATCAAATATGTGTGTGTGTGGGGGGATGGTGGATGGATTCACATGTTGGCTTTGAGTATCTGACACTGAGAGCTCTTTTGTGGAAACAAATCCACAGTTAACAAGATATGTGCTTGTTCTTGGTCTTTAAATGATAATATTAGGTACTGTCCACTCCATCTTCTTTAAAGTTTTAATTATAGATACCAAAGAAGTCTTGGGAGCCATCTGCCCAGGCAGCTGTGTGAGTTGTCCAGGCAGAGGGATGACTCAAAGTTTGCACCAACATCTCATAGGCCCTACTTGAGGTTCTCCATCCTCACTGTTATCTAAGGCTTTAAGCTTTAGGGTCACAGAAGGAATTAGTTAAAGCTTGTAATTCTAATCAAGACAATCTCTGTGTAACTATGTTCTCATCTTACCTTGATGCTGGTCCATAATTGTGCAATCCTCCCCCAACCAGAAATAGTCTCTTTCATCTACTATAATAGAAGTTTTAAAGTTTTACAATTTATTACTTTCAGAAGGGATGTGGCCTCTACACCACATAGTGTAGGTATCCAGAATCAGCTTTACCATACCTCAGCATCTCTATTTTCTCTACACTGGTCACTCACCAGCTTTGGTCACCTTCAGCCCATCCTTCACCCTGCTTGCCAGGGTGATAGTTTGTGAAAGCAAATTTGAGTAATCTTGCTTTAAATTATTTATGCCCTTCTATCCTCTAGACAACGTTGGCTGGCACTCAGAACCCATCATGGCCCAATTCTCAATGGCTTCTCTCCTGACACATTTTCCTCCACACACCCATAAGACTTCTTGTTCTGCTTTTTCTGAATGACATTCATCTAGTGTCTCTTGTATTTATATTTTTATATGACAAATTCCATCTTCTTGGCATGCTTTCCCCCTCTTCTGCTCTCCACAGCTCAGCACAAATCACCTCCCTTAGGAAGCCTTCCTTAAACCCTGCTACCATTTAGAAATTGTTCTTCTGTGCTACCAGAACATTCTGCTTTGTTCTCAACTATGTTATAACATCTGCTATATTCTGTGTAGATATTGGGTTATTTGTGTGTTGCCCTATACTCTGAAAATTGGACTGAACTCTTACTCATCTTTTCATCTTCAGACCTGGCCCAGTGTTTAGAACACAGTAAGTGTTCAATTAATGTTTGTTGAAGCTCAGTTAGTGGTGCATAACTTTGAACACAGCAAGTGTTTTGTCTTCTCAGCTCAGTTTACCTATGCAAAGCACACATAATACATGCTGGTTATAAATAAGTTATAAAGAAGTTGAATCCAAACAAAACCAGCAGCAGCCTGGTGTCACTGTCTCAGTGCCTTATTAATTGATTGAGAATATTTTCATAGACTGCAGTAATAATCCTCCAACACTCATGAGTTGTGTCCCATTAGTGGATCTTGAAAACAGTAGAATGCATCATGACTGGTAGTAAAAACAAACATGAAATAGAATGGAGTAAGATGGAAAGTATCAGATTATGTCACATATTTAAAAGTTACATATTGCTTTGCTTTTGTTTTATTTCAGTTACATATATGATAAGTGTATTGGCTTCAATACAAAAAAGGTATTTTTTTACTATGAGTCTCAGTCAAAAAAAAATCTAGAAAACAACCCTCTAAAGGAGGGAATGAAATCTTACCATCCTGTCCCCCATTCTGGAATGAACCAAATCAGTAAGATGCAGTTTACTGGACATAAACTAGCCAGGAGCGAATGCCCTGTCTGTTTGCATGCTACGTTAATCCTTAGGGAATTTGGCTTTCTTTTTGAAATGAATGATGTTCTTCAGTGAGAAATAACTTTAAAAAACCCCTTCTATAGTTTTTTTTTGGTCCATATTTACTAAAAAATAAGATATTAGCTAATTTTTACTCTTCTTAGCCTACTTCCCCCACTTCTTTAAAGATGATGCTCTCTGATGAGGATTGGAACTAATTGATCTTTGAGATGCTGGTTTTATACTTCATTTTGTAATTGCTAAAGTAGGTATCATTCAGTTAGCCCAGAATTGATCACTGAGGTTTTGTGGTTACAGGGTCAGTAAGTGATTTGGCAGCACTTTTTTTTTTTTTTTTTGTACCAGGGATTGAACCCAGGGATGTTTAACCACTGTGCTACATTCCCAGTCCATTCCCAGTCCTCTTTATTTTTTATTTTGAGACAGGGTATTGCTAAGTTGCTTAGGGCCTTGCTAAGTTGCTGAGGCTGGCTTTGAACTTGTGATCCTGCTTCAGCCTACCAAGATGCTGTCTGGTGTGTGCCACCATGCCTGGTTGGTAGCATTTTTTTTGTGAGAAAACAGGGGAGCTCATTTTCTTCTGTATCTGAGAGTGACCTCGTGATTATGGAATTGGCCTGGAAGGCAGGGAGTAAAAGTAGAGAGAGATCCCCATTAGTTGACTATCTTGAGAGCTGAGTCTCTGCCACATGGGTTGGCTTTACATTTTGTTTTTTACTTACTCTTAATATATTTTTTTAAAATTTTAGTTGTAGATGGACACAATACATTTATTTTACTTATTTATTTTTATGTTGGTACTGAGGATCGAACATAGTGCCTCATGTGTACGAGGCAAGTGCTCCACCTCTGAGCTGCAACCCCAGCCCTACTTACTCTTTGGTTGGCAAGTTCCTAAAGGCACAGCAGTGGCTGGGGTAAGTCAGTGTGGCATCCACGAGATTGGTGAATTTTTCTCTCGATGGCAATTTTTTTAGATAATAGGATGATGTGGCAATTAGCGTCTGAATGGACTCCAGGCCATAGCTTGGCAGGGCCTGTAATTTGGTGGAAGAAATATCCCTGAACAATAAAGAAGGAAAACGTTTTTATTTATTTATTTTATACATCTTATTCAGAGAACGAAACCTCCCCTCAATAGTCTGTCATTCTAAGTTGTTAGAACTCTTTTCTCCATTTTTGTTTTTCCTTTACTTCTCTTAGTTACCCTTATTAAGATCTGAATTCAAAAAAGTCATTCCATGGGTGTTTTTTCCTTTCATGTGCACCCCATTATTCTTTTCAAGATTGAGTGTAACTCCTTGTACCTGCCTTGAATCTTCCCTCTCTAGATTCCCTTCTCCCATTCTCTTTCTCCCTTCTTCCACTTAGTAGAAGTGAAATAACTACTTGCTTTCTGAGAGAGTGGACACATGCAGTGACATCAGCTTTTTTGCTCATTCCTGGGGTAAATATTCAGGACTTTGATGCCTTTGATTTATGAAGCCCTGCAGGAGAGGTTTTCATGAAACCTAGGCTGGCTACTTCATTAACAGCCGCCTTGTGGCATTTACCATAATCTGCCTGGGAAACTGAATATTTTCTAGTGGCCAGGCTGGATGCATCTATCCAAAGTAAGCAAACACTTCTGCCATGTAAGCAGAGCTGTGTGGAAGGAAGTCTGGGGCTCTGCAAATAACCTGAACTCTTCAGTTTTACTAGATTTGAGGCCATGTCCAAGAAAATAGCAAACGTGTAAAAAATCAGGGAGAAGTCAGTGGGAATTCAAAAATTCTGCTCATTTTCTAAATACTTACTACTGGTGCCCCTTGAGACTTCCAGCAGTACAGCACCCCTCAGCAGTCTGACCCAGTACTTGGTGCCCAGTGTGTGGGAGGGGATCAATAGGTGATGGATGGAACATGAACTTGACAACATGGAATGTGACTGGCATAGACAGCAGAATTTACCTCAGGAGCTTCAGACTTCCTACTGCTTCTATGTCCTGGTTGATTTAAGTAAACCAGTATTCTCATTCTGCTTTACAGAGTTAACATTTCAGCTGTGTTAGGGATTGAGCACAGAACTCTTCGCAGTCTTGCTTTTTTTTTCTGAGTGTGTATGTTTAAAATTAGGATCTTAGAAATGGCAAGACCTTATTACAAAGGAAGAACACTGAGAGTGGATTTTCAGTCTCAGTGACAGATTGGGGTAGGGGGAATATAATATTGAGGGGCAGAAAGGATGCTTCTAGACACCATCTCAATCGTGGAGGTGCAATGAGAACTCGATCTTGGGAATGAAGAGACCTAGGTCTAGCCCCACTGTTCCAAAAATGACAGCATAGGTACCTGCAGTACCCATAGTCATTCCTAAGCAGCCCACCAAGCAGCTCTTCAGGACTGTCACTCAGGGCTCTTCCAGCCACCCTAACAGTCATGTTCTGTACTGAGCCAGAAGCAGCACGCTGTCCAGTGCCAGTGGGGGGTGGGTAAGATGGGGAGTATTCAGCCAGCCTGCAAGACTGGTGTCTTTCTAGTATGAGGACATGTAGAAAAGATCTCTTAGGGCCTAGTGGCCAGAAGCTGGGAGACAACAGAGAAAGCAACAGGCAGGAAGCACCAGCTAGAGGGAGCCCTGAGGTTGAATAGTTAGGATTGATTGCGGCAAAAGTCGGAGAACAGAAAGAATCCCAAATTTTAGTGGTGGGTGTTAGGAAGAGCCAGAGGTTGATGGGGGAGGAAATTATATTCAGAAAAAATAGCCACTGGAGCTAGGAGTGGAATTGGTAGTTGTGGGAGCTAGGCAGTGGCTGGATAGAAAGTAGAGCAGGTGTGGGTAGGTGTTTGGACTTGACAGCAGAAAGAAGTAGGAAGTGGACAAGAGTTTGGGGTTTATAGTGGTAGGAGAGAGTCCTGGGTTGATCCTGGCAAGATCTAGGATATAAAGAATAACTGGGACAGTTCATGTCCTTCTTCTGATCAAAATTATGAAGCCTCCCCATCTCACTTAGAGCAAAGTTAAGCCTTTTAGTGGCTACAAGATCCTGTGACCCTGCTTTTTGTCACCTCTCTTGATTTATGTTCCCTTACTCACTCCTTTGCCATGCCTCCTTGTTATTCTTCAAACACACAAGGCAAGATTCTGCCTCAGGGCCTTTGCTCTTGCTGTTCTGTCTCCTGAAATGTTTTTCTTCCGGATACTCACACAATTTGCTTCCTCACTCCTTTCATACATGTTTGTTCAACTGACACTTTTTCAGGCACTCTTCCTTGGCCATCCTCTTTAAAATGGTAACTCTGTCTCTCAAGAACTTCTTTCCCGCCCTCTAGCTGAATTTTTCACCTCTGTAACTGACACCATGTGGCTTCCTACATGTCTGTCTTTCCCTATTCTATAAAGGAGAAGATGTTTGTCTTGTTTCATTCTGTGCTATTTCCCTGTTGTGTAATCCAATGCCTGGCACATGATTTGAGCTCTTAAAGGAGTTGTTGAACAAATGAATGAATGGATCAACAAATAAACTAAGTTATCCTGCTTTTTAGCACATTTTTTTACATTTTAAAATGACCTATTTATTGCTTTGCCTCTTTATTGTTGTCTTCCTGTGTGACTGTAATCTCTTTAAGGACAGGGACTAGAGCTGTTTTGCTCAACACTGTCTCTCCATCCTGGTGCTTGGTGAGCAGGAGGGGTTTGTTGAATGAATATCAGCTCACTAGAGTGGGAAGTAATGGACTGCACCTTTGTGGAGAGGGTGAAGTGATCTCCCAAGTTAGAGCTGGAGAGCATCTGGAACCTTGTCTCTCTGAGCCCTGCCTGCAGCTGCAATTCTCCTCTGCAGGATGTTTCAGGTTTTTCAAGGCTTCACCAGACTACTGATTCGATTTCCTTTTCCTCCTAATTTTCCCACATGTCCTTACCCTAAACTCCTATAAACTGAGAAGCATGGCTCAGTCATTGTATCATCTGAGAGTGTGATACGCCAAGTGCCAAGGACAAGTCAGAATTCTGGCCTTGGATTCCATGAGTGGATCCCAGGCAGGTAGCCATCCCGTCTGCTAGCACACGAAACTACCCTCCATATTTGGTAGTACTGATTGAATTATAGTTCCTTCAAATTCATATGTTGAGGTCTTAACCCTGGTCCCTTCAAATATGACCTTGTTTGGAGATAAGCTCTTTATAGAGCTAACCAAAGTAAAATGAGGTCATTAGGCCGAGTCCCAATGCAGTATGCCTGTTTTTTTTTTTTTTTACAAAAAGGGGAAATTGGAAGTCACACTCACACATGCACACAGAATGCCATGGGAGAGTGGAGTTATGCTGCCACAACCAGAAAGAACTACCAGAAGCAAAGAGAGAGGCCTGGTAGATTCTTCCCTCACTTCCCTGAGAAGGAACCTAACCTGCTGATACCTTGTCTTTGGACTTCTAGACTCTACAGCTGAGAGACAATATGTGGTGCTTTATTATTGGCATGCCAAATACATTGGGACTTTTCAGCTGCAGAGGCTGATGCTTTGCAAACCAGGCTGAGCATGACGTGGCTGAGCACACTGACTAGGCCAGTCGGGGTACATTGGGTGGGAAAGGGAGGCAACACCACCGTACTCACAAGATGCTGGGCCCTGTGGCCCCCCTGAAGGCTCCATTGTGCATCTTCTCCAGGTGAATGTTTTCTTTTAGTTCCCTGTGGGAAAGAATGGTTTCCTTAGTGGAGTTTGCACCTTATGTGTGCACACACTTTTGGACAGTGTGCAAGATTAGGAGGGGGAAAGAGGAACTCTAGGAAAAGTGGAAAAAAGACATGCTGGCCCTTGCTGAAATTGTGTGATTGCTGGCATATGTGTTTGACTCCACCTTTTCTCTGCAATGTCTCCCTCACTTGGTGCAGCCCTTTGTCCTACAATGCACAACTCACCCCTCCTGTCCTGGAGTTGTGAGAGTTTGCTACCAGACAGCTGGGTGAGGATGAAAGGCTGCTCCAAGAGGCCAAGACTGGAGTGTTAATGGGCAGCCTGCTCTGTGTCAGACCTGCAGCAGCAGTGACCTTGAAGGGCTCTCAGTTTGTCAATAGTAATATATTGAAGTTTGCAAATACTTAACCAAAAAAGTAGGGCTTATTCAAAGTCAACCTTGTCATAAGTTGCATTCTTTTTCTTTCAGATTTGCATTTCTCAGGGGGTGAGCATGGGGTGAGATCACAGCCTGAGGAGACAATTGCCCCATACCCTGTGTATGGGTCTGTACCGCATAGACAACTGTGTGTGTGTGTATTATGCAAACAACAGTGCTAAGGGCCACTATTCTGAAAAGTGCATGAATCCCAAAACTGCTGAGGCAGTAACTACACGAGGGCTCTGTGCCCCATAGCTCAAAGCAGCTCAAGCTAAATTACTGAGGAACAGCACAGGCTGGCCCTGCCAAGAGACCTCTTGTCCAGTCTCTGATGCAGAGGGTCTCCTGAGCACCAGGCTCTTTGCTGGTTGGACAAGAGACCTAGAAAAGGAGTCCCTGGGCTCAGGCCTGCCAGCCTTCTTTTGAGTATTTTTTTTTCCAATAAGAGTTGTATCTAAAAGAACATTTTGGAAACCCTGGATAGTAGGCACAATGTTTAAGCATCCATTATTAGTGTGATGACTTGCACCATGGGAATGAGTCTTCTGCATTATCATTATAGTGTGACACAGCAAAACAAAGACAGCAACAGCCACTCCCTCCCCTGCAGAAAGACTGGGAATCACTAGTGCTCATCTCATAACTTTACATCTCCTTCACCAGCTTTCTGCACGTTTGCATATCATGTCTGCCAGTTAGAAACTGCAAGAGCCCTTGCATCTCATTCTCTGAGTGGTGGTTTTCCACACGCTTCTACTCAGCCTTTTCCTCCGAAGCCTCAGCCTTTCATCAGAATGCACCTGTCAGTCTCGCAGCCTCCCATCCCCTGGGTGCACTTTCACTTTCAAAGAGATGAGGTTGTCAGAGTCAATTGCTGTTTAAAATCTAAATCAAAAGAAAATTTCCCTCCTAAACCTCCACAGTTCTTCTTCCTGATTCAGTTTGTTTTAATTATGTTCAGTTATAGTTATAAATCGTTGAAATGGGGCCCAGTGAGCAGATAATCCTCATGTCAGCCAGGTCAAATTAATTGTTTGAATTTCATGACAGAGCATTTCACATGTTTTATTAAAACTTGGCTCTTTCTGTGTACTGGTAACTCTGCCTTATGTTACTTTGTCAAAAAATAAATCCATTTAGCACATTTTCCTGGGGGTCATCTTTTGAGGATTCTCCCAAGTGACATGACTAACCAGGTGTGAGAACCAGAGACAGGCAAACATTTTGAGGCACAGTGTGAGAACCCACAAGCTCCACCAAAGCCTCCTAACTGGTGTGCTCTGAGAATGGGAGGGACTGACTGCCAGCCCCCTGCAGGTATCTGAGGTGGGCTTCTGGTATTGCTCCTCTCTGTCCTGGCCACCCATAGTGAGTAGGTGTCTGAGCATGTTGCAGACTTCCCCATCATTGCTCTAAACAACTCTGGACATGAGGGAGGTGTCAGAGACTGGGCTGAATGTATAGTTTTTTTTTTTTTAAATTTATTCCACTTTGTTATATATGATATATGACAGCAGTATGACTGTATAGTTTAAGAATTTTGTTTTTACAGTTTGGAAAACTATTCCCTCAGTCTTGTTTAAACTCTTCAGTGTGTATCTTTGCTCTTAGAAGAGATTCACACTCCTTCTGCTGGCCTGTCAGTCCTTCAGGACTTGCTTCTGCAATGTCTCCAGTTTATCTCATGCCAGTCTTCCTCTTGCTGAAGACCCTCTAGCCACAGGGGCTTCTTCTCAGTTCTTGGTACTTGCCAGCTTCTTTTCTTTCCCAACTCAGGTCCTTTGCATACACTGCTTCTGCTTTCAGTAATATGTTTCCTCACTATTGCCATGGTGACTCCTTTTCAATCTCTGAGCTCAACCTAATTATCATGTTTTTGATGAGGCCTTCCCCAAACTACCTCGTCCAAGTCATTGATCTTCTGTACTCTCTCAGATCTCCTAATGGATTATTTCTTCATAACACATATGACTACTTTTAATAACTTTATTTATCTATTTACTTCCTTTTTTGTCTGACTCGTTTGCTAGAAAAGAAATTTCATGAAGGCAGTAGACTCAGCACTTAACACAGTGTCTAAGATATTGGTGGTGCTTAATAAACATCTGTTGAATGAATACATGAATAAAATTAATTTGTGTTCTTGGCAATCTGATCTGGATATTTTTGTTTCTTCTTTCTTGCTATATGAGGTACAGGAGGATACAAACTTTTAGTTAATTGGACAGTTCTCATTTTGGCACCCCTGTGACAGCTGAGACACTATGGAGTACCTGAATACTTCCTCCTGCTGTTTTTCCTGACCTCCCAAAGCAGTGCTCTGCTGGATTCCCTCCTACCTCTCTTTGCTCTTGCTCTGGCTTCTATTCCTCATCTCTTGTTTCTCCTAATTGCATATTCAGTCCTCTTATTTTCTCCCTTGTCTAGGTGACATCAGTCACGAAGGACTTCAGATACCCTTTGTTCAGAAAATCCCAATATTTGTGTCTATATACCTGCCCTGTCTCTTCCAGCCTCTGTCCTTCCTCTTAATACATGAACTTTCTTTATGCCCACTTCTCATAGTTTCCATCCAAGAACTTTCAATGGCTTCTCATTTCTACAGAGTCCAAATTCTTTACTCTGGCATCGAGGCTCTTCCCTCTTTGACCCTAACTCACGTCCACCACTTTGTACACAGTACTGTTTGTTGGTTTATGAACACATCCCCTGCTTCCTTCTTTTCTCTGGGCTATTCTTTCTGCCTTCTGCCTGGAATACATTTGCTTACCCTCATTGTCTGCCCCAATTAGGCCCAGCTTAAAGCCCACCTCTGACCAGGCTTGCTGTAACTTCCTTTCCTCCTGTCTTTGAAATCCCAGGGGACTCTCCTCTCCCAGTGCAGGTGCCACACTGTTGCCTTCTGTTTTAGCTACAACTTAGTGTACAGATAATGTACCATTTGGAAATTCTTCTTCATTGGCTGTAAATGCCTATGGGGCAGACCCCAGTGATTATTCATCTTCATTTCTTCTCAAAATATAGCATGTTCCTCCAAACACAGCTGATGCCTGCTAGACCTTTGTTGAGTGAATGATAGAATGAGGCATCTGAGAATACTAGACCAGGAGAGGCTATACATGCCTCTGATCTGAGTTTGACAGAAACAGATTCAATTGGCCAGGGTAAACCTTTCACCAACTCCAGGGTCTTGTTAATCAACCCTTCATTAAATCAAGCCAAGAGGAGAAAATGAGGGCAGATTCAGTCCATGATTGAAAGGACAACTTTTGTGTGTGTGTGTGTGTGTGTGTGTGTGTGTTTTCAAATCATAAGGAAGTTTGTATTGGGTCCTGTACAGAAGAGAAATGCTCAGTTGCCCAAAACAAAACAAAACAAAACAGAAGAAACAAAACAAAAAAACCAACAACTACAAACAGACCCCTGGCTCTGGGATGGATGGTGGTATGTAGACAGAGCTCCCTCCCCAGCTAAGTCCAGGGTCAATGTCTTTATAAACACAGCAAACAAGCCTGGAAGCTAGACAAAGTGTGGGAGAGAGCCCCAGGGTCCTCCACGTGGGGTCCTCCCCTGAAATTTCCTATCAACCAGGACTGGAATGATTTGGGAGGAATGAAAGGACAACTTTTAAAAAGCTACCATTTCTCTAGTACTTAGTATGTACCAGATCCTATATGACCTCATAAAAATATAATCTTATTTAATTATTTATTCATCATTGATTGTAAAATATAATAAAAATTAAATAAAGGACACACTATGTGCCAGGCACCATTTTAAGTACTGAGGATACAAAGCAAACCTTCCATTTTGTTGGAGGTATCCTCAAGTCTCTTAGCAGCTCAACTTTACTAATGAGTACACTGTAGCTTCGAGGGGATGTGGAACTTGCTCAGCTTCATAAAGCTGATAAATAGTGGGGTTGGACTTTGACCCTTAGGCCTGTTCTCTTAACCACCAAACTATATAGTATCAACATAATGGGGCCTTTGGTTTAATATCTATAGTTAAAATAATTAGTATTTCATATAGAGTTGTGCTACTTAACTTCAAACTGCCAGTGCCAGGATCTCCTGGGAGCTAGTTAAAACTGCAAATTCCCAGACCTTACCTAGATCCACTGAATCAGTATCTCTGTGGGTAAGGCCCAGAGAATCTCTGTTTTTTAACAATCTACTGGTTATTCTCATGTGTGTTCAAGTTTGAGAAGTATCTATGTATACACCATATATGACCTATATGGTATAGATCATGGTTTATAGAAATTACTTCTTTAAAAAGCATTTTTGTTGGTTTTTCTAAAATTTGGTTTTAGTTGAACTTTTTGTGTGCTCTTAGGTTTTACTATGTCCAACTGTATGGTTTTTGGCACCTCATCCTGTACTTGTGATGGGTCACATGTCCCCATGGGATTGGGAATGTGCCACTCTTCTAAAAGAGGAACCACAGGGGGAAAAAAAAGAGAGGTTGAGAAGAAGGGGACAATGAGTAGGGTCACTCCCCCTGGGTTAGAGGCTGTTAGGCTAGGGATTAGGATGGGGTGATTTCCCTCACCTGGGAACAGGGGCTTCCTCCCTCCGAGTAGGAGGGAGATAGCCTTTCTGGGTGGGGCTTTTGAGACTAATTAGGCTGGTAAATGGTGTCACCCGATTTCTCTGCAGTGAGGCCTGGGGAAGAATTTCTTTCTAAAATCATGCAGCCTCTAACACACCATCAACCTGAGTGAGGGGGATAGAGGGGGAAGCTGTGCTATGGAGGAGGCATCAAGTAAGGTGTTGAATATTTCAGCAAACTGTCAACTTCAATGTATTGAGGCTGCATCTGTCTTTGAAATCAGGGTGCTCTGGGGTTTCCAGCCAGCCGGTTGCCTAGTAACATGCGTAAAACACTGAGGACTAGCCACTTGAAAGTTTATTTTTGCCCTGAGTTAGTTGCTGAAGATTGAATATGATCTGGTAGCCAGAGTGATATTTCATTTTTATTCATGAGTTAGGGAAATAAGCACATACTTACAGTGAAATTAGCGTCGTTCCATTGAATGCATGACTTTGTACTTCTTCAAATCCATTTCCATATAGTTTGCTGAAGGAGGGAGAAGAGATGATTTTAGAAATGGGAAAGAACTGATAGAAACCCAGTTTGGAAGCACACATTCTTCCTCCTGTGACATTTATTACTGAGATAATCACTGGCATTCACAATATCTAGCTCGATTCCTCCAACATTTTAGATTCTAAGGGCATGCAGGGAAGAAGCTGTTCTTTTTGTTCTGGTTTCCCCTCTACTTCCTCCATCCCCACCATCACTAATTTATTAAGTGTTTATTAAGTGCCAGATACTTGACCAGCCATTGAATGCCTATTTTATGATTTAATTCTCATCATTATTTCCTTTATCCTGAAAAGAGAGCCAAGCATCAGTGTTGCCGTGCAGCTTGCTTATTGTGAAAGGAAAGCGGTGGTGGAGCTGTGATCTGAGGCCAGAGACTCAGCCTTTGGTTTTGTGGCTGTGGTATCTCTGGGCTGCTGAAAGCCAAGGGCAGAGCAAAGCTCCAGCACTGATCCACCTGTTCTTTTTCTTGGTTGAGTAGGTGGTTTTGTGGATGCCAGAGTTGATTCCAAAGCCAAGAAGATGTAAACATCTGTAAAGAGTTCTGTAAGAACCATTAGTGGACAGTGAAATCAATTTAGTTGAGTGCCATCAGCATTTTCAAAAGTGAAATAGAATAGAACAAATGGAAAATATTATTGTGTATTACGAGTAGTTAGGCTAGGAATGTTTATGAAATGTTGTTTCAGAATTTTTATGGCATACACATATAAACACACTTAACACATGTGCATACATATATGCACACACATCTACCCAGACTAAGACATAAGAGAATCCTTAGAACACAGACATTGACAAATGTTAGAACCAGAAAGGAGCCTGGAGGGGCTCAAGGAGCAGGAACACTCTCTCATTTTATAAAGAAGGAAATAGGCTCAGAGAGGGAAAATGACTTCCACCATTGGCAGGAATGGGACCAGAATACACTTTGTCTGGGGCCACTTCCAACATATCAGTTTTGCATTAGACATCATTGTTTTTTCCTCCCACCCCTAAATACTGAAGGTTCACTTGCTGTCTTCCTGCAAGGCTGAGTTCAATGTCATGTTCTCAATGTGGCCTTCTTTGGCTGCTCTATTTAAAATGCCTATCTCCCATCCCCAGAATTCTTTATCTCCCTTTCCCAACTTATTTTTCTTCCATCTCTTTTCATGATCTGACCCATGATGCTATTTTACTTATTCTTCCCCACCAGAGCATAAATTTCATGAAAAAAGGATTTTAAATTGCTTTTCACCTAGCATAACTTCCACATTCATAACAGATGCTTGGCATCTTCAGTATTACAATAAGTATATGTTAAATGAATTGGATGAACAAATGAGCTTATGTAAGAAGAATCTCTTACTGTTGATCAAACCAAACAAATTGTAAAGCCACTATCTTACATGCAATATTTGTATGGGTTCTTTGTGAATGATGATGCAAGACCTAGGTGAGAAATGACTGGAATGTAATACATGTTTGAGCATCCCATATCTAGCAAGGTCTAGCCTCTTCTCCAGGGTTATTGGCAGCTGGATGACCATTTTAGGGACAGACTTGGGGAGTGACTTGAGAAATGGCTCAGATGCATGCTCTGCTCTACTCGCTCCTACTTTAGGTGGCTGTTGTCCATGGGGTTTCTCTAGTCTTTATTAAACAAAATGAACAGAGATTTTAACCTTGAGCTGTAGATGAATGTGTATAATGTATACGTATGTCATATGTATGTATATGTAGTGAATGTATATGTTTGATTTCTTCCCATCATATCACATCTGAGACAAATCAGCAAATAAATAGAGGTGGTACTCATATTGAGGTATGATATTCAAACGACAAAATTCAGAAAATATAGACATTACAAAATAATTCTGAAAGCCTCCTCATTAAATTGAGTTCAAAGAGAGCAAGGAAGCTTATTTATTTCTTAAAATCTCATTATATATTTAAAGAAGAGTCTGAAAAAAGGGACCTTGAAGCCTCCAAACATAAAGAAATTATAAAGAGATGGAGATGTTGATTATCCTGGTTTGATCTCTATACATTATATACCAATCACATATTGAAATATCACACTGTACCCCATAAATATATATAATTAATACATGTTAATTAAAAACAAATACCCATAAACCTGAGGCCTCACATGCTGCCTAGTACCTGGAAGGAGCTGTCCATGGTCTGGCTGAAGCGATAGCTATGCCCTTCCATGGCAGAGAGAGCACTGCCCACCGCCCTGGTTTCTCCTGCTCTCACCTGCTCTCTTCTAGGATTCTCTGATTTTACAGCTTCACACACTATTTTCTTAACTATGATCTGCACTGGATTATGAGATGACATTTTCTGATAATTTTTCCTTACTTTTTATATTATAGAATTTGAGAGAATAGGTACTAGGTATATACCTGTTGCTTTGGGAAATTGTATACAACCTTCTTGCCTTCTTAGTAGCTCAATCCTATGGGAGCTTTAAAAAAATTATACTTAGAATATTATTCTTTGTCAAACACCTGTCGTTTGGGGTGGCTGAATTCCTTTATAGCAATCCCTCTTATTTATTCATTTATTTGGTACTAGGGATTAATTCCATGGGTGCTCTACCACTGAGCTACAGCCCCGGCCTATTTTAATTTTTAGTTTGAGACAAGGTCTTGTTAAATTTCCAAGGCTTGCCTTGAACTTGGCAACCCTCCTGCCTCAGCCTCTCAAGTTGCTGGAATTACAGATGTACACCATTGTGTGTAGCAGCAATCGTTTTTAGATGAGAGTTTCATACCTGTCTTTTCAATGAACTTCTTTGAAAAAATTGATTTTTTAGAATCTAGGCCAGTATTTGTCAAAGCATTCCCCTCCACCCACTGAATCAGTCACTTGGACTTATTTGTCAAAGATGAAGACTCAGGCCTATTGACCAGGGCTACTACAGACCCACTGAGTCAGGGTCTAGTAGTGGTATTCAGGAATATGCACTTTTGTGACAAGTGCTCCCACTGAATGGCAGCCATACCAGTTTGGGAACCCTCATCATAGAATACACCATGGTAAGATGAGGTTCTCATTATTTCTAGGGTGCAAATCAGAATGTCTTTTGCCCCATATTAAGTCTAGAGTCATTGCTTTATCTACTCTTAAGTGATGGAGCTACATTTCTAGTGTATCAGGAAAAAGTAATCCTTCCTTTGTTTTGGGGAAAGCAAAGCTTCTTGTAGTTGTCTCAGTGGCCATTGCCCTTCACTTTTGCATGCAGCCCTGATCCTAAGTTTTCCTACATTAGGTTATCTTTTTTTTTTTTTTTTTGTGGATTCATAATGCCATTGCTTTAGGTGAGGCCTCATGGTTAAGTCTGCAAGCATTGAGCTCAACTGCCTGGGCTTCAGTTCCAGTTCTGCTACTTACAAACTGAGCTAACTTTTGGCAATTTACTTACCTTTCTGTGTCTCAGTTTCTTAATCTGAAAGTAGGAATGATAATAATAGTATCAACTCCATAAAGCTGTCTTGAAGGTTACAGGGGCAAACATATGTTGAGCACTTAGAAATAGGTTCTGGGAAACAGTAACCCTAACCCTAACCCTAACCCTGTGCTGATCTTATTATGACTGTATTTTGCAGTAGTCTCCAGCCATCTACCAGAACATAGAGAAAGGGTCTACCTTTCCATACTCTGGGAAGGATTTGTATGAACTTCAAGCAACCTGTTTAATTGAACTGTTCTTTTCTTCCTTTGGGGTAGGTGCCCTTCTGTTCTTGGGCAGAGCAGTCTAGGTCAGTGGCTGGGACTGCCAAAGTGTCTTCCTTCTCTGAGTGCCCTCAAGATACTTTGGTCTGAGCCAGAATCATGGATGTTTTTGCATTTAGATAACTTTCATGTCTTTTTCTTTCTTTTTTTTTTTTATAGCCCAGGTCTTGCTTGTTCCAATTTTCCAAAGACTGTGGCTCACTGTTTCTTTTTCAGCTGCTTCTCATCTCTGCTCTTCCCAGTGGCACACAATGGCATGTGCTGCCTCGTTTTGATGAGAAGAGTGGCTTCCCCTCTCTGGATGAATTACATATATGAGTGGGAGCCCTTGCACTATTGAGCCAGCACAATGCCTCCAGTGCTCTTTCAAAACATCTAGAGATCACTTCAGATAAATTTTTCCCAAGATCTCATGGTGTCAGAATGAAATGAGAAGGGTTCCCTTTGCCTGGAGAATTCTGTCAGGGGCATAGAAATGGAGGTTTCCCCCTTGCCCCTCTATCACAATAGCAGCCCCTTGCTTGCGAGCATTGTCTAGGTTCTCTCTTCAAATGTCAGTAATTTCGAATCAAGCAGAGAGAATGGCATCTTTTTTATTCAAAATAAGATTTGGGCTTTAGAAATTAATCACAGATGATATTCTGCTGCTGAATGCTGTCTTATTACAAACATTATTCCTGGGGTTCTAGAAGCACTTCTGGAAGTAGCACTTCTATATGCTGCTGTATTTCTTTTGTATCTTATAGTCACCTAGTTTTTGGATATTTCAAAGAAGGATTAATTTACATTTGCAGGTGTTTGAGGTCTCAAAAAGTGTACCTTCTTCTGTTTGGATATCTGTAAGCCAATTTTAATCAAATAACTTTTTGTAGCTCCTCATGTGGCATGTTACTGAAGTCCTTCTATTTCTGAAGCATTCCCCAGATATGAAGACAGTTCAATAATAGATATATTGGCAGTGATTGTGTGCTGTTACCCCATCACTGCTATGTGCTGCCATGACACTTGCTCTGAATGTATGTCAAGGTGCCCCCTTTTCTGTGGGTGTCACTGTCTCTGTAGCAAGGGATCCCTGTCCCTGATATGGAACAACTGCCTGTCTTTCAGCAGCGCTGAGTTTTCATGTTTCCCTTCACCTCAGCCAAGTTCATGCCAACTTATATGACTTTACCATATGTAGTAATAAAGAAGGTGACAGGCATCAAAAAGAATGATGGCAGTAATAAATTCTGATATATTGAATACATTATCTGAGAAATCCACATTCCACAGTGATATTTAGAAAGAGCAAGGGAGAGAGAGGAACAGAAACAACAACAACAAAGGAAGTCACTTTTTTGTAGACATGCTGGCTAATAAATATAGAGGAATACTAGAATGTAAAAATTTCCATTTTGTAACTCCCTTTGAAATAACTTGAGTGATCAAATTTGCTTGAAAGATAGTTAGGCAACTGAACATCCCACCAGGTATCCCATCATGATTTACTTATAAATGACAAAGGGAAAAACATGTCTTTACAATAGAGGTCTAACTGTCAACATCTTAAGCAAGTGGCCAAGTAATGGAACAGTGTGACTTCCTGGTTTGATGCAGTGAGAGACATACCATTCCCTTTGCAGTGCTCTGATAGAAATATCTGGCCTAAATCTGGTCATGGCAATTCAGTCAGATGAATCGAGGCAGCCTGAGCTTCTCAGCATGTTCAGTGTCTTATAGAACAGAGGAAGGCAAAGGGACAGTTCTAGGTGTGGAAGAGGTATGGGAGATGAGGTTGAGAGGACTGAATGCTGGACATAACAGCAAAAATGCAATCCATAAACTTTGGATGCTAAATTTTGAAAAACCCATACAAGACATTTTCACTTAAAAATGGGCTGGATGATGTCATTAAATTCCCAGTAATTTTCTTAAGGATAAAGGTACTATGTGGAGGGGGAGATACATGCTGAAGTACTTAGGGATAAAATATCATTATCTCTATAATTTTCTCCTGGATGATTTGGCAAAAGGGAAATGTATATACTCCCATCTATAGATGGAGTGGCTGTGGCAAGCTGGTAATAGTTGATGAATCTAGGTAAGGTATAGGCATGTTAATCACATCATTTTTTCTATTTCTTGGTGGAAAGACAAATGGAAAGTCATGTGCCTTGTAAGTCATGTAATAGTTGATGACTCTAGGTAAGGTATATGTTAATCATATTGTTCTATTTGTTAGTGGAAAGACAAATGGAAAGTCATGTGTCAGTTAAAAAATTATTTTTAGAGAGAGAAATTTTTTTAATATTTATTTTTTAGTTTTCGGTGGACACAACATCTTTATTTTATTTTTATGTGGTGCTGAGGATCGAACCCAGCGTCCCGTGCATGCCAGGCGAGCACGTTACCACTTGAGCCACCTCCCTAGCCCAAGTTAAAAAATTTTTACATAAAAAATATTCAAAAGTGTTTTCAGTATGATCTAACATAACTAACCTGTTGTGGGTTACTGCATATTAGCCTTTAACTAGTTAATTATAATAATTGGATCTGCATAAGGATGCATTCATAATACCATTGAATAGACAGAGAGGGAGGCACATAGAGGTGGCCTGACTTGGCTAAGCATGCTTGATGGTAAGACACAAAGCTGGGACTAAAATGAAGGCTTTTATTTGAACACCCAGCAGCCTCTCTACTATGGCTTGTCATGGGTGCAGCCAGGAATCTTGCTATACTTTACCAGATACTCCTTCTCCAAAGGATCTCAGAAAAAAATCACCATGGCCTTCCCTTGTCTTATTGGATTTCAGATGTGAATAAAGGTTGCCTCTTTTTTGAGACTGGTATCACCAATCATCCAGAATATTTTAAAGGTGGTGCAGCTAAGTGCTGCTCATTTGCAGTGGGGTGGGGGTGGGGGTGGATTTCAAGGTGGCCTCTTGAGGAGATTTAATGAAAAGCCAAAGTGGCTATAAAGGGACATAAGAGTATAATGCATAGTTTTAGCATTAGCCCCACTGAGCTTCTCCTGCATCAAGTAAAGTGTTTTGTTTTCATTAAATGAGATCACAGTTGGTAAAGATTTAGGTGGGGTGGGGGCAGGACAGGTTCCACTAGAAGCAAAATTTCAAATACTACTAATAATGAAAAGAGAAGGCTTGCTTTCATTATTTTCTAATTAAGGAGTTGAACTTTATAGCTGGGAAAATAAAGCTTTCCTCTTTAAGTGTAATACCATTTATCCAGCAGGGTGCTCCACATGATCCTTCACTCACAGAAGGGCCCATTCAGCTGAGAACAAGTGCCAAGCAAATGACTAATCACTCCCCTTCCAGATGAAGTGCCAAGGCTAAGGAGGGGGGATGGAAGCACAGTTCCTCACAGGCCCTCTGGGAGAGATGAATTTGAAGTCCTCATTAACTTCAGAGGTGGGGCAATTACACCCGACTGGCAGGTACTATTCCTCTTAAACTCATAACCAACACAAGTTAATGTCCCTGTAAAAAGAATACCATGCAGCTCTTATGCATACATACTGGAATGTGGTGTCTGAAAGGAAGCTTTGGTTTCTCTTCAGTTTGGTGGGGTGGCCCTGTCTTGGAGCTCATAGTTCCCTTTGGATTATCCCAGTATGCCCCTCATGCCTCCGCCCTTTCATTCCACTCCACTCCCATTCCTGCACATTTACCTATTGGTTCTTGATTATTTAGGATAAAATTGATGAAAGTCTTGAATATTTTGATCTTTGCATAAAAGCTACTCTAGTACATGGTTTCTTCTTAGTTTTTTCAGAGTTTCTTCCAAGCCTTGTCCCCTTTATCTTTGCATTCAAAACCCCTGCAATCCAGTGTCCCCTCTACCCTAGCCATTTATCTGGAAACATCTTTCATTTCTTAAACAGGATGTTCACTCCCAGGTGTGAGCCTCACCCTGGCCATGCTCTTGCTCTTGTTGTTTCCTCACTCCCCCATCTCTATTTTGATACCACATAATGGTTAAGAACATGCCCTCTGGAGCAAGATTGCCGGGGTCCAAATCTTGGCCTTGGATAAATAATTAAGCCCTTCATGCCTTGGTTTCCTTGTCTAAAAGTGGAGCTGAACCTTACCATATAAGGTTGCTGTGGAACTTAAGTGAGTTTTAAAAGGTACTTAAAACAGTCCAGGCATTTAATAATGCTGTCTAAATATTAGCTGCTGTTAATAAATTTACCCATACAAATACTACTGAATCTGTGAGGTACAATTCAAGTCTCAGCTTCACCATGTAGCCTCCTTGGAGTTCTCTAACCCAAGAGGAATTCTCTGAGACCTTATTTCTGCATACCCCACACTTAGAGGGGAATATCTACTGGCTTGTATTATTCCTTTGTTATTTCATGTCTCCTACCCTCATTGAGTTTATAAGCTTCTTAACATGAATATTGTCATGTCTTTTGTGTTCTCACTAAAGGCATTGTGAGACTCAAAAGTCATAAACTATGTGGTGTCTCCTCACTCAGAGTTCATGCTGTGAATACCCTGTGGAAACAGGGGATGTGGGGACATGATATATAGTTATAAATCTATTATGCAATGGTGGGTTGGAAACAATTTATACACAGCTGCCAGAGCCATAGTGTGTGAGGGAAGTGGCAGGAGCTGAAAGACTATAGAAAAGTATTTCTGGGATCTACACAGTCTCCTTCCCAGTGTTCAAGAGTTGCTAGTAAAGAATTTAAGTTATTTTAAAATTAGTTTGGTTGCTGCTCTGTATCTTTTTGATTGCAGTCTGAGCTGGGGCTATGTTAGTCACAGTTTTGTAACATGGCAATTATATGTGTAAAATTATATCCACATAAAGTAAAAGTATTATAGAAATACAGTGTGCCATTGATACCAATTTTTAGGATCCATTGCTATAAAAGGGAGTTAAGACGATCTTTCCTCTTGCTTTCATCTTTCTCGTTACTCCAGGGTCATTCCAATCCATATTTTCTACTCCCCACCCTGAGCTTATTTATTGCTTCATCACAATCCCACCATGGGCTGTAACTAAGGTGGAAAGAGTGAGAGGGATGTGCATGTGGGGAGCAGAAATGAATATATGTCACTGGGCTTTGGATAAATGAGACATGGTGCTTAGGATGCTGCTTCTGAGTGGTGGGCAAGGGAGAGTATACATGTGAAGAGGGATGGCAGTGTTCTAAGTGAAGGAAGTCACTCTGGTGCATTGTAAAGGGTATGGGCACTGAGTACAGTGCCCTTCAAATTATGATTACATGTAAATTTCTTGGGATCCTGTGAAAATGCAGATTTTAAATCAATGGGTCTGCACAGATCTTAGAGTCTGAATTTCTAACCAGCTCTCAGATGATGCTGAAGATGTCAGTTCATGGATGATACTTTAAATGACAGGTCCTTAGGAAGCATCATGAAATGGGCATTGATGGTGTTACTTCAAACATAAAGTGAGAGAGATCCAAGGGGTAAGTGAAAAATCAGAGGGAGAGAACAAAGTCCATTGATGAACTACTCTACCTACTTGGAGAGTGTCCTTCCAAACTTTGCTCAGTTGAAACCTTGAAATTCCTGTTTCTTTAGCCATGTGCTTTCTTTAGCCATAACCCTCTAGGCTGTGTTTTCCAAGCCTCAAAGCATTCCACTGATTCACTGAACAATTTTATCACCTGGAAATTTAGTACTGAAAATCTTTAGGACCTATTTGATTGATTTTAAACTGAATTGAGTGATTAGTTGTCCTGTGAATATATAACCTAACAGTGATCCCATATCACTCCCCCAATCCTTGGCATTTTAGGTTGAGAAGGATGTCACCAGTTGGTGAAGAAGGTGTTAAAACATGAGAAAGAGCTCACCTCAAGCCAGAAGTAAGAATAGCAGGAGGCTGTGTGGCAGAATGAGTTTCTGGGAGTTTACTCACAGTGTTATGGATTCGTTATTCATCCCTTGAAAAGCATTTCCTGGTATGGTGGTTATGTACAAGTTATCACAAATTTCCCTTGAGGAAATAAATGAGAAATATTTACTTTCCAAATTTTAGCTGCAAATAGGAAACTGTTATGCATAGCAATCAGCTGGGTACTTACAGAATGAAATTAAATTCGGAGGAGAAGATCTTCGTAACATCTGGAAGCATTCGAATGCCTGTGTTACAGATGCTCCTATGATTCAGGGCAGGATGGTGATGTGGGCAGAGAGTGGGTAAAAGTGATTGTCATTAAGGCATAAAGACAAAAAGGTGTAGAAAGGCATTTTGCAAATGCTATTTTCACTTTAAATAAAAACATTGAATTTGGCTTTATCAGTATCACTTCTAGCTGATGAAGACCGTAAAAATTCAAAGGCCCCTACTGCTCTGGAGAAGTTGTTCTAATCACTCCTATTTAGAGATCTAGGAGTTGGAACTAAGCTTTCAGGTCTTTTCCATTTGTATTTCCAACCTGTCTTTTCACATTAGATCAATTATATTTTCCTATTGTATTACATTCTGTTTCCTTCTGTTAATTAGCTTATTCTATGCTCTTGATAGTTATAGAAAGCATCCCTCTCTTTTGGAGCAGGTTTTAACTCAAACACTTCAGGAAGATTCATCTCATGTGAGAAATTTATCTTCCTTATTTTTAAAAACCTTCCTTTATTTATCTACCTCACAGTTCAGGAAGTTCTTTCTTGTACCTCATTGAAACCATTGTACATTCTTGTGGTGTCTGGAGCTACTCAAGGATCCTCTTCTTTTCCTCCATCTTTTATTTAACCTCCAAAGAAGAGAGAGGCTTAAGTGACAGGTAAAATTGAACTTTTTATTATAAGAATGGACTCCTTTAGAGGCATCCAGACAGTTGGATTTTCCCCAACTAAGTTTTAAATTCATCAGACCTGGACAACTGATAGGAACTGTCTAGAACCCTGGTGACAATGGAACAAAGCCAGGTTTCCCTTCTGGTTGTGGGCTCCTCTTTACTCATAACTCTCTTGAATGGATGAATGAGAATCCATGCCCTGCCTGTGGCTGGAGACAGCAGCTTGGGCTTAGTTTGGGCAAGAGGGTTTGGGTTGGGGGAACATCATATTTTTGGGTGAAAATACTATTTAATAGATAATGACTCTTGGAAAATAAGGGGCAGTAGTGGTCAAATTTGGTTCTTTGTTATTCTTATGTTTTTTCAAAGTGATTGATACTGCAGGATGCTCACATGACTCTAGGTCTCCTGAAGATTGGGAAAAGCAGAACACCAGGGTTTGGAATTGTCCAATGTTGGAGTTGCCAAAGAGCTGTGCCAGTTCCATCAGCACCTCCTGCAGGAGGCCTGGGAGCAAGATGATGATGTGGATCACCAGAGTGATGTTCCTTCCCTGCCCCTTTGTTTTTCTTTTTTCAGGTAGTGGTGGGAAGTGGACTGGGGTGTTTATGAAATTTAATTTTTTAGAAAGAAGAGAGAATTATCTAAACTAGGAGGACTTAAATTTTTCTGCGTGAGTAGGGAGGACTTGATAGGTGAGAAGCTCTGCTATTGATCAATTTATAGATTGTATCAATTTTCAGGAATTTTGGCAAGGACAATTGCTGTTTGGCTACAGTTGTACTCAATTTGTCATGCTAAACAGTAGTGTTGGTATGATTTAATGGGAAAAAACAAATGATTATTTAGTTTATTTCTCACAGTACGTGAAGGCAGTACTTAAGAAGTTTTCACTTGACAAATGAATGAACAAATGAGATAAAGGAGATACACAATTCTCAACCAGCATCTATGGCTAAATCAGAATTGCCACTTTCACCTACTATCTGCTCACCTTAGAGATTCTGATGTACCCTTTTTGGAATATTGTGACACCCCCCTCCCTTCCCAGGGTCAGCTCTGAAAGTCACAGCAAAGAGTGATGTTCTTCTCAGGTGTTTGGGACAGAAAAAATGCTGGGAACCACTTCCATGTATGCAGAAGAACCCAGCATGGCAGCCAATAAGAAATGTCGATTATGTTTAAATCAGCTAAAGAGGAGGAACATGCAAACAATGCCAAGTAGATGGTTTTAAAAAATATTTCTCAGCCTTTTAATTATTTTGGTTTTCATCAGATGCCCATCTTCCCCTTCCCAAATGGTTAAAAAGGAAAATTTCTCACAGGTATTTTAACCGGGGAAGATTTGTAAATGCACCAGGCTCAATATGTACCAGGTTTTTGGTGTTCTGGATCAGTCTGTAAAGAGAGGAGGAAATAGGAAGCAGTTTAATTGATGGATATTGTTTAGAATTCATGAGGCTGTGGTCACCAGAGGTTGCTGCCTGAAAATGGAATCAACAAAATCAAGCAAATTCATGTGCTTGAGAGGAGCTCCCAAGACTTTGGAGATGGAAATGGTTTGCTGAGGTTATTTTGAGGGAGCTTGGCTCAAACCTTTTGAAGAGGCAGGTGTAGGTATCATAGCTGTACATCTCTACCTGCCCCTCCTGCTCCCCATCAAATACCTCTGACATCCAGAGCTCCTAGCCAAGTAGATCCTGTCCCATTGTGGAGCCTGGTTGGTGAGAGATTCTGCACTCAGGAACAAATTAGTTGCTCTCCTCTGCAGGCAAATTAGTCCTCTTCATATTGAACTGGCAACCACACTGAGCAATTATCCAGATGGGCACCCAGTCTATGCAACAGCACAGAGTAGAGACTAGGGGTTTGGATTTTTGGAAACTTAGGCATAGTGTATAGATAATTTGTTGTGTGATGATGCCCATCTTAACTTCCCTTAGCTAGTGTTTGCTTCTGCAAAGTTGGAATAATAATATTATGTCTTCTTCCCGTCTCATAGGTTGGTGGGTTTTGAGTAATAGAATAGGTCGAGATAATTTGAGACAGATAATTTGAGCTATGATACTACAATGGTGTTATTGCCTTCCCCCCCGCCATTCCATCAATTACTGTGACCCTGTAAGAAGTAGCCACAATTGTTGAGTACTGCCTACTTTGGATTCAATAAAAAGCCTGTAAATATGTGCGGCTTTCTTGACCCAGGTAACAACAACCTAAGGACATGGTAATCACCTTTGTTATACAGAGAAATATAGTATATAGTTTAGGAATATGCACTGTGAGATCAGTTGATTTTATTTGCGGGGGGAGGGAGGGTACTGGGGATTGAACTTGGGGGCACTTGACCACTGAGCCACATCCCTAGCCATTTTTTAAAAAAATTTATTTAGAGACAGGGTCTCACTGAATTGCTTAATACCTTGCTTTTGCTGAGGCTGGCTTTTAACTTGCAATCCTCCTGCCTCAGCCTCTGGAGCTGCAGGGATTATAGGTGTGCTCCACTGCACCCGGCTACCAGTTTTGTTTTTTTTTTAATCCTGATTTTACCCATCATATGAACTTGGATGTTTTCTCATAGGATAGTTTTTGAGGAAGACTAAATGTGGGTGTCTAGTTCACAGCAAGGCCTTGTCAGGTGTTAATAATGATTGTTAGAATTGAAATTAGGAAGTTGAATGATTTCTTTCCAGTCACACAGCTGAACTTGAGTGTGACCCCATTTTTCTGACTCCAAGTCTAGTGCTATGGTTTCCTATCACTGGCATATATTTGCAAATAAAAGATGGAAATAGGCATCTGATTCTTCAGTGTGAGTGATATTTTGTGGTAATTATTTTTTCAACAACCAACTCAAGTAATCATGGGCCATAGGGCTTTATATGGGTGAGATGGAAGAGGCTTTTTACTTCTTAAAGATCTCTTGGGGGTCTGACCTTAGACCATTTGTTCATATATTCATTCACTCAATGTACATTTACTTAATGACTACATGTTCCAAGAACTGTCCTAGAGACTGGGGATACAATTGTGAAAATGCAAAAAGAGTCTGCATTGAGCTGGCATTCTAGTGTCAGGGACTTCATTGGGAATCGATAAATATTCCCTTTAGTGTTCTTTATTTTTCTTTGTGTTGATAAATGTTGCTTTACATCACTGGAGGCTTTATTATCATTAGCTTCCCTGGTGGTTCTCAATATAGTATGTGCTTCAGCATTACCTGGGAAGTTTGTTAAAACTGCAGATCTCTAGGTCTGGGAGAGCACAACTATAATGGGCCCTATGCACAATTCGGCTTCAAAGCCAAGTCTAGACATTTTTGTTTGCACTAAAATACCCATTATTTTGGATTTTTCTGTAATCATCTCCTAGTGAATATTTGTATTTTATCTCCTTTGCATTCCAGTGGTGTTTGGATCAGAACTGGACACATGGTGGGTACTCACATACTTATTGGTTAATTATTCTTTTTAGATAATTATTCACTGGAGCATTTACAGGGAGACCTTGTGGTATAGTGGAAAATACATGAGCTTTGAAAAAGATAGGCTCAGAATTGAATCCCAGTCCTGCCATTGTCTAAAGTGTCACACTGGTCAAGTTGTGGCACTTTTCCCAGCTTCCATTCCTTTCTTTGGGCAAAAGGGATAATTATCCCACTCTGCAAGGTGGCTGTGAGGATTAGTGACACAACCTAGAGGAAATGCCAAACAGTAGAGTTCAAAAAATATCCCATGCTGCCACAATTCTCTTTCTTGTACTTTTGATACTCCTAAGCAGGGGAGACTGAGGGATCTTTGCTTGGGTCAGAACCACATATGGCAGTGGTAAGAGTTCTGGTTTCAAAGTCATCTGACCTGGTTTCTAGTCCAGCTCTGGTACAACTTGCTGTGTGACATCAGGCGAGTTAGTTGACCTCTTTGGGTCACAGATGTATCATGTGAAAACTCAATTGAGTTGGACTTCTCCCATCCTCTTTTTGGAATTAAGAGAAAATGATGAATTGGAAGGGGTTACATTAAAAAGTTAATTCCAAAACACCAACAAAATACAGCATGTCCAACACACAGGGGCTCAATATGGGGCTTTTCATGGTAGGTATTCAAGAAGCATTTTACTGACACAAAGGATATGCCAGAACAGCCCGCAATGAACCACTTCATGATCTCTAAGCTCCTTTCCAAAAATTTCAACTACCCCAAGTACTCCATACCCTCCCTTCCCTAAGGCAAGAGCTACTTGGCAGAACTTCACAATGTCAATTTTAATTTCCAACGGTGTGTTGTGATGTTTCAGGGTTTATACAGCTCCCAGAGAGAAGCAGTTGTCACTATGGCAACCTTCAGGCCACTGCAGTGAGAGAAATTAGTGCCTGCCCAGACCTAGTAATTGCTGAGTCTTTTCCTCTTGGATTCCTAGCAGTAGATGCTTGAATACAAATACCAAGTGGGCTCCAGCCAGCAAGGGTAATAGTGTACAGCAATAAACTATCTGTTAGCTGATGCTTACATTTCAGACAAATTGAGGAGGTTGTCAAAGGCATTAGCTTCTATCCTTTCCAGGGAATCACTCTGAGAGATTTCTCTAGGGGAGAAAAAAAAAAGTAAAAAAAGAAGCATGAAAGAAATGACTATGTCTACATAATAAAGAGGAGTGTGTGTGTGACCCAACAACTAGGTGCTGCATTGTGTCCCTCTGGAAAAGAACAGAATGTGTGAGTTCTGCTTACATCACGAAATACTAACATCTCCCTTTAGGAGCACCCATGGGTGTCTACAACCCAGATGCAGTTGAAATGTAAGTTTCAGTAACTCCCATTTATATGACAGGCTTTTCTCTTGTTTATCTGTGACTTGGAATCACAGATTTGTTAGAAGTAGATAAGTCCTTTGAGAAAGATGCACAATTCTTGAGAAAATCTAATCAGACTCTCTTGTTTTGGAAATCGAGTCCCTGAGAGGACAGGCAAATAGTATTTTTGTGAAGTCTCAAGACTAAGATTAGGAACACTGGGGTCCCAATTCCATCACTGTATTGAAGCTTTAATTTGGTCTAAATTAGTTGCTTCATAACTTTTTTTTGGTTCTGGGGATTGAACCCAGGAGTGCTTAACCACTAAGCCATATCCCCAGCCCTTTTTTAATATTTTATTTAGAGACAGGGTCTCATTGAGTTTCTTGGGGCCTCACAAAGTTTCTGAGGCTGGTATTAAACTCATAATCCTCCTGCCTCAGCCTCCTGGGCCACTGGGATGACAGGCATGCATCACCACAACCTGCTGTTTAATAACTCTTAATTCTTGATTTCCCAAAACACTCTCCTGAGGCTATTGTAACGTGGCATCCATCATGGACAGTAATTATCCTTTTCCGTGACTGTTTTCCTATTCTTGAGCCAATCAAGGACATAAAAAATTTTTATTTCCTTCTGAATCCCTGGTGGCTTTATATTGCCTGGTGCATAGTTAGAGAATGAATGAATAAATGAAAGGACTAGTGAATAAACTGACTCTTTAAAAACACACAAACATAAAGCAACCATCTTTGCTATCCCTAAGCATGTCAGTAATGTCAGTGTTATCCAAAATCCCAACATGAGCCACTATCTGCTGCCAGCTGAGATAAAAGTCTCAAATTCACAAATTGTACATTTGTGTATTTCTAAGGTTAATGCTTACTGAATGCTTCAGACTTGATGAGAGCTTTAGCCCATAGAAAGGCAGAGCCTAAGGCTGTTAATGTCTTTTCTGAACAACACAGTAATGGATTGCCTGGGCTGATTCATCTTATTCCTACCTAATGTTTGCTTATTTAACTGTGTGGCTGCTTTTCTTAGTAGGAGGTCTTAATGCATTGAAAGTTATCAAAACTCAACATTTAAACTTGAGAGCAGTCAGAAGAACATGGGTTAGGCTGTAGTCAACTGACATGTCTGTAACCAGCAGCAAATACACTATAAGATGCACAATTCTTGAGTATATTTTAATATTCTTAGTTTAATATTCTCATTGCTTCTTTTCAATATAGAATTTTAATAACTTAATAATGATAATACTAAATACCCTAAAGAGTAGCAGAGTTTCTCCAAGAAGCTAGGCTTAACAGTATAGCATCTTCTTTGGAGGTGTAAATCTGCCTGAAAGTCCAATGGATTGTTAATGTTAGAGATGCCCTATAGGAACAAAATAACCATCCTTTGATTCAGGTTAGCATTAAGGAGGATTCTGGAAAGTTCTTTCTCCTGAGAAAATTTTCTCTTTATGTATGGAGTCTTTGACACTGGAAGCTGAAAAAACCCAGGGACAAATGATTGAACTTACATCTGACAGACATGAGATCATACTGCATTATCAGGCTGCTTTACACTTCTGATAAATGCCTTTCATCAATAAATCTATAAATACTGTGTTTTTGTCATACACTTATTATATTTTAGATACAAAGATTATCTTCTGATGTACAATAAACTTCCAACACATTTTCTTCTGTGTGGGAGTTATCTAAAAATGTGACACAAGGGAATAGCTGTTCTAGTAGAAGAATTTTTATGATTGAAATATATCTTGTTTTTTACTTAAAAAGTGTATCATCACTTATCAAAATGCATTCAATTCTTTGAACCAAGGTTAATTATCTGGATTTTAATGACTCTTGAAAATCATACCTTTTCTTCAAAGGCCCCTAGATATTATTTGTATTATGAAGATAAAAATACTTGGGTGTCCTAAACACTATTTCTCTCCTAGAAAAATTATTCTTTTTAAGTTTTGTTTTTAGAAGAAAATTCATTATTTTGATTATGAATGTCTTTTAATATGCAATATCTTACTTACATTTTTACGACCTCATTAAGTCCTCTGAAAGCTTGAGATGGAATGATTTTGACAGGGAGATAAGTGAGTGATCTAGAAAAGAAAAACGAAAAGCCAAGAGTTTAAGTTTTCAGACTGGGTTCCTTTTAAGTTTATAAATAAAGTGTGTGTGTGTGTGTGTGTGTGTGTGTGTGTGTGTGTGTGTGTGTTTGAGAGAGAGAGAGAGAAAGAGAGAGAGAGAGAGAGAGATATTACAGGTAACAACAACTGGATGCAGGTTGAGTATTCTAACATATCAATAAGGAGATATACCATGACTTATTCTTGGTCTTTATCAAAACATATGTAATTGGGTGGTTACAGTCATGAACATTGGGATTAGATGTGTTGAGAGCCACAGCCAAAGGGGCCCCAGCAAACTTCCAGCTGCCAGCAAGCTTCAGACTGCCCCAGCAACATCTAGCTGATTGGCTCCTCTGCGGTGATGTTCATTGGGCTGTTTCCCTGCCCTTCAGACTGCCAGCTGATGATTGGCTCACAGCTGCCCCAGCAACATCTAGCTGATTGGCTCCTCCACGGAGCTGCTCATTGGGTGACTTCTTTGGCTCTGCCCACGCAACCCAGCCAATCGGCCTCAAGAGGAGGAGGATTGTGGGAGGTTGAGAGGCTGGTGTGGGGGAGAGAGGCTTGTGGAAGCCGGTGGTGGCAGTTGGGCTCTGAGGGTTTTTCCCTGGAGCTGTTTTGTTTGGCGTTTGTAGTTCTAAAAATAAAGTTAGTTTCTTTTTGACAAGTGGCTCCTGATTTGTGCCAAGCCAGACTTCAGCATTTGGTGGCTCGCACGGGGAGCAACTGAGGGTAAGTAAACTGCTCGCCCCTGAGGGCAGGGCGAGAGGATGGGGAGCCATTCTAAGTCTCCTCTTTTGTTTTGCTTCGTTTTTGTTTTAACTTTCCTGTCCCTGGAGATGAGTAAGAGGGAAGAAAAACCACTCACATCTGAGGAAAAACTATTTGCGTTTGAGGAACAGATAGGGAGAAAGGACGGATGCATATGTCAGGAGGATAGAAAGGCTGTTATAATGATTTTGTGTGGTTCCCTTTTTATTGGATTCTGTCTCGGTTTTGTTTGGCGTCATCTTGTTGGGTTGTATTATAGTAGAAATACGGGATCAGCAATTAGTAAAAAACAAACCGAAAGAGTGTTAAGTAAATTGTTAGAGGAAGGAAGCTTCCCAGTAAAATCAAGAGCAGTCAGGGCATACGTTGATGTAATACAAGAATATAGCCCATGGCTTTTTAAGGAGGAGCTGTTAGATATATCACAATGGAACCATCATGGTGAAGATTTAAAAAGAATAGAAAAGAACAACCCAGGGACTCTGCCAGTTGGCACATTGTCATTGTGGACGTTGGTATCTAGTTTGCTTAGTCCAAAGCCTTCAGTTCAGACAGAGGTAGAGGAAGAAGAAGACATATTGATTCAAGTAGAAGAGGAAGTCTCTCAAGTTAGTCAGAAAGAGGAAAAGATTCAAGTGAAAGAGAAGGTCTTTCGAGATAGTGAGACAGAGGAAGAAAGTTTAGAGCAGAAAAATCTATCAGGGGAAAATTTAAAACAGGAGACTGCTAATAAGACCCTTTTATTAGAGAGCGTAAGTGTCCAACCAACAGCACCGCCTCTACAGGAGACTGCTACTAATAGCATTCTATCACCAGAGGGCATAAGTGTTCAACCAACAGCGCCACCTCTACAGGAGACTGCTACTAACAGCACTCTATCACCAGAGGGCATAAGTGTCCAATCAACAGCACCACCTCCATATGCTAAGAGACTCCCAACCCCCGCAGTTGATAGTTTGGATCCTGAGACAGGATCTCAAGTATGCCCTGTATTTGAGGTAGGAGGGCAGCGAACTTACCAGGGTTTAAATTTCAAATCAGTGAAGGAGCTAAAAGAGGCTGTAGCAACCTATGGTCCTCAAGCACCCTTCACTGTAAGCTTGGTCGAATCCATTACCAACTTAAGCATGACGCCAGCAGATTGGGCTAGTTTGTGTAAAGCTGTGCTAAATGGAGGACAATACCTGTTATGGAAGGTTGCCAATGAGGAATTTTGCAAGGAGACGGCTAGTCGAAATGCAGCAGCTGGTTATCCTCAGAGAAATCTAGATATGTTGTTAGGAAAGGGACCTTATGAGGATCGGCAGCAACAACTTGCATATGATCCTGGTGTATATTTACAAATTGCTGTAGATGCAGTTAGGGCATGGAAGTCTTTACAAGAACCTGGAGGTTTACAAGGTCAATTATCTAAGATAATACAAGGAGCTAATGAACCTTACGCTGAATTTGTAGATAGGCTTATTCAAACAGCTACCAGAGTTTTTGGGAATACAGAACAAGCAATGCCATTTATAAAACAACTGGCTTATGACCAAGCGAATCGTTGGTGTAGAGATATCATTAGACCATGGAAACAGGAAGATTTAAACACATATATTAAATTATGTAGAGACATTAATGAACAAGGGCAAATTGTGGCAGCTGCAGTAAAACAAGCTTTAGATGCCAGAGACATTAATGAACAAGGGCAAATTGTGGCAGCTGCAGTAAAACAGGCTTTAGATGCCAGAGACATTAATGAACAAGGGCAAATTGTGGCAGCTGCAGTAAAACAGGTTTTGGATGCCAGAGACATTAATGAACAAGGGCAAATTGTGGCAGCTGCAGTAAAACAGGCTTTAGATGCCAGGCCAAGAACATGCTACAATTGTCAACAAACAGGACATTTTAAAAGGAATTGCCCCATAGGAGGAGGGTTTAACAAAACTAGGTATCAAACAAGTAGAATACCGGGTATTTGCCCACGATGCCGTAGAGGGAGACATTGGGCTAATGAATGCCGTTCTCAAACCACCATAGAGGGTACTCCATTATATTGGGCTAATGAATACCGTCCTCAAACCACCATAGAGGGTACTCCATTATCAAAAAACGAACAAGGACAAGGTGTTTATCCACAATATCGTGGACAAAGGCATCAGGCTCCGTTGCCAAAAAATGGACAGGGGGCCCCAATGCTCCGGGGCCCCAAACCACAAATATACGGAGCACTGGAGGAACCCAGCAACCCCAGCAACCCCATCAGGGTAGTGCCCAGCACATCAGATCCCTCATCAGACAAACCAGAGGGAGCGCAGGGTTGGACATCTGCGCCTCCACCAAATCAGTACTAACTCCAGAGATGGGAGTTCAAATCATTCCCACAGGGGTAAAAGGACCTCTTCCCAAAGGAACAGTAGGCTTATTATTGGGACGCAGCTCTTCTACTCTAAAAGGACTTTTGATAAGTCCTGGGGTAATTGATTCCAATTATGAAGGTGAAATAAAAATTATAGCCAGTTCTCCAAAGGGTATATCAGTAATTTCACCAGGAGATAGAATAGCACAGTTACTAATAATACCAAGCCTACATTATAAATTTTCCAGTCATGTTGTAGAAAGAGGTTCCAAGAGATTAGGCTCCACAGGTGTAGATTGGGCTATGCTTTCTTTAAATTTAGATTCTCGACCCATGCTAAAACTAAATATTCAAGGACATGAATTTAATGGGCTACTGGATACAGGTGCAGATCTTAGCATCATCTCTCGTCAAGAATGGCCAAAACATTGGCCATTACAACAAGCCACTCAATCGCTTCGAGGCCTAGGAGTGGCGACTAATCCCGATAGAAGTGCAATGCTATTAGATTGGAAGGATCCTGAAGGATGTGAAGGAACTATACAGCCATATGTATTGGATTATCTTCCCGTAAATTTATGGGGACGAGATGTCTTAGATCAATTAGGTTTGACATTAACAAATAATATCAATCAAAATGCACCCACTATTATGGCTAGACAAGGTTTTAGGAAAGGAAAAAGATTAGAAAGACAAGAACAATGTATAGCAGCACCAATACAAATAGATCAAGGAACAGACAGACATGGGTTGGATTTTCACAAAGGGCCACTGAGACAATAAAAATTACATGGAAATCAGAAAGACCAGTATGGGTTCCTCAGTGGCCCTTGACTAAAGAAAAGACACAAGTAGCCCATGATCTGGTCAAACAACAATTAGCGGAAGGACATATACAACCTTCTGTATCTCCCCATAATACTCCCATTTTTGTCATCAAAAAGAAATCTGGTAAATGGAGATTACTGCAAGATTTAAGAGCCATTAACAATGAAATGGTCATTATGGGACCTGCTCAATCGGGGATTCCTCAATTGTCTGCTTTGCCAAAAACTTGGTATGTTTTAGTTATAGATATTAAAGATTGTTTTTTTTCAATTCCAATTCATCCTGAGGATAGTCCACGTTTTGCATTTACTATCCCTGCACTAAATCATGAAGGTCCTGATCAGAGATATGAATGGAAAGTACTCCCTCAAGGGATGGCTAACAGCCCAACTATGTGTCAAATTTATGTTAACAAAGTAATCCAGCCACTTAGAAATCAAAATCCTGAACTACAAATATTTCACTATATGGATGATGTGTTATTGGCACACAAAGCTAAAAACACATTGCTAGAATGTTATGCCACACTTACAAACTTATTAAAAAATTATAATCTAGAGATAGCAATAGATAAAGTACAATTAAATTTTCCAATTAATTATTTAGGAGTTCTATTATCCTCAACCATGGTCCGTCCACCAAAAATTCAAATACGAGTTGATCAACTCAAATCACTTAATGACTTTCAAAAGTTATTAGGAGACATAAATTGGATAAGGCCTTATCTAGGTATTCCAACAGGAGAATTGGGACCTTTATTTGATATCCTAAAAGGTCCATCAGATCCAAATTCACCCCGAATGTTAACGCCTGAAGCAAGAAAGGCATTAAAAATCATTGAAACATATATGGAAAATATGCATTTGGATAGAATTGATATAAGTTTGCCTTTATTATTTATTGTACTACCAACAAAATATATTCCTACAGGAGTATTTTGGCAAGAAGGTCCATTATTATGGATACATTTATCTTATTCTCCTAACACTATTCTTACTAGGTATCCTGAGGCTGTAGGACAATTAATACTCAAAGGAATAAAAACAGCAAAGGCAGTGTTTGGAATTTCTCCCCATAAAATTATTACTCCATATACTATGAATCAAATTGATGAATTAGCTAATGAGTTAAATACTTGGGCAATAATAATGTGCAAATCTAATGTTTCATTTGATAACCACTTACCATCTAATCCTTTATTGTCTTTTTGGTCATTGCATCCTGTAATTTTTCCAAAAATGACAAGAAAAACACCTATCATGAATGCTCCAAATATATTCACTGATGGGTCAAATAATGGTACAGCAGCAATAATTACACCTAATCAAACTTTTACATTTTTAGTACCCAAACAATCAGCTCAAAAGGTAGAGCTTAATGCAGTATTACAAACTTTTGTGATGTTTAAAGATTCTGTATTTAATTTATTTTCTGATAGCCAGTATATAGTTAATGCTATAGTATCCCTTGAAGATGCTGGTAGAATTTCCCCTTCTTCTACTGTTTTCTCTTTGTTTTCCACTATACAAAGTTTAATCTGGGACAGAAAAGATCCATTCTTTATAGGACATATCAGGGCACATACAGGATTGCCTGGAGCCCTTAGTTTGGGCAATGATTTAGCAGATAAAACTACACGTGACATACATATTTTCTCTATACTAGAAGAAGCTATAAATTTTCATGAAAGATTCCATGTCAATGCTAATACTTTACAAAAGCGTTTTAAAATAACTAAGGAACAAGCTAGACAAATAATAAAACAATGTCAAAATTGTGTGACCTTTTTACCACAAGTTAATCTTGGAGTCAATCCTAGAGGATTGATGCCTAACCATATTTGGCAGATGGACGTCACACACTTGCCAGAATTTGGAAAATTAAAATATTTGCATGTTACAGTTGATACTTCTTCTGGATTTTTGATGGGCTCCCTTCATGCCGGTGAAAAAACTAAAGATGTTATAGCTCATTGCTTACAAAATTTTGCCACTGTGGGCATTCCAAAACAGTTAAAAACAGATAATGCCCCTGGTTATACGTCTACTTCTTTTAAACAATTTTGCTCATCATTTGGCATTACTCATATAACAGGAATCCCATACAATCCACAGGGTCAAGGCATAGTTGAAAGAGCTCATCAAACTATTAAAATGTACTTATTAAAGCAAAAAGACGGAATTGGGAAGGGGTATATATTCCCCAAAGATAAACTTAAAATAACTCTTTTTACTCTAAACTTTTTAAATTTGGATTCATCAGGACTTAGTGCTGCAGAAAGGCATATGTGTCCAAAAAATGTACATAAGCCCAAGGTACTTTGGAAAGATATTCTAACAGGACAATGGAAAGGTCCTGACCCAGTAATTGTCTGGAATCGGGGGTCTGTTTGTGTGTTTCCACAGGAAGAACAGCAGCCGATTTGGATTCCAGAGAGATTAACCAAGGTTCTGACCCAGAACAGCAGCCGATTTGGATTCCAGAGAGATTAACCAAGGTTCTGACCCAGTGATTGTCTGGAGTCGGGGGCCTGTTTGTGTGTTTCCACAGGGAGAACAGCAGCTGATTTGGATTCCGGAGAGATTAACTAAAATCCTGACCCAGTGATTGTCTGGAGTCGGGGGTCTGTTTTTGTGTTTCCACAGAGAGAACAGCAGCCGATTTGGATTCCAGAGAGATTAACTAAAGCGATTTCTACAGACCAAAAAGAAGATGATTTAGCTCAAATCCATAATAGCTGATATCCAAAACTCCAATTTGGCTATCCTTACATCTGCGACAGAACCAGGATGCTTTTTTCAATATCTATTTTATTATTGCCCTTTCCCATATCATGAAGTTCTATTTTATTTTTTTGAGCTCATACAGACCTAGGTTAATGTTTTGCTGATCAGTTCTATTTTTTTTTGACTATAGAGTTTTTAAACATTGCAATAGAGATTTTACCTGTAAAAAGTTATAAGGCCTTTACTATTGTGTTATGTGTTGTATGTATTATATTATGTGTGCACACTTGTGTTTTGTGTTATATGTTTGAATGTACGTATGTCCAATGTACATATTTCTATATATCATATATGATGAGCGCTCATGAAAAGATGGATCCAAATATTTTTTTTTATTCACGTGATTTAAATGGTTTAATTTAAATTGGGTAAATAACTGTTAAGAATTGTTTTAATATGTAAACAAAAAGGAGGTTAACAGATCTGTTTGTTTACTCTCACCTTTAGTTTTCATTATATTTAATAATTCTCTTCACTATAATATAAATTGTTAAGAAAATTGTTTTCTTTTAAGAAAATTGTTTTCTTTTAGTGCCTTCTGGAATGTTACCTAATTTTTTCTTTAGCCATTATTGCCAGAATTTCTATCTTCATCCCAGTGCCGATGAAGATAATATAAATTGTTAAGAAAATTGTTTTCTTTTAGTGTCTTCTGGAATGTTACCTAATTTTTTCTTTAGTCATTATTGCCAGAATTCCTATCTTCATCCCTGTGCCGGTGAAGACAAAGAAAAAACTAATCTACAGTTTCTGCAATAGCCATCACTGAACTGCTTACAGAACTTGCACTGAACTGCTTACAGAACTATGTGTCATTTGTATGCATTGTGAACTATCTGTTGGTGCAGCGACTTGTGGTAGTGTTGGGGTATTTTTGCTGATGATATCATCGGTGGTACAATTTTCCCAAAAGGAGCCGTCAATTGACTTGGTATATCTTCCTCCCTTCTGCTTGTCATGATCATTCAGCTAAAATTTGGGGGTCAACAGAGGTGAGGCAAAGAACCTCACCCCCCCCCCCCCGCTGAGACCTCTCCACAGGTGTGGCTGTACTGGACCGGTAGTCAATGACGGGTAAGATCCAATTACAATGGTACCAACCTAAGACAGGAGGCTGACGCCCTGAGGTCAGCTCATCCGAAGACGGGTAAGGACCATATGTATTGGACAACCTAAGGCAGGCACGGTCCATAAGCCACATGCTTGTTGTTTAAACAGAGAGGGGGAGATGTTGAGAGCCACAGCCAAAGGGGCCCCAGCAAACTTCCAGCTGCCAGCAAGCTTCAGACTGCCCCAGCAACATCTAGCTGATTGGCTCCTCTGCGGTGATGTTCATTGGGCTGTTTCCCTGCCCTTCAGACTGCCAGCTGATGATTGGCTCACAGCTGCCCCAGCAACATCTAGCTGATTGGCTCCTCCACGGAGCTGCTCATTGGGTGACTTCTTTGGCTCTGCCCACGCAACCCAGCCAATCGGCCTCAAGAGGAGGAGGATTGTGGGAGGTTGAGAGGCTGGTGTGGGGGAGAGAGGCTTGTGGAAGCCGGTGGTGGCAGTTGGGCTCTGAGGGTTTTTCCCTGGAGCTGTTTTGTTTGGCGTTTGTAGTTCTAAAAATAAAGTTAGTTTCTTTTTGACAAGTGGCTCCTGATTTGTGCCAAGCCAGACTTCAGCAAGATGCATCTGGGATCAAATCTTTATTGTCTCACCTCCTGATTATGTGACCCTGAGCATGTTCTTTAAGCCCTCTGTTTCTTTTGTCATCAACAAAATTGGAATAGTAATTCCTATCACATTGGATTGTTGTAGTAATTAATCAAGATTACCTCTGTAAAGTCAAGGCTCGAACCAAGTAAATAGTTAATAAATGGCTTTAGAGTGGTCCTGTAGAACTGATTGGGAGGATGAAATAAGAAGCTTTTTTTAGATACAGTGGAGAAATGAATGGTGAAAATACAGTTGGGAACCATGCAGGTAGGAGAAGGGAAGATTCCCTAAGTAATGGCCTCTTTCCACCTAACCTATCTTCCTCAGGCAGCCATTTCAATATAGTCCCAACCAGGCCACTCTGCTCCTATGGTTTTATTCACATGGGAATTTCACATCTTTTGGGAGAATGTCTATGAGAGCACTAACATCTACAGGAACAACTTAAGTATTCATAAAATTGAGGTGAAAGCTGTACAAGACATAGGAGTTGAGAAAAGAGCTCCAGTTTGCAACAGGAAAACCAGTTCAGGATGATATGGGAAGGTTAAAGGATCTTGAGGTTAAGAGGTGCATAAGAAAGCTTCCGCAAATTAGAGATGAACAGTCAACCATTTATCAAGCATCTCCAGTGGTTCAAGATTCAGCTCAGACTGGCAAAGAGGAAGTGAATGGATCAGGTCATTTCAAGTGGAAATCCAGTGACTATCAGGTATATGAGAACAGAGTGGGGAGATGCTGTCTCATTTTTTTTCTAGATGTCTACACAGCAGGGACTGTCTTAGCTTTCAAGAAGAAACAAGTCCTCTGTGATGAGCAAATATCAATCAGTAAAGCATTAGAAGGAACTTTCTACGTTGTAATTCTGTTACATATACCCACTTACAACTTTATTTTATTCATGCAACAATGGCGTGAAGGGGTATTTCCATTTTGATAGCAGAAGAAATTGGGTCAGAAAGAAATTAGGTACTGTGGACAAGGTAACAACCAAGCAGACTGACTCTCAATGCCTTTTCCAATGTGCAGTACTGGGCTAAATGAAGCAAGTGATTCCTAACCCATTGTCTCTTGATGAGTAAGGTGGAAGGACAAGCACTCCATCCTTGCTTCTCTTGAAAGGAAGCACATCACACTCTGTTTCTCTCTCAAAGCAGCTTACCAGCAGTTCCTCTCTTGAAGCTAATACAGAGGAGTTTTAGAGATTTCAGAAGAGTGCTTTCATTCAACAGTTTCTTAGAGATGATACAATCTAGAGGAAATAATCCAAACCTGGTCCTCTGATTCTGTTCCTGATGACTGTCCCACCAAGCACATTATTCAAAACCCCAAATTATTTAACTGGGGATCTGAGAAGAACAGGGATAGTGGAGGGAGAAATCTTCTTGCCATGGCATGTTTGCTTCCTATATTTCTTCTGGAATCATGTCTGCTTGGCTTACTGATTAAAAACACAGTTTTATTGCTTTCTGCACTGCCAAGCCAATAAATTTCCAGAAGAGAAAGCTGTATTCTACTGTACCCCATGCAACATCAATAAAACTGACAGCCAAATTCTGATTCCAGAATCTTTATTGCTGGGGATAATGCAGTGCAGAACATATTTTGGAGAGTGTTTACATAAAAGCTTCAACCAAACCCTTCAGAGGTGTTTATTCATGTAAATGGAGCCCAGAAGCCGGCACCTCTCAACAGGCGGCCTGTTCCCCTAAATGGGAGCTTGCTGCTCCCAGAAGAACAGTTTGGTTCAGATTCGCCAGGGGGTTGTCTGAGCTCTTGATTGATGTATGGATGAAGGAAGAGGAGCAAAGGTCGGACAGAAGTGAGAGAAGCTATAGATCATGCACTGGCTGTCCCCAGTGACTATTGAACAGCCCTGGTGCAAGATGAAATTTTGTAGAGTTGATGTCCACGCTGCAGAGTGGGAAAGGCAGCTATAATGAGAGTGAAAATAAGAGTCCCTATCTAAAAAGGGACACTGATCAAACAACTGACATCTTGGAGTATGTGGCTGGGTGCAGAAAGAGGCTTGGGGCCAGAGAGTGGGGAGAGAAGTGGGGTGAGGCAGGTACATGTGCTTTTCACAGCAGATGTGTTCCCAGGAGGCACCATGGAGAATGTGATTCTGTGAATTCAAAACATTTTTTCCATTGCTTAATACTTTTATTTCAAGAAGTCTTATTTCCATTTTTGATTTGTCTTCAATTGGAGCAATAGCTCAGCATTAAGTATTGTTTCCTATATTTAAATTTGTTCATAGTGTAACCTGAATTGCCTTGTGTTTTTAAAAAATATATTTCATTTTAAATTAGCATGTAGCAATTTCAATATTTATGGGGTAGAGGGTGACATTTCAACACACCTGTACAATGTGTAATGACCAGATCAGAGTAATTGGCATATCTATCACCTCAGACAGGTATGTTTGAAATCCTCTCTATTAACTTTTGAAATATTAAATGAATTATTGTTAACCATAGTTAACCCACTGTGCTATAGAACATGAAAAGTGATTCCTCTAGTCCAGATGTGATTTGTTAAGGGCCATTGCAATTTACACCCTTTGTAGGTGCTTCCTTCTCTGATGGATGCCTCTATTATTCTTCCCAAGATGCCAGAAACTTTTAGCAATGTGAACAATTATCTAAATAACTCTATAATTCCATTCCTGTTTACATCCCAGAGAAATTTTTAAACTGATTCCTAAGGAGACCTATACAAGAATTTTCTTGACCACATTGTGGCATCGGGAGTTAGGTGTCCATCCCTGGGTAAGGGTGCAGGTACAATGTACACAGTACATACCTAGTCAAGTAGATGAACACTTAGAAGCTGAAGGCACACAGAACAGCTTGGGTGAATCTTAGAATCATCGGAGTGACAGAAAAAACTAATTCGATATACATAACACTATTTGCAGAATTAAACTACCTGCACACAAAACCTTAGAAATTTTAAAACACATGAACATATGTTAGGATTGATTGTCTATGGTGAGTTGAGGAACATAAGTGGGAGAAGGGGATAAAATAAATAATTAAAACAGAGGAAGACTATTATAATTTGGATCTGGAATGACCCTCCCCACCACCAAAAAAAAGCACACGTGTTGAAGGCTTGATCTCCAATTACAGCAGTGTTCAAAGGTGGCTGTTGATTGGTCATGAGGGTTCTAACCTCACTAGTGGATTATGTTAGTAATAATCAACTCTATTAAGAGTTACTGTGAGGGCTGGGGACGTGGCTCAAGTGGTAGCATGCGTGCGGCCCGGGTTCGATCCTCAGCACCACATACAAACAAAGATGTTGTGTCTGCCGAAAACTAAAAAATAAATATTAAAAATTCTCTCTCTCTAAAAAAAAAAAAAAAAGAGAGAGTTACTGTGAGCCAGGCATGGTGGTGCACACCTGTAATCCCAGTGGCTCTAGGGCCTGAGACAGGAGGATCATGAGTTCAAAGCCAGCTTTAGCAATAGTGAGGTGCTAAGCAACTCAGTGAGACCCTGTCTCTAAATAAAATATAAAATGTGGTTCAGTGGTCGAATGCCCCCTAAATTTACTCTCTGGTACCACCCCCCCAAAAAAAATGCTTAGATGGGATGATTAAGGCAGCATTAGTGACATAAACTCTGAAATATCTAGCTATTCATTAATCCCATCTGCAGGTCCCCAATCCTTCCATTTGTGGATTAGAGTTAAAGTAGAAGCAGTCTCTACTCTTTAGGATTGAAATGAAGTCACCTCATCCTCTCATCTGAGGAGTCTTGTGTTTGATCATGACTCTGATGAAGCCCTGGGCATGGCCCATGCCATGTTGGTGCTTACATTTGCCTTGACTCCTTATCTGAAGACTGCTTGCTAACCCTCAAGTCCATCTAGGAGTGGGGCTCCAACTAGTTCCTGCCTTTCCTTCTTCCCAATCACCAGATTCCCAATCCCTGCATCTCTGTTCTTAAAGGAATACTGCTGCTCCAGACAGGTTCCTAGTTACTATCTTGTTAGAATCAACCTAGTATCTCTCACTGATGGATTCAGACTTTCAGACTGGGCCTCCTGGCACAGTTAGGGACTCTGTGGTGGGGCTACCTAGTATAGTTGAGTTAGCTCCTCTAGTGGATGCTCTGGTGGGCTGTCAGAATCAACCTTTAGTACAGAGGCTCATTCTCCCAGCTGCTCAGAGAGTGGGTGGCAGAAACCCTCAACTAAATTGCTCTCCTGAAATTATACTTTCATTCTAACATTGCTATCTCATCAAGGATTATATCTTCTCTCCTGAGCAGCCCTCATCTAATGAGTGATCAGTGTGCAGAATAAAGGTGTGGCCCTTTTATCTCAATGTGGGCTTACTCAGGAAAGTTCTATTTTTGAGCTCCTTCTAATAACTCTATCACCTGGGCAACTGATGTCATCTCCATCCTAGCCAACTCAAATTGCCAAGCTCCTACCTGTGCCAGAGCCCAGCAATGGTGAAATTTACAGTATTCAGATAAGTCTAATTATCTTGAAAATAATGTCAGTTTATATCCTCCTTTGTCATTTCTAATGTCTCTTAGGTCCTCAGAGATGGGGCTTAGATCCTTCTTTTTGTTTTTTGGATTTAATGGCATAGTAGACCTTGGAAGGAGTCAATTTGTCCAGTTCACTAAGTTGTTAACTAACCCTCAAAGCTGGAGAGCTTCATTACTCTTCAGGAGGGCTCTTGTGTTTCCTCTTCAAGGAAACTGTGGTTTGGAAATCTTTGCTTATAAAAACCTATCAATTGAGATACATTTGCATTATCAAAGGGTTCTTTGTTCTACAGAAGGATTCACTGCAGGGATTCCTTTAAATAGCAAACTCCCTAGATGAATGAAAAGTAGGGTTCAATAGACACACAGATCTTTCCTCTTCCCTCCCCCCTCTCTTTAAAGACAGGTATTGCAGAAAGTAAATTATAACTGTAGAGTCCTTGGTTTCTCAAGAGTGCAAGCTAGTTCTCAGGGTAGGACCACCCTCTGAAGCCCACAGGCTGAGCAGCTCCAGAGAAAGAAGAGAGCCAGGGAAGACATCCAGTGTTAATCTGGAATCCTCAAAGCCTGGGAGTGTGTGCATCTTTGGTACCTTGCTTTTTCTCTGTCTAACACATGGCAGAAATGAAATATTTTTATTCACTACCTTCTAATTATTTAAGAAAACCATCTATATTATCGATTTAAGACAGCACAAACATCCATCCATTTTCCACAGACAATTAGTTTATTGCTAGGGCTACACCTGAATTTTAAAACAATATAAAATCAAAGGGAGGGAAAAAGAAAAATCAGAGAAGGCCAAAGCCCTCAGCCCCATGAACTTATTGAAATGGAAGGGGTTTTATTTATTTAAATTTGAAGAAATGTTAATTCCTGTGTATTTATTACATAAGATCTTATTCTACTTTTAAAAGAGACTTACTAAAATTACTGTTTTTTTTTTTTTTTGGTAGTGCTGGGGATTGAACCCAGGGCTTTGTGCATGTGAGGCAAGCACTCTACCCACTGAGCTATATCCTCAGCTACAATTACTGTGTTCTTTTCAAACCTGCTCACTAATTATAATAAACTTGCTTTCATCTTAGAATTAAATAAAAATGACTTTCTCCTTTTCAAATGATTTTAGACTTTGAGCTCATCTGTTCAGTAACTTCATTATGGGCAATGTCTTCATTTATTAGCCTCTTCAATATTTACCTAGAGGAAGCTAAGGCTTCAGTGTTAACTGAAATATGAAGTCAGTATAGGTGGACATCCAATATGATAAACTTTACATCAGAAAATTTCGGAATGTTCCTTAAAAATATAGCCCAGAGGTTTTGATTATCAGTTGACTACAGCCTGAAGCACTGATTGTATTAGGCTCATGGAGTCAGAGTGAAGGGGCTGCTTACAAGTCCTTTTGGTCCAAGCCTCTACTTTACAGAGGAAGAATTTTAAGTGAGGAAAGGTGAAATGACTTCCCTGAAAGCACATGGTAATTTTAAGGGCAAAGCTGGACTAGATCTAGGTCATTTCTTCCTGGTCCAGTATGGTGTCCTCCGCCAACTAAATCACACCTGCACTGCTCACTTGGTGTTTGTTGATACACTCTATTACACAGTGCTTTCTTCTTCCTGTGAAAACCTAACGTTCGGTTATTGAGGGTTTGTGCCTAGTCTTCAACTTGAGGATGCAGTTCAAATTTCTATTCTTGAATCTTTGGAGACTGCCAGAATATTTTTTTTCTCTCATTTTTCTGTCTTCCTCTACGCTTAATGTCTACTGTTGCATCCCCCTCCCACCACCCCATCTGCCTACCGCCGGAACTTATTTGAGAATTTACCAGGTGCTTACTACCATGTCCTCTGTTCTACCATTGAATACCTTGTCTCTGGTGGATTTTGCTTTCTTGTCTTGTCTCTTGGTTCTGGCTGCTTTAGTCCTTACCCACTGCTACTTTTGGCCGTTCTTTTCTCAACCTTGACTATTCTAGGGCCCCTAATTGGTTTCCTATTCTATTTCTCTATTCTGGCTCTCCCCTGCCTGGTCTAGATCATTCTTTCTGATAGCTCCTTCTATGTCATTCTAGTACTCAAGTCTCTTTTGTGCTTCCCCTTGGCTCCTACAAATGTCTCGGTCTTTCATTCAATTTTCATTCTTTGTTTGTCAGTTATATCACATACTCTCTGTTCATGTAACCATTATATTAGACTTGCACTGTCAATATGTCCAGTCTGAATGGAGATGAGCTGTAAGTATGAAATAATACTAGGCTTTGAAAAAATAATGTAAAATACCTTATTAATAATTTTTGTATTGATTACATATTGACATGATAATATTTTTCCCATACTGGATTAAATAAAATATTGTATTACAATTAGTTTCACCTTTCAAAAACTTTTACAATGTAGGTACCAGAAATTTAAAAGGATTTACATCTTCTTTCTTTCTTTCTTTCTTAGCTGTAGATGGACACAATGTTTATTTTATTTTATTTTTATGTGGTGCTAAAAATCAAATCCAGTGTCTTAAACATGCTAGGCAAGTGCTCTACCACTGAGCTACAACCTTAGACTCACATCTTATTTCTACTGGACAGTTTCCCTAGACAATCAGACCATTTGTGCTTCTTGAGCTCACCTCACATTTTCCTGCCTTCATTCATACTGTTTCTATCACCATGATGCACATCTCAAGTCTTCTCTGCTGGTCAAATTCTACTCTTAGGTAAAGGTTCATCTCAAGTCATGTACTTTGGGTAATGTATCTTTCATATATAACTGCACTTGCTTTCTCTCTTGAGCAATACAGCGTGCACAGAGTGCAGACTTTAGAACCAGAATGCCTGGATTCAAATCATGGCTTCATTCCAAATCTATAGAATGTGTTAAATATATATATATTTTTTAGCTTAAATAAGAAAATGTTTATATAATACTGGTACAACATCTAGCACAAGATAGTAATTCAGTAAGTGGTTTAATTTACAACAACTCATTGTAAAAAATTTAAGCTACCTCTGCTACACCTCATGACAACTCTACTTCCTTGGCAAGTAGATAGGTGGATCCTGTACTTTGGAACTGACTTTGTCATGAGTCACTCTTCAGCCTATGAAGTTCCTATGACTCGTCTCTGTGTCTTGACTCTCCACTGATTACATACAGGACAACTGTGAAGAAGATTAGACATTCCCATTTGGTATCTTTCTTCTGGACTAAGATAAGCCCCTGATAGCCTTTTAGAGAAATCATAAAGAACAATCTTCCATTAAATATTTTAGCTCTAGCAAACCATTCTACAGAGTTTGCAATTGCTCATTGATTTTAAAAAGTTCAATCAGTTGGAACCCTCCTACTGAAAAGTGCAATTTGCACTCTCCTCCAAGACAGCCATTCCAGAACACCAAGGAAGCTGCTGTGGTGGAGTTTGTGAATTGTCATGTTAACCAAAATGTTAAGAAGATTCCCTGGATAATGGATTTTCCAAGTTACTTGTGCAGCAACTAATTTAAAAGTATAAAGCCTCAGAGGAAAATGGTAAACATACGTAAGCCCTTACACAAAACCATTTAAAGTATTCTAAAGACACAAAACAAAATAACCCAATCTAGCCCTTAATTCTTCCAGCAATAATGTAACATGAAAAGAATAACTCTGGTAAATAAAACTACATGTTGAATTCTCCCTGGGGAATGTCTGTGTCATTTCTAATGATTTCTCAAAAATATTTTTCAGAAGCAGAGAATATTATGTTGTCAGGGCATTGACATTGTAGATATGCTTCAGGAAGCCCTTTCATTACAAGCTTTTCTTGCTCCACACTTAAAAAGATTTGTTTTCCTCTTTTGAGTGAGCGTGTAAATGCTAGTTGCTATTGACATACCATATACTTTTAATTAATCGGAGGATGGGTTTGATGTACCTGAAATTACTGGCATATGTGCCTTCACTTTTCGCTAATTTATCTGTTCTGGTAGACACCAATTTGTGTGGTTGCTTGGCTCAAAAACACCCCTTTCTTCTGGAAGTATGCCACTACTGGTAGCATCATGGTGGAAAAATCTCACTGATGGAGCAGGATGATTCTATGCTCCGTGTGTGTGTGTGTGTGTGTGTGTGTGTGTGTGTGTGTGTGTGTGTTTCTTGGGAATTGAAAACTTACAATACAGAGACAGAAAGGAGGTCTTTGGAACTGATTCATTTAAAAGGTGAAATCTAGAGAAAATTTCCTTGACCTCCTGTTGCTAAGATGCCAGATTCTCTTCAGTTGTTGCTGGCATCCTTCTATCTCCTTATCCTTCCATTGAGTTTTCTCTTATGATTAAATTTGTCAGAGTTGATTTCTAATGCTTGCACATGTGAAAAGCCTTAACTAGAGCCCCACCCCAAATTTCCATGGTGAAGTATTCCTCTGTTCCATTGATCATATGTTCACAACACAGACAGAACACGTGCTGATGGTCAGAGAGAGACTAGAAGGCTTTGCATTGTGATTTCCTAACAGCCTTTCTAAGCTGGTGTCAAAGGCCAGTCATGAATTTATGGGGTCACCACATTTGCTTGTTTGCTTGGCCACCTGCTGTGATAAAAAGTGAGCCTTGAAGAACTAACCCTCCACCAAGTTTCCTTTGTTACTGTGGACTACAAAGGATGGCTTCCTGGTCTGAACTCTTACCTGATTTTTGACCTTTGCTAGTTTTTATCACCTTCTGCATTTCCTGCAGTGATTTGAGAACTGGGCCTTCATCTCCTATGGTTGGAAGACTGTAAGCTCTTGGAGGGCAGGGATAATGTCTGGATCCTGTACATTTCAGAGCATAGTTCCTGAGTGGTGAGCAAGTTTGATCTGAAGATTTTTTTGTGTCCAGCCTGAGCTTTAGTGATGGGGAATTGGAAAGGAAAAGATACAGAATGGCCTTAGATGCCCTACTGTGCAGATTGGACTAAAACAACCTATAGTAGGTATTAGAAGGGATGTTTCAGAGGCAATGCAGTTTGAGCTGAAAAGGCCAGAATATTAGACTCCAGGCAATAATGACCTCTGCTATTTTGACATTCTAACTTATTCACCCACAGGTTGAGAAGACCTAGTGGGTAATTTTCTCTAATTAACACCTTCTAGCAACAAAACTCTTTTTTTCAGGCTTGCCCCAGATAGAGAATAGGTATTTACTACTCAACCTCAAGTATGGGCAGTGGGTTTCAATCTTCTTTGCCTCATGAGACTGTAACAATACCACTTTATGGTTATGTGAAACCTTTATTTCCTACTAATTTGGGCACTATAGTCTTGTTTATTCTCATCATAGCAGGCCCCACTCAGAGGCAGCAATCATCACACCCCTTTTAAACAGAGCATAGAGTTTTGTCACTAGTGAAAACCTACAGTGCAAATTAGGGAATGCTAATGGTGCTAGAAGTCAGGTCTGCCTTGTGTTTGTCTTACTGATCAGATACTTTGAGGCCCAAGTTAGACTCACACCTGAGTTCCTACCTCTGTGGGCTCAGGAATGTTGTGTGCTGCTGGTCATGAGAAGGAGTAGGAACCCAGGCATAATCTCATTGCATCAGAGCCAAGGATAGATGTAACAGCAGCAAGGGATAAAAAGTTGCGTTTTATTTATAAATTGGACTTTTCTGAGCTTAGCTCAGGTGGCATTACAGAACTATGGTTCAGGGCCACACAGAGAAGAGCTCTGAGTGGTTTGCTGCCCGGGTGGGGGGGTGTTATCTCCCAGTGAGATGGAAGCTAAGAATAATGAGGATCCAGTATAGAAGTTGTTAGAAGCTGCCCACCAAACCAGAGAGTCCAGGTGGATTATCATGGTAGGTAGGATTATTTTAATTTTTTTCTCTCTATATATAAAGCTGGTGGGAAATTTGCTAAAATTGGCGTTAAGTGTTTGTTTTTTTCTTGAACCAAGGGAACTGCAGGAACAGAGCATATATGGTTCCATGGAGCCCACCTTCTCAGATCTGCAATTGAGCAAAAGGGCCTCTCTCTATCACTGTGACTGAACTGGCTTTAAAACCTTACATGTTCCGGGCACAGTTGTGCACACCTGTAATCTCAGCTATTTGGGAGGTTGAGGCAGGAGAATTGCAAATTTGAGGCCAGCTTGGGCATCTTAATGAGACCCTGACTCAAAATTAAAAGGGAAAAGGAATGGGGATATAGCTTAGGTTCAATTCTAGGACCACCACCACCACAACAAAGTCCCATGAGTAAGCTCAGAGTTATACATGCACTGTGTGGTGCAGCCACTCTGGGAGAAAATAGTTTTGAAAGAGACCTCTGTCACCTCATTTCAAAAAAGAAGTCAATGGTGGAGCATACCTGTAATCCCAGCAACTCAGGAGGCTGAGTCAGGAAGATTGCAAGTTCAAAGCCAGTCTCAGCAACTTAGGGAGGCCCTAAGAAACTTAGTGAAGGCTGTCTCAAAAAATAAAAAGGGCTGGGGATGTGGCTCAATGGCAAATCATCCCTTGGTTGAATCCCTGGGAAAGAAAGAAAGGAAGGAAGAAAGGGAGGGAAGGAAGGAGGGAAAGAAAGAAAGCCAAATCAAGGGCTTGGGAAGAAGATAGAGGTATGTAAAGGAGCAGAGCTGATCTCTGAGTTGACCTGATTTACTGCTTTTGTAATAAAAACAACATTGAAGAAGAATCCCAAGCAATCACTGCTTTCTAAGGGAAAACTGGATCCAATGCCAAAGGGATCTGGGTGTGAACTTTTTTCGCTCTATACTTCACTGAGATTTTGGGAGCTCTTGCTTGTTTCTTAGTATCCTGCTAGTGAACATCATTCACTTTTCCCAAGAGGATGATTTTAAAAAAAAATTAGTTGTAGATGGATACAATACTTTTATCTCTCTCTCTCTCTCTCTCTCTCTCTCTCTCTCTCTCTCTCTCTCTCTCTATCTATCTATTTATTCTTTATGTGATTTTAAGGACCGAACCTAGAACCTCACACATGCTAGGCAAGCGTTCTAACACTGAACCACAACCATGGCCCCAAAGATGATTCTTAAACTAATAAAATTTGGCCCTCCCAAAGCTTCCTATAAGGAGTTTATTAGCACAACCAGGTTTAAGAATTGTCTCAAATGCATGGCTGGGAGGGCTGAATTAGAATTGAGGTTCAAGATCAACTCCTACCTTGTACCTTTCTCCCCTCCCCTCCCACTCTCCTTCTCTCCCTCTTCCTTTCTTCCTTCCTTTCTTTCTAAGGAAGGGGGTGAGGTAGGAAAGTGGGACATGAACTTTCTGAAATCTGAGATTTTTCTTCTGGCCCAGCTGCAGGGAAGCTGAGGATAGGTCAAACTATTCTTCTTGCAAGAGCTTGCTAGGCTCCTCTCTGTACTGTGCAGCTTTCCTGGGGTCTGTTAACCTGGTATCCTGCACTGGGAACCCATCTATCTTGATTCAGTTTCCCTTGGTATTTTTTTTGTTTTTGGTTTCTTTGTTTTTAAGGAATCATGGGCTGGGGATTAAGCCTTCCCTCTTGAGAGAGTTAAAAACAAACAACCAAAATTAAAACATTTAGATGGGATCTACTAATAAGGGTAAGCTGAAGGTCTGCTTCTCTGCAGCTGGTATATCTGTTATTTCCCATTTATAGGACAGACTGAGAGCCTGCAGATTCTAGGACCTGGATGTTGACATAAACTGCGACACAAAGAATGTCCTCCACTTCCCATAGCACCCTTTCATCTCCCATTCTTATGATGGAGATTTAAGAAATGACACTTAGATATGGTACCACACTAGTTAACAAACACGCTTCCTTTTTGCATTAATTCCTTGTTCCTTTGTAGTTGTCTGCTCATTTTAGTCACCATGTAGCTCAGTAAACCCTTTAATAATAATAAATGCAAAATTCTGGGAATCTTACATTATTAAGACCTTGCTGAAAAGCAAAGGAAAAAGCTGAGTGGACTCTTCAGATAAAGGGAAGATAAAAAGCCATCAGAAATCTTTGAATAGTTTCTCAGAGGGCTCTAGCACATTGATTTAAAACTAAGGGACGGAAGGAGTATTTATCTAGAGACATTTTTGGTTCTCACAATTTGGGAAGACAGTGCTACTGGCAGATAGTGATTTGAGGCCAGGAATGCTGTTGAACATCCTAGGATGTGCAACAGTCCCCTGCAACAAACCGTTATCTGGTCCCAAGTGTTAAAGTACTGAAGATCAAAAATCCTGCTCCAGCAGAACAGGTACACATTGACCAAATGGTTATATTCTGGTAGGATATGTGCAAAAATACATGAAGTGCAGGTTATGAAAGCAAACCTATTGAGGGAGAAGCTGGAGGCTAGGAGTGGTGCATGGACTTTCTGGTGGTGGCCATCCAGGAAGGCTTCATGGGGGAAGTGACTCCTAATCATGGTTTTAATGTCTTTGTAACCAGCCACCCAAGAAAGACTTTTATTGAAAGTTTATTATTAGTCAAGAATTACATAATAGAATCCATTTTCTTTTTGTACAGCCCTCTGAGAAACTATTCAAAGATTTCTGATGGCTTTTTATCTTCCCTTAAAAAAAAAAGTTCCCCCCAGAGAACCTGGGGGAAGCATGAAGAGGGAAGAGTCCACTCAGCCTTTTCCTTTGCTTTTCAGCAAGGACTTTTTTTTTAATTTTTTTTTTTTTTTTTTTTAGTTGTAGATGGACACAATGGTTTTATTTTATTTATTTATTTTTATGTGGTGCTGAGGATCTAACCCAATGTCTCACACATGCTAGGCGAGCACTCTACCACTGAGCCCCAACCCCAGCCCCCCAGCAAGGACTCTTCTGTGTGACTCTTCTTCCCTTCTTTCTTTCAAGGTTTATCTTCTTCACATTTGGCTCATGAAGTCATCCCTTGGGGACTTTATGTTATAGTGACTGACCTACTCTCTGAAACCTTACAGCCTTGTCTTCTCTTTTCCCATCTAGACTAGTCTCTTGGGGTGTGTTGCCACTTCAAGGACAGAAGCCACCACCTCCATATGTGCCTACTTCTACAGCCTGAAGTGCTGTTTGGGACCCTGACTTCCAAGGAAGAGGAAGACACTCAGGAAAGAAGAGGGACACTGGACTGGTGGATACATACTTTTTATCCTTCCAGAGTCTTTGGAGTGTATCTTACAATATAGTTTAAAAGTTTCGTCTCTGCTTAGCAGGCACAACATTCAAAAATAAATTGCCACAATTATTATTAGCATTTTCTTACTAACAGATTTTTCAGAAGCTGTTTCCATATCAAGCAGATCAACCTTTCTGTTGTCATAGAGACAAAGATCTTTATATAACCATGTGCAAGGTGAGATTTTCGCCCCCCTTCTTTCCATTTGCCTGGAACTAATAAGAAAGAGAAAGGAAAGGAAAAAATTTAAAATCAATTAGAACAAGTGAAAATATGGGCTATTTCTTGTATCATATTTTAGATTTTAAATACCTATGTTGTTAATAAAATAAGGAAGGTGAGGAAAGAGATGAACAATTTGAGTAGTGCCATTTTCAAAATTTTCAAGCAGTGGGATCATCAGTGACAAGCAATTATAATTCCTGCACTTGTTTATTCTACTTTTTAAACCAAATAGATGAAGATCTTAGAAAGTAGAGTTATCAAGACCTGAAACGACTGACATAAACAATCATCTACTGATGGATGCTGATGAATTTCAGTATGCTCTGAGGTACTTGCTTCCCCCAACCCCCAGAGTCTGGGGTGCTCCCTTTCTCTCTGCAAAGCCAAACCCTATGGATAAATTAGTACAAGACTGCACTCTTCTCATAATTTCAGCTCTCTTCTTTTTATGAACTCCTGAAAACTTGTTATTCACAACTTAATGATTACTTACTGTTTTATTCAGTCATCATCAAGAACAGGGGATGTCAGCATGAGCCTGCCCACTTTTCCTGTCCTCTGCGGTAACACTGAGTTATCATTTGCACATCCATCTCCATTCCCCAGGACATAGAGCTATCCCTGCTCTCTCAAAATCATCTCCTCCCTTATGTTCTTAAACTGCTACTTCCCTACTTTCTTGTTGAGATCTTCCTCCAATAAATATGACTCTTTCCTCATCCCTTGTATCTTCAGTCTGTCCTTTTCCTTCCTCTATTCCTGTTTTAATAAAACAAACTTTCCTCCATTTTGCTTATTTTTCATCTCTTTCTGATTTTAAGGTTTTAATTTTATTGCCTTTTGCAATAAGTAGGTGTTGTGTATATGGTGGGTAGGGGGAAGATGGGGAAGGAAAGTGAATGGCTATAGGAAGTTTAAAATATACTTCTTGCTCTCCAGGAGGATTATATATTTGAAGAACAATGCCTGGGCATGGTAGCACATGCCTGTAATCCCAGCAATTTGGGAGGCTGAGGCAGGAGGATCACAGGTCAAGTCCAGTTCAGCAATTTAGTGACAACCTGTCAGTGATTAAGTGCCCCTGGATTAAAACAAACAAACAAAAAACAAACACAAACAAAAAAACAACCAACTAACAAAAAAACCAATGCCCTGTTTTTCAGACTTGAGCACACATCAGAATCACCCAGAGGAGTTGCCAAAGTGCAGACTACTAGGTGCCACCTCCACTGACTGAGATTCAGTTCATTGGAGTGGGTCATGAGAACACATGTCTAACATTTCCTAGGTGCTCATGCTGCTGGTCCAGATCACACTTTGAGAAACATTGCCTTGAATAGCAACTTTCCTATTGCTTCATACACATTACTCTTGTCATATGGATGTTGCAGTCACTGTGTTGTGCCAAAAGTTATCCTACATAGGCTCTGCCTCTATTGGATTCTCACCTGAAAGACAAGGTCACCTTTCAGTCATCTGGTCCACATTAAAGATGACCTTGTGAAGGTTATCATGCTTGGTTCAAGGCTCCAAATGTCTAGGAGAGGATGTTGGGAGGTAGGGGTGGATGCTAAGATGGAGCCTGCAGAAGGGGGAAGTAGAAGATTTCTCCAGAATACCTTGTGGATAGTAAAGAGCTTCATAGCCTGGAGAAGGGACTCCTGTTTGAGAACCAGACTTGCCACCTATCCTTTTATTGTGTGGGTCTCCCACTTCTACCCCTCACTCTAGTCAGCACTGTTAAATCTTGAGGATGGATTGGGGATGTAGCTCAGAAGTACAGCACTTGCCTAGCATATGCCAATCCCTGAGTTCAATCTCCAGTACTACAAAAAAATATGTTCAGAAATAAAAGTTGGGTTGGGGATGTAGGTCAGTGGTAGAGTGATTGCCTAATATGTATGAGACCCTGGCTTCAATACACACACGCGCGCACACACACACACACACACACACACGCACAAATCTTTTAATGGCTTCTAGTTCTAGGCTTTTTCCAACCATGCTGTGGGACAAGAGTATTTTGATTTTTTTGTTTTTTCTTCAGCTTTTTTTCAGGGAAAGGGTCCCCCCCTCAGGCCAGCATAAATATGTCAGCTTTGTGAGATCTCAGTGAAAAGTTGAATCTCAGGTGAGCTAGGATTTGTCTCACCCATTCCTTACCTCTCCCCTGCCATTGGGGTTTCTCTACCCAGTACCAAACTTGGAGAAGTTGTGAGTATTTTTTTTAATTAAGTAAGAGGTAATTTTCTTACAAGATAGATATAAAAAGATAATTAATAGATAAAGTGCTATCTTTGCTATTCAATAGCTGTGGGACCTTGAGCAAGTTATTCTATCTCTCTAGATCATGGTTTCTTCTAATCTGTGTAAGCACTGAGCAAGTGAAAACTGCCATTAGTGGCACAATCATTCATAAGAGAAACACAGGAGGATTGTCATGGAAGGGCAAGGGCTGGAACTTGGAAGGCAGGTTCCATGGATTTGTTGATTGATTGAAACAAATTCTATCAGCATGGTCATCACCTTCAGGGAATGGAGCTGACAAGATAATTAATGGAAACTAATTAATATAAACCCCTCAACCCTTAAACTGTTTCTCTCAACCACAACTATTCCCAGAAGGCCATTAATTCTTCCACAGGGAAAAGTCCAGCCCTGAGGAGAGGGTAAATTCCTCCATGAACAGACCCCTGACAGGCAGCTGGGGTCCAAAGAAGATGGGGGTGGTCTCTTTCCATCCCCAACATAGAATCCAATTGTCTCAAGTAGTTAAAACATATTGAAGACCTCCTGGCCAGGTGTGTTTTGGATACCACCCCCAACATTTCTTTTCAAACATTTTTATTGGGATGTAAGTCATGGAAGATAAAATTCACCCATTTAAAGTGTACAATATCAAGATTTTTAGTATGTTCATGTACAACCATTACCACCATCTAATTTTAGATATTTTCCCTCATCCCAAACCCCACACCTGTTAGCAGTAATGCTTGCCTCCCACCTTGCTCAACCCCTAGGAACTTGTGATCTACTTTCAGTCTATCCAGTTATTCATATTAAATAGAATCATGTAATATGTGGAACCTTTTTCTAAATGGAAGAAAGGAGACCTGATGGTCCCCTCCTCCTATTTACCCTATGACTTCAACAAAAGCCTCCTGCACCTGCTTGCTGATACACACATTCCCTTAATCATGTCTGTGGGTGTGAAGGTGGGGGCATACTGGGAACTAGACACAAGGCCTTTCAGTGCTTAGCTTACTAGACTGAAGTACAAGAATATCTGGGGGCAGGGCCAGGGCAGGGACTTGTATGCTCACCAGGATGCAGGTAGAGGAGTAGGCCCGCCAGCATCCTTGTTGATAAATCAGGTCACCCTGGCCCTAGGGGCTGAGCACTCCATTCTGGCACCATAGGGTGGCAGAGCCCACTGACCTGGCTGGCCCAGGCTCAAACACCACACAGACTTCTCTGGCGGCAACCACTGCTGATTAAAGAGCCTTGCACCCATGTTCGCTTCCGCAGAGGCAGAAAGCAGGACGTCTCTTGGAGCTTCTGGGCAGTTCCATGCCCCCTGCCTCGGTTTCAAACATGAAGAAAGTGAGGGTTTGGGCTACCAGGGGAACCAGGTGACAGACAACCTTAGGAGTATCATCATCGTAAAGGGGAAGTTTGATAGAGTGAAGCATCCTTCTCCCAGGTTTCAGCAAAGAGGGCTAAAGAAGTAGGCAGGGCAGGTGGCCTGGAGTGAGCGAGGGTCCCGCGTGGGAGGGCAGCGCGGTGTACTCACAGTCTGGTGAGGCCGGCCCGTGGGCCGGGGCAGCGCAGGGCGCTGTCGGGCGCGCAGTTGCAGGGCTCCGGGCAGCGCGCCCCGCGCAGCGCTCGGGGCAGCGGCGGTAACACCAGCAGCAGCGGCAGCGCCAGCAGCAGCCGCGGCGCTGGCGACCGCTGCCCCATGGCCAGCAAGCATGAGTGCCGGCTCCTAAGCCTGGGCCAGTGTCCTGGACAGCCCCCAGCCCGAGGGCGGCCCGCGCCCGCTGCCCGCCCTTCAGTCTGCCCTCCCACCCACTGTCCCTTGGCCCGCCCCTGCTCTCCCCTTTCACAGCGCCCCAGCTGAGTCCCTTCTCCCCGGTCCTGGAACCTTGGTCAACTGCCCCATCACAGTCTTTCTGCTGCTTTCCCTAACGCAAATGGTCCCAGTTTTAGGAGGCAGAGTGATACGTGGCGAATGCTTTGGGTGAAGAGTGGGGAGTTCTCAATTCTGCTCTGCTGCAGAACTGCAGTAGTGAAGTTGGGTGATCTGTGGCACTTCCTTATTTCATCCGTGAGAGGGTCAGATGGATACTTGCAAACACGTGGAAGGAGTGAAAGTGCCTTCTCAGAAGCTTCTCCTCTTCTTCAGGCTCAACGCCAGATCCTAGTTCCTTTTCTCCGACCAAGTCCCTTCATACTGCAAGTTCTCTCTCTTTCCAGCTTCCCCAGTGATTCCTGTTTTCTCTTATAGTAACTGCTCTCCTCCTTACAGGATAGCTATTTGTGACCTCCAATAGAGATTGTGAGTTCCATGAGAGCAAACTTCAACTCAGATTTATTTTTATATTCCTTATGGTTTCTATATGGTAAGTCCTCACATAACTCAGCTGCCCCAGTGGAAGGCCCAATATAGACCCTATGACAGGTGCCCTGCGTTGCATCATGCTTGAGCTTCATGCCAAATTAGCAGGGCTTTTACTGTAAGATAAATGGTGTCCCAAGAGGTATGTGACTTCCCTGGGGGAGGGGGGAGGGAAAAAAAGAAAAAGAAAACACAACTTATAAATGGAGAACTCCTGTTTGACTCTTAGCTATATCATCCACTGTCTCTCATCATTGCAAAACTACTGCTATACAGTTTACATACCAAGGGGCTTTGAGAAGAGATCAGATTGTATGGTAACCATGGGATGTATAATTTTGCCTCTAATTTGATCATTAAGCTTTTTTTTTTTCTTCCAAGGATTTTGTTTGGACTCTAGGAATCCTAGAAGTCTTGCTTGAAGAAGTGGACTTTCAGAGCTGGGAGGGTGTCTAAAGCTCTCAAGACAGGAAACATAAAACTAGATTTATTTCTGAAGCTGATTCTCAAAGATACTCTCCTCCAGTCACCAGTCTCTTGGCCAAGGATGGTAGATTATTATTGTTTTAGAAAATAATTTGGCTTTGGCCACATTGTGCTTAATGGCACAGAATCAATGCTTTTTTTGTAGGAGGGTATTGGGGATTAAATTCAGGGGCATTTGTCCACTGAGTCACATCCCCAGACTTATTTTGCATTTTATTTAGAGACAGGGTCTCACTGAGCTGCTAATCACCTCACCATTGCTGAGTCTGGCTTTGAACTGACAACTCTCCTGACTCAGCCTCCCATGCTACTGGGATTATAGGCGGGACCACTGTGCCAAGCTAGAATCAATGCTTTTGTCTATAATATAGTCTTCTCTGGATCTCTCTTTCCAAGTGCTTATCTGATTACTTATACTTTTCATACCTTGCATATGTTGTTCTCAATATTCGAAATGATTTTTTTTTTCCTTTCCCATTATTCCATCAGATAGACTCCTGGTTGTACTTCTAGACACAGCCAATGTCATTTCCATTGTGTGACTTTTCTGACTCAACATAGCTGAGTAGTTCTTCTGTAATACAATACACTGTAATTTGGGGTAGAATTTTGCTTTCCTGTCAATTGATTTTTTTTTTTGGGTACATTAAGAGCATGTCATAGCTTCTAGTTCCTAGTAGGTGTTCCATGTTTAACTATTGAGAAATAGAATAAATAAATGAAACCCAAGCTCAGGTCTATAGCAGATGCTTGAATTATGTGAAGAACTTAACAACATTGCTTGGTTTCTTCTCAACCATACTGCATCTATCTGCATAAACCTCAAGTAATTATCCATGATTATTTTGGGGTCACATTGTCTCTTCTGTTTTAGCTTTGTCAGATTTTGGTAGGGAAGTTGAGGTAGCACTGGACGTTTTAAATGATTGTATTGTGTGGCCTGAATTACAAGAAAGAAGCAATGAGTAATTCAAGGTAGCAGAATGGAATTTATTTCAAGTCTCATGTTTTATGTTGTGTTTTCTTTTTACTCCATAGCTTATTTGTTGTGTTTATATAAAATGCTTGCTTTTGGCTAATATTGCATATTTGAGAACAGTGGCTATTTCAGGAGGAATTATTTAATTATGCACTCTGGTTGGAGAAGGACTGGGAAATCAGGACTTTTGGATTTTCCATCTTGCTCTGTCATCAGCCATGTGATTTGATCTTTGGTTTCTTTATTTGTAGGAGGGAATGGTTTCATAATCCCTAAGACTCATTTGCATTTTTATTTAGAGACAGGGTCTTTGAACTTTGCAGCTCCTGCCATATTCTTGAGGGGAGAAGTTGAGGTGTGTATATTAACTCCTTGTAGCTTGCCTTATGTAAAATTCTGTTTATAAAGAGGTGAGGTTGTTCATGTGGAAGAAAGTTTACAACTGTAATGAGTTTTGTTAAATTTTGCTATGATTAATTTCAGTTGGATCTTAATTATCACCAGTCAATTCCTGCAGTGTACCCATTATAAGAATATCACATTGAATTGCTTGTTATATATTTGTTATAATGGAATTTACCTTTCCTACTCATTAATATGTGACCTACTTAGAGTATTTTTAAATCTGAAGGACTTCTGTTTTATATAACTATGCCTATAGCTACTATTGTTACAGAACTTCAAAACAGTATGACCCATAGGATTGCTAATTACATTTTCCTGACAAAATGAAGTTCATGGAATTCACAAGAAGTTTATCCATCTTAAAGAAATGAAAATATCTGACACTACAACCAGAAATCCTAATTAAACTCCCAAAGTTTTAGAAGAGAGTTCATGTATTAGGGTGCAGAATTGTCATTTACAAAGTTTAAACAAGATTCCTGGGACTTCCCCAAAAAGATTCTAATTCAATAGATATGCCAATGTATTTACACTTTAATAAGCTCCTCCATGCAATTTTGATGTATAGGGTTCCCAGAGCACAGTTGCAGGAACACTAAACTGAATTTGCCTTAGGAAGACAAAGTTCAAGAATCCTTATGAAGAATTTTGAACTAAGCCTAAGTATTTTGTTGCATTGTTAAAGAAACATGCAGGTTTGTGTGTGTTGTGTTTAAATATTTAAAATTATTCAATTGGTTGTGTTGCTAAAATTTTTTTCTTTGAGTAACAGTCTATTCAAATTTACTTATTTATTTATCTTTTGAATAAGCATTATCATAAGATCATAAAATTATTTTCTTTATGCCTTCCTAGGTCAAAATTCAATAGCATTTGATGTTGCACTAAGACATACTGTGTCACACACAATTAAGAACTGGAGGAAGTTAACAAATCAATAATAATAATAATAATAATAATAATCTCTTAAGAATAATAGTCAAGATTTTCTGGTTTATTTATTTTTTGTGGTACTGGGGATTGAACCCAGGGCCTTGTGCATAAAAGGCAAGCACTCTACCATTTGGGCTATATCCACAGCCCTGGTTTTCTGATTCTTGAACACATATCCTGTTTGTACTATAGCTGATATTGCTTCTCTCATAAAAACAGTGGTTTCACTTGTCTCTTGGAAGGAAAGGTAAATGTAGGGTAAAGGAAGAAACAAAATGTGTAAGAAAAGATAAATACATTATGTCTTTGAGCTGATTACCTTGCTACCTGCAAGAAAATCCAAATCCAAGCAAGGAGAACTAAAAAGATGACCCCTAAAAGTTACACTCTGAAATTTCATGCAAATTTTCTGTTTCTTGCTTGGGAAATTTCATCTCCATTTTACTGCCTACACAGTATGAAACCAGAGATGTGAACAATTATGTCACCTCCAATGCCACCCTGGAGTTCTTGTGGGAGAGGAAGCTGGGGCTTCAGTGCCTAAGCACCTGGGTCTGGTCCTGGGATTGAGTGTGGATTAGAATGAGACGACTAGTCTGGGACTCAAGAATACTTCTCTGCAACTGATGGACCGAGAAAGATGTGGAGAAGAGGACTTATCTTTTTTGGTCATGTTGCTGAAAGAATCTGAAATAAATTGGGGTCTGCTGTTCTTCTTGTCTCATGGAAAAAGCCTGTCTGCACTGGCAATGACTGAAGCTCTGGGGATGACAATATAGATGAGAAGCAAGGAATCTTGATAATGTCCTTTGACCCCAGGGAATTGATCATATCTGAGGCCAGTTCCACATTTGAGTTCAAGTAATGAGACAATGCATTCTCTCTTTTGCTTAAGCTAGGCGGCAGTGTTGGGTTTCTGTCACTTGCAACCAGAAATCCTGATTTCCATTATCAGCTTTGCTGTGATTTTTTTTGACCTGTCTACTTCCTCGCCTCTTACCAGAGAGGAGAGAAATAGTCTTTTTTTATTCTTATCTCTGTCACAGGACTCATTGCATCCTCAGTGAATTTTTCCCCATTGCATCATTCTGGTTCTGGTAATAAGTAGTTGAATGAGTGAATGAGAGTGATTGAGTGCACAAAAGGTAATACTGAGTACCATGTTATTCCCTTTCTTCGGGAAGCTGCATTTTGCTAAATAATTCGCCAAACATTCTTCTCATTTTTTGGTAAGGCCTTTTAAAAAACTGTGACCTTGATTTAGAAATTAAATTTCAAGCTAAAATATTAGAACCAACACAAAAAAGAGAAAACTTTCTGAAATGATGATATAAATCATAGGTAAATAGGATTTGATTTCTAAAAACTTAATGTAGAATTAATCAAAGTTTGTACCACAGGATATCTAATGGTTCCCTGCTATGCTAATTCTTAGTGTTTAGGGAAAAACGTCAAAGCCCAAGAAATTTAAGGAACATTTAGTCTAAAAGTTAAAGAAGATTCTTTACTAGAGAGTTTCTGATAATTTTTAATATGCATTCTTGATCACTAAGAAGTCCACAGTATATGTAACGGACTGGTGTTTCTTATTTATTTATTTATTTTTGACTATTTTCCCCCCATAGCTTTATTGAGATAAAATTGAAGTACAATAAAATGCACATATTTGAAGTATGCAATTTGACGAGTTTTGATGTGCATGTAACCAACACAATCAATATAAAAAAATTTCTATTACTTTTATTTAAAATTTGAAATTATGCAGACTGTGTTTCCTGCATGATTTATTATATTAGAAATCAATCACCTTCAAGTATATAGAACCCCACCCCCACATGTCAAATATTTCAAAATTAAATGGCACATTTATAAGTATAGTAGGGTTATTATAAATCAAAATAACCCCACAGATATTAAAAATATATTAAGGTAATATTACCATTGTATGCCAACATATGTGCTAGCTAACATAACATGGTCTATATTAGAGAAGGATCTGTGTGCTGCTGAAAAGAAAGTGTATTCAGTAATTGATGGATGAAATATTCTATATATGTCTGTTAAGTTTAAATTATAAATTATATTTTTTACTTCTATAGCTTCTTTGTTTATCTTTTGTTTGGAGAATCTATTCAGTGGTGACAGAGGCATGTTAAAGCTACCCATTATTATTGTGTTGTTGTCTATTTGATTCTTGAGATTGAGAAGGGTTTGTTTGATGTACGTAGATGCTCCATTGTTTTGGGCATAAATATTTAGCAGTGTTATGTCTTGTTGATGTATAATTCCCTTAAGCAGTATGAAATGGCCTTCTTTGTTCCTTCTGATTAACTTTGGCTTAAAGTCCACTTTATCTGATATAAGGATAGAAACCTCTGCTTGCTTACATGATCCGTGTGAGTGATGTGTGTTTTCTCATCCTTTCACCTTCAGTCTATGGATGTCTTCACCTATGAGGTGAGTTTCTTGGAGACAGCATATTGTTGGGTCTTATTTTTTAATCCAATCTGCCAGTCTGTGTCTTTTGATTGATGAGTTAGGCTATAATGTTCAAGGTTGTTATTAAAATATGATTTGTATTCCCAGTCATTTGGGTTTATTTCTAGTTTTTAATTTGAATTACTTTCTTCTTTGATTCTTCCTTTAGTTAGTTCCTCCCTTTGCTGTTTTTCACTTTTATTTTTCATTTCATCTTCATGGAATATTTTGTTGAGAATAATCTGTGGTATACAGGCTTTCTAGTTGCAAATTATTTTAACCTTTGTTTATTATGGAAGGTTTTAATTTTACCTTCAAATCTGAAGCTTAATATTGTGGATATAGTATTTTTGGTTGGCATCCATTTTCTTTCAGAGCTTGATATATGTTATTCTAGGACCTTCTGTCTTTGAGCGTCTGGGTTGAGAACTCAGCTGAGATTTGAATTGATTTCCCCCTATACATAATCTGATATTTTTCTCTCACAGTCTTTAAAATTCTATTCTTATTCTGTACGTTAGGGCTTTTTAATTATAATATGCCTTGGTGTGGGTCTGTTGTAATTTTGTACATTTGGGGTCCTGTAAGCCTCTTTTTGAAAAAAAATTGTTTTTGAAGTTGTAGATAAACAGAATGCCTTTATTTTGTTTATTTTTATGTGGTGCTTCATGCATGCTAGGCAAGTGCTCTACTGCTGAGCTACAGCCCCAGCCCCTTGTATTTGATTTTTCATTTCATTTTTTAGGTTTGGGAAATTGATTGTGCATTTTTTTAGTTTGTATCTCGCACCTTCATCTATCCTGATTAATCTTAAATTTGGTCTTTTCATGTTACCCCATAGTTCTTGGAAGTTCTGTTCATGGTTTCTTAACACCTTCTCTCCATGGTCAACTCTGTTTTCAAGATTATATATTTTGTCTTCTTTTGCCTGAGGTTCTGCCTTCCAAGTGTTCTAGTTTGTTGGTGATGCTTTCTATTGTCTTTTTAATTTGGTTTATTGTTTCCTTCATTTTAAGGATTTCTACTTATTATTTTTTTTCCAGAATCTCTGCCTCTTTATTGAAGTGATGTTCCACTTCCTGTATTTTCTCTCTGATTTTATTTCTTACACCATCCTTTACTTCACAGATCAGTTTAACTATGTACATTCTAAACTCCTTCTCTTCCACTGTAGTGTCAATAGATTCTGTTACTGGAATACTTGGTTTGTTTGGGGGTGATTTGTTTCCTTGCCTTTTCATGTTGTTTATGTGTCTACCCATTTAACAGTATGGATCAGAGGCAGTAGAGTTTCTACCCTGTGGACTTATGGTGTCCCTGAAGGTTTCCAGTACCTTACTATTTCAAGGGAGACAAATAATAACATCAACCAATGCAAACAATATACAGCATTTTACCAAATAGTTTCTATTATGACATCTACAATGATAATTATCACAATAAACAGAAATGATATGATCAGTTATTGTCTGCAATAAAAACAGCAAGTTTGCAAAAGGGTTTATAATTTGAAATGGTGGGAGATAACAGAAGTGATATATAGGATGTGATGATTAAGAGAGAGGAGGACAGAAGATAGAAGTAAAAACTTAAAGGAAGAGTGAAAGACAATAGAGATTGGCTCTGAGCAGAAGAAAGGAGAGAATCAAGGGACACAGGTAGGAGAACAAAATGTATATATAAAGTAAAAATTTAAAAATTAAAAATAAAAATAAAAACAAATCTAAAATATATTAATCAAACATCCTAGTTCACAAAAAACTAATCCATGAAAAATAACTGGCTTCAAATATGCTAGACACGAGAAAAAAATATATAAATATTTATAAATATCCATTTATCATTAAGATCACAATTAGAGAAAAATATTTTTTTAAAAAAGATCTTGATGAAAAGTTAAAGATTTCTTTCTGTTGGAGTTCAAAAGATTCTGTTTCTCTTCTCTGCAGTTTTAGGTGGGGTCATCTGAAGTGTGATGCTCCACCCTCTGGACTGCTAGAGTGAGAGAGGTAATCCCATAGGTGGAATTCCTGGAGGCAGGGTTTAGGCTTAGGTGGGCTCCAGGCTCTTCGGTGAATGCCAATTGGTCTGGACATTTTAAATCAGCACACCTTCAGTGCTCAGTAGTTGCTGGTCCACACTGGAAGACTGTGGGGGTCTTCCCTAGGATCTACTCATGTGGTGAGGGACCCAATTCTTAGTCTCCTATGTCACCTTCAGTCCCCATGTTTTCTGGTCTCAGGTTCAGTTGCCAATCTATTCTGCTCCTGCCCTTCTGAGTTCTGGGCCAGATGCACATCGCCCAGCCGGTCCTACTAGCAGTCGGATTGAAGGAGGAGGGTAGAGCTGGGTGGGTTTCTGTGACCAGTTGTCCCTTGTGTAAACCTCTCTCTACATTTGATTTTCTCCTGGTCACTTAAGCACACACTATGTCATGCAGTGTGTTTACTGGACCTGAATTTTGGGCCAAACTTGAGTTTTCCGGGAATCAGCTCCCTCAGCTGCTGGCCCCCACATGGCAGCTGCAAAATGGTTCCTTCCTTTGTCCTCTGCAAGCTGCATGAAGAGGTGGCAGCTTCATTCCCCTCAAATGGATATTGTGCAGCATGTCTTTCTGGTTTGCCGGGCAATGTCCTTGATCTCTAAACACTCTGCACCCAGACATGCCTTGGGCTTCCCCAAAATGTGGGTTCCTTTCATTCCCTTATCCTCCACTGTGCTCCTGGAGGGACTCCACTGGCTAGTGCTTCTGGTGTGCCACTGGGGATTTCTTCCTTGTTTTATTACATCCAACCTCTTGAGTCCCTGATCTATTTTGAATGCCCAGTTTTACATTCCAGTAAAATGCTCCTGCCTTTTTTTTTTTTTTTGTTCACCCACCTTCCTGAGAAACTGCCTGTTTGCTTTCTTGGTTGCACTCCATGGAACAGCAAGGCAAGTGACCTCCTGTATTCTGCCATATTGAAATTCTCCTGGACTGGTGTTTCTTTGAGATACTGTAAAAATACTGATCTGGGAATACAAATTGATTTATTTACAATTGGCAGTTACCTGAGTTTTATGGCAAAGAACCCTTCTACTGGTTTGGAAACCACAGCTGTTCTTAGCATCTTAGTACAGCAGATCAGTATGGTGAATGGAAGATCATCTGAATCCTTCCACTCCCCTTCCTCTCTCAATATCTGGAAATCCCAAAGTTATCAATATATCCTAAAAGTTAAGCACCTCTCTTTCCAGATTCTTTTCTGAAAATGAATATACAGCACAGGATGGCAGCACTTTGAGCCAATTATATCTTTATCTGAATGATCTATTTTTTGGATAATTTTTGAAGACTTTCACAGGTGATGTGAGGACACTGGACATGTGGAGATTAAGTGTGGGTCCCTGGAGAAAGGAAGAGTCCCCGTTGGACTTCCTCCTGTCAGAGCTGTGCCAGAAGCAGACCCTCTGCATGATTTGCCCTCAGATTCATTCAGAACAGAGAGTAGGGAAAGTGAAAAATTGCTATGCTTTTCTCCTGGCTGTTTTGAGTGGATGCAGTGCTCTCTTCTCTCTTCCTCTTCCTCTCTTCCTGTTTGGGGCTACTTGCTCTGGTGCCAGCTCTATTAGGGATGCACTATCCCTCTTCCTGCAGCTGATAATATCTGTCACATTGAATTATGCCTTTTGGACATCATGTGTCATGTAGACAAACAGAGAGGCTAGCCATTACCCTAGGGCTTGCAAGGTCTTTATCAAAAGGGGAATCTCCTTCAAAGAGTAGTTTTAGAAAAGGAAGCAGTACTGTACTGTGCATTTGGGCTCACAGACTGAAAGAATTGTATTCCTGTTTTCAGCAAAAGGGACTTAGTAATAAGTGCTTTGCAGCAGGCTGAGAGTGTCAGCAAGGGATGGGAGGGAGAGGAGGAACAGAAACCAGGAGTGCTGTCTAGGATGCACAAATTGAGGTGGCCTTTGCCTGTAGAAATCTAGGAGGCAACTGAACCCCACTGGTGCAGAACAAAGGAAACACTGAAATGGGAGAGACAGATTTGGGAATCCTACATCAGTGGTTGTCAAACTTGTGGGGAAAGTGGCTGGACCATGTGCTCTCATCTGCATGATTTGTTAAGGCCCCTTTGCCAAGTCTCTCTCTTCCTCCTGCACAGGCCTGAGCTTCTGCTTGTGGAGAAGCAATGCTTTTCTTTGTTCAAGGAGAGGCTTTGTGACCTTCACACTATGTGTTGATGATAAGGCCTTTCTACAGTGAGGATTTTGATATCTGTGAGGAATGAAGGGTGCAGCAAGGGGAGGCTAAGTACACTGAAATCTAGTCCCTTCTTAAATGCACTGAGACTGAGTCTAGATTCTCATTTCAAATGATCTTCTATCACTCACTTCTGAATTCTCTCTCTTTCTTTTTTTGCTGCAAGATAAAAATAAATAAATAAATAAATAAATAAATAAATAAATAAATTTTTAAAAATCGAAGGGCTGAAAGAGGCTGGGCATCTCCCTCTAATTTATCCTCTTGCCCTCTATCTGTAACATCAAATCATTCCAGTGAAATAAGTCTCTCCTATTTTTAAGCACCAGAAGAGAATGTTCTTCAACATGCTTCAATCATACATTCTTCATCTGACAAGGCTCATCCCTAAAATGCCTCTTTAAGCTAAACTTCCCAGTCTAATTTCCTAACAATTTTATAGCCCATTTCTTATTGGATGGCCACCAGGGATTAAGAATTTTAACCATAGCCCTTTAGAATTTTTACCTGGAATCTCTAACTAGGTTGGGGATGATCACCTAGCCCTCTTTTACTGATGAGACTCAGAGGTCTAACAACATGCTCAGAGGCCTAGGAACTTAGATACCCTTTTGTAGGCCATGATTTCCACATCTAGAAAGTGAGGCTCCACCTGTCTCCTCCTCACAAGGGCCTTGTAAGAGACCCATGAAGATAACATGAATAAAGTACTCTGGAAATATAAACAAGTACCAGGTATTATTTAAATACTTCTCACTTTTCCTCTTGAGTCTTGTTTTTCATTGTTTAATGTTTTTCTACAGCACTGGCTTTGACACTTCATGGTATTTCGATCAGAATCCTCACAGTTTTCCTTCTCCTGCCAACTAGCTTGTGACTCTGTTCAATCCCCAGAGCAGAGTTTCCAGTGGTTAGGTCTAAAAGGATGAACTGACCTATGTGGACTCAGGCTCCTGTCTTTCTTTTTCTCCTTTATAACCTACCAAATCCATATAGACATATGGTTTTCAATTGGGGGTCCCCCAGCCCCCTCCCCAACCAGGAGACTTTTGGCAGGGACCGCGGTCATCTTTGGTTAAGTGTCTGGAATCATCTTTGGTTGTCACTGGTGGGTGGAGTGGTGTTACTGGTATGTGGTAGGTAGATCCAGGGGTACTACTAAACATCCTACAATGCACGGGACATCCCCCCACAACAAAAATACCTAAAATATTAGTAAATGTTGAGGTTAAGAAACTCTGCTATATATTAAAGCTCAATGAACTGCATTTTCTTTTTCTTTTGTGAAATGTTATCAGGAATAAAGGTATAATTAATATACAATAACATGTACGTATTTGAAGTGTATAATTTGATGAGTTTTGACATCTCCACATGTGAATCAAGAAAATGAACATATCCATCACACCCAAAAGATTCCCTCTGTCCTTTTGTAATTCAGCCCTGCTCTTGCCATATACTCCACTCACTGTCCCTAGTCAATCACTGAATCTGCTTTCTGTCTTCATTCATTAGTTTGCATAGTCTAGAATTTTATATAAATGGAAACATACAACATGTTCTTCTTCTTTGGTGTCTTTCACTCAGCATGATTGTTTGGAGATTATTCCATGTCCTGATAAGCTACTTATTCTTGAAATAAGCTTGAGATAAGCTATGTTTAAGAACAAAGGGTTATGACCTGTAGGTTCTTGGGTTACCGCTAGATACTCTTTTGATGATGTTATTTCCTGGGTGGGATGCCTCAATAACTGTTCCATATATTTTAATTTTTGTTTTGTTTTCATAATCACCTTCCTTATCACAGTCCTCATTATTTAGCTGGTGAACTGCCTCAGTGGGCTCCTAACAGGAGACCTCTGGTCACTAGTCTTTGCTCCCTTTCATTCATGAAATTCTCTTCTCCTCTTTTCTGCTCAAAGAGAATCTCAAAGATCTAAATTGTGGGGTACCAGTTTGAGAAATGCTGAACTCACATGGCTGTTTTGTTTTTAAAAGTCTACATTTCAATCTTTATTCATGTATAGTACACACACAGAGAAATGAATCGTGTGAGACCATCTGTGGGAAGCACTGCTTACCCGGTTTTTCCCACTTTGGTGCTCAGAATTTTTGCTGGAATGATGTATCCAGTTAAGAGATAAGTGTTTAATAATGGGATGGATTCTTTGACCAGAGACTTTATGAAGACCCTAAAAAAATTAGTTGACAGTAATTGAACTCAGACATCATAATGAGAATCAAACATATTTAACTACAAAGTAGGCCTCAACAATTTAATGATGTAAGGTTTTGGAGTGGGTTTCTTGACTGTCTCAAGTTGCACCCTTTAAGATACCTGTTAAAATCTTTATCCTTGAGAAAACAGTTCTCGGGCTGGGGATATGGCTCAAGTGGTAGCGCGCTCGCCTGGCATGCGTGCGGCCCGGTTCGATCCTTAGCACCACATACAAACAAAGATGTTGTGTCCGCCGAAAACTAAAAAATAAATATTAAAAAATTTAAAAAAAAAGAAAACAGTTCTCTTTGTTGTCTATTCCATAGTTTCCTTCTCTAGTTATCCTAATCCTATAGGATATTGTCTACTCTTTTCTCATGCTGTCTGCTCTGGTGTTGGTTATTTACTTTATGTCTCATATTATTTTTCTTCAGTCAGATTTTGGTCTTTGAATCTGCAATGTCCCAACTTAAAAAATTATCAAGTGTAATTAGTTTGACTGGGATGTTTTGTGCTCCTCCTGGCAATTTACTACCTAGAGAGGCTCTGTTCTGTTTGTGATGGTCATTAGTCATTTTCCTACTTAGTATTCTCTTCCTTTGATAAGAGCACTATTTCCTGGGGGCGGGGCATGTTGAAGGGACTTTCCATCTCCTCTTTAATATGTTTATTTAACCTATGGATCTAAGTGCTCCTTGGTCTTCAAACTCTCTGCCCAGGAGATGCTGAGCACATATCCTGGGTTAAGCCCAGTAGCTTCTCTCCTGGGAGTTTAGTGCAATGACTTGTAGACAGAGGTGGTGGAGATGAGTCATTCTTCTTTTTTCTGTGAGATTCTTACTGAAATTCTGGGAACTATTCTTTTCCTGTCCTTGAGGACTGATTGTTCAGATCTCCCTTCAGTCCTAGGACATTACCCAATGTTCTGTCCTCCCAATAAATTATTATTATTTTGTCTATACTTTTTCAGAGTCAGTTTCAATTGCTTTCAACCAAAGAACCTGATGGTTATAATACAGTCTTTCTATTTTTCTTCCTGCATGTGATCTTTTCTGTTCTTTGCTTCATTTTCCCAAACTGAAAAGAACTACTTACTTTTCCTTTTAGCAAGCAGATGGACTTCCTAATTGTGGTTCCAGTAAGAGATTGCCCTAGCTCAACTGGCCTTGGTGATCTCATTGAAGAGACTACGGATTTGACTGAAAGTAATAAGTGAAGAAGAAAAGTGATTTCCCTTGGAGTCTGATAAGACACCCTGTCTGGGGAAGAGGCAGTGGGACACTTTGGAAGGACTGGGCTCAGCAACATTTGAGCCCCTTGTCTATAGTGGTGACAAGATTTTAGAGAGGGTGAAGGAGGCCTGACTTTAGGCCCTGGAATTCCAATGGTAAAAACTCCCTTTCTTCCAGCACAAAGACATTAGATTTCTAGGGTTCCTTCCCCATGGGCTGGGGTGATGAGGTTTTCAGTAATGACCATAGGGAGAAGAGAATAGAAGTTTAACCCTGACTTTCTGAGCACTGTGGAAGCCTACTGGACTTTGGGGAGACCCTGAGGTGAAAAGAGACCTTAGTAATGCCTGAGATTGAAACTCTTGCAAATCTAGGAGGATAAAAACTCAAATGGAAATTGATTTGATGAAAATAAAGAATTAGATCTTTGTTTTACATGCCTCAGTTTGTAGGTTGAGATTCATAATGTCTATAAGCACCTAAGAAATTCTTATCCATATATTTATGAGTCTATTGAGTTCCAACTCTATTCCAAACATAAATAAGACTCTCTGTGGGTAAAGCAAAGACTTAAGTGGCCCTACCTCAGTCTTTCAAGAACACATGGGTTAGTTGGAAAGAAAAACCTCAAACAGCTAGGAGAAAGTTAATACTTAGGAGAGATAATCATCAGCCTGACAACTTAGGAGCTACCACTTGAACTTAATTAGTAAATGAATAGCCTGGTCAACAAGCCAAATTCAGCAGCAATACTGTTATGTGGAAATGGGAGAAATAAAAAAAAAAATAATAATAATTGCTTTTGTTCCTTTAAGGGTGAGTAGGGATCATTGTTCTGAAGAAAGAAGTTTGCTCTTCCTAGGGATCCTGTGCTTCGCTAGCCTGAAGTTTCAAGGGTCTCTCTTCCAGAGGAGGGGTCAGGTCAATTCTCATGGCTTGCAGAAATCAAGCAGGATGATAATGTGCTTAAAGATGTTTTGTGCTTTCCAGATATATAGCACTTGTCCAGGTCAATGTCAGAGGAGCTTATGTTGCTTTTAAGCAATAAGACCCAGCAGGCAGGGAATTGCTCAGGGATTAGGGGACTCAAAGTGGCTTTGTGTGTCAGGGACACAGGCCTCTGCTTCTATGCCAATATCCAGCACAAGGTTGTTTGAAAGCCTTGCTTTAAAAAAATCTGAAGTTAAGCGCACCTTGGAGCTCTTGGCTCTGATGCAAGCAAGGTGAAGATATGAAGTTCCTTAGAGTCCCGGGCTGTGAGGAGGAGTGAGTAGGAAAGGGATTTGAGCCCATAGTGTGGAATTAGTCCTAGGATATTCTTGGATGAGACATAACTAACCTTTCTGGAGTTGATTTTATTACTGTGGCTTTGCAGTAAAGAACTTTAATCAAAACCAAACATACCTAAATATCCTACATTTATACATTAAGGAATGGTCTGTCACTTTATAAAAAAGAATTGTCACCTTTATAGCAATTCACAGTGAAGTCCATTTGTAGGGCAGTTGGGTTTTAATTTTAAAGAAGAGTTTATCTAGTAGAATGTGATTGCATTTTTAGCTCTTAAGTACTGTATCTGTTGCAGAAAGGGGATTCTGCATATCTTCTTGCTTATTCCTTTTTTACCCTTTAATCTAGTCTTTATTTCCCTGTGAAAATTGTGAGGATAATATTTACATGGTGCTTAACAGATATTTAAGATCTGACCTGAAAATTCATTGATAACAGCTAATCATCAAAGATAAGCCAGGTTCATCTTCTGTAGCTGGTGGACTGGGTGGGGTGAGACCTATGTTCTGATCCAGGTTTTTCCTCTAAATAGCTTTTTCCCTGGGGGCAAGAATAAAAATTGTAGAGCCTTGTATTGGAATGAAATTGGGAATCCTCCATTTGGATCTTCTTTTGATGAAGGCATTTCATCTATAATATCCCCCCATGATGAGTACCTATTTTCTTTATTTCCTAGGCCTCAGTGTATCCATCTGTACTATGAGGGGAATTAATCTTCAACTTGAATCACCCTCAAGGTGGAGCTGGGGGTGGGGGGGTCCAGAAAGTAGTGGTCAGGTCTCTGAAGACATAATGACAAAACAGCTTGGCAGAGGCCCAGCCCTATGTAGATGTAGTGTCCAAGTAAGAACTTCTGGGGGTGACACTCAGTATACACCTTCCTTCTTCATGGCTCTACCCTCATGAGCAGTAGTGGGAAAAAGTTCTTGGACTTTGAGACACTTGGATTTGGTATGGATCTGTTGGTAGCTCTACCTCAGAGTTTTTTTTTTTTTTTTTTAATTGCTTTTGTTTTTTAAATACATGACAGCAGAATACATCATGATTCTTATTGCACATATAGAACACAATTTTTCATATCTCTCTTTGTATATAAAGTATGTTGACACCAATTCATGTCTTCATACATGTACTTTGGATAATGATGTCCATCACATTCCACCATCATTGCTAACCCCCTGTCTCCTCCCTTTCCCTTCCACTCCTCTGCCCTATCTCAAGTTTGTCTATTCCTCTCATGCTCCCTCTCCCTACCCCACTATGAGTCAGTCACCTTATATCAGAGAAAACATTCACTATTTTTTTTTTGCTGCCTCAGAGTTTTTAAAGGAGGATAAAGTTGGGATGTCAAGTGAGCTTTCTTATTTGAGCTGAGTAATTCCGAGATGGTGTAGACTCCAGGGCTCTCTCTGTCTTTTCTTTGCATCCCATCTCCCTCTTCTCTCCTCCTCCCCCTGCTTTTCTTCTTCTTTTTCTTAAAAATAGCATGCAGATCTCAAGGGCATGCAGCAGGGTCTGGCTGAAATCAGCTGAGTGTTTTCGGGATTTATCTGAGGAAGAGCCCTTGGGTCATTGCCATGGTAATTTTGATAATCCTGACAGGGTGCAGATGTGCCTATCAGGGGTGATCTGAGAGTGCCTCCCACTCTTCCAGCCTTAGCCACTGCTTGGGGTAAATGGGGCTGCTTACTGTTTTTTTGTAATCTCTGTGCTGAAAAGTCTTCTCAAAATTTGTTTTAAAACTCTGGGTCAAAAAAAGGTTTATCAAAAACTTTATCTGGAATGAGAAAAATTCGCTGACCAGGCTGGAAAATAGCCCATTTTTGCATGTACTACATTGCTTCCTTATTCTACTCACCCTCTCCAGTCCTGTGCCCCTACTCCCACCCCCCATCTGCACTCATATCTAGAGTATGAGCTTCTCAAGGCCAGGGATCTTTTCCAATTTAGCTTTTGACGTCTTCAGTGCTTAGGGCTATGCCAAAGCACATCACAGGAATTCAGTAATGTTTGTTGGACGAATGAAGAGGTAGGCATAAGATGGCAGAAAGATGTACATGGCCACTCCTGGTGGATAGAGACTGAATAAAGATAGGAATGAGTAGCAAGAAAAGATAGGCTTCCAGTCCAGATGCCAGGACAAAATGTAGGTGGGAGTGAAGCTATGGGTCAGGATGAAGATGTGGTGCTTTGAAGGTTAGCCAGAGGTCTTGAGCATGGAATTGGTACCATGAAGATCAAGTCCAAGAACATTATATCTTGTTTCAAGACCTAGGGAGAACTAGACTTGGAAAGAGCTTGGAAGTAGGGAGATCAGAAAAGGGCTCTGGAAAAAATCCTATCTGTCTCTGAAAATTCCTGACAGAAAATTCCTGTCTGTGTCTGAAAAATTCCAGAAAGGGTAAGTCAATACTAGGGGAGTCTAAGAGACATCTATTATTGCAAGCCCATTCTCTGACTGGAAGCATAGTCTGAGAGAGACTCACATGCCTGAAGAATTGGTTACCAACTTGAACGTGAATGTTTATGGCAGCATTATTCATAATAGCTAAAAAAAGTAGAAACAGCTCAAGTTTCCATCAACCGATGAATGCCTGAACAATATGTGGTACTGATACATGCATAGCATGGGTGAAGTTTGAAAACATTACTCTAAGGGAGAGAAGCCAGCCACAAAAGATAATACGTTGAGTTATTCTCCTTACATGAGATGTTCAGAGTATTGGTTAATCCACACAGACAGAAAGTACATTAGTAGTTTCTGGGGCCTGGGGAGAGAAATGGGGAGTGACTGCCAGTGTGCATGGGTTTTCTTTTTGGGATGACGAAAATAAACTAAAAATTTCATAATGGCAATGGATGTATAACTGTGAATCTATGAAAATGAATCACATAATACACTTTAAAGGGGGTGAATTGTATAGAATGTAAATTATTTCTAAGTAAAGTTGTTACTAAAAAGTAAGAGTCATCTACCTGACCTAAGGGTTTCAGTGTCTCCTGGCCTTTGGAAGAGAGACCATAGAGATCACAGGGAATAAGAATGGGTCAACAGACCCTTGAAACATGTTGTCCACGTCAGTAAAGAACCTGTGTGTACAATCCAATCCACAAGCCTACAGATGGCTTTTCCTTTCCTTGATTTCAAAAGTAGGCTGGTCCAGGTGCAGCTTGGGAGGGTCCACTTGATTCTGGAGGGTGCTCCACAAGTTGCCCCAGCTCCTGCCAGCTATGTGCTGGTGAGGGAAACTCAGGGCCATCCCGGGCTCTTGTTCCGTGTGACGTAGGATCCAAGAAGCAGCTCTTACAAGTTTCACCTACTCTTCATTATAGCCCTCATTCTCTAGGACTCATTCTAGGCTGGAAAATAATTTTGAGTGACAGACTCTATTTTGTCTTCAAAATGGCTTCTCCTATAAGTCCTGACCTTTGAAAAAAATCAAGCTACGAGTCATGATGCCATTAGAATGAGAAGCATCTTTCAAAGTTGGCAAAGCAGGTTTCTGGAAAAGAGCTTAAATAAATAATAAAGGAACCAAGACTAGGAACCCTGTCACTCTGACTCCAAAGCAAGTGCTTTTAATCACTGGAACTGTCCTATTTACCCTTAAAGCACTCACCGTAGTTCACAGGATCCCAGTTGAAATGGTCTTCAGAAAGAAGCCGCCCTAGCCAAGGGGCATCTTGGATGGAATTAAGCCTAGAGAGTGGCTGTCATTCTAAAGCCTCCACCATGACTGATTTCAAGATACCAGTGTGATGTCATTGAATACAAAGTGGAGGAGACAGGAGCGTGATTGGTTCTTGAGGGGAGGATGAGCCCACTCCTGCATACCATGGCTGTCAGGTACTTGGGGCAACCTGCCTGGTGGCTCTTTCACCAGCTCTTCAGACATATTCTGATGGGTTTGTCCCAGGGTATTCAACACATGAAAAGTTTTCATTTTTTTTTCTATATCCATTTATTTGACATTTGTGCAGGCACACAGGAGAGTTTATTCATCAATGAGGAAACCATACACAGTTTTGTTGTTGTTGTTGTTGTTGTTGTTGTTATTATTGTTTGGGGGACAGGGCATTGAACTCAAGGACACTTAACCACTGAGCCACAGGTTAAGTGGGTTTTTATATTTTAAAATATAAAATCATTTTGAATGACAGACACTATTTTGTCTTCAAAATGGCTTCTCCTGTAAGTTCTGATCTTTGAAAAATTATTTTTTATATATTTTTATTTAGAGACAGGGTCTCACTGAGTTGCTTAAGGCCTCACTAAGTTACTGAGTCTGGCTTTGAACTTGTGATCCTCTTGCCTCGGCCTCCCAAGGTGTTGGGATTACAGGCATGTGCCATTGAGCATGGCTATATGCAGGTTTTATGTGACCAAAACCTTCTGATAGGGATGGAGATTGGATTCTTCTTTTTAATGGGCACAGTTTGTTTGCTGGGTAAGTCAATTTTAGGAAGCCTACGTGGAAGACTGTGAGATGAATCCATACAAATTTGTTATAAAGCTTAAAGGTGAAATTGTAGACTTCTTTTTTCATACCATTAGTCTGTTTTTCTGTTGGTACAACAGAATACCTGAGACTGGAAAATTTATTAAGGAAAGAAGTTTATGTAGATCACAGTTCTAGAAACTGGAATCCTAAGACTAGGTGACTGCATTGAGCAAGGACCTGCAGAAAAGAAAAAGGGCAAATGAGTGCATGCAGTTGTTATAAGTGTTCTTTATGAAAACTTGCTTTTGTGGTAACTAATTCAATCCCATGTGAGAGTGGCATTGATTAACACTTGACTCAATGTAACATTGACCCAAACACCTCTCACAGGTTCTACCACCTTTCAATAATGTTCACTGAGGATCAAGTTTTAATGAGTTTTGGAGTATATAATCCACATCTAAAATATAGCACATATTTTACTTGGTTCCTTGTTTTCAACTTGATGGAAAAAACATTTATTTTAGCATGCCGTCAACTGTTTTTCTTGTTTTCATCCCCTCCTCCCCCTCTTTGTAATTAAAAACTTTCTAAAAAACCATCCCATCACAATTTAATTTTAGAAGATTTTTAATAACCCTCTGTTATGGTTTAGATGCGATGTCCCCGGAAAGCTCACGTGTAAGACAATGCAAGAAGGTTTACAGGAGAAGTGGTTGGGTTAGAGGCTCAGCCTAATCAGTGAATTAATCCCTGATGGGATTAACTGAAGTGGTAGGGTGTGGCTGGAGGAGATGGGAATTGGGGCGTGGCTTTGGGGTATGTATTTGTATCGGGCAAGTGGAGTCTCTCTCTGTGCCTTCTGGTCACCAGGATGTGAGCTCTTCCCTCCGCCACCCTCTCCAGCCATGATGTTCAGCTTCCCCTCAAGCCCTGAGGAATGGAGGAGCTGCCTTCTCTGGACTAAGACCTCTAACACTGTGAGCCTTCAAAAAACCTTTCCTCCTCTGAAATTGCTCTGGTCCGATTCTTCAGTCACAGCAGCGAAAAAGCTGACTAAAACACCCTCACACACATTATCGAAAAGTTTATAAATGTTGCTGGTGATTCTTTATTCTTCCTCCTCCCCCCACCGGTCTTCAGTGGGCACCAACCTACTTTTTGTCTTTGTAGATTGGCTTATTCTAGACATTTCAGAAAAGTGAAATCTTATAATGTTTGTTTTTTTGTGTCTGTCTTCAATTGGCATAATGTTCTAAGTGTTCTCCAGGTCATAGTATCTTAGTCTGGTTTTATTTTTTGACACCACAATAGAATAAACACCACACACTGGATAATTTGCAATGAACAGAAATTTATTCTTCATAGTTCTGGAGGCTGGCAAGTCTAAGATCAAGTTTCCAGCATCCAGTCCACTTGCTGCATCACCACATGGCAGAAAGTGGAAGGACAAAGAGCAGGTGACAAAGAGCAGGGCTAGAGAGGGCCAAACTCATCCTTTTGTAAGGAACCCACTGAAGGGAAAGGGAGGAACTAGACACAGGTAAGTGAGAAATGAAAGAGACCACGCAGAGATACATACGAGAGTTTATTTGTCAGAGCTGACAAATAAAGGCCACCTCTCTATAGGAGAGAGCGGCAACACAGGCTTGGGTTCTGGAATTTTTGTGGGGGAGGCTCAGGAATCAGAGCCAAGTGTGTTCTAATGCAAGTGGCTAGGGGTTGAGTTGGTATGAGGGAGTGGTGAGTTTTTCTCGTAAACGCCCTTGGACAATAAGTGTCAGCGAGGATGTGGGGAAAAAGGTTCACTTATACATTGCTGGTGGGACTGCAAACTGGTGCAGCCAATATGGAAAGCAGTATGGAGATTCCTTGGAAATCTGGGAATGGAACCACCATTTGACCCAGCTATCCCTCATCTTGGACTATACCCAAAGAACTTAAAAACAGCATACTACAGAAACACAGCCACATCAATGTTTATAGCAGCACAATTCACAATAGCTAAACTGTGGAGCCAAACTAGATGCCCTTCAGCAGATGAATGAATAAAAAAAATGTGGCATATATACACAATGGAATTTTACTCAGCAATAAAAGAGAATAAAATCATGGCATTTGCAGGTAAATGGATGGCATTGGAGAAGATAATGCTAAGTGAAGTTAGCCAATCCCCCAAAAAACAAATTCCGAATGTTTTCTCTGATATAAGGAAGCTGACTCATAATGGGGTACGGAGGGGAAACATGGGATGAATAGATGAATTCTAGATAGGGAAGAGGGGAGGGAAGGAAAAGAAGGAGGCAGGGATTAGCAATGTGGATGGAATGTGATGGCAATATTATCCAAAGTACATGTGTGAAGACACGAATTGGGTGTCAACTTACTTTATATACAGAGATATGAAAAATTGTGGTATATATGTGTAATAAGAATTGTAATGCAAAAAAGGTACACGTATAAAGACATGAATTGGCATGAACATACTTTATACAAAGATATGAAAAATTGGGCTCTATATGTGTAATAAGAATTGTAATACATTCAGCTGTCATATATTTAAAAAATAAAATCAATTAAAAAAAAAAAAAAGAAATGCCCTTGGGTGGGAAAGTGAAACTTTTTCCTTAAAATGGCCATCCAGATGCTAAGCAAGGCCCTTATACCCACTGCTTTGATAATGAATTCACTCCTCTGACAACAGCTCTAATTCATTCACGAGGGCAATGCACCTAAGACCCAAACACCTCCCATTAGGTTCTATTGCTCAACACAACAGCGTTGGAGTTCAAGTTTCTAACACATGAACTTCGGTTTTTTTTTTTTTTTAAAGAGAGAGTGAGAGAGGGAGAGAAAGAAAGACAGAGAGAGAATTTTAATATTTTTTTTTAGTTATCGGCGGACACAACATCTTTGTTTGTATGTGGTGCTGAGAATCGAACCCGGGCCGCACGCATGCCAGGCGAGCGCGCTACCACTTGAGCCACATCCCCAGCCCCCGTTTTTTTTTTTTTTTTTGTAATAAAGTTTTAAATTTTTTACTTAAAAATATTTATTATCGTATTATAATTATACATATTAGTGGGATTCATTGTTACCTATTCATATATGCACATGATATAATTTGGTCCATTTCATTCCCCAGACCTTCTTTTCCCCTCCTCACCTCTGCTGGTCTCCCTTGTAGTTTTATCAACACATAAACTTTGGGGAACACATTCAAGCAAGAGCATATATCATGAATTAGAGCACCTTATTCTCTTTTATTGCAAAATCATATTATGTTATATAGATATTCCATAATTTGTTTATCCATTCACCGTTTGATGGACATTTGAGTTGTTTCTGCTTTTTTTTTTTTTTTGTCTGGGGACTGAATTCAGGGGCTTTTGACCACTGAGCCACAATCCCAGCCCTATTTTGTATTTTATTTAGAGACAGGTCTCACTGAGTGCTTAGTGCCACACCGTTGCTAAGGCTGGCTTTGAACTTGTGATCCTCCTGTCTCAGCCTCCTAAGCCTCTGGGTGTTTCTGCTTTTTGACTATTATGAATAATGCTGCTATGAACATTTGTGTACAGGTTTTTGTGGGGACACAAGGTTTTAGTTCTCTTGGTTCTACACTTAGAGTGTAATTGCTAAGCTTTTTGGGAACTGTCAAACTATTTCCCAACAAGTTTGCCCCATTTTACAGTCCACTAGTAGTATTTGAGAGTTTCAGTTTTTCTACATTCTCACCAAACCTTGTTATTCTTTTTTTTCAAGTTTGGCCATCTTAGTGAATGTAAACTAGCATCCCAGCAGGTGTGAAGTAGTGTGATTTGCCTTTCACTAATGGTTATTCACCTTAGGCACCTTTTCATTGCCATTTGCATATCATTTTTGGAGAAATGTCTGTTCAAATTCTCTGCCCATTTTTAAATTGGCTTATCTATCATTTTTGTTGGTGAATTGCTGGAGTTACCCATATATTATGAGTAAAAGTACCTTGTCAGATATATTATTTACAAATATTTTCTCCCATTCTCTGGGTTGTCCTTTTACTTTCTTGATTTTTCCATTTAGTGTGCAAAAATTTTTAATTTTGATGAAATCTAATTTATCTGTATTTTCTTTGGTGGTTGGGCTTTGGCATCATATCTAAGAAACCATTACCTAATTCAAGGTCACAAAGATTTATTGTTACATTTTCCTCTGGGATCTTTATAGTTTTAGCTCCTATATTTAGGTTTTGATCCATTTTGAGATAATTTTATGGACGGTGAGAAATAGTAGTGTAACTTGGGTATCCTTTTGTCTTAGCCCTATTTCTTAAAAGACTCTTCTTTCTCCTTTGAATTGCCTTGGCATGCTTGTCTAACATAATTTGACCAAAAAATGTGATAATTTATTTCTAGACTCTTAATTTTATTTTATTGATCCATACCTCTATTCTTATGCCCGTGCCACACTGTCTCAATTACTTTGTGATAAGCTTGAAATTATTTTATCATGAAAACATGTTGGATTTTGTCAAGTATTTTTTTCTGCATGTATTGAGATGATCACGTGTTTTTTTTATACTTTATTAATGTGATGTATGACAATGATTGATAATTTAGATGTCAAAACAACTTTGCAACTCTCTTTTGCTTTTTAGAATCTGCTAGATCCATGAAAAAGTTGGAAAAACCTGGCTATTCTCTTTTGTTGTTTTTTTAGGTTTGCTTTAGAATGAAGCTTAGCAACGTACAAATGGTGGCAATGTGCAAATATCTTGTCAAACTTAGTCCTGGAATTGGCTCCCAGGAGAAACTGGAATCTGACAGCTATGTCTCTATTATGAGATGGACAGACATCTTGTCCAGGGGATCAAGAGTGGAGCTAGCAGGGCTGGACCTGGTATTGGAGTTGGGAAACCATAAATAGCCTGGGCATCAATGGGAATCACAGGCAGGTGTGCAGAGCTGTGTTTTGGGAAGGGACCAGAATGGAAGGGAGAATGGGCAGACTTGAGCAGGGCACCCTGGGTGAGGTCAGTAAAGGAGAAATTGAGACCATGTTGTTTTAGAGTTTCCATACTATTCACTTGGGACTGATCATCCTGATAGGCTTTCAGTAAATTGTGACCCTAATCTCTTATTTAATGTAACACTGGATTTGTTTTAATACCTTGCTTCCAGTACCTGGGGCTTTCTCGATTCCTGTATTTCTTTGTTGATATCTTCTGGTAGTTGGGCTTTTCTGTGGTTCAGTCAAGGACCGAGTAGGTGGAGGCTACTTGTTCCAAGTCCCCAGGTTATTGATGGTTGAATCCCTCTGAGTTCAGGAGCTAGTCCTTCCAGCTGATGTCCAGCATGACTTGAATGTACTCGAAGTGGCATCTACATTCTCAGTTTAATGTAGTCAGAGATAGCTCTTGGCCTGGGTCATTTACTTTCTGATAAGTGTATTGCCAAGGATCTTGTGGACTAACGTGAGTGTTTTAGGAGTTAAATAGGAGCAGTTCAGTGATTATGAGCACAGCTTTCAGAACAGAGAGACAGGAGATCTGCCACTTGCTACTCATCATCTTTAAGTCTTGGTTTCCTTATCTGCAAAATGGAGATAATTCAAGTTCTTACCTCACAGAAGGTTATATTATATTTGATGTACATGGGTTTCATAAATAGTGCCTGGCCCATCGGTGTCCAAGAGTAGCTGTCGCTATAACTAATGATCTGACGGTACAAGTGCTCTGGTCTTTCACTGTCCCCTATGTGACATTAGCTACAAGTCACCTTAGAGAGTAAAATAAGTGACTTTCTAGCTTGGGGATTAGAGAGGGAAAACAAAAGCTCAAAAAAGTTGTTGACAAGTTTGTGTTGAGGTATGTAGAAAAGGAGTTGTTGCATTTGCATTTTATTTAGTTTCTCCAGTCAAGAAAATGCTAATGAGTACGATTAAATGGTGTTACTTAAATCCTGAAACTTAAGAGGGAAAAGAAGTCATTAGCAAGTTGATTATGATTATTAATGCTCAAGCAATCAGGCTTTTTATGGAGACTGATTAAAAGTAAATATCCAAATGAAAACACTGGGTTTCAATTATTGAAAGTGGGAGTCCCAAATATTTAAGATGATCACTTGTGGTACCACAATAAGACGAAGGCAATTAAGTTATTGGCAATATTTGAACAAGAACATGTGTGTTTTGTCTTTGTCTCTATAAGAAAGAATAGGGAGTAGAGATTTACAAGTCAGATACCTCAATGAAAGCTTTAGTTTTCTCTCTCAGATATTCACAAACCTTTGTTCCTTGATGGTTACATGGATTTTTACAAGTTCTCACAAGACCTGATAGAAATGCTTCAAATGAAGAGACTCCTTTGAATCAGCTTATCATTAGTCATTCTTTTTCAGCTTGTACTTTTACATGAGATTAAACATTTAGCACCAACTTCCATATGAGAGAGCAGATTCTGGCAGGTCATGAGGGCTCTTGGCAGAAGTATATTGCCTAATTTTTGGCCTACTTCCTTTTCTACTCTCTCTGAGTGATCTTGTCTATATAGCTCCTTTTTTATGTCCTCTCAACATGTTGCCCTTTAGTCACTTGCTAAGACAAAACTTTTAATGCTGGTATACTTTGTTCTAAGAAATGTGTGTTTTCAGAAAATCAAGTGCTTGCAAGCTATTTTTTTTTTGTGTGTGTGTGTGTGTGTGTGGTAGTTAGTTTTCCGTCACTGTAACAAATTACCTGAGATAATAAACTTATAAGGAGGAAAGATTTTATTTTGGCTCATGTTTTCAGAAGTTTCAGTCTAAAGTCAGTTGGCTTTATTGCTTTTGGGCCTGTAGTGAGGGCAGAACATCATGGCAGGGAGAGTATGGTTAGCAAAGCTGTGCACCTCATGTTGACTGAGAACCAAAGAGAGAAACAGGAAGGGGATGAGGTTCAATATCCTCTTCAAGGGTACAACCCCAATGACCTAACTTCCTTCTACTAGGACTTATTTGCTAAAAGGCTTCACTGCCTCCCAGTAGTGCCATTGGCTGGGGACCAAACCTACAACATACAGGCCTTTGGGGGACATTCAAAATCCAAACCATAGCACTAGTTAAATGTTATTGGGTATCTCTACCCTAATTCATTAACTGGTGGATGTTTTTGAAAGAACTGCCAAGTGTCCCTATTTCTTATGCCTTTAGTTGTTTACTTTTTTCTTAATCCTTTTTACCTGAGAAGTTGCTTGGTACCTCCAGAATCCTAAAATCCCTCTCTTGACAAAGGGGCTCCTCTTTTTATCCCTCCCTTTAACTACCAAATCTCTCAAGAGAGTAGCTTGTCTCTGCTGGTTCCATTCCCTCTCACATCTTTCCCTCTTCCTTCTTTAACACCCCACTGAAGTTGCTCTTAAAAGGGTCAGCAGAATCCTCTGTGCCCAAATCAGCCCTTCCCCTTCTTGATCATATGGTGCTTTTCACTCTTCCTCTTCTTTTTCCCTCCCCTTGAAATAACTTTGTTCTCTTAGGTTCTGGAACACTAACCTCTCCTGGTTCTCCTTCTAGCTTCTTGTCTGCTCCACGTCTGCCTTCCTTTTCCTTTTCCTTTTCCTGACCCTCATATGCAGGTATTCTCCAAAGATTGGTTCTCTGCCTACTTCCCTCGACACTCTCTCTGAGCCATTTCGTCTATACTCAGCTACACAGCTCTAATATGACCTTTGAACACACAACTTCACAACTTTGTTTATAGTATAGAGCTCTTTCCCAAGTTCTAGATTGATTTTCTCACTGGCTGCAAGATTTCTCCTCCTAAAGTTTCCAGAACAATCTCAAATTTGGCATAACCATCACTAAAGTTGTGTGTTCCTCATGTTTGCTGATGACCTTGTTTTCCTTCGAGTCTCCAAACTCCCAATACTAGTGTCACTGTGTGTTCCTTCTCCTTTGTTCCTATTTTTGACACATGCCAAGCCCTGTTCATTCTCTGTCTTGCATTGCAGGCTTCCCCAGCCCAGGTTCCTCATTATCATTCTCCTAACCTTTCTAGTCTTATTTCCTCCTGTCCCCATGGCCTTCAATTGAGTACTTCTGAAGTGGAGTCCTGATCATGACTGTCCTCATGAGTGTTCCCCATTCATAGCTCACCAGCAACATTCATTAAGTGCTCTCCATGTGCCAGACTCTGCTGTTTTCCTGCTTGTATTACCTGGTTAAATGTTCATGTCCGCTGGTAAGGTAGGACTTTATCAGCTTCATTTTATGCAGAGGGTTTTGAAGAGCTTAATCTGCTGTCACCACTGTGGTGTAGATCTATTTGGGCCAATCTACATGATCAACCTCATGTTCTGCTTTTTCTTTGTAGGGGAGGAAAAATATCATTTCCTCAACCCATTTTAGGTTAATTGGCTAAGGTCCCTAAAATAAAAGACAGATTAATGGGAAAAACATACAAAGTTATTTAATGTAACTTTTATATGACACAGAAGCCTTTACTAACCACCAAAGAAGGGGTTGAACTTGAGTGTTTTTATTTGGATTGATGAAGTATGGAGAGTTGTGGAGAAATTGGATAGGACAAAGGAAAGGTGAGCTAAGTGTAATAAGTGTGTGTGTGTGTGTGTGTGTGTGTGTGTGTGTGTGTGTGTGTGAGTGTGTGTGTGTGTGTGTGTGTGTGTAGGGGGTATTATTCAGATGCTTTTTGGTGTCCCTGTGTCTTTGGAGATAAGAGTGCTCCTTTTCTCTGGGTATAGGGATTGCCCCTCACAATAGAATCTTTGATATGATTCAAGAGAAAGTTAGAGGACACTTTCTATAATGCCATTTCTCAAGTTCTTTCAGTTTAAAATATTCATTATATCATGATGCTATATTTTGAGGGAGTGTTTCATGAACTCCATCACCTTCATATTCTTTTGTTCTCTATAAAAATGAAAATATTTTTTCCTCACACATGTTGTATTTTCTTCTGACTTTGGGCCACTGTTGGTCCTGTTTCCCCATAAGATTTTCCTTCTTTCTCTACATGTCTAAAATCTAGCCATGCCTTTCTAAACCCTCACCACATCAATTCATCTCTTTTTCTTTCAAAGGTTGTAGAGTTTTATCTGTACCCTTATCAACGTAGCATTAAGGCATCAGGATTCTATGCATGTCTCCAGCTGTGCTGTAAACCCATGGAAAGCAGAGTCCTGTATTTTCCCTCTTGATACCCGCCCTGCAGTAATGAGCACATTGCCTTGCATGTAGTAGGCATTCATTAATCATTTATAGTATAAATGAATGGCTGAGTAAAGGCATGAACTAAGTAGGAGATCAGTTGCAGCACAGTCCACTAAGCTTATGAAGTCATCAAAATTATCTTTTTGGTCTTGGTGTTCCTTGCTAGGCTTGATATCCTTTTCCACATTGTTTCCTTGGCACTCTCTGCTCCAAGATCCTGCTACCCTTTTACTTTCACCATTTCTACCAACTTTATTATTCTAAGAAAGTCATGTAAAGTCTCTCATCCTCATTTTTCCAAAGGTAAAATAGTCATGATATTACTCATCTCCTAGGTTGTGAAATTGAATATATTAATTCTTCATAGCTGTATGTATAGCATATACAGCACAGCACTACACATACAGCACACATTCAACAATTGTTTATTTGAAGGTTGGAGTTGTGGCTCAGTGGTAGAGCGCTTGCCCTGGGTTTGATCCTCAGTACCACATGTAAATAAATAAAACAAAAGATTCATTGCAACTAAAAAAAAAAAGAAATATTTAAAAAACAAAATAAAACAAATGAAAAAACCAATTGTTTACTTCCTCCCACTTTTTCCCCTTTAAAAACTTTCTTACAGCAAGGTTTTAAAGATAATGAATTGTTTAATGAGATGTTCTTTGGGATATTTGCAATTTAGTCTAAGTAATCCACTTAACCATTTATTCACTTATTCCATATCAATAGATACTTTTGATGGGTCTCTCTGTGTTCCAGAAACTGTTAGCTTTAACAACTAAAAATTAAATAACCAAATATTTGGGGTCAGATATTCTTGAAATTGTATTGAGTAGTTTGAATCTAAATAGACCTGGTGAAATACTTAGAATTAGCAGTCTGTTACACCTCACATTACTAGGATATCTTTCCTGTCTGACATTTTCTTTACTGGTACAATGCCTAAAAATGGCTATCAGATGCAGCCACATCAATGTTTACAGCACAATTCACAATAGCTAATCTATGAAACCAACTTAGGTGCACATGGGCAGATGAATGGATAAAGAAAACGTGGTACATATAGCAATGGAATATTACTCATACATAAGGAAAATGACTTTATGACATTTGTCAGTAAATGGATGGATCTTAAGACTATTATGCTAAGTGAAATAAGCCAATCCCCCCAAACCAAAGGTTGAGTGTTCTCTCTGATTTGTGGCTCCTAATACGCAATAAGAGGAGGGGGTGGTAAGAATAGAAATTGAGCAGATTAGACAAAGGGAAGGGAGGGAACAGTAATAGGAAAGATAGTGAAATGAATCTGACATAACTTTCCTATGTACAGTGAATCTCCACATCATGTACAACTACAAAAATGAGATCCTAATTAGAATAAGATGTACTCCATGTTTGTATAAATATGTTGGAATAGACTCTACTGTCGTGTGTAAATAAAAAGAACAAGTAAAAAATTAAAAGGAAGAATGACACATTTTGTTGATGCAAGAAACAATTCTTGAACTTAGTTTTTTAAGAAAATTTGTCAAATGATGTAATGTTGTCTCAAAAATTGAAGTAAATAAATGATATTGAGCTTTAAAAAATGCGGCTGTCAGAATTGAGTACTGAGTCATCTCCGAAGGCAAGGACAGGATGAGAGACCCAGGATAGGCTGCACACTAAGCACTGTGTCTTCCCAAGCGTTGCTGTTTTGTCTTAACAGGCATCTGTTTTTGTAGCAAAACTGTTTGATGGATGTGCATTTGGCATAATTCTCTGAGGAGCCTGAATCTCTTGATAAAATGATCCTGAATATCCCATGGTGAAAGGCACTGAGAGGAGCCAGTGATTTCCTTGGGGCTATTTTAGCCATAACAGAGATAGGACCATGTACAGAGAGCTCGGGGAATTCAGCAGACAAGACAAGGACTGGAGCTACTGGAAGAGCGTTCGTGATTAGAGCAGGGACACAGTCCTTTAGGAATTCTGAGTACTTTTATCTAAAGAGCTAAAATATCCTCTAACCTCTTTATGAAAGACTATGGCTCCTTGTGCATAATTTCTACCACTTTGCAGGTGGGAAGCTGAGGAGCACAGAGAGATGTAAGGCAGCTGTTACTTGGCTGTGGCTTCCGTGTTCCTCTTTACCTACAGTATCTTAGCCCCACCTTGTGTAGCAATCAAATTAGCCTTTTTATCATTTCCCAATTATTCCATGTTCCCCTCCCAACTTTAGTGTAGAAAAAGAAATTATACTGATCCCAACTTACAACTGAAAAAAACTGCAGCTCAGAGAGATTAACCACCTTGCCCAAGCTCACCTGACTAGTCCAGACAAGGTTGGGACGTAATTTAGGCCTCCTGATCGCCCATCAATTTCCCCTGACTTCTCTACCCTTTAAAACCACAAGCAAGCAGAGCTTCTAGGAAGACCCCCTCATGCAGGTTGAGCACCCAGAACTGCAGACACAGCAGGTGGAAGAAGGAAGGACGCTCTACCCATTCATCAGGTCTATTATTCCGTGCCTGAGGTGTCTGCTTTTGGCAACTTAACCACTTTCCAGAGTCAGCATTTAGTGATGGTTGTAAAAACACAAACAATTTAGCACACAACACTCTGAACTGTAAACTTTGGTAAATAGGATTAGGGAGAAGATGTAAGTGGAAAGGACAACAGCTATAAAGACTTAACAAGAATTCATTAGGGCTCCACAGATAAAGTAGATACAAGATCCATAACCACAGGTAGGAAGTGGAAGGAAAATCCTAAATCATTAAGATGCAATGAGGTCCTGCCACAACTCGTTAATCAGATCATCCTCAGGGGCACTGGCTCTAGCATTTGAAGGAACCCAGAGAAGGAAAAACTCCAATGGCTTCCATTTTAGAAGACAGTGGGTTTTACTGGCCTGCGTAGTTTTAATATCATGGGAATGTTAGAATTTCTCCTTGGATCATTTGGTTTCTGTATATGATTATCTTCTTCTATGTTCTCTTTTACCCTTTGCTTCTTAACTTTATCCTCCTGCTTTTCTCCTCACCCTCCCTTAAGAACAATTCCTGTTCTTTTTCCTCTTTCTCCACCCGCTTCTGCCTTTACCATCTCCTTTCTACCTTCTTGCTCCATTTTTATTCCATACCCTCCTCTGACACTCCCTGGACTTTCCTTCTTTTATTAGCCCTCATCCTAGGCTCGTGCCCTGTAGAATCCAGCAAAGTCCTCAGTCTGCTACACGTAGGTTATGTGTGTGGGCAGATCCACCAACATTCTTTCTCACAATTTCTTTCAGCATTTTTGTATGACTGAGAGAAGGCGGAGGGCAGAGCCTAAAATAACCGGTTAATTTGGCCCTAAATTGTTTGCTTCTATCATTAAATTAGATGTCCTCAGATTTCTCTGTAAAATCCAAACATAAGTGGGTTGAAAAATATCTCACTGTTTCTCTGGAAATTTAAAGGGCCACGTGTGAAGAGAATAACTGTTATCAAAGGTAAGGTGCCACTTTTTCACCTCATGCTGATTAGCACAGATTTTTCTGAAGAAAATGCTGGGGCTGGCTTTCCACTCTCCTACTTCCTGACCTTCCCCCAGAAGAGATATAACAGATTCTCAGGAATTGAGCAATATTTTATTGCAATTTTTATATAGTTTTTGAGGTAATTACTTGTAAGTGGAAACGAATAACTAAAGAACTTTGGAGCAATGCAGTGTCACTTTTAATAAATCAAGACAGGGAGAGTGGGTGTTGTTAAGTGATGGGGGGAAATGCTCAGAGAACAAACTGTGTGTGGTATGTGGTGTTGAGTGTGTGTGTGTGTGTGTGTGTGTGTGTGTGTGTGTGCGTGCGTGCGCTGTTTCTGCCACATCTTGAAGATCCATTCTGGCCTCATGAGTTTTGTAAAATTGCTGGGGAGATTGTGGGATGACAAACATCTATAGTCCCTTTCATAGTAAGGCTCTGGATATAACCCCACTCACATTTGGCAACAGTAAAAAGCAATTTTTCCATATGCCAGGAGACTGCACTTTGAGTATTGTAATGATTAGTGACTTCATCTAGTTGAAGTCGACCCCCTGCTCATTTTTATATATTAAATGTTAAAAAGGAAAGGGAGAAAACTTGAGAGTGCTAGTTGATTGAAATTCCAAGAGGAACTTCCATGCCGATAAAACATATTGAAAAAATCCAGGGTGCTGGGAATTTCAGGGCAAATATGAGAAATAGGAAAAGAAAAAGATAATAATTATAATACAGAGGTTCCTCAAAGTCTTTCTGACCGTGAAAAATGTATACATACTTTTTTGGCTATATGGTGTGAAGCTTCCATATCTAATGACTTTTCACCTTCTCTCCAACATTACGTTCCCTCCTTACGTCTCTTTATTTTCCCTACCTGCCTCTCTTTCTCCTTATCCTTCCCTCTTTTTTCCTGTTCCTCCAGAAGGATGCTGTAAAATGTCTCCAGAGAGGCAGGCTCTGCAGTGGTGTTGGTTGTCATGGAAACTCACAGATTCCAAGGCTTCAAGTCCTGCCAGAACTATCTAAGATCAGACCCTAAATGGGTAAGAGGCCAAGACTGTCTCTAGGACTTCAGGATAAGGGAAACCAGGAAATGTAAGGCCATTTGAGTTATGGCTTGGTGTCTATAAAGAAAGGCTAGAAAAATGGCATTTAAATAGTTGTTTCTTCTATTTTATACCATTCATAATTACATTTGCTGTGAGGAATATAGATGAATGTGGCTGTCAGTGTAAGGGGTGGAGAAATAAAAATAGTTGCAGTCGTTTCTGGTGTTTTCTTACTATTGTTATGGAATGATAAGGTTTATGCCTTTGAGAAGTGGTCACAGTTTGAAGAAATTTTGCCAACTCTCCCATATCAAACCTGGTGAGCTGCTATTTCAAAATAATAGAAAAGCTTAGGTAGTTTTATAATCGCCAACATTTTCTTTCTTCTCTCATCACATTTGTAAGTACATCAAATTTTATTCAGGTTGTTTCATTTTAGCCCAATATTTCAACCTGGGTAATAGAAGTGTCACTTCTGTCTCAGACCAGAGCTCCAGAACATTGTTCTCTTCTCTCTTCAATTTAAACACAGGCATGGGGCTTTCCTTCCACTGCCTCAGTGTTAAAGGTGTCAGGGTGACATCCCTCTAAGTGATTGCATACTGTCCTGGCCGAGGGATGAAGGCATGAACTAATTCCATGAGGATGACGCAAGAAGACCTCTGACCTCTTTTTAATTGGGGGGGGGGATCATCTCTTTAGATTTTTCAGAGACATTCTTCTTTCCTTATTCTACCTTCTCAACCTCTACATGGGCGTTCCTATTGTTCATTCACAGTGCACTCAGATGGTCCTGGAAGCCAAGAGCCCAAATCATTCAAAAACAGTTCATTTTCTATGATGGCAAGGGAATTTGCTATTTTAGTCATTCTAGAAAAGTGTTTGTAGTTCACCCTTTAGAAAAACACCCATCAGTAAAACACAGTCCAGTTTCCAAGATCTGACCATACAGTCCGTATTAAAATACTCTTTCCTTCCCCTGTTCACCAGGCAGGTTGATTGGTGAATTCATAAATGGTGATTGGTGAATGCTCCTGTCGGTTGATGTATTTTTCTCAGTAGGATTTTCTGGGGCATTCATGATTTGTATAAGGCTCCCCAGGAATGGAAGTGAGACATTATTCTCATCTATGACAATTCAACAAGGGTTTATCCAAACTTTCTTTAACTCATTCAGTGCAGGAAAGCCTCAATTACCAGGCTCAGCTACCTCTGTTAGGTACACATATTTCTCCCACCAATTGTCCTTTCCTTATCTCTATTGGAGTTCAGATCCATGCTGGTTCCTTTTTCTCAGTTTATAAGTATGTTCAAGTTTTCTCTATTATCTTTTTTAAATATCTTTTTAGTTGTACTTGGACACAATACCTTTATTTTATTCATTCATTTTTTTTAATGTGGTGCTGAGGATGGAACCCAGTGCCTTGCATGTGCCAGGCGAGTGTTCTACAGTTGAGCCATAACTCAAGCCCCTCTATTCTTAATAAGGAAAAAAAAAAAAAGGGAAATACAGAAAGCATCCAAACAAAGGGTAGTGCTTGACATCATGCCTTCTTTTATGAACGATTCAATACTTTCTTTTTCTCTTCTGAGCCAAACTTTTTTTTTTTTTTTTTGGTGGGGGACAGAATTTATTTTTATTCTGGTAAAATATACGTAGAGTAAATTTATCATTCAGTTATTTTTAAATGAACAGTTCAGAGACATTAGGTGTATTTACATTATTGTGCAACTGGAACCACCATCTATCTTCAGAAGTTTTTTATCTTTCTAAACTGAAATTCCAACTCATGTAACACTATCTCGCCATCCTCCCCTATTGCTAGTCTCTTGTAACTACCATTCTACATTCTGTCTATATGAATTAGTCTACCCTAGAACTTCATTTAAAAGCAGAATCATTCGATTGTTCTTTCATGACTGGCTTATTTTACTTAGCATGTCTTTAAGATTTATCCATGCTAAAGCATGCATCAGAATTTTTTTCCTTTTTAAGATTGTATGGTATTCCATTGTGTATATATATTATAATTTGCTTTTCCATTCATCTGTTGATGGACCCTTGTGTTATTTCTGTTTTTGGTTATCATGAGTAATGCTGATATGAATAAAGTATCTGTTAAAGTTCCCGCTTTCAATATACTCATAAGTAGAATTGCTAGTCTAGTCAAATTTTCTAACCATAGTTTTGCCTTTCAAAGTAAGCACATAGTCATAGTTTTAAACATCAGATTATATTGTATGGTTTATAACAAACAACAGCAGTCACTTGTCTACCTCTTTCTACACTGATCCCTTCTTCAGAGTCAAGAGCTTCAAGCTCTTTGGTTATTTGTTCACATTTTTGTTTTTCTAGATTACATTGTGTGTTCACTGATATTGCCACATTAGATATTATGCTGACTTCTCACTATAGAGGATTAAGTCTTGATTCTTATGTATAATTATAGCAGCATGCCTGAAAAGGTGATGACAATAAATTCTCTAATCCCTGCAGGCACACCCCTTTCCCAAGTATCTTTGTAGCTCCTCCTAATAAGAGGTAGGATCTATTTCTCTCCCCTTTGGCTCTAGATTGGGCATATGATGTGCTTTGACCAACTGGCATTGATGCCATTGGGACTTCTAAACCTAGATGTCAAGAAGACCTTTGCTCTTATCCTTTTGGACCCATGCCCTGAGGCTGTCATGTAAATAAACCCAGTCTAAGCAATTGGAGGGCAGAAGGCCACACAAATGGACTAGCTGTGTGCTAGCTGAGAGCCTTAGACCTTCCAGCAGCCAGCCAGCAGCAGACCCTCAAAATGAGGTAAAGCCATCCTAGAGAGCTTGTCCTAGTTGAGTCTCCCAGAGGACAGCACCCATGTGTAAAGAACTGCCCATCTGAGCCCAGTCCAAACTACTAAGCTATATACAGATAGGATTAAAGTTGTTTTAACTCATAAAGTTTTAGAATGGTTTGTTATACATAAATAGATTTCTGACATAATAATCCATCACTCATGCATATTTCACTCCTCTGTATCTCCCCAATATAATTTTATCTTGTGTTTAATAACATCCATATTCACTGTTTTCATTATTAATAACTATGTTAACATTGTTCAGTGCTGAAACAGATTTTGTTCAGAACTATGTTATGAGTGCCTTCCCTTTCTTGTTCATCTTTGGGCTTTCCTGAAGTTCTTTTTGCCTTAAAAAAATTTTTTTATACTTATTTTTCTTCCAATCTCTTGTCAAGTTTCCCTATATCCTTCAATAACTGTGTAAAATGACTACAATTCAATTTTCCACACTGTAAACCTGTCATAAGATCTATCACTTTTATTTTCTTCTGGAAACTTCTATCTCAGAGCCTTTTATTCTTCTATTTTAATCTGGATTGGTTGCCCTATAAAATGGCTGCCTGGCTGTTGTCATGAGACTTTGAGGGTCTTATTCACCTATTTTGTCCTGAATCTTCTGTTTCATGATTCACATCTTCCTCTTTTTTTTTTCATTAACTCTAGTGTTTTACAGAAGTTTACCCTCTAGAAGTTTCCTGACAAAGCATGCAAAGGAAGTATATTTTTTTTGAGATTTTTGCATATATGGAAATACCTCTGTTTTCACTCTTGATTCATAGTTTGCCTGGGTATAGAATTATAGGTTGAGCATTATTTTCTCTGTTGATTTCAAAGGCATAGATCACTGTATACTAATTTAACTGTTGCTGTTGAGAAGTGTGTTGCCATTATTATTTCCAATTCTTTGTATGTCATTTTTTTTTCTTAGAATCTTTTCTTCATTATCAGGATTCTTTCTTTCTTTATTTTTGCATTACAATTCTTAATACACCATTATATCATAACTTTTCATATCTCTGATTCAGGATTCTTAAAATTAAAGTCATGTCATAATGTGAATCCTTTTTTAAAATTATTATGATTATGTTAGGCTTTAGGACTTTTCAATCTGGAAGTTCATTTCCTTCAGAAATATTCTTAAATTTTTTCTTTGACAGTTTCCTACCCTGTGTTTTCTCTATTTACTTTATTAAGAAGTCCTAATTTTGGATGTTCTGTTTCCTGGATCTCCTAGTTTTCATTGATATGTCTTTTTGATTTGCTTTCTTCAAGATATCCTCAACCTTGTCTTCTGATTCTTTTCTTCTGGACCTACATATCCAGCTGCTTGCTTGACATCTGCATATGGTTATTCTTTATACTCTTCAAATTCAACCTGTTCAGGACTAAATTTACCTTTAGCAGAAGGACTGTTGTTTTTTTCTCCGACTAAATAAAACTAATATCTTTCAAAAACTCAGCTATAATTGACACCATATTTAGTCATCTGCCAATCTGAATCCCATTTATCCTACCTTCTTAATGGTTCTTAAATTTATCCACTACTATTAATTACCACTGTCTCTCCCAGGTTTGGGCCACTTCTGTGCATCTTACTTGTGATATGTTGATGCCTTCTCCAATTTTATATCTGATTCCTGGTGACTCCAGTCTGATTGTTTATACTGCAACCAAACCTTGAGATTAAACTCAAATGTGACTTCCCCACCTTCCACTCTCATCTCACATTTTTCTTACCTCTATTATACATTCTTTTTAACCCTGAGTATTATATTTGCCTATCCTCTAGCTGTCTTCTACTCCATACCCTGAGTGATCTGAGGGCAGGATAATTGTTGTTATACAACAGGTTCATAATAAATATATACTGCAAAATCTCTTCTTGAGGTAGAGCATTTTGTTTTTGGAAACTCTTTCTATTAGAATATTTTCCCTCAAACTAAGCTTGAATGTGTCACCTTAGAATTTCTATTTATTTATTGCAGTCAGACTCTATGAACATAAGCCCCAGATTTTCCAGAACATAATATCTGGTTTCAAATACTTAGTGTCTTATAAGCTATCTCAGAGTCCTGGAAATTTCCAAGTTTTGGTATTCAAACCATGTGCTGTGTAGATTTCCTATACTTGAATGTGGCACAAAGACTCTTTGTCATATAAAGTGTCCTGATTTTGGTTTGGAAAGTGTAGAAACTGCATAGTAGAGAATCAATCCAATTCCTTTTACTTTGTGAGTACTTTCAGATACTGAAATCAACCATATGTCCCTCTTTTCCCCAAACTGATATTTTTCAGGTTGCATCTCATGGAATTGTTCTGTGTTTACTTCTGGATCATTATGACCTTATTTTAAGTATGTGTGGTACCAGTTGATACTACCTGAACAGAATACAACAGGAAACCACTCCCAGCAATAGATACTGACCTGCTTTTAACACAGCCCAAGTTTGATTTTGCTCTCTTTGGAGCAACTATATTATATTTACAACTCCCTATATTTCTTACTTGTGATATAAGCCATATCTCCTACATCTCACACTTGAGCATTGGGTTTATTTCTGTTAAAATACATCTGGTTAGGTTGGACCATCATGCAATCTTTTATTTTACTCTGGATACCAATCCTGTCACCCAGTGTATTCTCTGGTCTTCTCAGACTTGTGACATGAAAATAATCTTAGCTTGAATTATTGGCCTGTACCCAGTGTGGCTGGAACTTTGAAGAACGTTTGTGAGAATTCAGTTCTCCTTGCAAGTTGTTTTTCCTCTGATGTTTGTTTGCTTTGTGAATACCTGTTTATGTGTTTGAATTTCACCCAGTGTTACATATCACAGTAGGCACTTGGGGTCAGAAAAGTAGCTTTTGAGATAACACATAATTAAGGAATATGGTTTCTCTAAAGTACTTTTTTTTTTCTCTCAGAATAGAAGCTATAGTCCGATGAAAATACCTATTCCAATATTTGCTCATTGTTTTTCTTCCATGTAGTCATTTGCAAGTCCGTTTTAGAAATCAGACAACTAGTTACAAACATTCTTCATCTTAATCTGAATAGTTTTAAAAACTAGAGACTTCAGTGTCCTGGGGGCTTGGATGGTGTTTCCTGCTTGCTGTAGTTTGGATGTGGTTCCAGTGTCCTCCAGTGATTTGCATAACAAAATTTAATCCTCCTTTTGAGGCATAAAGAGGGTGGAAACTTAATTTGATTATGGTGTTTAAAGTGATTAGGTTTACATAAAGTCCTAGGGCACAGCCCCTGGGATGGAATCCTGGTGGATTTATAAGAGGTTGAGAGACCAGACAGACATACCATGCCTGGATTCCCCATCTTTTGCTGTTATCATGAGAGGCCCACCACCTTGAGCTGCCAGAAAGAAGGCCCTCACCAGAAGTAACCCTTTGACCTTGAACCTCCAGAATTATGAGCCAAAATTAACCTCTTTTCTTTATAAAGCTAGCCTCTCTCAGGGATTTCATCATATATAAAACAGACTAAAATAGTACTTCTCTATCAGGTGATTCCTCCACCCCTAAGACAGTCCCGAGGAAAAACAAAACAATTTTTTTTCTTTCCTATGTGTATACCTTCCTTTTTTTGTGGTCTCTCTTCTTTCTAGAATGGTACTCCTTCTCTGTGGGCTAAAATTCTCAAAGCCCAGTTTTAATTTCATAACCTTTGAGAAACCTTTCTCCAGATTCAACGGAGCCTCAATTTTTCTTCACTTTTTAAAATATGAGTTTGAATGTCGCATTGTTTTTCTGTTTAAACATGTATATTGTTTCTTGAGCTGTATTCTAAATTCACTGAGAGCAGGGGACATATCTTTTTTTTTTCCTATGAGATTCCCTACAATGGCAAAGTTCTATGCATACATTAATTTAGTTGACATTTTCGAAAACTGGAGGAAACAAGTCTCGGAAAGCAGGGTTCGGGGATCATTACTTTTCTTTAAAAACAAAAACACCAAAAGTATATTATCTTTGAAATCTTTAGAGGAACATTTCCTAGAACTGCTGTAGTTCATCACAAAAACATTCAAAGTCTAATTTGAGCATCTGTCATAAGAATTTTCACTTCCTTTCTGTGGGGCCACTAGACAAAGAAATGGCTGTGGAGGAGAGGCTATGTTGGTTGGTACAGGGCAAGGCTGTGAAACTGCGCTTCCCAAGACCTAGAGGGGTGCATCTTTCCTGTTGCCACACAAGGGATGCATAGTTTTATTCTTTGTGTTTTGTACTTTTTCTTTTTTCCCCCCTCCCTCCTTCCGTTTCCCTTCCCTTTCCTCCATCAATCAATCTCTCTCTCTCTCTCTCTCTCTCTCTCTCTCTCTCTCTCTCTCCCTCCCTCCCTCCCTCCCTCTCTCTCTCTCTCTCTCTCTCTCTCTCTCTCTCTCTCTCTCCCCCTTTGGCCAGGGAATAGAGGAGGAAGTCCTTGGGTATTTTAGAAGAGTTTTATCAGTGTCAGTTACATCACCCCAGTCGTTTGGTTTCAAGGCAACAAAACATTCTTCTTTTACCACCAACTCTCCTCCCAACTAATCTAGGAGGTTAATACTAAAAAATTAGGTTTGACTCATTTTTTTTAAGCCCAATTTAGTTTGCTTAAGCATGCAATTTCCCCTTCTCAAACCTCAACTTCAGTAATAGAACCGTCCACTGAATCTTCATAAATGTTTGACATTTATCAAAAGTTGTAGATCGTGCTATTGATCGGAGCTTCACATCTGCTCGGAGTGACTCATACCTTTTAAACATGTCCTAGACACATTTGGGGGTGGGGTTGTTATTATAGTGAAAAATTGAATTTACTCAATAACAAGGTCTCACCTGCTCCTGTGAAGTGACCTCTGTACCCTTGGAATTTCCAGAGTGATAGGAGTGTCATTGCTATTGATCGTGGGTCTGTCAAACCACATCTGACCAGATAGATTCTAATCATGAGTGACTCAGGATGGGGGATATCCACACCAGAAAAACCAAGTATGCAGCTAGAAGGTTGGATTTGAACTATGTAATAATCATCCCCGTCTCTCAGGAGGCTGGGGATGCCGTTGTCAGGAGATGCTTCCATCAGTGCCTACTTAATGAAGTCCTCCCAAATGTCTGGACACTAAGCTTGGGTGAACCTCCCTGGTTGGCAGCCCTCCATGTTAATTGTCACACATTAATGTTGGGAGGGCAACAAGTCCCTGAGGGATATCGGAAGCTTTGTATTTCGAACCCTCCCATACCTTACTCTGTATTTCTCTCCACCTGGCTCTAGTTTGTAATCTTTCGCTACAGTACAACAATAATTATAAGTGGAGAGATTTCCTGAGTTCTATCACATTCTAGGAAATCAAACAACCCGAGAGTGATTGTGGGAGTCCCTGAATGAGTAGCTGGTTGGTCTGAAGTAAGAGTGGCCTTTGGGACCTCCATGCTTGCAACTGGTATCTGAGCTGAAAGCAATCTTCCAGGGACTGTATCCTCAGGTTCAGCTATTTGTTCAAGTCATCATAGTAGTTTTTCAAGGAATAGAAAAAAAAAAGATATCAAGAAGAAGGAAAGAAAACAAAAACATTTACATCAAACAACGAAACCCAAGTGACTCAGAAGAATTAAAAAAAATAATAATTTCTCTTAAAATGAAGTTGAATAAAGAGAGAGGAGGACCTATAATGGTCAAATAGTTGAGAGAAATATGTGTGTTTTTTAAACCTTGAGATCAGACATAGAGGGTAGAATTTCAAACCTCATTTGAGGTCAAGCTGTGGATTCTGAGGCCTGTGGAAGTCTAAAATGGATTTGCAAATGATTCCATGGAAGAAGAACAATGAGAAAATGTTGGAATAGGCATTTTAATAGGACTCTTCTGAACTTGCTCAGGCCACTCCCACTGTTATGGCATTCCAGTGATGTCCCCAGGCTGCAGAAGGGGTTGTTACATTCCTCTGAGCAGCCCTTGGAAAGAAAACTAATTTTCTTAGTAGTTAGAGGAGTGACTCTAAGTTAGTAAGTGATTCATGAGTCATGTTGGCCCTTGTCAATGGAATTTTGAGGTGACTTTTCATTTCATTCAGACTTTAGCTAAGGACAATTAGAAACCAAGTCTAGACGTGGCAGTTCCTCATGTATGAAAACACAGGAGGGCCTGGGCCTCCCAGAGCAATGGGGGAATCTTAGACCCGTTTACTGCTCCTCTCTAGACTTTGATTTCTGTATGCATTAAAAGAAGATGATGAATTAACTATTTCTTAAAGACCCTGTAAAGAAACACATTATGATATTTAGTCTAGGGGTAAGGTTAGGGATTAAGAAAGGTATTCACCAAAAAAATGAAAAATTGACATGAGGTCAGGCTACCCAGAGGCCTAAATACACTATGTGTGGCCTGGGAATTTTACTTGGAGATTATCTGCTTTGAGACAAAAGGAGAAGAAGAGGATCTCAAATCTAGCGCCTTTTGATGGTAGGGTCAATGGAGGAGGCAATGCAGTTGATGAGGAGAAATGGACAACCGGGTCATTCCTCAGCTTTCCTCCTTCTTTCACTGCTGCTGTGAAGAAGAGAAAAGAATCACTGAAACCTTAGGCCTTTACTATTTTAAGGGTGCACATTATGACAGCACTTTCTAACCAGTACTTCCATGTCCAGAGCTGGTCCTCTGAAAACTGGTGAATAGGGTTAGTCTTTATTCATCTTCAAAGTCGTCTCACCTCCTCTGTGACCTTTCTCTTTATATATTCTCAGCGATCCTCTGAAAGGAATCTATACTTTCCTTAATAGCAAAATGGACTCCAGCTCTTCTGAGGTTGGCCCTGTGGGAAGGAGAATCTCCTGTGGGATGGGGAAGGGACTGACCTGTTTATAATTTTTTCTTTCTTTGGAGATTTCTTAGATGAGATCAGTACAGGTGGCCTCAAGAGACCTCTGACCCAAGTGAGATGCAAGTGTGCTTTTCCTTGCTTCTCGGTATAGTCAAGTTGAGGCAAGACTGGATTTTCCCATGAGCAGGACTGGAATAGACCTATCCCCCAAGCAGGGTGGTAGAGTCAAGCTCCTACAGTCTGATATCCTTGGTGAGTAGTGTGTTTGGGAAGAAGAGAGAAAGAATTCTGATAGTAGAGCTTAGTCTTTCCTTCACGAACCCCGGCGGTTTAGCCATGAATTTACATCATAATTTCAATCCAACAAATCGAAAGTCCAGTGGTTAGTTGGTTTCACTCTCCTCGGGAGGTCTGACTCTCAGGGTTCTCTCCTCATCCTTCCAAGTGATTTCTAGTCAACATGCTTTCACCTTGAGAGGAGCTGCAGCAAATGCAATTTTCTCCTTGCTGTAGTTGTGTATGTGTGTTGGGGGTACTAGGGATGGAACCCAGGGACACTTCACCACTGAGCTACATCCCCAGGCTTTTTTGTTCTTTTATTTTGAGACAGGGTCTCTCTCTACATTGCTTAGGGACTTGCTAAGTTACTGAGACTGTCCTTGAACTTGTCATCCTCCTGCCTTAACCTCTTGAATCTCTGGGATTACAGTCATATGCCACCACAACTGGCTCTTTGCTGCATTTTCGATGGTGTTGTAGAGGTACTCCAGGAAGATACTGAACTGACTTGATCTCTCCCACATGCTAAGGGTCAAGAAACTACCATAGAGAGAACACTGGGAACTGGACAAAGTGCTTTATCAATATGTCTTTCTTGAATGCAAGTTTTTCCTATCCAATTTTGGAGTATCCCTGGGAAAAGAACCAGCTTTTCTTTTTTTTGTTCCCAGCTCCTCGTTTATCTTTACAGGAGAGACATCACCTTTTATTTATTTTTCTTACCTTTCTCCCCCCAAGGATGAGGATCAAATCCAGGGCCTTGCATGTGCTAGGCAAGTGCTCTGCCACTGAGCTAAATCCCCAATCCTGGGTGTTTCAGTCAAGCTTTTTCACTGCTGTGACTAAAAGACCTGACAAGAATAATTTTAGGGGAGGAAAAATTTATTTTGGGGCTCATGGTTTCAGAGGTCCACAGAAGGCTGGCTCCATTCCTTGGGGCTTGAGGTGAGGCAGAAGAACACCATGGTGAAAGTGTGGCAAAGGAAAGTGGCTCAGGGCATCACATCAGGAAGTATAACTAGAGAGAGTTCTCCATCCACCAAAGGAAAATATATACCCAAAGGCACATCCTCCAATGACCCACCTCCTCCAGCCATACCCCATCTGCCTATAGTCACCACTTAGTTAATCTTTATCAAGGTATTAACACACTGATTGGGTTAAGGCTCTCATAATCCAATAATTTCACCTCTAAACCCTTCTTGCATTGTTTCAAATGTGAGCTTTTGGGGGACACTTCAATCTAAACCATAACACTGGGATATATCATCTTTATATACATTATTACAGATGCCCACTCTGACATAAAAACTCTGATGTACAGACCTTTCAGGTCTAGTTTCTTTTTCTCGTGAGCTAGCTAGCTTATGCCCCGAGTACTAAAAACTAACAGTGGCCTTTCAGGAGACCATACCTACCTCCAAGAATGGTCTTTATTCTTGCTGGTCTTTATAGAATAATCATGAAGACATACTGTCATGACTCCAATAGTCATATCACATTTACAGTTATGGGAGTCATAATTCCCCTCTGACTGCCTTAAGTTTATGTTCAAGATGCCTTGCCTGCTACTGCGAAGCACTTCTTTATTCCTCTCTCTCCATATATTGTCCTATTTACCAAAGGCCCTTTTAAAATGAGCTGCTTTAATTATTAGAAAATAATGATGAGCTAAATTTCCATAAGGTATTTTTTGGCTAAAAATAGCTCAATGGGCAATTCAACTTTAGAGTTGAATGTTCAACTTTAGAGTGACAATGTTTTCAGCCCAAGTGAGCCAAACTTTAAAGGTGAGCTTCAGCCATTGTTGCAGGCCACTAGGAAGACATTTTGGGCCAGAGAGACCTCCCTGATTCAGCTGAAATGGCGTAGGTATGGAGAAGATTATACTAGTTAGTCCTACATGATGTTTGCCTTGTGGCTGGTTGCTTGGCTCTTCTGTAATAAAGTGAGAACACAGAAGTATGTTTCCATGAGGAAGCCTGCATTCCCCCATTACTAAGTTCTTTACAGTGGTGTGGTGGTACATTGCCATTTGCTCAAAGGTATTTAGAGCCTTAGGTAAGCAGGACAATCCTTGGATACTGAATTTTGTCTTGGATATTTGGGGAAACAATTGCATTGGGATTATTTGTGTTTCGTTTTTGAAGCTGTGGAGATATAGAAGGGATGAGAACTAGTTGCATTTTTCTGAATTTGGAGAAGATCATTGTTGCATTTTTTTCTGAATTTGGAGAAGCAGTTTGAAGATGATCTATATTTCTGTCATTTTTCAAAATTCTCAACTCTTTGAAATTATGCTAGGGGGATGTGTATGTATATTCAGGGCTGTGGAGAAGAGGTAGAAGGGCAGAGAAGGAAGAGGAGATTCTTAGAAGCCCAAGAGGGGCTGTTGGGTCTGTGAGGGACCCCAAGCCCCTCTCTCAGCTTGGGAGCTGACAGGACTGTTGGTCTTGAGTGTGTTAGTTCCAGCCTCAGCAAAAGTCCCAGTGACTGATCAGAGGCTTGGTAGGGAAGATATGAAGCTTCCTATCTCCCTAATGCCATGGGTCTTGCACAGTTGGGCAATGAGTCCAGCAATGGTGACCAAAGCAAACCAAGGACTAGAGGCCCTTCCCAAATACTCCATATTTAATGCCCTGGGACTTTGACAAGACCCCAGAGAAATAGATGTGGGTTAAAGTTACAGTGTTGAATAAGATAATTTCCTGCCAATTTGTCAGGGAGAGAAGGGGGTTTGCATTAGATTTAGTTTGCTTTACAGGAAAAAAGAAAATCTAATATTTACTGGGAACTTGGTATATTAGTATTTATTGCTGTGTAATAACAAATTACCCCCCAAATTTATCATCTTAGAATAACAAACCCCACACTCTGCCTCAGGGTATCTCACAAAGATGCAATCAAGATGTCAGCTGGGGTGAGGTCATCTCAATGCTTTATTGGAGAGGATCTGCTTCCTCGCTCACTCACATCACGTGACTGGCTTTAGGTCTTCTCTGGATGTAAACTGGCGACTTCATTCCTTTCCCTGTGAGTCTCCTCAGAGAGCTGCTACTTAGAGAAAGTTGGGGGAGAGGATAAAGAAAGAGGAGAGGGAAGGGAAAGGGGAAGAGAGATTGGGAAAAGGAAAAGACAAACTTGGGAAGCAGTAAAGAAAGAAAAAAGGTTTAAGACAGAGGTACAGTCTTTTAATAACCTAATTTCAGAAGTGACATTCAAAGGTTATGCTACATTCTATTAATAGAAGTCAGTCCGTAGGTCCAGCCCTCACAGAACAGGAGGGAATTTCACAAGATCATGGATACCAGGAGGGAGATCATTGGAAACCATCTTGGAGACTGCCCACTGCACCCGACTGCAGTTCCATTTCTTGTGTACATGAGCAAACATAATTACATTATGTCATAGAGTACGCAGTTCTCGGGTTCATTCATGGACTCATAGTGGTGACATTCATATGGCTCTCCTTATGCTGAAGGAATTTGCCCAAGTTGGGCTTATTTTTGGAGGACCCTGGCTGCCATTTGAGGGGCTGGGAAAAGACTGTAGGCAGATGAGAAGGAAAAGAAAACATGTTTAACTGAATAGTACAGAGGAGGCCAAGGAGGAATAGACATGGCCTTACTTACACGTATACGACGTGGTTTAATTGGACACTGGGAAGCAGAACAAAAAAATAATGTCACTCTGTCTTTGAGTCAATGATCACAACAAATGTTGTTTATATCAAATACTGTTGGTAGGTGATTGGAGCCAAGCACAGTGTCCTAGGGTCTAACCTAGTATTAAGAGTTTGAAGAAAAGGAGATACTTGAGCTGCACTGTAAATTGCGGGTGTATGAGTGGAGGTGGACAATGTAGGCAGGGGCTCTGATGTGTTTGAAAAGTGAATTGGTTGGAACTCAAGTTTATATGGAGTTTGGGTGCTGGTGCCTCATCTACAGGGTGTCTTTGTGGTTTGGATCCTGCCCATATAGCTCTGTACTGAGTGGCACTGGAGAAGCAGAGCTGGTGATGACCTTGGGGCATTGGACATTCCTGACCTCCTTGTTTGTTGTCACACTTCACTACATGATTCCAGGATGTGAATCTGAATAAGAAGATTTAAAAAAAATTTTTTTCCCTTAATTTTCTAGGAGAGAGAATTTTTTTGGAGCAAAGGGAAATTAGCTAGGGAAAATCGGCTCATCCTCTAAAAAAAATGATGTTTTTTCAAGATTCTCAAAGAAATAACCAGCTAGCTGTTTTGAACTAATTAACTGGATATTCTGTTGGAAAGAGTCAAAGCATCACAAGGAAGGCAGTTATTTTTAGAATCCCAAGGAAGCAGGGGTTTGTTTGAAATTCCAGATTGAAGGTAGAGCCAGGGTTCCATGAGGTGATGGCCAAGGAGACCCAACAAAGTTTTATGTCTTTTGAACTTGTGTGATTTGTTGGGAAGAGGGGTTGTCTTATTGTATTCATTTTATTCCCTGGCTGGCTTGTCTGAGCTTAGGTGTCACACTTGGGGAATTTAATCACTTGGTGTTTTCCCCAGGCCAACCTGTTAGTTAATCTTCGCTTGTCCTTCCTTCTTGATCCAGAGCTGAGAGCATGAGGTCAGGGTCCTGCTTGTCTGAGCTTTGTGGGACCTGGCACTGGGTTTTGAAGCAATGGATGTCCATAGGCTGGGCCGTTGGGGGGGGGCAGCCATGGAGACATTCTGTCGGAACCTGGTTAGCCTCAGCAAATTTTAGAAATTGTAATCGCATGTCCCTATTAACCCAAACAAACCTTGTGGTTACTTTGTCCTTTTAACTCCTCACAGTAAAAAGTTGGTTAAATTAGGAAATTATTTTTTAAAAGCCTGCAATTCTATATTATTATCTCCCCACCTGTTTACTTTCTCACTTACTTAAAATAATTATTTTTATTTAACCTGAACTTTAAGGTGAACGTCTATTGAGATAGAGCAAAGACTCTTTAAGGATCTGGCGTTGGTTACAGTGCTGTGTTGCCTTTTTTATATAAACACCTCCCCCAAATGCATCAGCACTGTTTTCTTATTTTAGGGTTTTAAAAGTAGAATGAGAAATATGGGCATTATAAAGTAAAATCTTAATATTTTGTGATTCCACCCAATATATTATGGGTGTCTCCCTCACATTTAAATCAAGAACAGTTTTTTTTATTAGTTGTTCAAAACATTACAAAGTTCTTGACATATCATATTTCATACATTTGATTCAAGCGGATTATGAACTCCCATTTTTACCCTATATACATATTGCAGATTCACATTGGTTACACATCCACTTTTTTACATACTGCCATACTAGTGTATGTTGTATTCTTCTTCGTTTCCTATCCTCTACTATCCCCCCTCCCCTCCCCTTCCCTCCCCTCCCCTCCCATCTTCTCTCCCTACCCCATCTACTGTAATTCATTTCTCTCTCTTGTTTTTTTTTCCGTTTCCCCTCACTTCCTCTTATATGTAATTTTGTGTAACAATGAGGGTCTCCTTCCTTTACCATGCAATTTCCCTTCTCTCTCTCTTTCCCTCCCCCCTCTCGTCCCTGTTTAGTGGTTATCTTCCTCTCATGCTCTTCCTCTCTATTCTGTTCTTAGTTGCTCTCCTTATATCAAAGAAGACATTTGGCATTTATTTTTTAGGGATTGGCTAGCTTCACTTAGCATAATCTTCTCTAGTGCCATCCATTTCCCTGCAAATTCCATGATTTTGTCATTTTTTAGTGCAGAGTAATACTCCAATGTGTATAAATGCAACATTTTTTTTATCCATTCATCTATTGAAGGGCATCTAGGTTGGTTCCACAGTCTAGCTATTGTGAATTGTGCTTCTATGAACATTGTTGTAGCAGTCCCTATAGTAAGCTCTTTTAAGGTCTTTAGGGAATAGACCAAGAAGGGGAATAGCTGGGTCAAATGGTGGTTCCATTCCCAGCTTTCCAAGGAATCTCCATACTGCTTTCCAAATTGGCTGCACCAATTTGCAGTCCCTAGCAAAGTACAAGTGTACCCTTTTCCCCACATCTTCGCCAGCACTTGTTGTTGTTTGACTTCATAATGGCTGCCAATCTTACTGGAGTGAGATGATATCTTAGGGCGGTTTTGATTTGCATTTCTCTGACTGCTAGAGATGGTGAACATTTTTTCATGTACTTGTTGATTGATTGTATGTCCTCTGAGAAGTGTCTGTTCAGGTCCTTGGCCCATTTGTTGATTGGGTTATTTGTTATCTTATTGTTTAATTTTTTAAGTTCTTTATATACTCTGGATATTAGGGCTCTATCTGAAGTGTGAGGAGTAAAAATTTGTTCCCAGGATGTAGGCTCCCTATTTACCTCTCTTATTGTTTCTCTTGCTGAGAAAAAACTTTTTATTTTAAGTAAGTCCCATTTGTTGATTCTTGTTATTAACTCTTGTGCTATGGGTGTCCTATTAAGAAATTTGGAGCCCGACCCCACAATATGTAGATTGGAGCCACCTTTTTCTTCTATCAGACTCAGAGTCTCTGATTTGATATCAAGCTCCTTGATCCATTTTGAGTTAACTTTTGTGCATGGCGAGAGAAGGGGATTCAGTTTCATTTTGTTGCATATGGATTTCCAGTTTTCCCAGCACCATTTGTTGAAGATGCTATCCTTCCTCCATTGCATGCTTTTAGCCCCTTTATCAAATATAAGATAGTTGTAACTTTGTGGATTAGTGTCTGTGTCCTCTATTCTGTACCATTGGTCCACCTGCCTGTTTTGGTACCAGTACCATGCTGTTTTTGTTACTGTTACTCTCTAGTACAGTTTGAAATCTGGTATCGCTATACCGCCTGATTCACACTTCCTGCTTAGACTTGCTTTTGCTATTCTGGGTCTTTTATTTTTCCATATGAATTTCATGATTGCTTTATCTATTTCTACAAGAAATGTCATTGGGATTTTGATTGGCATTGCATTGAACCTATAGAGAACTTTTGGTAATATTGCCATTTTGATGATGTTAGTTCTGCCTATCCATGAACAGGGTATATTTTTCCATCTTCTAAGATCTTCTTCTATTTCTCTCTTTAGGGTTCTGTAGTTTTCATTGTATAAATCTTTCACCTCTTTGTTAGGTTGATTCCCAAGTATTTTATGTTTTTTTTTTTGAGGATATTGTGAATGGGGTGTTTTTCCTCGTATCCATTTCAGATATACTGATATATATGCTGATATACAGGAATGCCTTTGATTTATGTGTGTTGATTTTATATCCTGCCACTTTGCTGAATTCATTTATAAGTTCTAGTAGTTTCTTTGTAGACCCTTTTGGGTCTTCTAGGTATAGAATCATGTCTTCCACATATAGTGATAATTTAAGTTCTTCTTTTCCTATTTTTATGCTTTTAATTTCTTTCGTCTATCTAATTGCTCTGGCCAGTGTTTCGAGGACTATATTAAATAGAAGTGGTGATAGATGGCATCCCTATCTTGTTCCAGATTTTAGAGGGAATGCCTTCAATTTTTCTCCATTCAGAATGATGCTAGCCTGAGGCTTAGCATAGATAGCTTTTACAATGTTGAGTTAAGTTCTTGTTATCCCTAGTTTTTCTAGTGTTTTGAACATAAAGGGATGCTGTACTTTGTTGAATGATTTTTCTGTGTCTATCGAGATGATCAAATGGTTCTTATCTTTAAGTCTATTGATGTGGTGAATAACATTTATTGATTTCCGTATATTGAACCATCCTTGCATCCCAGGGATGAATCCTACTTGATCATTGTGCACAATTTTTTTGGTGTGTTTTTGTATCCGATTCACCAGAATTTTATTGAGGGTTTTTGCACTTAGGTTCATTAGAGATATTGGTCTGTAGTTTTCTTTCTTTGAGATGTGTTTGTCTGGTTTCCTAATCAGGGTGATGTTGGCCTCATAGAATGAATTTGGAAGGGCTCTCTCTTTTTCTATTTCCTGAAATAACTTGAAAAGTATTGGTTTTAATTCTTTAAAGGTTTTGTAAAACTCCGCTGTATACCCATCCGGTCCTGGGCTTTTCTTGGTTGGTAGTCTTTTGATTGCTTCTTCTATTTCATCCATTGATATTGGTCTGTTCAAATTGTGGGTCTCTACTCCTGAGTGCCTCGGGCCGTTTCTTGTGTCTAGTCACTTCGCCACTGGCCCCGTTTACAGGTGTCGCTCACCACAATACTGATTATGCGTCAGGTCTGCTGCTCATGGGAGCCCTGTTTTCATGAACGACTGGGCACACTCTCCCTGCTTGCCAGTCCCTCAGCCCCTAAGGTTGTGGAGCTTGGGGCTGAGAGCCCTCAGCGTATTTTGCTTGCCCTCTGGTAGCCATGCCCCCTGGAGCTGGTGCAAGAGACCTCAGTTGTCTGCGCTGGTGGGAGCGGTAGCTGGGGGTCCCACGCCACTCCTGAATCCCTCGGTCTGACTATCGCGCTCACGGGAGAGCTGGGAGGGGCCCTTGAGGTTTTCCTGCTGTGTGGCGAGGGAAGGCTAGGGGGTTACACACCTGCCACCGCTGGTTTCAATGAAGTTATCTCCTCCACCGCATTCTGGTGACATCAGTTCTCTGCCATGTTGGTATCCCATGCGAATGGCAGCATTTCGTTCCCTTTGCCGGGTGACCGAAGCAACGGGTGTGTCCTGACCGGCCCTCCCAAGCCCCGTCTCAATCCTGTTGCCACTGCCTATGAAGGCTCGGTTGGTATTTACCTCCACAGGATTCTGCGGGACCGGGACCAACAAGCAGTTTCGGTGGGATCCTTTAGCACTGAGCCAGAGCAGTTTGTCTGCAAGACGCAGGTGAACGGGAGCCTGAATTCGGCTGCTCCGGCTCGGTGTGTGTTCTGAGAGGAGCAGGGTATTCACCCCAGATCCACAGTAGCTCAGCAATGCCTAGTGATGTTGAGCAAACAGCATTTAGACGGTTTAAGACTCCCTATGCCCGCGCAGCTGAAGAGGTCAGAGACTTGATACCTCCGTGCCCGCCGCCATGTTGGATCTCCAAGAACAGTTTTTATTAACTTGTTACAATGGAGATTTTTTAAAGTACTCTTAGTTTTTTTTTTTTTTTAAAACTGGGGATTGAACCCAGGGTGCACTCAACCACTGAGCCACATCCCCAACCTGTTTTTGTATTTTATTTAGAGACAGGGTCTCCCTGAGTTGCTTAAGTCCTCTCCAAGCAAGGCTTTGAACTTTTGAGATTTTCCTACTTCGGCATCCTGAGTCACTGGGATTACAAACATGGGCCACCTCACCCAGCTACTCTGCCTTAGTTTTGGTAGAAACAACCTTTCCTGTGCATGCTCATATTTTTATCAGTGAATACAATATTTCATTGAATTAGATACTTAGTACATGAAACTGACAAAACACATTTGGGAACTAACAATTTACACTTGGAAAGTATACAACTAAATTGGTGGGATGCAAGGATGAATCATTTATTACTTCCTAGCTTTCAGCTCAGAGTACTCTTACATTTCAAAGGGAATAAAGGGTGTCTGTTCATCTAAAATAGGGGTTAGCAAACATCAAGGGCCACATAATAAGTGTTTTTGGCTTTGTAGACCATGTAATTTCTACTGCCAACTCTGCTATCATAGCACAAAAGGAACCAGGGACAATGTGTAAACAAACAGAAACAGGCAGTGAATGGGACTGCCTGAGGGCCACGATTTGTCAACCCTGATCTAGAATATCAGTTACATACCTTCCTAATATGTCTTCTTCCAATCTCTCAGTATAGCTATGCCACTGGTTTTTGTTTGTCCTGTCAATATCACTCAGAGCTGAGATGTATGGTGTCTTATATAGTGTTTTGGATTTTATCAAAGAGAGAAGTGCTAAAAAAGTGATTGGAAGATGTACACGAGGGAAAGGGGGTTTGTTACAAATGGTGGGTGGATGGGGACTTAGCTCTTTCTTTGGAAGACTCCTAAATGTCACCATCTCTTGTTATTTTTTTGTTGGGCTAGTCAGTTTTTGCAGAGCAATCCTCTTATCTTCTGCCCGGAGGCATAAGCTTGGCTTCCCCAGGGTTCCAGAGACTCAACAGGGGTGATGACTCACTATTTAGAATGCTAACTTCCTTGATGTTTTTCTCATTTTAACAGATTGATTGAAGTATTATGGACATAACCCCATAGTACAGCAACTCCTCCCCTCTGTGTTGCACAAGCCTCTCCTTTCTCCTGTCCTAGAGGAGACATCTTCAGAGATGAGAGAACTGTGACTCCAGTTCTTAAATTCTTCTGGGGTAGACAGCATGAACACCTAGCCTCTTAGTTTAGGTTTCAGTATTTTTGATTCATTTACCATAGCACATCTTCCTTCCAGTTTCCACAATTTAAGCATGGCCATAATTTGGGAATTTAAGAAGTGGAGAAAATGCATTTTTAATCTGACAAGTTTAACCAGAAAAATTAATGTATTTTTATAACATTAATACCATTTGTTCCTATTAGTCATAAGTGAGTCCCTTGAACTGTTTGGAGGTCAAGGGGACAAGGATTATGTGTGCATGCATACGTGTGTACCTGTGCATGTGCTTGTGCTATTTGTGTTTGTGTGAGGTTCTAATATGTGAGTGTGTGTGTGTGTTTAAGAGAGAGAGAGAGAGAGAGAGAGAGAGAGAGAGAGAGAGAGAGAGAGAGAGAGAGAGAATAGGTTAAAATAAGAAAAAGCATGTTAGCTGAGGAACCATAAGTAGACCTAAAAATGGTGAGTGTGAAGAGAAGGGCAGAGAAGAGGAAGGGAGTCAACCTGTAAGTTTGGGGATAATGGGATTCAGAACATGCTACACCAAAACATCGTACCTTAGCATTTGAGGACATAGCAAAAGCAGGAAGGTTTCTATGATGGCCTCCTGACCCAATCTCCCGAAGGAATTTTCTGACTTTGTTCTGGAGTAGGGTATAAGACTGTCATGGGAGAGGGGTGCATCTTACACTCAAAGGAAGGGAACATCCATATGCTGAAGTCACAGGGACATGAAGAAGAATCTGAACAAATAGGCCTTGGTAAGTCCCTTAGTTAATTACCACAGGATCATGCCCCTGTTGTCTAATCGTACTTCTTCACTAAATCTGGCATTCAAATATACAGATTTCTCCATTTCTTTGAGCCCACATTTCTTCCTTCTCTTTCCTTTACCTGCCCCTGCCTTCCTTTTTTGGGGGTGGTGGTGGGGACTGGGGATAGAACCTAGTGGCACTCCTCTACTGAACTACAACCTTAACCCCTTTTATTTTTTATTTTTTTTGAGATAATTTTGCTAAATTGCACAGGCTGGACTGGAACTTGGATCCTCCTGCCTCAGTCTTCTTGGTAGCTGGGCTTATAGCCTTGTGCCACTGCATTGAGCTTGGATTTTCATTTTTGAAGGCTCCTGACTCACATAACTTATATTAAATGAATTTGTATACCTTTTTCATGTCGATCTGTCTTTTGTCATGGGGGCTCAACCATAATTTTAGAAATGGGTGAGAAAAGCGTTCTTTTCTCCCCTTCAGGAGTAATATTCTACCTCAATGGGATCCTCCCTTTTCTTAACCTGGCCTTTCAGCTCATCTCACTGAAACAGAAGCACAGGGAACAGGGTTGAACATAGGAAAAAGTGTGATATTTGACTTTGTTCTTCTTTCCAGGACCTGTCAATTTCTCTATTACTTCATTTGGTTACTTTGGACTTAGAGCAAAGCTCTACTTCTTACCTTACATGTAGCACTTTGAGCTTTTGTCCCCACAGTGCACAGATACAAAATGCCTTTTATTTACAAGCATTCAGACTATCATTTAATTTCCCTATTATATTTTAAGGTTTAGTTTTTTTACATGTGAGAGATGGAGAAACCAGCTTGGCAAGATGCAATCTCTTTTTCAAACATACAGTTGACAAGTATCAGAAATGATGATTTGAATTTAACTGCTTTGGTTTTAAAGTCCATGCTTTAACCAATATACTGCACTACATCAGTGTATTTAATTGCATGAGTATTCACTCATACTTCTCTAATGATGAACACATAATGGCATCTTGTTTTGTCCAGTTCAGTACAGATTCTTGCTGAGTCAGGAGTATAACTCTTAAGGAGTCCCTGTCTTCAAAGAACTCACCTTCTAAAGTAATGATACCTCTCAAGGTCACTATTTGGAATTAGAAAAGATAAGACTTTGTAACTCAGGCATAGTATAAAAATCTGAGTTTAAATAACAGCTTGTGATCATGAGCCATACTTCTGGGTTTCATAGGTGTAATAAGCAAGAGAATGGAAAAAGAGGGATTTGCTACCACTCTATGTTATTAGTACTATGAAATTAATATGTAATCACACCTATGTAAATAACACAGTGTCATTATCTACATATTAAATATAAGGAAAATAAGAATTGTGAAGCTGAAAGTTTGACACCTTGACATGACTGGAATCCAGTCTTCTGAAGGTCAGCCCAGGGTTTTTCTCCATCTCTCTATTTTTTCCAGTTCTATAAGTTTTACAAAGATGTTACAGCACCCTTAGGAGGTAAGGAAGATAGGTAATGTAATTTCTGTTGTATAGATGGACAAACTGATGCACAGAGTTATTTTTCAAAGATGCTTTTAGGATGGATCTAAATGGCTGCCCCAATTTCTAAGCAGATTAGATTTATACAATAGAAGGAGGAAAAGCTGATATTTATTGGACTTCTACTGTATACCAGGTCATCAGACTGTTTGTAAATGGGTAAATGGATCTATTTCATATAATGTATGGCAAAGTTGATATTCAACTCTAGGACTGTATTATTTTAGAACCCACAGAGATATGTGTTCACCCTTTTTCTTTGTATCTGTGACTTATCATTGAAATTTCTGTTGCTTCTGAGAACTGAAACCAAATGTAAACTTCTCAGCAACCATTTCACAGAGGTGCCTCTCATTTAAAGAGCACATTCTTGTCTTTTCCTCCCTCTTCTGGGGGAAGGATAAATTATGTGTTGGAGGAGATGTTTCTTCTGTGGCCACTTAAATAAAGGCTTTTCTCTTTCTTTTCCTTCTGAGTCAAGAGACAGTATTTTTAATTGCTCTGCTTTTTTTTCTCCCTGCATTATAAAAGCCATGTTATGAAAGTTACAAATGTTAAAAATTTTATTCATCCGCTAAAATCTTTGCCTCAGAGTATATTCTTGTGGTTTGGATTTACTCAAAAGTATTATAAATAAAAGATTTAAATAGAAGATGTGTTTGATATGGAAATTCAATAGTTAAGAGGGCCACAAAACTTGCCATATATTTATGAGAGAAGCTAGCAGTTCAGGTGGAGAAGTATTTATTGCTTCCTAGAGAGAATATCAGCTGCTTGGGAGCCATGAAGTAAAAAGGAAAAAGAAAAAAAAAAAGACCCTTCTCTGTATTGGGGAAAGAAAGTGCAGTGGCACTGACTTTATAATTAGGAAAAAAAACCCCACTGGATGTGGGGGTGCACCCACTCTCCTGTCTCAAAAATAACTTCTGTCTAAAGAAAATAACTGCTTTCTTTTGCTTATGATGCTATTTGCACTTGCCATGTCCAAGGGCAGTCTGCTTACAAAGCCCAGCAGCCCTCTCAGGACTAGTAACTCTTCACGGGATCAGAGTGCTGTACTTCACAAAGCCATCCAAATGCATTCCTCAGCTTATGTTAGGATGCCTAAATGTTTTTGTTCCTCTGTCTCTCTGTCTGTTTCTCTGTCTGTCTCTCTGTCTCTCTGTCTCTGTCTCTGTCTCTGTCTCTCTTCCCTTAGAACACACCCGGCATATTTTAACATATCAGAATTCGTTAATACTCTGTCTAAAATTTGGTTTGACATGGTGGAAATACAAAAGAAATGAAGTGATCAGCTGTGCTAGAGTGACACGATTAATACACTCAAACAATCTAGGGGACAATGAAGAGTGAGTGCAAATGGACTCATGCTTGCCGCCAGAAGGTGCTCCCCAGCTATTGTTGGTTGAGGCAGAAAGAAAACAATCCAGGGGCCTGAAATAAACAGGAAGAGGTTCAGGGAGGAGGCAAGGTTTAAATTGGATCTGAAAGATCAGCTGCATTTAGATAGACAAAAAGGAAGTCCTACCTAGCAGAGGAGTGAACAAAAATAATGGGTTGAGCACTAGCTTGAATCATGAGTGGCAAGTTAGAAGAGCTATCTGAATCAGAGCCATCTTTGGGAGAAATAAGGAACAAATCTGTGAAATCTATATACTGCTTCTTTCCCTCTCAACCATCCCAGTTGTTGTTAGCCTGTTTTCTCCAGTCTGTTGGCATCCCTAGGCTCCCAGGAGCTCCCAGCAGGGGATTCATCTATCTTATAATGTGGCAAGGTCAGAGACACCCTTGTTTAGAAAAGTGACAACACATGAATAGAAGTGTCTTTGAATAGAAGTGTCATTTATATAGGGATATAAATGGAAGAATTGTCTGTGAGTCCTGGAGGGCACATGTATGCTAATGAAGAGGGAAGTGTTGTGTCCCTAACCCCTGGCTCCAACCCCTGGATAGCTTCTGTCAGCATTTCCTTGGCAGGAAATTCTTGCTTGCAGAGTCTTGCATTGTATTTCAAAATTATGTAAAGAGGTTTTTAGCAGCATAACTGGAATGCTTAGTTATCTCTTTATTGGGGAGTAATTTAGATGGTTATAAAGTTAAATAAAACCCAGAAAGTTCTAAATGCCTTTTCTTAAAATCCTTTGTCAAAACAAATAGCCTTGAAATGAACATAAAAACTTAAATGGCATTGACTCGAATGAAACCACGTGGAGTTTAATGAAGTTGAAGAGCTGTGAGAGCACTGGGAACCAGGGCTGCTTTTATCTTGCTGTAATGTTTATGTCCTTGCGTGACTCCTAATTGCACTGTGGTAACGTCACTGGGAGCAAGTACTCCAGGAAAGATTGCTAATAAAAAACAAAAACGATGCATTCTTAAGTTAGCAGTGCAGAATATTCCAAGAAGTCAGACCAAATCAGTTGTTTAGGATAGAGGATACTGGGCTGGAACAACACAGTTGGAGACATCTTTGATTTTAAATTTGGATATGGTGAATATTTGGCGATGTTGATAAAAGGACTCTCCACTGTTACTGAGACTGCAGCACATCAAGCTCTACTTGGAAACCAAAGTCTTCACCCTTCTCCCAGAAACCAGCTTTTAATCCACTGTTCCTTATCTCTATGAATAAATCTTCATTTTTCCAGGCATCCAGACCTGGGGATTTCAATGATCCTTGGCTTGTTCCTCTCTCCTCCCAAATCCCCAAGCTACTGAATTTTCTTCTCTTAGGGCCTCCAGAATCCCTTCTCATTCTTTCCAGGGCCCCTAGCTCAACTCATCTTCTTGATCCTCACCTTTGGACTAGGATTCTTTTTGACTTCAGGTTCATAACTTCCACCCCATCTTGCCCAAAGTGGTCAGAGGTATGGTCCTAGGCCTGATATCTGTCATTCATCTGAACACAGCCCACACAATCCTGCCACATTCTACTTTGTTTTCTGGCACCATCTCTTGACATTGCCTGTGTGAATGAGACCACTGCCATCAACGGAGTGGCATGGCTCATTGTCCACTTAAACATAGCTTGTTAATGTTCTCATCATTCCCTTGTTTACTTGTCACCATACTTAGGATGCTGCGTTTCTTCCTCATTACTCATGTGGTTTCTTGCAAAGCAGTGCCTTATCATCTCATCAGTTACCCTTTGAAGAATCTGATGAAGGTCTTAGATTCATCCCAGTAAAATACACATCCAAAGGATTGACTCCCAAAGCACCATTCATGTACTCCTTAAGAAAACATTGACTTTAAAATAAGAATCTTTGCTCAAGGTCAAGTTGAACTCCTCAAACCTCCACAAAACTTCTCTAAAACACTCTGGCTAATAATGATAGCTCCATCACGCACTCCTTCCTCTGTCTCCTGAATTCTAGTGCAGATGTTCAGTTAATGGGACTCATTGAACCCTGTAGTGTCTGGTTTGTTTTCTTTCCATGCATGGAACCTATTTTTTTCCAAATAAACTAAATACTCTTTGAAGGTGAGGCCCTGCTAATTACCTCTTGGAATTGTATATAACTCAGAAACATGTTGCTTTGATTAATGAAGGAATATTATCAGGATTATATAGAAGTCTAAATGGATAGGTTTTTTTTTTCCCTTCTTTGACTCTGATTGTCATAGAACACACTCTGGAGAGGCCTCTGATGTCTCCTGGGTCAGTTAGGATCTAAAAATTCTGTTTATGGGGGGGGGTGGTTACCAGAGTGGCCATTGGTTCTGAAATTCCTGATTAAGAAGAAGTAAGGACACTGGCTATTGGTATTTAAAGACCTTTTGGGATACAGTAAAGGATTCACATTTAGTACCAGATCTTGGCAAAACTGTGGAGATGTGTGTGTCCTTGTTGTGTCTACGTTCCCAGCTTCCTCTTCCCTGAAATTACATATGGGAAGTATTCCCTCTCCTAACTTGAACCTCGAAAACTTCTACTATATTTGACCTTAGCCTAAATAGTAGCTTCTATGTTCTCTATATGGAGATTATTTATAATTTAAATCTTATTTCTAATTATAGAATGAAAAAGGTTTTTTAGTAAAGATAGTCCATGCATCTGATGATCTCCAGGGATGGCTCATACTGTGCAGTTTAATATCTACATCATACTTTTCATTTTAACACATACACACATACATAAGTAGACATACACAAATATGGCTAGAACTGGCTTCTGTGTAACTAGTGTATTGGCAGTCTTGATGTTAGTCATGCATTGAGAAAATTTTTTCCTAAGTTCCCCAAATATTCTGAGTTATGATGTCTTCATCACAATACCTTTGTCTTCTCCTATAAGAAAAAAAATGCAATAGAAGGAAAGAGGTGATGAGGAGCAACACATTGTAGGATCATGATTAAGAGTTGAGATGGTAGTTGCAGGGATGCTCAAGTTATGAAGCCCAACAGCAGCAACAAAAGAGGTGATGAGGAGCAACACATTGTAGGATCATGATTAAGAGTTGAGATGGTAGTTGCAGGGATGCTCAAGTTATGAAGCCCAACAGCAGCAACAAAGCTACCTGTACATCACAGGCAGCCTCTCAAACTAATCTGCATGACAGAGCTCCTGCACAAAATGGTGTTCTTTGCTTACACCACATTCTTTACCAAAGGCCATAGAAGAGTGATATATTTCCCCCAGCAGGCACACAAGGAACAATGTTGCAAACAGAAATCATGCTTATGTCATATGTGTGCAGTAAAATCCCACTATCAAAAACACATTCGCTCTAACACAAAATGATGCATGATATCTCAGTGGGGTAGAGGAAAGGACACAGAGAGAGGTTTGCAGGCAGTGGGTTGCAGCACTCCTAGAGCAGTGGCCCTGCATAGAAGGCAGAGGGTGAAGTTAGTGGCTATGGCTAACTTGAGGATAAAGGGCCCTTATATCCAATTTTTTAGAACTGCATAAGCCTCCTGGTTCTGAGTAAACCAAGGAAAGCCAGGGATAGGGATATGGGGGAGGGGAGTGGGGGGTGGTGAGAGTCCTTAATAACTGTGATTAGATTTCCTGCTCACCAGGTAGGACTGAACAATATTTAAAACAACGAAGAAATGTGATGTTTCTTGCACCCAAGTGCCATTGACCAATTCCTATCATTATAGGTTGTGTATGTTATTTCACAATTGGGACTAGTTGTTGTCAATGTTGCCTTTATAAAGTCCTGATTTCAAGAATTCCTCCCATCACTGTGTTGGAATCTGGTTATTATTAATCTTGGAGTGACCACAGAGCTGCCTTATCTGGATGTGCTGACCAGCACACAAGGTCAGGATCCAGAGGCTAGAAAATGATGCAGAAACACATTAACTTCTATGAACTGAAGAAAACCCACCACCCATCAGGCTCAGCTCCCACTGGCTGAGAGCTGTAAAGATAGAGCAGCACTTCTCAAACTTTAGTATGCATGCAAATCATGCTGGCATTTTGCTAAATGTAGATTCTTACTCAATAGGTCTAACCACCTCTCAGGGGATTAGTGCTTCAGGTCCACAGATCACATTTGGGGTATCAAGGATATAGAATATTTGACTGAATTCCTATTCCAGCCCTACCTCTAACTTGTTCTTTGTCCTTTAAAAATTATCTAACCTTTCTAGATCTCAGCTTCCTTAATGGTTAAAGAAGAAAATGTGTTTTAAAGTTCTTGGGAAGAATATTTATTAGGTTTTGCTATTCAGTATACATTGTCTTGTCTTAATAGCACTTACACTGCCCTCCTTTGTGTGCCATTGAGATAGGTAGGTAAGAGCCAGGGCCTTCTGTCCCTTCATGGCAGGCCAAGAAGCCCTAAAGGCTCAGTTCCCAAGACCTTTATTCATAGCCCAAGTATAGCAAGAGGCAAGAGAGGACCTGAGCTTGTTCTGTTGGTTTCTTTCTTTCCTAAGACTTTCAATCTTGAGCAGAATGAATGTAAAGAAAGTGAACAGTTTAAATTCATATGTTCCAGCTGTGGGGCCTGGGAGCAACTGGTAATAAAGCTTTCAGAGCCTTCTCATTCCTGTTTCAAATTTGGCTCTTTAGTCTTCCCTTCAATCAGTCATGTGAGCAGACTCGTAGCTTTTCAGAATTTTTTTTTTTAACCTAAGTTACCATTTAAGTCCATAAAGTTCATTTCTGTCGCTTGCCACCAGAGACCAATATAGTCTTCCAAACTCCTTCTGACTGGAGCTTTGGAGGAATCAAGTCCTGAACAGCTTATTGAATAACTTGATCATTATTCTATGTAAGAAAAATCAAAAGACACAGGGATATTTTTTCCCTATGAAAAAACAATTGCTTTGAATTCTTGGGCGTGTGGTTGGGAGGAGGTTATTGGTGCTGGTGAGGGGTGGAGATTTTTTACTGGCAAATTGGTAACTGCATTGATGTAATAAGGTTATTCTCCTTGAGAGTCAAGGGGAGGTTGAGATTCAACCTGTGCTTCAGAAGCATTTTGTGCAGCTCTTAATGAGGCTTCTTGGGCCTGCTTATCCTTGGAAATGACTAGAAGTATTCAAATTCTTCTGTCTTTAATCCCGCCTATTGGCACAAGGACTTTTCTGGTGTGCTCTAGAGTTTACTGTCCAAGTATAGCAAGAGAATAGTGGCTGAAAGCAGCGGATAATATCCTAGAGACCAAGACCACTGCTAAACAGTAACAGAACTGATAGCTCAGATGTCTGGTATTGCAATTTGAGGAATGAAGACACCTGACACCTTACCCTCATTACTCAGATTGTAACAAGAATAGAAAATGGCATATCCATATGTTCCTTCTTCCTAATTTGTAGGAGAGCAGCCTCATAAGCTAATTTAGGCCATTTTTCCTGGTCAAGGGCTTCAGCAGCTATAGCCATGTTCTGCTTTTCATGAGGAATAAGCCTGTAGTCTATCAGCTCATTCTTCATCTTTCTTGTCCTCACCCTATGTTGAAAAATTTAGGAATCAGCTAATAATACTCTTCTATTCTCATTTCAGAGGAGTTGAAACATGAAGAACACATACCAGTTTTATTGATAAAATGGTATTGAAGGATGCAACTTGAACCCTTGGCTGATAGACTTTTCAGAGCTTTGTTTCTGACTCTGGTCTGGCTATAGGTCCCTACCAACAAGGGCAGCACTTGTGGTGCTGAGCTTCCTCTTGGGGAAAAGCAGACTGTGCATGTAGCCTGCAAAGATTAAGGGAGAAGACATTTAGTATGATTCTGAGCTGAATTATGTGAGGGTTTTCTCTTCTCTAGTTTTCAGTGACAAACCAGATAATACTTTTCCCCCGCTTTTCGATCATCTTTTCAGTATTAAATTGACCTATTTATTTTCTGGACAGTTTCTTCCTACTTCCATTAACCTCAATCTTCCTTGATTTTCTTTCTTATTTAGGATCCCAAGGGCAAAAAACAAATATCAACCCTGAATGTAATGTTCCTAGAATTCCTAACTTCAATGAAACATGACCAGCCTGAATGCTGAGACCTTATTGGCCATTTATTTTGTGCAGTAGGACACTCTTCAGAGTCATTTGCTGAGGAAGGATCTTGGTACTGTCTTGCTGGTGCTCCCTGGGCAGACACGGGGAGGCCCTGTTTTCAGACACAGCCTACTCAGGTCCTTCAGTTTCCATAAGAAAATGTCTCTGATGAAAATGTATATGAAGAGAGTGTTCCTTCTTAGCAGATGGTTGAAAGATACAGATCTGCATTGGGGTATCTGTACTCTAGGTTCTGCCAGAGACCATGACCTTGAACTCTATTGTACATTTTTATCAGAAACTCAATTGTGAGAAACAAAAATAATATATATATAATTATATATAAAAATAATATATATATAATATATATATATATATAGTTTGTTGCAATCTATTTTTTATTTTTAGTTATAACAATATTTTTATTTTATTTTTATGTGGTGCTGAGGATCAAACCCAGTGCCTCATGCATGGTAGGCAGGCGCTCTACCTCTGAGCCACAACTCCAGCCCACAATCTGTTTTTACTGAACTGGACATTGAGGTTTAGAAGTAAAGATGCTATAAGAAGAATTCTTGTGGAAGTTGCTTACTGTACTTTTGGAAGGGGCACTAGGGAGGGTGTTTGTTGTCAACTAAATCCCAACATGCTCTGCAACAAAAACACATAGAAAATATTCCTTACACATGTAAACACAAGGAAAATCTACCTTTCTCCAGAACAAATGGATTTTGAATATTTTTATGTTCATTGTGACCCTTATAATCCATAATGTTTGCCTTTTTAGTTTTGGCTATTATGACACTTAAAAGTGAATTGGGGACGTTTAACATTTGTATATGACAATTGGGTGCCCATTTTTTTAAAAAAAATTATTTTAGTGGATCATTGTCATTCATAATAGTGGGGTTAATATTCATAAAAGCATATTGTCATTTCATAAATAAATATAACATAATTTGCTTCATTTCAATCCCTAGAAATTCCCCTTTCCCCTCCACTGACCTCCTTTCTCTTCTCTACAATTTTTTCTATTTACTTATTGTTTTTAAATTGGTGTATGATAAAAGTGGCATTCATTTTGATATATCCATATATGCACAAAGCATAATTTGGCTAATTTATTTTTTATATTTATTCTTTACATACATGACAATAGTGGAGTGCATTACATTCATAATTATCCATTCACAGAACAATTTTTTGTAACTCTGTACATAGAATATGTTCCCGCCAAATTATGCCATTATACATGAGCACTCTTTTTTTTGCATCACAATTCTTAATACACCTTTATGCCACAATTTATCATATCTCTGTTTGTATACAAGGTATGTTGACACCAAATTCTAATACTTCAAATTCCTCCGCTCTTCTAGAACTCCACCATTAGTTCATCTCATCATTCTAGCCTACACTATTGCCCCTCACAGTATCACTGCCAGCCCATTCTCTACACAGCTCCCAACATGATATTTCTAAAATATAAATCTAATTATATGAGTTACTTAAAAACCTTTAGTAGGGGCTGGGATTGTGGCTCAGCAGTAGAGCACTCGCCTAGGATGGGTGAGGCACTGGGTTGGATCCTCAGCACCACATAAAGATAAATAAATAAAGGTATTGTGTCCATTTATAACTAAAAAATATTTTTAAAAACAAAACAAAACAAAATTAAAAACAACAAACACAACAACAACAACAACAACAACAAACCTTAATAGAATTCTCTTTTTGTGGGATAAAGTTTTTTTTTTTTTTATGTGTGTGTGTGTGTGTGTGTGCATTACATAAAAATGCTACCCTAGTGTTATTGTTTGGATTCAAAATGCCTCCAAAGGCTCTTGTATCAAAAGCTTGGCCCCAATGCAGCAATGTTCAGGTTCAACTCCTCAGTAGAGTAATCCATTGATAGATTCATAATTTGATGGCATTATTGGAAGGTGATGGAAAACTGTAGGAGGTAGGCAGAGTTGGAGAAAGAGGGTCATTGGGGGCATGTCTTGGTAGGGGTATATCTTGTCCCTGGTCCCTTCCTTTTTCTCTCTATGCTTTCTGGCTGCCATGAGATGAGCCTCTTTCCTATGCCATGCCTTTCCACCACAGTGAACTGCCTTACCACAGGTCCAGATGGATGGAGCCAGCCAACCATGGACTGAAGCCTCTGAAACTGTGAGCCAAAAATAAATCTTTCTTCCTCTAGGTTGTCTCTCAAGTATTTTGTTACAGCAATGCAAAGCTGACTAACACACATAGGTTGAGAAGAGAAGGGGAGTCCACCACTCCAGTCTCATTTCCTGTCAGCCTTCTCTTCCTCTAAATTTTACTATTTTAGATCATTCTCTTTGACTTTTTTTTAAAGTTCAACTTCTTAGTGCCAGTTTTAAATAAACAGCAAGTTAGTAGTCTCTTAGCTCACTTATGGTGAGATCCAGGGATGAGGACCCCCCTACCCTGATTCCATTAGAGTGTTTAAGCTGCTCAGGAGGAGTAATAGCTTACTCCTTTATTAGCTGTATCTATTTGAAAACTTCAGAATATTCTGTGGCTTTTGGAGAAGTGAATTTTCAAGGGATCAGGTGGCACTAAAAAGTGAAAGGAATCAACTTAACAGGACTTAGTACCTACAGTTGAACATCAAAAAGTTATATTTATTTAGAGTAAGTTGAATTTATGAAAGGCCATAAGTTCAGAATGGTATTCAAAAGGGAAAGATTTAATGTACCTCAACAATTAGTTCTAATACAATGGAAAACTGAATATAATAGGGCATATGTAAGTTTAAGTTTATTTTAATCATCAGGAGAATGCTAATATTGGTATTTGGCATTTTGTTCCTTCTAATAGTATATATCTGTTATTACTATGTAGAAATGTTGTTAAGAGTTAAAAATGTGTTCCTAAATTGTACTTGGAAAATAGCAAACTATTAAGAACAGTAATTAGGTCAGTACCCATTGTTTCACATAAAAATGACATACAGAGGGGGCCCAAGATTTAATTGGCACAGCTATCACCCAGAGTAACTAAACTGAGAGAGGTTAACAGTGTGTGGGCAAGGTTTTTAATTGTCCAGATGTCCTAAGGAGGAGAGGTAATTGTAGCAACTTAATCTCTCGTCTCCTAGGAAATGGAACCCCTGGATGGATTTGCCAATCATAATAATATATAGTAATTAGGAATATAAGCTTTTCTAATAATACTAACAAGCTGGGTCACTATAGTGTAATGATAAAGACAAAGGTCAAGTGAAACATTGCAGTACCAGTATTTCAAGGGGAAATACTATGTAAAAAGTATGATCTTGTAGTCTTATTGGCAAAAAGCAAAGTTTAATTCAATAGCTTAACAAGACCTCAGGTCAGACTCCCATTCAACCAAATCAACCAACCAAAAAGGCCAAAAAGATCAGTGATACAGAACTTGCAACCTTAATTGACTAGTCTAAGGATCTGTTTTGATTGTGAGTGGAGCTGATGTTACTTACTACACCTCTAGAAAGATACACAACTTAAATTAATGTTATTAGCATTAAAAGTAGTATTAATTGAGTGTAATAAGTTTTTAAAATTCTTATGATGTTTTGAAAAGGTTTTGTCTACTTCTTAAAGTGTCTAATGAACTTATGAGAATATGACACTAGATTTGTAATTGTAATTACGTAATGAGAATAGTTTGAATAAAAAGAGGGTAGATGATATATCAGAGTGTGTAGTAGCTCATCATCAGGAGACTCATTTTAATAGATAGGCGAGATTTTTATAAATAAGTCTAATGGCTGAGCACAGTGGCACATGCCTGTAATCACAGTGGCTCAGGAGGCTGAAGTAGGAGGATCACAAGTTCAAAGCCAGCCTCAGGAACTTAGTGAGGACCCTGTCTCAAAATTTAAAAACTAAAACATAAAAAAAAAAGTGGGGATGTGGCTCATGGTTAAGTATCCCTGGATTCAATTCCTGGTACCCAAATAGCTGTATCTCTATATCTCTGTATCTACCTAGCTATCTATTCACCCATCCATCCATCTATGAATATTACTAGGGTTAAATTATAATTATAACCATGTTGCCATTTTAGTTTCCATGAGATTATTACAACTTCTTAATTTATATTGCTGTTGACTATTACAAATGATCTTACTATGGATATGTTTCTTTTGTTCTTCCTGGCTTCTTACTGGTCCTAGATGCCTCAGGAAAATCATACTTGCTGCAAGAGAAATGAGATTTGTATCAATTGACAAAAGCTTGATGGCTTAATTAACCTTAAGGCTTCATTGGAATGAGAGTCTGCTTGTTCCTAAGTCAGGTGGCTTCCTGGGTAAGGAGGAATTGAAGTTGTCAATGATGGCCACAGCCTCCTGGGTAGGAACTATAAAACACAATTTACCTCACACAATGTGGGTTCTGTCCTAATAACTACAAAAACATTCTGCCTTAAGTTATGTACTAAGAAAAGAGACCACTGCCAGTTTTTAACCTTGTGTGGGATGAATGTTTATATTTCCTATCTTTGTTGTGAAGACTTTGGTTCTTGATTATAAACTTACTCTTTTCATCTGGTTTAGACAGTATACTGCAATAAATGGACAACTGTTCTACTCAAGGCCACAAATTCAGCAAGTGAGATTATGAAACTTTCTATGAAATAATCATAAGATTTCTGATGGGACTGGATGGAATAAAATCCTTACCTTTGAGCCTTGCAGTTATCTGTCCAGAAAGTTATTGATAGAATGTCTTTGGAGCTCATATTTATATAAAGTAGATACCTCAAAATATTCCTGTGAATTGGTTTAGAGAACACCAAGTGAGGATATTGACATTAGAGAAAGAAAGAGATCTAACAAGGTCTTCTGTGTGTGTGTGTGTGTGGTGTGGCATGTGCACAAAGGTGAGGTTTGAATACAGGTATAGCGTGCAATCAATAAATGGTATCAGCAAACATAAAAACAGTACTAACATGGCAGCAGTGATATATCCTAATGAGAATATATGAGAAGTCTGTAGTCAAGTTTGGCAGATGAAACATGCTTATCAACTGTAGAAAGAAGAAAAAAGTCACTATGAAAACAATCTGAATTTATATATGGAAGAAGGTAAAATTATTGCTCTTTCAAATTATTGAAAAGAGAAAGACAAACAATATAACCACAGAGTAGACAAAGAATAGCAACAGATATTTATCAGAATAAGATATTCCAAGGAATAGTAAACATGAAAAGATGTTCAACCTCACGGGTTATCATGGGAATGCAAATAAAAGAAGTTATCATTCCTCACTTATCAGATTGCTTAATATTTAAAAGGCTGATGATATTCATTGTCGGCAAAGATAAAATTGGCAGGAGTAGGGCATGGAAAAGTCTAGTCTTACTATTTTATTTTAATTTTTTTTTTAGTTGTAGATGGACAAAATGCCTTTATTTTATTTTTTTAATGTGGTGCTGAGGATTGAACCCATTGCCTCACGCATGCTAGCAACTGCCCTGCCACTGAGCTATAGCCCCAGCCCTTCTTACTATTTTTTAAAGTTAAATTGTGCTCATGCTTGACTCAGAATTCCAGTACTAGCAATTCCTAAGAAGTCTGAGGCATTAGTTCTGAGGCATCTATGTTTGTACTTATGTTTGTATCTATGTTGATGGCCATGTCTATATTGTTTTAGTCTTTGAGTCCACATTGTCTTCATCTAATACTCATTATCCTTTTATTGAAAAAAAATAAAGCAAGCATTTCTAAAGCCCTGGCACTTCAGCCTAGTCCTGGCCCCACTCAGAAAATTATCACTCTTGTTTGAGGAAAAAGGATGGCATGAAAAAGCTTAAAAGGAACAGAGGGCTGTTTCTTGGCCCTGATTCCTTCTCTTATCTCCCATCTTTCCAATATAACCTGTAAAGGTACAGAGTATCTGGCTGTACCTGTGTGTGCTCACCCAACCTTTTCCAAACCTCTACAGTCAAAATACACCCGAGATATGTCTCGAGAGTGAATGATGCCTATTGGAAGTGTTTTTTTCAATGCTTGGTTTTCCTGTCTTGGCTGATGTCCCCAGTGCTGTCCAGTGTGCTTGCTCACTTTTTCCAGGTGGAATAGCAATCTGTTCTACACTTTGCTTTGTACTTGCTTAGTGGAAACACAATGGAGAATTTCTCATGCTGGGGCCAGGACCACAGACCATGAACTCTAAGTCTGTTTTGTTTATCAGTTGGAATAGTTCTGCCAAAGGAATCCGTTGGAGATGTTGGCCTTATTTCCCAGTTGTTTTTATTTTATTTTATTTTTAAGATAACTAGCCTGCTTGGAGCACGTATAGTGCAGCACTGTTTGTTGGCTTGGCAGATCAGAGGCAGGTGCTGGCATGATACCTGAACCTATGGGGACAAAAATCACAGCTCCCTCACAGGCAGGCTGCTCAAAAGAGAAGCCAGAAAAGGACTGGTACCAGAAGCTGGGGACTATTCCCCTGACTTTTCTGTTGGTTATTCATTTATTTAGCAAACTTTGGTTACTTTCTTGACACTGCTCTGCCCGTGAAATTTGTTACCTGGCACATAGGAAAGCGCACCATTTCTATGATTTTCTCACATTGTCCTCTTTCTTGCCTGATTTGACTTGTTGTTCCTGGTTTTCTTTATTTCATCCCTGCCTCTGTTTCTTTGGTCTGCACACTTATTCCTCATAATGAGTTTTTCAAGACTCACTTGCTCTGAGGGGCGCCTCGATGCAATTTCCGTGCCCTAACCCACAGCTCTGTCTCTGGATTGTGATTTGTCGTTGGCTTGTTCCTAGTCCATGGAAATAAACTGTGCTTGGCTAACCCTTTAGGACTTTCCAGGCAGTGGAGGGGACCAGATAATTTTATAGCCAGGCATTGTGCTGGGGAGCACATTTGGGGGTGGGAAGAATTAGGGCTACAAAGACTCGTTCATTCAAATATTCATTCAAAAGACAGAAATTTCAAAAATACATAAAATATATAGTTTCATGTTGAGAAGTACTTTGAAGAAAAATAAAGTATATAAGGAGAATAACAAATACTATGGTGGGAAGAGAGGCAAAAAAAAAAATTAATAAGGGATTCAGAGAAGGCCTTGTTCAGAAGACATTAGTGAGCCAGTCAGCCTTGTGGATTGCTTGGGAGGAGATGTTCTAGACAAAGGCTCTGAGGTGAGAACATGGAATGTTGGAGAAGAGTGAGAAAGTGTGAGCAGTGAGAGGGGTTATAAGTTCAGTGAAGGAATGGATGGCTAGACAGTGCAGATTCCATAGTTCTCTGGGGGACCTCAGTGTTTGCTGCCAGTGAGCCCAGGAACAGTCATAAAAGTGGGAAGGACTCACAACCAGAGGCGGACACCTGCTTAGTGCACTATGCGTGGATCAGCTCATTCAGACATGATGGAACAGAGCCCATGGCAAGGCTGACTGGGAACAGCTCACTCTACCTGGGGGAGCTGGAGAAGAGCTGATTCTGGAAATATGAGTTTTCAAGCCAGAGGGTCTAGCATGGGCAAGGGCTAGTAAGTGCACCTAATGGCATCTTCAGAGAATGGACAAGTTTTTGCTTTGTTTCAAGATGGCAGGGCAAGTGTGAAGAGGCAGGAAGGGAGCTGAGAGGCACTGATGAGGCAGCAGCACCAGACTGAAGGGCCATGTATGGTGCAGTAATGTGGTCGGGGTTAGTCTTGCAGTAATGGAAAGCCATGGGAAGTTTTCGAATAGAAAGTGACTTCTTATGAAAATGAAAATATTTTTGTTCTTAGTCTCAGTATCCATACCATCAAACAGTGGGCAGCCTCAGGATCTAATGAAAAAAGAACTGAGACATTTGTCACGAAACCCTAACTTTCCTAATCTCTTAAGTGGGAATTTTATCTGCTTGATCAACCTTACCAGGTTGCTCTGAGAAACAAACGGGCTAACATGTATGAAAGAGCATCAGAACCTGCAGAGCATCATGAGTCCTGTTTTCACATCCCCATAAAGCAAGAGTGGGATGGGTTCAGTCTGTAAAAGGCACAGGCAGTGTGCTGAAGAGGAAGATGCCACAGTTCTGGTGTTGGACATCATTTGGAATCTTGGCCCCATCAGATATCGGTTGTATGACTTTGAACCATGTGCAGGACCACTTGATCAGTGACCATGTGTAGGAAGTGCCTAACACTGTGCATAGTCCAGAGGAGAAGCTCACTAACTGATGGCTATTATTTTCTGAGAGTGCGGTAAACACTTATGACAGCCTGTGGGCAGGAGGCTGTGCCTAGAGCTGTAAGTCATGGCTACCAGTGCCAGTATAATGTGCCATCTGAGCTGCTTCTTTCTTCTTCTTTTGTAGTGATCCTTGTGTTCACTTCATTCATTTGTGCCTTTAGCATGCTGCATACCGGTGGTTGGGGATACGTTATGGACACATAAAAGAAGTGAAGGTAATGGACCCCCAAGGCACCAGGCTCATGGCTGATGTGATGCAAACTCTACCCTTCTAAGTTAACTGGCCACAGCCCATCATATGGCCATTGATTCAGACAAGCCAAAGAGAAATGGAGGCTGAAACATGAATTCATATAAGTTGTTCATAATTTCCTGCTACTGAGGGGGAAAGGCTGTTTTTGTCTGAATATAACAGAACAATTGTCCACATTGATTGAATTCTCCAAAAAAAACCTTCTCATCTCCTTCCTCCGTTTTGTTTCAGAGCACATGGCTTCACAGTTAAAAGAGAGAAAGAGAGAAAAATTACTGTCCGGCTGCAATTTCTCATTTGGCAGGCACCCAGCCATTTTCTCAGGATTTGACAGAATATGATCTCTCATTTAACTGGCTTTCTAATACTGCCTCTGGGCCAGCCTGAATTGAATCAGACCCCAGTGCAATCATTATCTTGGCTGAAGATTCACACCTACACTTCTTCCCACAGATTGTTCAGCGCAGCCACAGTGGACTCAGAAAAACAAGCAGAAAACAATACACTTGCCAAGCCGAAACTGGGCTCGCTGCTGTGTCCAACAGGGCTGCCTCTCTTCTGCCTTTTAATAATTCTCCATAGTCATTAGTCATTCATTCATTCAATAAATAATTAAGCACTTAGCATGGTGCATATTGCAAATAATACAATCTATGCTATCTTCCCTCAGGGAGCTTACAATTTAGTTGAAAAGCTAAAATGTGTGCAAATAGCTGGACTCACTGTAAGGAACAGAATTGGATGTCAGATAGCAAGGGTGGGATTTGTGAGCAGGAGAGGAGACCTTTTTCCTAGAATAGTTTCATGGAATAAGTGGAATGATTTGAGTGGGAAATTGGAGTGGGGTGTGCAGAGATGGAGATGAATGGGGATGGGTGGGTATTCCAATATAGCTTGAGTGATGGGAGGAGTGAGACTGGTGTGTTCTATAATTGCTTTTAAAATTGAATTGAAACAAGTATCATTTGGAGTAATGCAATACAACCCAACAGCTTGAAACTTTTAAAGAGGCTGCACAGTGGAAGACTGATTAGGAAGCTAGTGCAATAATCCAGGCAAGAAAGCTAGTGATTTATGTGAAGCTGGTATCAATTAAGATGATGAGGAAAGGTGGGATTCTAGAAATATTTTAGTTTTCTCAGTCTCATTGTAGTTTCTGATGTTCTACCTTTTGAGAAGATCCCTGTTCTTCACTTTCTTTTTTTTTTTTTTTTTTTTGTACCAGAGATTGAACTCAGGGACACTTGACCACTGAGCCACATCCCCAGTCCTATTTTGTAATTTATTTAGAGACAGGGTCTCACTGAGTTACTTAGTCCTTGCCTTTGCTGAGGCTGGCTTTGAACTTGTGATCTCAGCCTTCTGAGCCACTGGGATTACAAGCATGTGCCACTGCACCGTGCCCTGTCCTTCACTTTTGAAAAAAGATACTATTGAAGGCTGGCTCTCTGTGTGTGACCAGATATCCTCCCTCACCTTGGCCTTGGCACTATTGCCCTTTGTGTTATAGCCCTGAACCATTTCTAGCTGTATTCCTTTGAGTCATAGAACCATATAATAAGAGAACTGAGACCTAGGGATCTCTTGGTCAAATCCCTCATTTTATAGATGAGGAAACTAAAATCAATGGAGGAACTTAATAAAAGTTTGCTGCAATTGGTGGCCACTTGGGTTTGACTCTTGTCCTAGAAATTTGTAGAGCAAGACTTCTTGGCAGCAGAACCAGGATGGATGGGTTGAGATTCACTCTCAGAGTTTGTCAGGGAAAAAGGGGTGTGGACCAGATATTGGCTCTTCAGGAAAGAAAACCTTCCTGGAATTGTTTTGACTCCTATCCAAGTAGGCTATAAGATGAGGAAACACTGACGATGGAAAATGGTTCTGGGTTGTGGGCACAACCCAAAAACTTGATGTGGAACTGGAAGCAGAGGAGCCAATAGCAGTGGCCCATCCCTGGAGTTGCAAGTTGGAGATCCTATCTAGAGAGCCTCCAAAGGACCCTGAAATCATCCACAAAGAAAGAACTGAGCTTGAATCTTGCTTAGACCAAGAGTAAGATGCCAATTCAAGACTCCCACAGTCAAGTGAGAGCTTCTGGTCCCTTGCTCCTTCTTTATCCTTGTTCTCCCATCTCCATAGAGGCAAAAGGAGGTGAAGCCACCATATTCCCTTTCTCAAGGAAGGAGGCCTGTCTACCATAGGTTTCTGGCTGGTAAAGAGATAGAAAGGAATCAACCATATGTGATGATAGAAGGAAGCATGGATTAATATGTTGGAATGGAAAATGTCTTTTCTCAATTGAGTCTGTGTTTTATCATTTAAAGTGACCAAATTACATATGAGTACCTGAAAGAATTTTCATCCAATGGCAGGGAAGGAACTCCCCTTATGACAAACTTTGCAAAGGCAGCGGGAAACCAAGAATAAAGGTTATTCATTCATCAGGTGGCACTTCTTCAAAGTGACCCCAGCACTTCTAAGTAGGGTGATAGGCTCTGAGATGCGAGGAAGAACTATGTACTGAGACAATGCATGGGGAGGATGCTAACACAAACCTGCTAGAAATGGCATCAAAGGTGAACTCTAAGCAGACACTGGGGTGGAGAGGGAGCGTCACAGAGGTCAGAGTAATGAGCACAGGAGAACTTTCAGGAACTGGAAAAAGGGCAAGATGACTGGAATGCAAGAAGTGAGGGGGTACAGAGTGGTCCAGAAGCTGGTTTAGGAAGCTAGATGTTGGTAAACATGCAGAGAAATTTGGATGACCTCAAGTGACTTTGGGGATCCTGGGAAGGATTTTAAACAAAGAAATGACACAATCAGATTTGCATTTTAGAAAAAAATTATTCCAGTGCCATTAAGAATTGATTAGAGCAAGCAGGGGCAGGGGTGGAGAAACAGATAAAGACACTTTACCTAGGTTGTGGTTTTTGTCTACAGTACTCAACAGTCAGACATAAGGTGTGTGTGTGTGATCTAGGGTCACAGATTGATCTCAGAGGAGTACTGGAAGGCTGAAGGACATGGGTCCTGTCATCCCCTCCTGATTTGTCTTCTGAAACTCCATCTATCTCACAAGTTTCCCTCTAATCAGGCTTGGCAAACTATGACCTGTGGGCCAAATACAGTCACCTGCTTGGTTTTGGAATGTAACCATACTCTCTTTTTAATATATTATCTATAAACCTTCAATGAAGAGTTGAGGAATTGTAATAGAAACTTGTGTCCCATAAAGCCTAAATTTTTACTCAACCTAGATGCCCTTCGACAGACAAATGGATAAAGAAAATGTGGTATAAGTACACAATGGAATATTACTCAGCCTTAAAGAAGAACAAAATTATGGCATTTGCAGGTAAATGGATGGAGCTAGAGAATATCACGTTAAGTGAAATAAACCGATCCCCCAAAGCCAAAGGCAGATATTTTCTCTGATAAGCGGATGCTGCTCCATAATGGGGGGAGGGGGGCTAAGGAAGAATGGAGGAACTTTGGATTGGGCAAAGGGGAGTGAGGGGAGGGGAGGTTGGTGAGAATGGGAAAGACAGTGGAATGAGATGGACATTATTACCCTATATACATCTATGATTACACGACCAGTATTTCTCTGCATTGTGTACAGCCAGAGGAGTGAGTTGTAGTGCTCCATTTGTGTACAATGTGTCAAAATGTGTCCTGCTGTCATGTATAACTAATTAGAACAAATAAAAAATAAAAAGTAAAAAGGGATGGGAATGTAGTTTAATGACAGAGTGCCCCTGGGTTCAATCCCCAGGACCACAAAGAAAAAGAAGAAAAAGAAAGTTGGAACCTAAGGGATGAAGCAGATTTCAAGGTGGAGGAGAAATGTCCTGTCAGATAGAGCAATTACCAAGGGGACCCTTCAGGAACTGGAAAAAAAATACAGGATGACTGAATGGCTGCTTAGAATACAGAGGCCAGTTTCTGATTTCCATGTGGCTTAGTGGGATCATGTGACTAAATTCTGACAAATGAGATATGAGTGATTGGTGTAGTTCCCAGGAGGGGTGTTCTCTTCCTACTGGCTAGATTTATAAAATGATAGCTTGTACCAGACCAATCCATTGGCCCATCAGGAGCCTACTGGACATGATGGAGCATTAAGATAACATAATCTGGATTTCAGCCACAGGTCACCTGCTTGAACTTTTACACAAGACAAATATACTTCTGTCTTGCTTAAGCCATTTTTTAAAAGTGTTTGTTATTCTCAGCTGCTTAATCTTTATTCTTCATGGTTGCTCACCCTGTGAGGGGAGGAGGAATCCAGTGACTTTTTTTTTTTTTCAAATAGCCTGCTTTATGAATCCCTATACCTGTTAATCTGGTTTCTGCTGGTTTAGAAGTCTTGGATTCCGAGACAAAAGTCTTCAGTCAGGGACAGGAATGGTTCTAGTGCACAGGAAGTTGAGATAGTGTTAGACTCTTTACACTGTTTGCAAACAGGGAAAATTGGTTATTGAGCTGAATGGGGTGATTCACCATGATTACCAAGAAGACAGATGGCTACTACATTTTTGGATTTTATGGACTCTATGGGTGCAGTCTGAGGAAGTGTTTATTCTGTCATACCAAGTGATCAAGGTTAATGTATAATTACAGAGGAAAAATGATTGGGATCTCAAAATCCTACAAAGTTCACTTCTCCAGTCACTGCAGAATCTCTAGTTCTGTCAGAGGTTCTGGTTAAAGACCAGAGGAACACAGAGTAGATATTAGAGGTGATGGTGGGGCATAAATATCAGCTATAGTTTTATAGCCAGCTAGAGATAGGAAACTATCACTTCTACTTGTTGTATCTTCTTGCTTACTATATATCATTATTTTTTTACTTTCATTGTCTCTTACTTTCTCAGGTGATATTGGCATATTCCAAGCTGGGATTTTTGTTTTTACTTTTTGTTTACTATTTAATCCATAAGTGCAGACCATAAAGTTAAGATAATGATGGAATTTTCCAGGAATTCTAGATCTAAAAACATGTGTGTGTGAGTGTCTGTGTCTGTGTGTGTGTGTGTGTATGTGTGTATGTGTGTATCTGTCTGTCTCTATGTTCTGGTAAGCTACCCAGTAGCAGACCAACATAGTCATTATTTTGATCTATCTGTTATACCTTCCCAACTTTCTTCCCTTCTCTTCTTCTGGTAACAGATGCTCTATCCCTGACATTGTTCCAGACTGGCCCTCCAAATTGTATCCCATACCTTGGCTCTAGGGATAAGTTCATCCAGTTGAATTATTCCTCTTGGAACTTTTAAATTTAGCCAATTCATGGGAGGATGGAAAGCTAAATCTTCATGTTGAAATGCCCTTGAACATTTCCATTGTTGGGATTTTCACCACTTCTTTCTTTTGTGTCTTCTCTAGACTTGACAGTTTAGTTCTTTCTACAATCTAAAAAGTAATTTTAGGCTCCTTCCATTTTTAAATTTATGTTAGCCAGAATAATTTTCTATTGCTTGCAACCAGGAACATTGACATAGAATCTACAAATTCCAAAATGAACATGAAATTCAGATATACCTACTTTATACAAAGAAGAAGGCAAGTGATTGTTTAAGGTCATAAGAAAATTGATGAAGCCAGCACTAGCAATAGGTCATTTGACTCTTTGTTCAGTACTCTTGAAACTAGTTTATATTGTGCTCAAACTGCTTCCTTTAATAAACGCAAATGATTTGCCTTTTTCTTCAAAGCAAAGTGACTATAAACATGATGGTACAGGCTGTGAAACAAGGGAAAATGTGAAGCATCTTTGTTCATATTGGGTTTGGAAGCAAAAGAACAAAAATTAAAAACAACAAATAACAAAACCTGCAAGTGTTGATTAAAGACAGAACAAATTGTCCCCAAAGTTTACAATGTAAAACAAGGCAAATTCTGAGAATTAAGTTGATAAGCATACACAGCAGTGTAATTTTTTCTTAATTAAACTGACAAAGATCCCCAGTTCCACATAAATCAACACAAAGCAACAAACCTATAATGCTAAAAGGAAGGGCATTAAGAGTTGCTGAAAGGAGGATACAGGAAAAAAAATGTAATGAAGTAACCCATGCTTGCCTGACTTTATATTCCTGGGGTAGGTGGTTGGTTGGGGTGGGGAGGGGAAGCAGGGAGACAGAGGAAAAATAGTGGGTTCCACAGGCTAATTTCTTGGGTCATCATTAGCAGGAGGTACATGAGACAGAGAGAGTGGCTAACATCTTCCACTTTTTGAATTAAAAAACCCATGAAATTTAAATAGAGATTAAAAGAACTATCAAAAGAACAAAGAAGAGCTGGTCCAGGAGAACCCCCTGTTCTGAGATGAGACAGTGGGCTGTGAAGGCACGTGGGCATTATTTCCACCTCTGTCCCCCCATCCCTGCTCTGTGAGCACTGACTTCTCTTCTTCCTCTACCCACAGCCTCCTGCCTCCCTCTGGGGCTTGATTCTTAGGAGATCTTTGTGATGCGTTTCTTCATGCCTCTGTGGATACACTGCCAAAATTCAGACCAATATTTTACGATTCATTTCATTCTATATAAGAAATGGCTTAATTTTTTAGTAAACAAGTACAAAATACATGTGCCTTCTGCAGTCAGATGAGCCCTTGCCAATCAATAATGACACCACTCCTCAATGAGTTCCTTTGGCATCAGAATCCTTCTCAACACAACTTCAAGATAGCCACACCCACCAGTTAGAGATGGTCCATGAAGTAAAGTCTGTTCGTCATTTCCAAATTAATTAGGAGGTGGGTTTTGAGAAAGATGGCTGAAGATTCACAGTATCCTTTTCAGCAGGATAGCCTTGGGTAATTAACTGAATGGCTCTGAGCCTCATTGGTAAAAATAGAACATATGTTGTACTAAATAGTATCCTGGAATGATTTTAATCAGATGTGGTTAGACACACAGATATGGATATGACTGTCATGAAGGAAGAAGTTTATATTCAATAGATTCCTAGAAATAGGAGACACAGCATGCCCTGCAGGGCTACACAAGAAGCACCAGGGTGGCCATGGTGGGTCAGGAGGCAGAAAAAAGGTGAGAGGGAAACATGGCCAGAGCCGTTATTGCAGTTTTCATAGGAAGGAGTGGGCGAATAAGAGGCAATAGGTTGACCAGCTCTGGAATTGGCTAGTTTGGTCTTGGCTAGTGAGTGGACTTCAGGTTGTAGGGGCCCCTGTATGATTAGGGTGGAGGATAGTTCCTCCTGTCATATTCCTAGCTGGAGGAGGTAGTTCAGAGTATGGGCTCTGATTGGTTGGTTTGTACATCCTTTGCATATCCTGTTGCTCCAAGGTAACTGGTTTACCCTCTCTGGGAATTAGCTATCCCTGTTTAATCCCTGGATTATCAAGGTCCTGAGATGTCAAACCATCCTAAAATACAGACAATTAGAAAAAACAAAAAAGAGCACAACACAGTTGTCTTAAAGCTTGAAGAAAGATAGGTGCAGCTGGATCATATTTAGAGCCATTAATGGATGTCTTTTTCCTATTTGGAATTCTCTACCCGTCTCCCTTCCTCCCAGCCATGGAAGCATAGTGCAGTGCCCAAGAGGAGCTATGTGGTGGGAACAGAACTGAAGCAGCCTCAGAGACTCTCCTGCTTCTGTTTTAAAACACTATCCTATCAGAGAATTATAGAGGTTTTCCAGAGGAGATTGAATTGCACAAGATAGAATGATTAGAAAAAGCAAGAGCAAGGGAAAGGCTTTCCTCAGAGTAAAAGTGCTGCAGTCCAGCTGCAGCAAAATAACCGGGGGGTGACCAACAACTTGTGTACATTGATACAGCAGGAGTGGGAGCCGTTTATTGTAGGACAAGAGGGGTATATATACATTCTACACAGCTTATCTTAATTAACATAAACTAGATACAGCAGTCAACCAATAATAATCATGGACTCTGATTCCATGAGGCTCCACACTTAATGGCTCGCTGGCGTTACTTCATAAACCACTCCCTCTGGCAAAATGCTAGGCGCCATCTTGACGTGTTTATAGACCCTAACATAAAAGGAGATTCCCAGATTCTTCAGGCGGGGTGGCGGTGGGTGGTCTGCTTGTTTCTTTGGAAGCCAAGAGAAGAATGGCTGCAGGTACACACAGTCCTAGATGGGATTTCCCCACACTGCAAAGGGTCCCAGGCCTGTTCAGGGTGCCTCTGCAGATAGAGTGAGCCACCGTATCTGAAAGGTCATGCCAGCCAGGACAGTGGATGTACCTGTGGAAGTCTGTGCATGGTGAAGTAGGCTGGAGTACCTTGGTACTTTACATGGCCTCTTGGGTTGACAAAATCCAAGAGATGACTGATATGAAGTATTCTGACAGCCTGGTAGGATGGAAATTCAAAATAAAAATTAAATCACTTTATAGAAAATAAGCACCCTTAAGTCAGGACTGAGATTCCTACCCGCTTTACCTGTAAGTCTAGAACGACTGGCCAGGCACATGGTGAACACCTTAAACCACAGATACTGTTATTAGAGAATGTGAAGAAATCCTTTTGTGAAAAAATTCCTTACAATATGCTTGACCATCCCAGCAAAACTACATTTTTCTCTTCATGCACATTATTCCCTTCCCTGCTGTGTTCTGTGTTCCACGGGGCTATCTTTATGGGCTGCAGGACCAGCCTGCCCCTGCTGGCTGGCTTCTGGTTGGGGCTGATGTCAACAGGAGCTGGGACTGTGGGTGTTCTGAACAGTTTTCTCCCTACTAGGCACCGAGGGTCTGGTTATGGCTGCACACCTTGCTGGTGGCTCCCCCTTTCCTATAACCACACTACTTCCTTCCTTGCCTTTCAGGCCTCAGAGTGGGGATGAGCTCCTTATATGGTTAGTTCTGAGAGCTTAATACTTACTGTTGTTCCCCTAACCCTGCCCATTTTTCTGAGGGCAATCCCTTCATTACATCCTCTTCATTTGAAACATTGGAGTAGAAATGCTTTTTGCTAGGACCTTGACTGATAAGGTAAGCAAGATGATTTCTTTGGTTGTTTTCCCAGTAACAAGAATGGTTATAGTGATCTGGTCACTTTGTCCAACTCTGATTCCATGAGGCCCCACAGCTCCTATCAGTCAGCATGAAGGCTGATTGGGACTATGGGTCACTCTGGCTGCTGGCACTGAAGGGCAATGTTTGCATAAAGACAGGAAAATGGACAACTGGGGCCTTCAAGGGTATTGGCATCAATTTGACCTGGGTTCAAGTTTTGTTTGTAGCTATGACTTATTTGCACTTGGAAAATTTGAATAGCCTCTCTAGGTATTTATTTCTTCATCTGTAACATATGCTCAATATTAGCTTTCACCTCCTTGGAGGGGGTAGGAACAAACGAGGCCATGAGGTCAAGTGCTGAGCACATTTGTACTAGCTTTGAGAATGTGAATGTGGTCAGAGGTGTTGCTTTCTGGTGTCAGTCATTGGTTTCCATAAAGTCAAACTCTTGTCCCAGCTGCCTTAGCATCTTGCTCTGAGCTAAAAAGGTACAGGGTGTGATTTGTATTTCTACAATGACTAAGTGATATATATCCTTTCATATGCTCATTGGCCACTTGTGTATCTGATTTGGAAAAATACCTATGTAAGTGTTTTGCCCATTTAAAAAAATACATTATTCTTTTAAAAAGAATAAAATAAAAAGATACAGGCTGTCTCATCCTGGGAATGCCTACACTGAGGTGGAATGACCCTTGCCTTATCTGCTCCAGGGAAGAAACTTTCAGAAACTGAGAATGTGTTGGATCCTCAGTAGTTACTTCCTGGGATGTGACTTTTGAGTCAAAATGGAAGGTTGCTAAGCATGATGGCTTCATTGACTCTCTGACACCTCAAAAGCCCTCTTATAGATTCCGTAGTGAGACCTCAGGCCCAAGACGACCCATAGTTGAAGAAATACCCTAGCTCCTAATTCCCCCTAGGCAAATGACCCACAACAGAGCCTTGGGACAGGCTGTGACAAAGTCCTGGAGGAGCAGTTTAGGGCATTGCATGCTTCGAGAGCTGGAAGGTCACAAAGGTGGTAGGCAGTTTCTCTAGAATTTTTCCAGGAAAGCTCACTTGGGGCTCCTTTAGGTTATGAATATAGCTTTGGCAAAGTCTTTGCTGTGCAGGAACAGAAGTCTAGGTAGTGATTCTTAGCTCTGGCTACACTGGGGATCATCTGAGGAGCTGTACAAAATTCTGATTCCCAGCTCCCAACTAGTTCCTATCAGGCTGAGATCAGGGTTCTTTGCCTCTAATTATCTGCTTGTTTTTTTAAGTTTGTGCCTCTGTCCCTTTTCAGAAGGAAGTAAGGCTTGATTTGAGGTCTTACTAATTCAGGCCAAGATTGAACACTAGGCAAATATTTAGGGAAAACAACTCATGCCTTTGCTGGCTACTGCCTGTAACCCATCGGGCTCCAGTTATGGATTCAGGGCAAGCAAGTGAGTAGGGGAGGGTGGGGAAGAGGAACCCCTTTGTGATTCACTGCTTGTTAGGTTACTTCATCATCCTCCCTTGCTTGATGGGGATTTCCAACCACAGAGGCTGTCTGTCTAAGCTGGTACATTTGTGTTGGCACTCCAGTTTCTTGGCTACTTTTTAATTTTGAATTGGTCTCTGGGTTAGTAGGTGGTATTCAGTCTCTCTCTTCTCTTTTGGTCTGCCCCTCCACTCTCAACCCGTCTCCCTCCCCGGGTGCTTAACCACTAAACCACATTTCCAGCTCTTTACATTTTATTTTGAGCCAGAGTCTTGCTAAATTACTTAGGGCCTTGCTAAATTGCTGAATGGCTTTGAACTTGTGATCCTCCTGCCTCAGACTCGCATGCGCCACTGCCCCCATCACAGTCTGTGTTCCTCAACAGCAAATGAGCATATTCACTAGTGAGTGGATGAATGCGTGCCCGTCCTTCTTGCTGCAGGATTCTCAGGGAACTGTGCTCAAGTGCAGCATTGCCCTCTTGTGCATGGCTATGCATCACCAGCATAAAGATTCTCAGCAGGAGCTCAGCCCCACAGCAGGAGCTTCCTTAGTTGGAAGTTCTCATTACCTGCTCCTCTCTCTGCTCTGGTTAATATCTTCTGCCACCCCCTGCCACGAGTGGTTACTGTGGTCAGCTCGACAAGCACTGCCAGGTGGATGCCCTTGATCTCACTGAGAAATGTCAAACTGACCATCCAGTAGGACTTTGCTAGGGCAGGGAGAAAGCTTTTATTTTAAATGACAATTTGGGAACAAAATAGGAGGTGAAACCTAGCCTGGAAGTCCAGCTGGGATTTTGAGGTAGGTAGGTGGGAAATCAGCTCTAGGCAATATTCTGTCCCTTACTTGAATTAGAGTGTGTAACTTTTGGCAAATTGCTGACCATCTCTGGGCATCCGTTTCCTATTCTGCACTGTAAGGGACTGAAATACGTGATTTTTAAAGTCCCTTCCAAGGTTTATTCTCTCTCTACTGCTCTGCTACTGGGCCTCTCAGACAGATGTTGCCTTGCTGGCTGCTGGACACTAGCTGCAACTAGCAGGTGAGAAAGATGCCGGCAGTGTCCTGGTAGAAAACCCTTCCCTGCTTGAGTACAGTCTCTGCCCCCTAATGGAGTCTATGGGTACCTGTATTCCCTGTGCCATCTCATCTTTCCTCATTAGCTCCTTGCTCCTGGGCTAAATGCTCTGGAAAGCGGATCATTTCAGGGAAAGGGACTTAGCTGAGCTGGGGAGGGTGGCTAGGCTCATGGAGCAGAGCTGGGCTTGGGGGAGAGTTAGGGCTTCCCTCGACAGATAGGTCCTCAGCTTCTTCATGCATCACGTCTTCGTATCTCAGGTGGACACAAATCCAGGCATCATTAATCTTTCTCTTCCTCTTTAAACGCTGTGTCAAAGAGCAGCCTACAAACTGAAGATACTTTTTGAATTGAGATAGCATTTGGCAACAAATCTTTTATAAATGATGGCATTGACATTATATCTCTGTTAGAGTAATTTACTCCTCACAGTAATTTTGACTTAGTTTGTTTGACGCAGAGGGTTATTTTAATCTTCCTTCCAGTTGTTATTGATGAGGGCTCTTAGAAAAAGATTAGAAGATTAGTTTAAAATTATCCCCAGCGAATTTAAAACAATAACAGGGATGTGAACACAGAATAAAACAAATTAAGGGCTGCCATAGATGTATTAGCAGACTATTGTTTGAGGAATTGGGGACATAATGTTGGCATGGAGACAAGGTTTGGACCCACCCTCTTACTCAGCTTGTCTGAGGGTGCCCCTTCCTCTCTCCCACTCCTGTCCCTCCCGTGCTCATCTCTGCCTTTGTGCTCCTGCTTACACTTTCCCTGTCCCCACGGTGCTGGTGCTTAGCCCACTCAGTGCAATGCAGTGTCTTCCAGCATAAAGCATCCTTTCACCCTCACCTTTCTTTAAAAATTTTCTTTGAAACCAATGTCCCCACATCAACTGTCAGACCGATATCACGGGGAGCAGTGCCCGTCATTTTACAAGGAATTGCTACTAGTTTCCTAAGATAATGACAGTTATTCCGAGAAAGATAAGAGGTGGGGTTTATAAACCAGTGACTCTGGGAATGTTGAGTTAAAGGTAAAAAAGAGGTGTTTTGCAGGACTTATGAGAGCCTTTAATGTACTATCAGTGAATCTCCCAACTTGAAGACACAATGTGCAGGTTCTTCCAAAGTCTCCTTGTTTATCTCCAGTAGTGGGGGTGTTTAAGGTAAGAATTCTTAGGGGGGTAAGGAAAACATGAATCTAAAAATGTGACAATCATACTGCTGGGGCTTGTGGAGACTGAGATATTGTTTGAGAACTAGAAGACTCTAAAGAGGTTCTAAGTCACTCATATCCAGAGTTCATGAACTCTGTTGTCTTTTGTTTGTTTTTGTTTTTGTGGTGCTGGGGATTGAACCCATGGCCTTGTGCATGCTAGGCAAAGCACTCTACCAACTGAGCTAAACCCCAGTCCCAACCAAGTTGTCTTTTTTATAAATAGGGCCCACATACTCACTAGAACATATTCCTATGCTACTCTTCTGCTCAACTCTATCTCTAATCCAGATTCATGATAAAGCCAACATGTCCGGGTTGATTGATCACTGCTGTCTCTGCTTGACAGTCATGTGCCAGGATTTCGAAGGGAAGATGGCCAGCGTCTCACTAGGGGGCTCTTTTGCCCAGAGGAATCTAAGCCACCCTAATTAGCCACCCTAAATCTTAATATCTCAAATAATTAACAAATAATAAAACATAGAAATGTATTTACAAAAGCGAAGCCCCTGATAGATCTAGTCCACATGGGTTCTTGAACTAGACAAAGACAAGATAGCTCTGGTGGTTTATTTGAAAGGGAATATCAAAGGCAGGGGTAAGGTGTCAAGGATGGAGTCTTGCTTTGTGATGTCTTGCAGTCAGAAGGTTAATTGATATCTTGGAAGTGCTGTGTGGGATCTTAGGCAGAGTTTGAGGGGGAAGTTCACCTGCTTCAGGCCGTCAGTCCCTATGGGGAATGCCCCAGGAGTTCCCAGTGCCAGACTTATCCCCTCAGGAAGCTACTGTGTGGAATATAGTACACACACAGCCCACAGACGTCTCGAGACACCAGGATACACCAAAGACCACTGGAAGCAAAAGAGAATATGTGGCCCCTTTGGTCTGCAACACTGTCAGTGATTGCCTGTATGAAAAGTCTACCTTAGCATCGCTTCCCGAGAAAAAGGGCTGTGGTCCGTGCAGCGTTAGCTAGAGGAAAGGCGGGAGGCAGTCTCCTCAGTAACTAGGATGGTTTATCTCCCAAGCACCACATACACATATACCTGTTTTCCTCTATATTGATTTCCAAAGATACCACAATTTATTATACTCTATCAAGCCTACGACTGTGAAGGCAATCTCACCCCCATGTGGGAAGCAGTGTAATGTCACAGCAGATAGCACAAGCAGAGAGTCAGGTGACATGGAACCTCATGTGATCATCAAGTCCACGGTCTCCCAGTGATTTGTTTAAAGCAGCAGACCTCAGCCTGGAAAGAGTCTATGCTTTATGGCCTCAGTGTAGAAATGCATCTCTGGCCTCTCACTGAACGTGTTGATTGCTTAGCATCTGGATTAGTGGGTATCTAGTTGGTTCCTGAAGAGTTCATCGGTGTGGCATGAGAAAACACACTCTTTCAGTCAAGGCAAGAAATTGCTTCCTATGTTTGAAGGAAGGGATGATGAACTCTATTTTAAGTTCTCCTGTGGATGGGCGCTTCATTTTAGAGCATGGAGACATGATTTCAGATGGGTCAAATGCATCATTGCTTCTTTACTTCCACACAGCCTCTTCTGACTCTCTAGGAAAACATGCTGCAGGACAAAACTGGATTCAGACCATTGCTTGCGCTCTCTCTCTCTCTCTCTCTCTCTCTCACTCTCTCTCTTTTTAAAAGCCAACTGACCCAGTGCTCAAGATTTGAAAAACAAATTTTTTGTTAGTCTTAGTTTTGGAGGTATTGGAGGATCTGTTTGTATATGGAGATATGAATTCATGGAAGAGCCTTCTTAGCATGGTGGGATGATCAGAGGAAGTGTGGATGAATTATTATGAAATGTTGATAAGCACAGGTTGAGGCAAGGGAAGGAGAAGTCAGTCTTCCAGGCCAGGGAAATCAAAGGCATTTTGGCCCTCATCTATCCAATCTGGCTGGTGTCATGTCCAAAGAGTATGGTTTGTGAGTACACGCATGGCAGAACTCAGCTCTAAAGTTTTACCTGTCTATGGCCTAATTGGCAGTGATTCCAGTTGATTCTGTGGGTTAGGTGTGTCTGGTGGAAGCTACACAGTTGAATGTGAACATGTTTGAGAATCAGACAGACCTGGGATTAAAATTTGATTTTGCTAAGGGTGTGTGCCCTTAGACTTATTTTTTGTGTAAATCTCTATGGGATTCCATATTTTTATCTGCAAAATTAACATAGTAATACCAATTTATCAGATTTTCCTGTGTATAAGATGGTGTGCTTAAACTTTAGAAAAATATTTGGTACCTCACATTATTTGTTCTCAATCAACTTTTATCCTTCTTTTTTAGTCAAAATATATAGGATTTGCCTCTTATTTAACAAAACCAGTGGACTTAATCCTGGTACCTGTATCTTTCTCCACTTCTGCCTTGGTTCCCCAACCCCCTACTTCATTCCTTGCTCCTTTCATTAAACAGATTTTTTCCCCCTGAAGGTGATGAAGAGATCCGTAGTAAGAAACTCAAATTCCACCTGGTATGATTTACCTTTTCCATGGGGGATTTTATAATTCACACATTGCTGGTGCCATCCTGCTTGTCTTAGGAGTATTTCCTCCTCCCCACCATCTCCTGACTTTAAAATTTCCCCATCCCAGGCATGAATGTTCTCAAAACAACTTTGAACTTTTACTTACACACGACTAAACAGGCATTCTATGGAAAGACATCTTTCCCAAGGGAGCAAAAATCCTTCCTTTTAATTCTCACAGGACAACTAAAGCAGCTGGAATTTTTAAGCACTACTAAATATTGAAGAACAAAGGAATTAAAAACAGAACCAAAAACAGTTGGCTTACATACTTGAGATTTCTGATCCTGCACCAAGTAGTTTGCATTCAAGGCTTTTGGGCCTTGTCCTTTGATCTTTTTTTGATAATCAACACTTCAGCTCTCTCTCTGTGTGTGTGTGTGTGTGTGTGTGTGTGTGTGTTTGTGTATGTGGGAGGGCAATCGGTACAACTTTATAGTCTATGAGCTTCTTATACTCAGATATTTGTTTCTCTTCATTTGAAGGGGATAACTAACACCTGTCTCTAAGATATGTCACAGCCATGTTACCATTTTATTTGCAGTTGCTGAGGATTCAGCTTTCAGATTAGGTATCAGTTGATCATATCCCTGCAAATTAATGCCAAGAGTGATTTAGCCTGTTGGTGAGCTCCTACCCCTTTCATACAGGGAGAGGGGTCTTCTTTTTATAAGCTTAGACAATATAAAGGTCACGACGTCCCTGAAAAGACAACACCCATGCATGAAAACTGATGTCTTTTCCATGATCTCTCAAGCTTCTAACAAAGAGTGATGCAGAGGAGCCCAAACATGGGAATCTGGTCAGAGGAAATGTTGGCAGGGTTTAAGCCAGAAGATAAAAGCGTCTCTGTGGAAAAGCTGAGGCTGAAGGGGAACCTGGATTTGTGGCTCCATATAGATAGGCCCAGGAGCACAGGCTGTCACGGAGGTCTGCAATCCCAAGTTAGAGGTCGGGAGCATAACCATGCCTAGGCCTCACTTGATGGTGAAGAGAATCAGCAATTCTGGCCTTGATGGTCACAGGCCTTGACAGGACTGACTGAACTTGCAGAGTGCAGAGGTTATTAGAGGCAGCTGGGAAAGGCATACCAGGGTAATGACTGGACCTCTCTCTCTCATTCTTTCTACCAGCTTTCTTGTGACTATCTCTGTCACTCTGGTTCTAGCTCTTTCTCTCTTTTATCAGCTTTTCCTTAGACCTGAGAGTGTGAGAATACTCTGGGTGTCTCCTGTTAGAATTGCAGTTTCCTGGGACCCATTCCCAGCGATTCTAATTCATTAGGTCTGGGTTGAAATTTCAACAGCCGTACACTGATTCTCAAACAGGAGTCTGTGGACCTCACTTGACAAGGGTCACCTCCAAGTACTACATCTATAAATGGGTTTTATTTCCCTTTACCTGAAGGAATAAAAAATAATCTGTTCTGAAGTCTGCACAAGCCATTGATAACTGTTGGCTAAACATGAACCTGCTGTTGACTTTCTGACTACATTATGGGCATTAGCCAGGAGCTAAGATTCTTGTAAGGAAAAGCTATGATTTTAATTTACCAGCTGCATACATGTGGAGACATATAGTTCATGACACTATGCTTATCCTTGTGTACGCAGAGTTCATTTATCTTGATGTTAAGTAGCAGGAATTGTCATTCAGAAATTAAAACTCATTTCTATAAATTGATAGTGGGTATTGCTGCTCCTAACTGTGGATTAAAGTGATCAACCACAAATGTTCATATTTCTTTATTCACATCATTATTGCTGCAATGTGATGTTTCCCAATCCTAAAAGCCTTTGCAATGTTTTTATCTAATGAGGATATAAATAGCAAATGTTTTCAAGATATTAAGAAAATCTCTCCACAGGGCCTCGGAGTTTAACCGTTCCTCCTTTCAGGCCTTCAGTATAAGAAACACTGCTGTTGGGCTTTAAATCTGTATTATTGTTTTTATTATTTTTTAAAATTTTTAGTTGTAGATGGATACAATACCTTTAATTTGTTTGGTTAGTTTTTTACGTGCTGGGGATTGAGCCCAGTGCTTCATGCATGCTAGGCAAGAACTCTACCACTGAGCCATAACCCCATACCCCTGTATTATTGTTTTTTTTTTTTTTTTAGAGAGAGAGAGAGAGAGAGAGAGAGAGAGAGAGAGAGAGAGAGAGAGAGAGAGAGTTTTTTTAGTATTTATTTTTCTGTTTTCGGCGGACACAACATCTTTGTTTGTATGTGTTGCCGAGGATCAAACCCGGGCCGCATGCATGCCGGGCGAGCATGCTACCGCTTGAGCCACATCCCCAGCCCATTATTGTTATTTTTAAAGGACTTTTTGCTATTGTGCTTAAAGGTTATTTGTCATGAGATTGGAGATGGCCAATACCATGTATGTACTCAAGGGGAGTCCTGATGTCTGGGATCTTGTTCCTGCCTGACACTAGCCAGCTGTGTGACTCTGATCAAGACAAGAGTATCTTACTCTTTGATTTCTGATCTGTAAATGGAGGATGGCACTTGTCTTAACTTCCAAGTATTTGAGAGGGTCAAATGAGAAACTGGGTGGGGAAGTTCTCAGGGAAAGAAGCCTGTGCCAAATCCAAACAACACTATTATTTTAGACCTGGTTTTAATAAAAAGCTGTGGTAGGAAAATGCATCATAATCTCTGTATTGATGCTGGCATCCAGAAACTCAGTGCAAAGTAAGCACCATTTTAATTATGTTTTAAATACAAAAACCAGCAGCATTTGAGATATCTTCTATTTTTAACAATAATTTATTTCTTGTTTTTCAAAGTTATTTGATATTCAGCGATATCTCACCTGAGGAATTCATTGTGTGCATGAGCCCATTTATCTATACCACAGACACAGGAAGTAGCCCAAAAGATCTAAAGAACATGACAGAATCACAGCTCTATAGAAAATAGTTGTTGCAGAGGTGACAGCAGAAGTCAGGGACTTACCACGGAGTGCCAACATTGTCACTGGTCATCTGAAGTTTCCAGATGTGGGATATTTACAGCAGGAACCTTAGGGCCATGTATCAGCTGGGTGAGAGGTGGTTCCACACCAACCCTTAAACAACTAAAAAGATCAGAATTTATTAAGTGTAACTCTGTAAACTAAATGTCATGTCATCTGTCTCATCACTAGGGCACGCTTGTCTTAAGACTAGGTGGTTTAATGTATTTGTCAATATCTACACTATTAAATTTAATTAATATTAGTATCATCCAGGGAAGAATAATTATATACTCTAGAGGATTAGGAATTGCTAGAGACATATTCTGGTACAGAATCCAATACCAATAAACCAAGCAAGTTGCTATTTTTCTATTATTAAAAAAAGGCCTAGGACTGGGGATATAGCTCAGTTGGTAGAGTGCTTGCCTCACATGCACAAGGCCCTGGCTTTGATACCCAGCAACACACACACACACACACACACACACACACACACACACACAAATAAATAAATAAATAAATTTTTAAAAAAGTTTATATTGAAAGCTCAGCCAGGGGCTGGGGTTGTGGCTCAGTGGTAGAGCACTTGCTTAGCATGTGTGAGGCCCTGGGTTCGATCTTCAGCACCACATAAAAATGAAATAAAGATATTTTGTCCACCTACAACTAAACCATAAATTAAAAAAAATAAGAAAAGTCAACCAATCAAAAATTGTTAGCACACTGAATGAAAATGGCCTAGAAAACTTTACAATGTGGGACAAATATAAGGCATTATGTTGATATTTCTAATTGTTTTAGGCATCATTGAGTTCATTCTTTTTAATTTTTTTGCTTTTTTGAGATATAGCATGCATTTCATAAACAACATATATCTTAAATGCAAATGAACTCAATATTTATTTAAACTGTAAATTCTTTAAAAGAAAGATTCCCTGTTGTGCCTTATGTGTCTGGCCAAGAAGAGGCTATTGCAATAGGTTATATGCTAAGATTGGATTTGTCCAGGTACCAAAGTGGATATATCAGTATTGCTGGAATAGGAATCAGCTTTATGTGCACTTCTTTTCAGCCCAGAGTGTGTATGTGTATTTAAAAGCATTTACATTTGTGAGCATATGGGTGCTAAAGAACAATATATAGAAGATCTCTTTTAAAGTTCCAGTGTATGATTTTTTATTTACTTCATGATGATTTGAAAGTGATACACATTTAGTAGAAACTATACTCCAAAGTTTGAATTTTGATCTTTGTCCAAGCTAGCAAGTGTGGTAGAATATTCCTTCTAGATGCTGGGCAATGTCAGTGAGCCACAGCTCCTAGTCATCAGTGGGATCATGAAGGTGAACAGTGGATACTGTAAAGTGCACTGTGTTGCTAAGATGTGATAATCAGTAGGCTAGGTATATTAAATGCATTTTATCTTATGATGGGTTTTCAGGACAAAACCCTATTGTAAGTGGAGGAGCATCTGTATATGAGTTGATAGAGCGTATGTGTATATAACCTAATAGACTCCATTTATCTACAAAGAGCAGAGATCCAATGAAGAAAAAGCATAAGGCCTCAGGTACCTGGACTGCAGCTGGAATAGGAAACACCCAGGACCAGGGGAGCAGGAACCTCATCATCATGAGTCACATGTTTCTTCTCTAAGGCACCTTTGCCTTCCTCTACATGACTGCTCTAGCTTGCCCAGGTTACTAGTCTCTCTGTTCCTTACTCATGGTTTCCTCTCTATCAAAACTATGTGTCTTGTCCATGAACTCAGCATGCCTTTACTCCATCTCCACATTAAGGCATATTTTCAGTTTTGGCTTCTGCTAATTCCATGTTTCTTGATTCAATTAAAAAAAAAAGATTAGTATAGGCATCTGACCAGCCTTCTGATCAATTGACTTTGGGTTGGGAATTCAACATCTGATCCCATTGAACTGTGGCCAGGGGGTAGGAAGATACTCTGGAGGCAAATCATGTCTGTCCTTTGAGCAGGGACCACAGGCTGGGCAGTGTTACTACAATGTCCTGCTGTTTAAATATAGTGAAATGTAAACTAGGACGGGGGCTTCCTTAATGGTGCCAGTGAATATTGGGATCATCTGACAATACAAGGAAAAGAGAGAGAAAAGAGAGAGCACTACCATAAAGGATTCAATTCTTCCTACCCATTCTGGAGAAATGAACCTTGTTCAATGATGAAAAATCATGCACCAAGTCAATTCAGCCAAACAGATAACTGTGGGGGCATGGCTTTTAGAAGTTGCTATAGCAGAGAAGAGCCCGTGTTGTGAGGGATGAGTTAGCTTTGCAGATGTCACTTCATAAAACACTGACTCAGAAAGCAACATGCTTCTGCCTGTTGCCCACATGAGTAAAACCAGTGGCTTCTCCAGACTTAGATATCTCAGGAATTTCCATGTCTTTTTTTGCAGCATCATCCTTAGCACTGAAAATATGTATGTATAATATTGTATTTTTTTAATTGCCTTAGTATAATTTTGTAGAATACGGGCTTCTCTGGTATTTTAGATTTTGGAGGAAAAAGAAGAGAGAATAAGCTGGAGAGAGGGCATGCTGGGAAGAATGCTCAAATTTAACACAAAGGAGCTGCTGTGTGGTTACTAAGGATGTGACCCAGATTTGATGTTGAAAATGTGCATGGAACTAGGGGAAGTGAGCTTAGAGGCTGTAGCAAGAGATATTTTGAATGTCTGTTCAGCCTTAGGCAGAAAGGTCCCTCAGGAGCCTTTTGTCACTGAAATCCCACTTATGTGTCAGGAAGAGGGAGGCCCCTTCTGTCCTATTATGAAACTTTGGGAACAGGGGGCGGTATTTAGTAGTCTCAGCTCCAGCTCCTTGTTTGCAGCCTTAGTGCTTGGCCTGTCTTCTTCTTCTATTGTAGCTTGACTTAAACCTACTCTCATTCTTGCTCAGAAAAAAAAAAAAAACACAACAGCTCATTTAATGCATGCCTTGGTTTTCAAATCTGTCTTGCTAGAAGCAACTCTGGATGCCATATAGTTGTACCAGGACTTCCTGGCAGCTTGTGTCTGGAAGATCACCCATCTAGAGGTCCTTCAGTTGCCTAAAGCTCTCGAAGGTTCCCATGAACATCACAGAAGTCAAAGACTGGGAAGAAGAAAGTGGTTAACATTTTACCTGCTATCAGAGGCATTTACCACCTGTAGATGTGAGAGTTTTACATACATAAAGCCATGTGGTGGTGCTGCAGTTATAGGAGATGAGTGTTCCTTTCCTGACTGTCTCTTCAAAGTCTAAGATGGGGCTGGGGCTCACAAGCAATCAGACAATTGTATCAGTGATGGCGTCTGCAAGCCAGTAGATGTTGATGGCAGAGTCAGTCTGTCATTTTTAAACACATTGGCCAAGGCTGTGTTTTTTTTTACCATAATCCCCAGGAGTGCACTGGAAACATTTTCTAGTGCTTTTTCTCCAGCAGGACTTTAGCTTAAGAAGACTCGAGGAGGAGATATTTGGCCAGTTTTCCTTTAGAATTTATAAGGATGGTTTCAGATTCCATGAAATATGAGCTGTGGAGACTACCTTAGAGTTGCCCTGTGATTTTAAATTGTGGGACAAGGAGAGTTGGGTGATAGAGCCAAGAGAATCTGAAATCTGGACTCCAAAGGGAGAAAGAGATTTCCTTGCCGTGAATGGTAACCTGTGATTAGTGAGTCTCCTCAATTTAGAACATATTCTCCATAATTGGTACCAATACCCCGTCTGCATCCCTCATCCCCCTACGTTTGACTGCTCCAAGAGGTGCTTGCTTGCTCCTTTGCAGACCATGAATGTCCACATATCTTTGCTCACGTCTAAAAGCCCTACTGCTTCCATGATCAATCTGGAGCATAAAGTGTCTTGCAACTGGGTCTCTTAGTCAGCATGTGTAACAGCTTATTTTTTTTTCACACTTTTGAAGGAGTTGAGTGTTTGTTTCATCCAAGCCCCTCCCCTGAGTCACCCAGCTAGTTTCCCTGAGATCTTGCTGTCCTCATGGTCCTTCTTGCTCCAGAACAGAGTCCCCAGTCCTCAACTAATCTCAGGGTCTCCTCCTGTGACCTACCCATTCACATGCTTCTCTAATTCCTTTTCCTGCTTCTCCCCAAATGACACTGTCCTCCCCCTACCCCACATCTGTTGCTTTGTATGAAGTGCCCCCTCTGCCTGCATCAGCCTACGTAGTAAAGTCTAATCCCGCAGAGTCTGCCTGAAATCTTACCATTTTGTAAACCTCCCTCCACATCTTTTTCCTCTCCTGTTTCTTCTTGTCCTGAGTTTTCAAAGAGCCAGATATTTGAGGAGAAAGTTATTGTTGTTTTACAATTATTGTTGTTTGAATATTAAGACAAAAATGTGAATGATTCAAAGAAACTGGTTTTTTGTTGTTGTTTGTTTTAATAATAAACCACAGAAGAGGAGAGAACTCAGGATGATTACTGAGAAGTTTTTGGAAGCAAAATCATTCCTGGATGGTTGATAAGGAGTTTGGAGAGAGAATTAGAACTAGAGTTTAGAGCTACTAATGGGTTCTTATCAGACCCTAGGGTTAGAGGGTAGGAGGTCGATTCTTCTAAAGACTGGGATCTGAGGCCAGAGGTGACATGTGCCTCCCCTCCTGGGGGAACTTTGGGAGGAGAACTCTCAGTGCTGCCTCAGCGTGCTGGCTTCTGATGCATGGAGTGGTCCACAGGTAATTTTATGCAGGAAGAGTGTCTGAGTTAGACATCCTCTTTCCTCTCCATTTCACATGGATTTGGCTCCCAAGAGGCCTGGAAAAGGTCTTAAAAGTCTTTAACGAGGTGATTGTTCAAAGCCCAGTAGATCAGACTGGGATTCATCTATAGACTGGTCAGGGAGCCCAAAGCAGAGGTTGTAGGATAGATATTTCAAGTTTGAGAATAAATGGAAGGAGAAGCTGCCCTGTCTGAGGGTCAGCCAAGCCGGCGAGAGAGCCAAAGTGTGGGCTGAGATGGAAGGAGAAATCCAAGGGCAACCCCAGGCTTTGCTTTGCTAACAGATGGATAACGAGTGAACTTGGTCACTCAATCATTAATTATGATCCATGCCATGAGGACATGAATCCAGCATGGTGATAGAATGATTATAGGTGTAGTGGGTTGTGCAGAGGGCACTGAAGCTACAGGTGGTCAAGCAGGAGGAGGAGCTTAAGGCAGAGAGAACACTATTGAAGTCTCTGGAAGCATAGAGAGTCGTTGGGTTTGGGGAACTAGAAGGAAGTCCAGTAGTTGAACTTGGTGCATGAGGAACAGAGGGAGGCAGAAGAGGCAGACCTGTGGCCCTGGAACTGAGTTTTATTTTTTATCCTCAGTAAAATGGGAAGCTGTGGGTTTGAACAAAGGGGTGACATGGTCTGATTGTCTTTTGAAAGAATACTGAGACCATTCAGGGGAACCTCGATTAGAGGAAGGTCAAGAATAGAAACCTGGAGACAAGAACTTTCCACCTGCACCGGAAAGTTAGGCCTATTTAATTTTTTTTTCCCTCTTGATTCCTGTTATGGTCTGGATGTGGAATGGCCCCCAAAGGCTCATGTGCTGAAAGGCTTGGTTCCAAAATCACCAATGTCCATAGGTGAGGATTTTAGGTAATTATTCTATAACGAGTGTTCTAACCTCAGCAGTAGGCTAATCCCTTTGATGGATTATTGGGAATTGGGACCTAATTGGAGAAAGAAGGTCACCAGTGTGTGCCCTGGATGGGTTGATCTTGTCCCTGGCCATTTTATCTCCCTTTTTCTCTGTGTCTTGGCTGCTGTGAGCTGAGTAGCTTTCTTTTGCCTTTCCCTTCTACCATGATGTTCTGCCTTGCCTCAGGCCCAAAGCAATGAGGTCAACCAACCATGGACTGAAGCCTCTGAAACCATGGGCCAGAATAAATCTTTCCTCTTCTAAGTTGTTTTTCTCAGGTATTTGTCACAGCAAGACAAGCTAACAAACAAAATTCCTTTGCTCAGAGCATTCTTTCTGTCCTGGGGTTTGACATGGGACTGAGGTGCTCTAAAAGCCTTTCAGGAGTTCAGTTCAATTCAATGCATATTTATTAAAGATTTGTGTGTCCTCATCCCTGAGAAAAGCACTGTGGGGGCTACAGAAGCCAAATACCTGATATCTGTCCCCAAGGAGCTTTAAAATGACCTGTATAGAAAAGTCATTTGTTTATTTGTTAAGTATATGGCTATCTTCTACCATCTAGGGGCTGCACATAAGGGAAGACTAAGATATGGTCTTTGTCCTGAAGGTCATGTTCTGGAGAGATAGAAGGTTAAGGAAGTGTTTATACAGCATTATATAATAGTGGTGTATGCTGCATGCTAAGGGTCTTGCTTTATGAGGTAGAGAATCTTCACAGAAGAAGTAACATTTGTGTAGTATCTGAACCATGAATAGAGGTGGGATTCTGGCAAAGGTGAGAAAGAGTTTAGGCCTAGGACTACTATTCAAAAGTAGCATGCTGGACTCTATACTTAATGCAAATCAACAGATGTTATGTGCAACATGAGTCAGCAGTAGAGCTGGCTGCTAAGAAAGCAAGTGCCATTTGGGTTGCATTAATGATATGAAATGGACCCCTTCCTAGAATGAAGGAGATGATTGTGTGGTGCTGTCAATACCGCAGAGAGTTATTATGTGCAGATCAGGTTAATTCTCTTGAAGAATGATACAGAGTTAGAATTAGCTGGATGTGTTAGTCTGGGACCTCTGGGAAATAAAATCCAGGATAGGATTAAATATATGATGAATTTTAAAGGGAAATGCCTTGAGAGAATACCAGGGAGGGAGCCAGAGGAGGCTGGGAGAGTCACCAGAAACAAGTCTGACCCTGAGTTCAGGAGAGAGGTAAGAAAGTTGGATAGAATCATTCTAGACTGCAATGCAGGCTAAGGAAGGGTTGGTAGGACCTCCTGGGAGACTTTGAGCCAAAGTTGGTAAATGGAGATACCTGTATTTCCTGGGATTTAACACCCCAGTGCACTAACTGGGAGCAGCCTGGGGGAAATGTGTCCTCAGTGTAAACGTGACACGGATTTCTGAGAAGCAGCTGGAGTCCTTGCTGATTAAACTCTGTCTCTGTAGCTCATGGATTGGGAGGCTCATTTATGGGTACCCCCAGATGGTGATCATGGCAGTGAGAAAATCAACACTGCATGTGCAGTGTATTTAGCCTAAGTCAGTCTCAGGTGACTTTGATTATTCATTTTTAAATCAGTATTTTATTTGAAATTTACTTATCAGTCTGCTACATGCTGGAGATACCATTAGGAAACAGAGAGATCCTACTGTCTAGGAGTTCTCAGGCTTGTGGAGAACAGTAGCTTTCTATGTGGCCTGGTGTGCAATGCATGAACACAGAACTCCAGGAACACAGCTTGGTGATGATGCTGGTGGTGACAGAGTCACCCAAATCCTGGAAGGGACTGAAACTGGTCTTTTAAGAACAAACTGCCAGTTTTTCAGTGAAGAAGGGGGGAAAGAAGCTCACTAATATTTAATGAGACATTACATATGAGATGACATTTAATTTTCATATGAATATTATAATTGGATTTTTTTTGGCCTCAGCTTGTGGAAACAATGAGAGGATAGGTTTGGGATCAATATAGACAAGAACTTTCTGATGGATGGAACTTTACAAAGATAGGATATAGGTCAGTTTCAGTTATTTATTTATTTATTTTTGCAGCTGTGACCAAAAGACCTGACAAGAACAATTTTAGAGAAGGAAAGGTTTTCTCGGGGCTCATGGTTCCAAAGGTCTCAGTCTATAGATGGTTGGCTCCATTGCTCTGGGAAGATGAAGCATCACATCATGGTGGGAGGAGTGTGGCAGAGGAAAGTCGCTCAAGACACTGCAACAGGGGGGAGAGAGAGAGAGAGAGAGAGAGAGAGAGAGAGAGAGAGAGAGAGAGAGAGAGAGAGAGAGAGAGAGAGAGAGGGGAAGCGAGTTCACACACGCATGAATCATGTCCCCAGTGACTCACCTCCTCCAGCCATACTCTACATACCTATAAAACTCCCCAGTTAATATTTATCAGGGGATTAATATACTGATTAGCTTAATACTCTCATAACCCAGTCATTTCCCCTTTAAACTTTCTAGCATTGTCTCACACATGAGATTTCGGGAGACACCTCATATCTAAATCATAACAGTTGCCTTGGTGAGTTTTAGTGCTTCTAAGATCTAGCTGGGAAGTCATTAGCTGAGGTGGGCTCTGGTTGAGAAAGGGTGGTTGTGGTTTTCTAGGGGACTTGAGATTCTGTGGTTTGAAGGACTTTTTATCTGCTCTACAGTACCTAGAAAGTGACCATGGTGACTCCAAGTCTGGCCACTGTTTGTCATGAGGCCTTGAAAAAATATTGATTGTTCTGGGCTTTAGCTTCCTTATCTGTAAAATGAACGTTAGAAACCTTTCTGCCCGCTGTCCCTGAACCATTGTTAATTCTTCTGTACCTATGGGTCACTCTCTGCAGATTAAAAGTTCCAGACAGAGTATTGGCCGCATCCAGGTGCTCTGCTGACCTCAAGCAATTGATGGCAAGAAGAAAAAAAAAATGTTTGCTCTTTTAGCCTTTAGGAGCCTTCTAAGACTCCCACAGAAGGGTAGTATCCTCACCAGGAATGCTTGGGATAATGGTTGACCGAATAGAAAACAAAACAAATAGCCAAGGGCCATTTAGTCTTTGAGAAATGGATGAATGTCTGTGAAAGTATTTTCTGTACAGTAAAGTGCTCTGCTAATGCCAGGAGTTACTGAGTTGTGGTTATCATCCTTCCACAGTGTTTCTTTTTTTTTTATTTTTCTCCCAAGGTCCCTGCACTTCTTTGCCACTTCAGTTTTCCAGGTTATACTTGGAGTACTGTTGCTTGTGAACCCTCGAAGGAACGATGTGCATGGTTTTCACCCTGGGTTCTGATCAGAGGGCGGGGGCAAGGGAGACTGAAGAGTGATGCAGCCGGGCAGCAGTGTCCGTCTACCACCCAGCAGTCTGGAGGTGGAAAGTCCCTTCAGAGTTGTTGGGAGTTGGGCCAAATTGGCTGGGTTGTTTGATGCCTGCATCCATCACTCATTGAATATGGGTCACTCAGGGAAGGAAGTGTGATCTTGCTTGGGGATGTGATCTCTGTAGCAATCCCTGGAGGATGGACAGCTGAAGGCTATCTGCCACCCTTAGCCCCAGCAACTGCCTTTCTTAAATGGGGATCTGGATGGTGTCGAACATGGTGTCCCTCCCACTCCCCACATCCAGCTTCATCATGAGAGGGGCAGCTCTGCTTTGATCTCTTTTGTAGGTAGAGTTTCTACACACAAGTCCCTTTGAAAGATGAGTTCTTCTGCTAAAAATGTTGACGTCTCTGCTCTTCCCCAACCCTCTTAACATTTTGGGTAAGGAAACTGAGGGCCAGCGTCTCTATTTCTTTTCCATTCTACCATGGCTAGGATCTCTTTATCTTGACTTGCTTTCTTTATATCTGGCACCCTTGAGGACAGACAGACTGAATATGGTTGGTTTCCTGGCAATAATTCTTTTCTTCTTATTACTAGTAGAACTTCAGTTTATGCTTAGGAGCATGTGCCCAGCTAAGGACCTACTTTTCCAGTCCAGTTTACAGCTTGTGGTAGCCCATAGTATAGTTCTAGTTCATAACAAGTATGCTAATGTTTCTGGGAATATATGATTCATTAATGTAAGTACCTTCCTTCTCCTTGTACTTCCTCTCAATACCTCGAATACAGACATCATGGATGGAGGTCTTGCAGCCATTCTGAGAGAATAAGGACAAGACGTATGCTCTAAGAATGGTAGAGCAGAAAGCTAGAAATGCCTGGGACCCAGATAACCATTGTGGAACTCTCATCTGTCTCCTCTGAACTTATGTTATATTAGGGAAATAAAAACCCCTCACTGCCAGATAGATAATGCCTAGTTAATCAAGAAAGCAGACTCTTGGACCTGATGCATTCCGATTAATACCTTCAATTGCCCTGGTTTCTGAGGCATCCATGTATTCCTGAATGAAAATTTGGTAAAGGGAAAAGAGAATGTGTTGAGAACTTAGAAGACTGGGTTCTTACTCTAGTGTGGTCATTCACTAGTCCTGTACTTATAGGCCAGTCAGCTGACCTCTTTGGAGCTCAGTTGGCCCTGTGATAAAGGGAGTGAGTTGCAGTAGATATTAGAGGTTCTTTACAGTGCTCTACGTCATTACTCCTCTCATTCTCTGGCTCAGACCACCCTGGAACAGATCTCTGGAGGGTCGCACTTTGGCTCAGTAATTTTAGGCTGGGAACTTGTGGATGGGACAGTGTGAGAAATATCTATGCTCCAAAAGGTTGTATCTTGCTAAGGATGATCCAGTTTATTAAGGATTTTCTTCATAAGAAATCTTTGTATTTTTGTGGGTTGATTATTGACTTAATTAGTGTAATTAAGCACAATTACAAAATTAGTGCGGATCTGTGTAATCAGGTACTAACAATGTGTAATTAGGTAACTACATCTTGTAATTAGAGACTTGAAAGTGCGGTACCATTTTAGAATCCTTATTCTACTTTGTCAAAAAAAATTGTCCCAAATCTGCACAAAAATCATTTACAAGAAGTTCACTTATTCAATAGTTGAATAGAGTTTCTATTCCTGTAAATCATTAATAGCACTATTTTTTTTCTTATTAGGTAGTAAGAATTTGTATTCTTTTCAAATCAAACCTCTTTTGGTCACAGAATTAAAATAAATTTCCTTCATACTTTTTCATTGTTGTTTGAAAAAGTAGCATATTACTCAGGAAATCAATTAAGGGGTTTGAAAAATGAAAAGGAGAAAATCTCAGTTTCATTCCAGAGGATGTAAAGTAGAAGGTGGCAGGCTTGAAAACAGTAATTTGAATTCTGGAAAAGAAAATCCAGATATAGCATTTCACGAATAATGTTGAAGTCATATCATCAGTCTTTGGAATTAGTTTGATTAATTTTTAAAAGTATTTTGGATCCAAATAACTTTTATGCTTTGATAAATTTATTATAGGGATTCCAAGATGATGGAAATGATCCAAGTCTGTGAGGTTCTCAGTCTTACAAGTAGTTTTGCAAGAATTGTCCTCAAATGAGCATCCAGAAAACTTCAAAGGGAATCTTTGCTTTTCTTCATAAGAATCACGGCATATTTTGTTGTTCTGTGAATGGGCCAAGAGCTGCATGCTGTGGCTAGGTTGGAGAAGAGGGGACTTATAAAGGAGACTCATCTGAGACATGGTGAGGTACAGTGGCATGGCCTCTAATGCTCCCCCTTTCAGAACCTGAGAGCAGCTCCTAAAAGGTACAGGAAGTATACCAGGCTGGGAATCAGCATATGTGGATCTTGGTGCCAGTTCTGCTATTAATCATCACTGTGATTTTTCTGGGATATATATACCTAAAAAGTGTTTTTCTTGTTTTATTTAGTTGTCCATCAAATGGACAAAGGGCAAAGAAAATTATGCAGCACTGTGTTTGTGTTGGGTTATTTCTGTTATTATTTGGGGGGCAGTGTGAATCTTTTGATATTCTTCCATTTTTTTTTAATGTAGATCCCTGCATTACTCTCTTAATCAGGCAAGTGTGGATTTTGAAAGCTGACAGGGGTTTTTGATGAAAGATCCTGGTTTTGCAGTTGGAACTGAGGCCCAGAGAGATCAAGTGGCTTGCCTGGTTAAAAGTTAGCTAACATCAGAGTTCTTTGGACTCTCAACCACGTGCCTTTTGCAGTTGCTCTTATTACACATGGCTAGTGCTGCCCTGGGGGCTGGGTGGAGTTGGGGATACCATCTCCTCTTATTTCTGAATCTTTTGGAGGATAGCAAAATTTTTCTGCACGTTGACATTTTCTCTCTGGTTGTTGTTGCCTCTCAGTAGCTCCCTTTCCTAAAATATGGGAGGAGGCAGGCATTGTACTAGATAAAGGGACACAGAGTTTCCTTGGGGGAATTATGAGAACTTGGGATAAAGATGAAAAACATAGAGGAATTGGCTTTGCTTTATGCAGTGCATGATATTCTGGGGATTTGAGGTGAGAATGAGGGTGGGGGAAGGGTTGTTTTGACTGTGGTAGTTTTTATCCTAGTAGGGAGATGGTTTGTGGCTTTGTTTGCAGCAGGCTGAGGGGTAGATCCCACACTGTGTCTGTTAGTATCCTAATGTCATGTTCCTGAGACATCCAGCCTTCTTTATGTCTCTAGTTTTTAGCGGTTACCACTTGCAAAATCTTAACTGAGATGGTTGGGTCTGTCGATCTGCTTCAGGACCTTTTTTCTTAACAATTGATAGAAAGAGTACTTTCCTTTCAGAATTTGATAAAGATAATAAGAAGATTTATTTTAGATGACTGAACCCACTCTGTGAAATGGATGTATAATTTACAGAGGAGCTAACTTAAATATAACATATAGGCAGAACTATAGTCATTACATACTATGGTTCTTTTTTTTTATTGCCTTATCTCTCCTTCCTAAGAAATAGAAAAAAATGTTAGCCATTCCCGGTTTCTATTCAGCTCTTCTTTTTTCAGCACTTCGTTTTTTAATCTCTCATCTGTGTTCATTACAGTTCACATCCCACCCTGAACTGCCTTAGAATGGTTTCTTTATTGAATGAAAGACTTTAATATCAATTATGGAGACTTTTCAGCATCTTTATAGGCAATTATTCAAGTTGAGACTTCATTTCTTAATGGACTGCATCTCTGAAGCTCTAGCTATCTTAATTCCCATTCCTACTGTTCCATGTTATGCTAAAACTTCTAATTTGCATTTTTAAAAAATTCTTACTACTTTTCTGATACTGGATAAGTCTGTTGAGTTTTTGTTATGGTTTGGATAGTGTCCCCAAAAGCTCCTGTGATAATGCACGAACGTTTGGAGGTGAAATGATTGGATTGGGAGAGCTGTGGCCTAATCAGTCCATCTCAGTCTAAATGGATTGTTACTGGGTAGTAACTGAAGGTAGGTGGGGTGTGACTGGGGGAGGAGGGTCACTGGAAGGGACATGCCCTGGAAGGACTCATAGTCCCTGCTTGACGACCCTTCCCCTTTTCCTCTCTGCTCCCTGGCAATCTAGAGGGGAACAGCTCCCCTCTGTTTTATCTTTCTGCTTCATATGATGTTGTCTCACCTTGGGCCCAGAGTTACAGAGTCAGCCTACTGTGGATTAAACTTGTGAAACTGTGGCCCCAATTAAACTATTCCTCCTCTAAGTTGTTCTTGTCAGGTGCTTTGGTCACAGTAATGAAGAGCTGACTGATGTATTTCTGCATAGGTTTGGACTGCTCAGGCTTGTGCATGGTAAGAAGAGATTTCCCATTCTGGGTTTTTTTTTTTGTTGTTTTCATTGAGATTGAACCTTCCTTGCTGGCCACACTGGGGTAGAAATCCCCTGCATTCCAAGGTTTCTGGCATTTAAAAGTTTAACCTTAAAATTATTATCCAATTCTGGATTCTGTTAGCCAGATGAGAACAATGGTCAGGAAGTTTAGCCTCTGCCTATAGAAGAACATCAAATTGTAAAAAATTCTGTCTTCATTTGGTTTTCTTGAAAAGTGACATCATGTGTTTTATCTATTTGGGGCCAACAGCATTGTGTTTTCTGTTAGTTATTTTAAGCTTACTATGTTATTAAGTCATATACTATGAAGCATCTGAGATTTTACTCTATGGTAAGCTAAAAAGCAATGGTTATTGTTTGTGTAATAAGTGTGTATTTGTGTGTGTGTGTACGAACCTGTGGGTCAAAGATAGATCATTAAGCTCAGCAAAATCTGCAGTTGGAGTAATTTCTTAGAACTAGTTCTCTAAGCCCCATCTCCACAGAGTGACATAGTGAGGGCCAGATGCCACCTGCACACATAGTAGGGTGCATTATGAGAGAGGGAACCCCTAAATCAGAAAGCTCTGATCTTACATAGGGCTGTTGCCAACCTGCCCATCCTGCACTTCTAAAGGAGAAAAACGACATTGTTATTCAGAACAATCACCCAACTTTCTCCAGGTGGGAATAGGATAAATCCTAACTACTCTGGAATGTCCCCAGGAAGGGTCTTAAGTGTTAACTATACTGGTCAAGAAACAAATCCTTCCTCTGACCAGGAGGGATACACTATCTTGAGTTTCCAAGGCTGATTGCTATTTACACATCTTTAAAGAGATATTGTGAAATGTGCAGAAATGCTAGATTATTGGAGAATTACCTTCCAACATATATGAAGGCAGCATCTTTCCCATAAACAAATAAATAACTAAAACCACAAAGCACATAAACATTTGAGGTCTTTCATGACCTACAGAAAAAAATTTAAATTCCTCAGCTTGGCATTCAAGCTGTGTCATTATCTGTTTCATTTCCACATTCACCATTTCTAACTCTCTGCTTGTATACTTAGAGTAGCAAGAGTCTAGAAGACGTTTACTGATCAGGGGGTATGTGTCTGCATGCTTGTGGACATCTGCAAATGCTGTTTCCCTAGGACAAGAGTCCAGAAAATGGACATATTTTCTAGTCATATTGCCTTACTAAATTATCACATGATAAAGTAGAATTTTAAAATTTTATTCTTTTTTGCATTCAAGAAAACTGACTTTAGAGAGGATAAAAAACTTTCTTAAATAAGCAGAAAAACTGGGATTTACAATTATTTTCCCTCATTCCAAATCTGGAGTCTGCACACCACACTAAGGTTAAGACTGATATTTCAGATCAAATGACAAAGATGTAGAAATAACACCTTGATCAGGTCACAGACTCTAAATAGCCATGCCCTGGGTTTAGCCGAGGTGTGCTGTGGAGCAGGCAGTCAGGGGTATATGGTCAGTTGGACTCCAGTTGCCCAGAGCCCTTCATCAGGCAATGCACCTGGTACATAGAAGCATGTTTGAAAGTTGACATAGTTTTTCACGCATTCTATAATTTTGTCTGAATTATTCAGACTACCTAATCCTCTGTAATTTTCAGAACTTAATAGCTTTTAAATTCTTTTCTCAATCTTTATTCATTGCTCTCTTGACTGGGGTACTTAGCTTTTAACTAAATGGCCTTTGCAGGTGAGCAATAAATACCAGGAAACAGGAGTCTCTTGGGACAGACCTAGGTACCACCCTTTCCTTACCCTCCCTCAACCTCCACTCCCTACTCTCTAGTCCTTCTCCAGACCACACCTGTGATCTCTGTGAGGTCTCAGAGGTGGGGTCTAGCCCGTGAGCCATGGGGAGGAGTTATCTTCAGATACTCCCTGCCCCACACCAGGGACTCCCCAAAAGGGCAGGATGCCCTGGGTCCTCAGCTCCATGAGTGTCCCAGCAGGAACAGTGTGCTGGCCACTGGCTGCCCACTGAGCAACGCGTCAGTCACTTGGGGAATTTCATAAAAATACTATTCCCAGCCACACCAGATTTAATAATCTCTGTCAATGAGGCTCCCATACTGTATTTTCAGAAAAAAATCATAGGTGATTATTGACTTGGTTTATCCTTTGACCAGGGTTCAGGAACCTTGTGTGTAGAAGGAAAAACACCCTGATTCCATGCCTTGATTCAGATCAAACCTGAATCTTGTTACCACTTATCTTAGGTCTCTGTTTTCACATCTATACAGAGAAGGGTTGGGTTAGGTAATTTATTTGGCTCCTTAAATTTTTATTTAATTTTTTAAAATTTTTATGTGTATGGGGACTCAATCCAGGGCCTTGTGCATGCTAGGCAAGTGCTCTACCACTGAACTAATCCCCAGTTTTTTTATTTTTTATTTTGCTAAGTTGCCCAGGCTGACCTCAAACTTGAAATCCCCTTGTCTCATCCTCCCAAGTAGCTAGGATTAGAGGCCTGCACCACCACACCCAGCCTGGGTTCTTTACACTTTTAACTTCCTAAGATGAGGTCAGAGTTGCTCTGGCCCTAGAGAAAGCTCACACTGGCCTCAAAAAAACACTTCCAATGAAGACTCTCTGAGGTGTGGCCTCTTGATCAGTCCTTGATCATTTCCTCCTCAGGTAGGACACAGAGTTCTCCCCCTCGGGACTGCTGCAGCACTGTCACTGTGGATGTTTGTGCTGTTTCTGGGCTCCCCTTCCTTGCAATCAGGTGGAAACACTGTTTTCAGGGTAGAATTATTTTAACTGGCTTAATGCAATTTGGCCTAAACTCTTGGAGAGTTCTCTGCAAAAGTTTATGAGCTATGGCTCCTGAAGTAGAGCAGCTTATCATCTGGTTGTGCAAACACAAACGACATTCAACAGTGATTCCAAATGGGATCATAGGTGCTCAGGAACAGGAAGACTGGAAGCACTGGAGGAGTTGGGAAGAAGGTTCCATGGAGAAACTGTTGGGAATTTAGCCAAGTCTCTGGTGCTGTTAGAGGCCAGTGGGGCAGAGAGAAAAGGGGAGGTTGCTGCAGGATGAAAGATCATCCTTTGTCTACCTAGTATAAATTCTGAGTGATGCAAGGATGTGACAAGTGTCATTCTGAGAATATCTTTTTAGGTGGAGGTCTACACAATGGTTGAGACAAGGGAGAAAGGAAATCCATTAGTTGAGGAGTTAATTTGTGGCTATGAACATGGGACCCCAATTCTGGGACTATTCTTGATTCCTTGGCCTGATGAAACCCTTTTGCCTTGGATTGAGTGCCCCTGGTATAACATGACCTCAGTCAGTTCAAAGTCGATTTGCTTAAACACGTCTTTGTAACATCAGGTCCTATAGGGGTCTGAAGGTGATAAGGAGAGGGACCCTCATTTCAGAAAGGTTATAATCTAGTAAATAGCTGTGTTTCTCCCTGCTAGGTCCTGCCTCTGTGCCTGCAAGTTTCAAGAGTTATCTGTTTGTTCTGCTTTCATTCTTCCATTTATTCTTTGAGTACACCAAGAACAATCAAAGGCATGAAGAGGAATTCAAGTCACTATGAAATACTCTTCCTGCTCTCATGGATCTATATAGAAAAAGCTGTGGGCAAGGGATGTCATAATTAACAATCACCTGCTAAACGTGAGACCTCCACTCCAAGAAAAATAGAAGCCATAGGAGGAACAGATAAGAGAGGCCAGAGAAGTCTTCTTGGAGAAGTGAATCTTCATCTAGCAAGATGATAAGAGGATTTGCCTAGATTGGTGACCTCTAAAAATACAAGATGCAAGCCACAAAGGTCATTTGAAGTTCTCTAGTAGCTACTTTCAAAGAAGTGAAAAGAAACAGTCACAACATGTCATCAACTATGTATTTTTATCATATAAAATTTATTCATGAAACTTCTTCACTAAATTTTCAAGATCCAGAGTCTATTTTATACATGCAGAACATCTCAACTTGAACTGGTCACATTTCCCATGCTCAATGGGTGATATGTGTTGGACAGCAAAGGAGGGTGGGTAGGTGAGCCAAGAGATGGAGTTGTGTCACCCTGAAATGTCTGATCTGGAAGGTGGGACCCTGGAAGCTGGTGAGGTGGGTAGAGGGAGGGTTCTGGGCAGCTATTATGGGAACAAAAAGTCTGGACCTGAGAAGCAGAGGACTGTAGGAAAAAGAAGAATAAAAATAACTGTAAGTTCTAGGGAGTAAAAGACTTGGTGCAGGGAGGTACCCATGTTTTCTGACACAACAAACAAATTCTAAATGACTCTGGGAGAAAAGAGGCCTGACTAGGAGCTGCATTTCCAGAGAAATGAGAGTCCTTAAAGCTGTCTGAATAGAAAATAAGGTTATCATTATGCCTTATCATTAGAAGAGAGAAGAATATTAAAAGGACTCAGTTCAGCTTGAATAAAAAAGATAAATTTCAAGTAAACTGGCATACAGTTTATCCATGACTGGATTTGCTGTAATAAAGTCGGCGAGGGAATAAGCCGGGTGATTTACAGGGAGCCTGCTTCTGTAAAATTTACAAACTGCTGTGATAAAATGTCACCTTTTATGATGCATTCCACTCGGGCTGCATATATAAAGGGCACTGCAATGGAAAGAGTTGCAAAAACAAAGCAGTTGCCTGGCTCCCCAGCTGCCACTGTCTGCTTTTCCAGCAGAATTGGGGATTTATGGAAAGATGACCTCGACACTCGCCTTTTATGGTTGTGGATTACAAACTGCCAGTGAAATGGCATCGTTTCCTTTCGTCTTTATATGGCGACCTCAGAGACTGCTTTCAATAATTTAGACTAGGAAAACTTGGGGTGAGGTGGGTAGGGAAGGGTGGGACGAGAGAGAGGAGACCTGTGA